>NC_044032.1:535153001-535791144 GCF_901765095.1 Microcaecilia unicolor
ATTTGCACATGTCTGGAACAAAAGGTATGTCTTTGATTATAGCCACAGCTGCTTGTTTTGTGACAGCTCCTCTGAAGCTGCTATTCAACCACTCATGCTATATTTAAAGCAGGGACAGCCAGTCTGGTTTTCAGGATTTCCACAATGAATATGCCTGAGATTTATTTACATGGCACTGCCTCCATTTTATGCAGATAAATCTGCATTTTCATTGTGGAAATCTTAAAACCACACTGGAAACCTGAGACTGGGTAATTTCTTCAAAAAAGCAGTCAATAAAATCTAATACCAGCCAGTCGGGTTTTCAGGATATCTGCAGTGAATAGACATGATATAGTTTTGGAGCTGTGGTCCTGGAGTACCCCCTCCCAGTCAGGTTTTCAGGATATCCTGGAGTACTCCCATGCCAGTCTGTGGTCCTTGCCAGTCAGATTTTCATGATATCCACAATGAATATGCATAAACTTGATTTTTATACACTGCTTTCATTATGTGCATATCTCCTTTCTGCATATTTATTGTGGACATCCTGAAAACTTGACTGGCAAGTAGGTACTCTGGGACTGACTTGGGAAACACTGATTGGTTGAATGTGGCTGATTTGAGAACCATTGGTTCAGATAGTTTCATTTTGTAAACTGCACAAAGTGTGTACTTACAAGCAGTGTCATAGCCAGGATTTATTTTTATTTATTTATTTGCTGCATTTGTACCCCACATTTTCCTACCTGTTTGCAGGCTCAATGTGGCTTACACTATGTTGCAAAAGGTATAATCATAAACAGAGTAAGAGGTATGGTCTAATTTAACATATTACTGTGTAAGAACTTAGGTAGATAAGTCAGTAGAATTATTTACATAACACAAAACAGGTAAGATATAATGACCAATAGTGATAATGTGATTAACATAATCAAATTAGAAGGGATCAGTATTAGTTGGTTTAGATGTAGAATGGAATAAAGTCATTAAGGAGGATTATTATTGTAAGTCTCTTCGAACAGGTGCGTCTTCAATAACTTCCGGAAGGTTGTCAAGTCATGCGTTGTTTTTATAGCATTCGGTAGTTTATTCCATGATTTTGTGCAGAGGTATGTGAAGGTAGATGTGTGTAGTGATTTGTATTTGAGTCCTCTACAGTTGGGGTAGTGGAGGTTTAAGAAGGTACGTGATGAACTTTTGATGTTTCGTGCAGGTAAGTCAATTAGGTCTGACATGTATGATGCAGTGGCGTAGCTGCGTGGGCCCCCGTAGATTTCATTTGGGACCCTCCTCCCGGCAAACCCGCCGCCGCCTACCTTACGTTTTGCTGGCGGGGGACCCCGCTCTCCGACCGTTCTGCTGCAGAGAAAAGTCTTCTTCCTGGCATGCAGGACGTCAGACTCAGAGAACAGAACATGCAGAACGTGCAGGACGTCAGCATGCTGCTACTACTACTACTTAACATTTCTAGAGCGCTACTAGGGTTACGCAGCGCTGTACAAAATAAACCAAGAAGGACGGTCCCTGCTCAAAGGAGCTTACAATCTAAAGAACGAAATGTCAAGTTGGGGCAGTCTAGCTTGCAAGGATGCAAGGAAGAAGACTTTTCTCTGCAGCAGAACGGTCGGAGAGCACGTCGGCTGGCGGGGAGTGGGGTCCCCCGCCAGCAAAATGGAAGGTAGGCGGCGGTGGGGGAGGTTTCGCGGCAGGAGGGGGGTCGGCAGAGACGGTGGGGCGACAATGGCGGGGGGGGGGGGGGGCTAAAATGTGCCCCCTCCCCTCGAGCTCTGGACCCCCCTCCCACTGAAGTCTGGTTACGCCCCTGGTATGATGGAGCTTCTCCATGGATGATTTTATGGGTTAAGGTGCAAACCTTGAATGCAATTTGATCTTTTAGTGGAAGCCAATGTAATTTTTCTCTGACGGGTTTGGCGCTCTCATACTTCGCCTTTCCGAATATGAGTCTAGCTGCGGTATTTTGGGCAATCTGGAGTTTCTTAATGGTTTTTTCTTTGCATCCTGCGAAAATGGAGTTACAGTAATCCAGGTGGCTCAGTACTAGCAATTGCACTAGTTTGTGGAATACTTCCCTTGGGAAAAAAGGTTTCACTCTTTTCAGCTTCCACATAACAAAAAACATTTTCTTTGTCACATTCTTCCCATGTCAATCAAGGGTGAGATTTCGATCAATAGTAACACCCAGGAGTTTTAAGTTATTTTTGGAGGGGCCTGAGGGTAACATGAGGGGGCATGTTGACAGTGCCTCCAGGTCTTTATCTCACTTGTCCAGGCCCTGCTGAATGCTTGGGTTTGACTCCAATGTGGTGGTAGCCACAGCTCACCCGTGCCCCTCCACCCAGGATACCTGCCTACCTTGTACTTACTATTTCTATTAGTGGCCAATAGGAGTAAAATCAAATGGCTGTGCTGTTTCCTCCCCCTTCATCAAAGACAGCCCTAGGTGCATGGCTTTTTAATCCAGCTGCAAATAGCCTGTGAAAACCCTCACATACCTTTTACTTGCTCTAAGGGGAACTATCTCTACTTCAGGAAACAGGTGAAAGCTTGGCTCTTCTCCCAAGCCTTTAATAGAAGAAGCAATTAACTTGCTGGTTTCACACACAAGGACTGACACAGTTTATTCTCTCCTACCCTGATGTTATATTCATGTACTTTTCTTTAAATTAGTCCCCTTATTTTCTAACTCATGTTATTCTGTCTTATGTGGTCCATCATTTCTACACCTTATGTTGTCTATTCAAATGTTTTATTGTGTATTGTGTTGACACTTTAAGTAGTATATTATGCTATTCTGTGGACTGATACTTGAGCATTTTTACTGCTGTAATTGTCTGTTTCCTATGTTCAACTTATTCTTGTTGTACACCTCCTTGGGGAATTTCTTTAAAAAGGCGGTCTATAAATCTTGGTAAATAAGTAAAGATTTTCAGCCAAAGCAATATAGTGGTATTCACCTGCTTTTCGGTCACCTGCATTAATACCTCGATCTGCTGACATTCAGTAATGTCAGCATGACTAAGCTGGAATTTTCAGAACTGGTGCAAAAGCTATTTCTCCTTAGAAAGGGGGGAATGGGACTAGGAGTGGCCTAGTGGTTAGGGTGGTGGACTTTGGTCCTGGGGAACTGAGGACCTGAGTTTGATTCCCACTTCAGGCACAGGCAGCTTCTTGTGACTCTGGGAAGTCACTTAACCCTCCATTGCCCCATGTAAGCCGCATTGAGCCTGCCATGAGTGGGAAGGCGCAGGGTACAAATGTAACAAAAATTTAAAAAAATAAAATATACCACCTTCCTGTGTTTTTTTTTTTTTTTTTTTTTTGCAACTACATTCAAAGCAGTTTACATAGTATATACAGGTACTTATTTGTACCTGGGGCAATGGAGGGTAAGTGACTTGCTCAGAGTCACAAGGAGCTACAGTGGGAATTGAACCCAGTTCCCCAGGATCAAAGTCCGCTGCGCTAACCACTAAATATCAGAACTATAAAAGGGATTCCCGATTGAACTTCCAATTGGATAATGGACTAAAATGTTACTACTACTACTACTTTTAGAAGTTTCAACACAATTGAATAAAAATTGAAACTGTAGATGTTTTCTATGGCATGAACTTTAACATTCCTGTAACAGTGACTGAGAGCCACCTGTGTTACTGCTAGAACAGGAATTTGAGATGGAATGTCTGGTTCATGCTGGTTCATTCAGAATTCCCTACCATCACTGCTAAATTCAAGGACATCTCATTGCCCCTTTCCTGTTAAGTGCTGAGGAATGCTGAGACTGAAAACAAGTTTCCACATAAATTTTAAGGCTGATATTCAAAGTATTTTTGCTCCCATCTTTGAGAGTTATGCTCCTAAATTGGCCTCTTTGAAAATTTACTGGGATTGAGTTCATAAATCTATGAGCATAACTATTGAGCCCCTACATTAAGATGAATTCTCAGCTGAAAACTTATGCTCCTAAATTTGGCTGGAAATGGGTATACATTTAGGAGTCCGACTGTTTTTTTGAATATTTGGCCTTTTTTTTTTTAACTAAAAATACAATTGGTGGTGCTGAAACCAGCCCAAAATCTGGATTTGGCCATGTTTCAGTCAATAATACTGGTGCATTATTGACTGAAACTAAAACTCAGCACCCCTCCCCTACCACCACCACCACCTGACAGAAAACAGTCCCACTGCCCTCCTTGACCTAAAGTCACCTGCCGCCCTTCCACCTTAGGAGGTCCTAGCAGCCATTTTGAATGCAGAGCCAGCATGGACAGAAGGGAATGGGAATCGCTCCTACCTCAACTAGGCCACTAGACCACCAGGAGGCATATTTTCAAAGCACTTTGGGAGGCTAAGTTCCATAGGTTTCTATGGAACTTTGGGAGGCTAAGTGCTTTGAAAATATGCCTCCAGGGGATATATGGTAGGTTCAAGGAACACTTTTCTGTCGGGGAGGCCAGGGGCATCCTCTTTCTGCCAAGGGGGCCGTGCCTCCCGGATTTCGGTTTTGGCCGAAATTGTGCAGCAAATTTTGGCTGCAGATTTTGTTTCCGTCTCTCCTCCAGGCACAGAAAAATACCTACTGTACCTGAATGTTTACCACTTTCATACCTTTTCGGCTGACGGTATATAAGAAAAGAAAATCTTTCCTGGAACTGGGTAATGTTAAGAATTTCTGTTATATTGGGAGGAGGTAGTTAAAATAGATGAAAAATCTTAAATGGTTGCAAATGAAGGCCATAGTACAATAGAGGCTGGTTCAATTAGCTACGTTTTAAGAAGAATGATAAAACTGCTAAAGAAAAGAAAGAGAGAAAAAATCTGTGGCTAAGGATGATGTTTATATCCAACCCAGTAAAATTGAACTATTTAAAAAAAATCCAACTTCAACATACTCACAGTTTGCAATATTTATTTTATTTTTGTTACATTTGTACCCCATGCTTTCCCACTCATGGCAGGCTCAATGCGGCTTACATGGGGCAATGGAGGGTTAAGTGACTTGCCCAGAGTCACAAGGAGCTGCCTGTGCCTGAAGTGGGAATCGAACTCAGTTCCTTAGCTCAGAAGCTGTGCTCTCATACCTTTCATTACAGTTTTGTGCAGGTGAGTGGCTGCATCATGCTCTATTCCCCACCATTCATTTGAGAAAGATTAGAATGAGAACAGAAAACAGCAAGATACAAAGCCGTCCTTGTGGCAGTGTGGGAAAGCATTGGACAGTCTAAGGTTGGCCCATCTGTTGCTGAAAATATTTCACTCCACCTCAAATATCACACCAAGGAATAAATAACCTTTGTAACTTTTGGCACCAAATTATCACAACATACTGTCGTCGTTTGATTATTGTTGGTGCTTCAGATGCAGTTGCCATGTTTGCGCTGTTTTAAGTTTTTAATATTAATTGTATTTCATTTATTGGGATTTATTAACTGCCTTTATGAAGAGATTCACCCAAGGCGGTATACAGCAGGTACAGTTTAACAAAAAACTTACAATTTTGTTAACAGCATAACTATAGTAACAATGACCAAATATAAACAGAACTACAATAAATGAGGTAAACTTGAAAACAGCAAATTGAAACCTAATAATAGGACTACCATGAAACAGTATCAAAAATATACACATTTAACAGCACTACAATTATACGTTGTAAGCATAATACTAATGAAACACCTAATAAGCACACATTAAAACATTTAATTAATATGATGCTAATGCTTTTCTACAGTACAGCTTACCATGTTGCCGAGGGGCCAAGTATAGATGGGGACAAAATGGGTGATACAACGACTCATTTTCAAAGCACTTAAACTTACAAAGTTACATAGAAACCTATGGAACTCTGTAAGTCTAAGTGCTTTGAAAATGAGCCCCACGGACTCAATTGGAGTTAATAGATGGGTGGCTAAACTCAAGGCAAGTTCTTTGTACAGTTAAACAAGATATAAGAAACTGGTCTAAGTTACAGTGTGTGTCCAGGTGTAGAGTGGTGTATAGTCAGTCATACGTATATAAATAAGTACATAAGTATTGCCATACTGGGACAGACCAAAGGCCGATCAAGCCCAGTATCCTGTTTCCAACAGTGGCCAAACCAGGTTACAAATACCTGGCAAGATACCAAAGCAGTATAATACGTTTTATGATGCTTATCTTAGAAATAAGTAGTATAAGTAGTGGATTTTCCCCAAGTCCATTTTAATAATGGCGTATGGACTTTTCCTTTAGGACGCTATCCAAACCTTTTCTAAACCCCGCTAAGCAAACTGTTTTTACTACATTCTCTGGCAATGAATTCCAGAGTTTAATTATAAGTTGAGTGAAGAAATATTTTCTCCAGTTCGTTTTAAATTTACTACTTTGTAGCTTCGTTGTGTGCTCCCTAGTCTTTGTATTTTTGGAAAGAGTAAACAAGTGATTCACGTCTGCCTGTTCCACTACATTAATTTATAGGCCTCTATCATATCTCCCCTCAGCCATCTCTTCTCCAAGCTGAAGAGCCCTAGCTGCTTTAGCCTTTCCTCATAGAGAAGTCCCAACCCCTTTATCATTTTCGTTGCCCTCCTCTGTACCTTTTCTAATATCACTATATCTTTTTTGAGATGGGGAGACCAGAATTACACACATTACTTGAGGTGCAATCGCACCGTGGAGCGATACAAAAGCATTATAACATCCTCATTTTTGTTTTCTATTCCTTTCCTAATAATACCTAATATTCTATTTGCTTTCCTAGCCGCCGCACACAGCAGAGGGTTTCAGAGTATCATCAACAATGACGCCTAGATCACTTTCCTGGTCGGTGACTCCTAATGTGGAACCTTGCATTATGTAGCTATAATTCAGGTTCCTCTTTCCCACATGCATCACTTTGCACTTGCTCACGTTAAACGTCATCTGCCATTTGGATGCCCAGTCTCCCAGTCTCGTAAGGTCCTCTTGTAATTTTTCACAATCCTTTTGCGATTTAACCACTTTGAATAACTTTGTGTCATCAGCAAATTTAATTACCTCACTAGTTACTCCCATCTCTAGATCACTTATAAATATGTCAAAAAGCCGCAGTCCCAGCAGAGACCTCTGGGGAACCCCACTTTCCTTGTCATCAAGCAGATGAAGCCATTACGTATGGGTTGTGTCCATCAACCAGCAGGGGGAGATAGAGAGCACTCAAATTTCACAGTGCCACATGGTCAGCTAGCTCCACTGCCTCTTCAGTATTCTCTATCTCCCCAAGCAGGGTGGTTGCAGCTTGATCAAGCTCCTTAAAAAATCTGCCTGGGGGTGGCTCCTGGCTTGCCAGTTGTTAGCCGGGGTGTTAGAGGCTATAGCAGCTTCACTTTAAAGGCACATACCGTATTTTTTGGACTATAAGACGCACTTTTTTCCTTCAAAATTTGGGAGGAAAATGGGGGGTGCGTCTTATAGTCCGAAGGTAGAGATTTAGCAGGCCGCCCGCCCTCCCTCCGAGTTCGGGATCGCCCTCCCTAGGGTTACCTCCCCTCCCCCCGGCCCCGTCACCACCTCTCCCCTTACTCACGCGATCTTCCCTGGTGGTCTAGTGACGTCGGGGCAGGAAAGAGCCCCCTCTTTCCTGCCCAGCGCGCTGCTCTGTATCCTCCTGTATGCTGCCTGTGATGACGGTCTCGGCGAGATTCAAAATGGCCGCCGAGACTTCAATTCTCGGCGGACATTTTGAATCTCGCCAAGACCGTCATCACAGGCAGCATACAGGAGGATGCAGAGCAGCGCGCTGGGCAAGAAAGAGGGGGCTCTTTCCTGCCCTGACGTCACTAGACCACCAGGGAAGATCGCGTGAGTAAGGGGAGAGGTGGTGACGGGGCCGGGGGGAGGGGAGGTAACCCTAGGGAGGGCGATCCCGAACTTGGAGGGAGGGATTCCAACAAGACGCACCGGAGCACCTAGGTTTTAGAGGAGGGAAAAAGTGTGTCTTATGGTCCGCATTTTTTTTCCCTATTTCCCTCCTCTAAAACCTAGGTGCGTCTTATGGTCCGGTGCGTCTTATAGTCCGAAAAATACGGTAGGTTAGCCCTTTCCCTGCCTTACCCATCCCCCCAGTGGATGTGAGCACATTAGTTTCACTTTTCCCTGCTCTTTTCCACTCTATACTTGGTGGATGCAGGCACATTGGTTCGCCTTTCCCTGCCTTTCCCACTGTTCTGTACCTCCGGAGTTGATTTGATTGCCTCTTTTGCTGTTTTCTCTGATTTCCTCACAGCATTAAAAAAAAAAGCAAGAGGTTTTCTTCAGTTTCTACAGCGTGACCGCTTGTATACTCGGTCCAGAGAGGTAAGAGTGTTTTCTGACTCCTCCAGGGAGGGCCCGCGATCGGGATGTTTTTGGCGTGAAGCCGCCATTTTGAATTTTCCGCCGTTTTTCGGCGATGGCTGCAGAGAGTGTTAAGCGCTGTTCCAAGTGTGGCAAGCGCAGATCAGCAGCGGGGCTCTGTAAAACGTGCTGTTCAGGCGTAAGAGCAGGCCCGAGCATGGCGAGCGATGATTCTTCCTGCTCGGTGGAGCTGGCAGCGGGCGCCATTTTGAAAGCACCACATGGCGCGACCCCCGCTGAGACGGAGGGTCTGGAGACCGGAGGGGGCCCTCGAATTGAGGCTGGCCAAAGAGCCACTAGCCCCGGACTGGAACCGGGTGCCCAGGGCGAGGTTTTCTCCCCTGACTTTGTATTATTGCTTCATAATGCATATATGCTTAAATGAGCTCAGCCACAGGGGTTTTCTACGGCCCCCCTTACTGCCCCTCCGGTGGATGCAGGCCTGGGATTGCCCTCTGAGGCGTTTTTCCCTGATAGCTGGCTGCAAGAGAAGTGCAGAAGGGTAAATTCCCCTTCAGAGAGTGGCGCACCCCCTTCCCCCCCCCCCCCCCCCCCCATGGTCAGGATGTGGTGACTCTGAGGGGTCTGGCAGGCCCTCGTGTTCAGAGGAACCAGAGGAAGGTGCAGTGGGGCCACTGGATCCAGATGATCCGTCCGCAGTGAGGATTTTCCACCGCGAGGAGCTGCCAGCGCTTATTTCAGATTGTCTTACAGGTCCTTTCTATTGAAGATCCTGGGAGTGGCGTGGCCTCCTCTGGAAATCCGAAGATGGCAAGTACCAAAAAGCCTGCTTGAGCCTTTCCTTTGCATGACTCCATCCAAGAGCTTATTTCTGCTCAGTGGGCTGATCCCGAAGGACCTTTGAAAGTTTCCAGGGCTTTGGGGCAATTATACCCTCTGAGTTAGGAGCATTTGGCTCGCTTTGCAATACCTAAAGTAGATGCCCTAGTCACTGCGGTGACAAAGAGAACTACCCTCCCTGTGGAAGGAGGAGTTGCCCTGAAGGATATACAAGACCGTAGGCTGGAAGCAGCACTTAAACGGTCCTTTGAAATTGCAGGTCTTACTGTTCGGGCTTCTGCATGCAGTTGTTATGCTGCTAGAGCCTGCCTGGCGTGGTTGCAACAGGCAGTGGAACAGCCCGGAGATGGAGCGGAGGCCCTTCTCGGATGTGGCTCCGCGGCTGGAGTCGGCCTTGTCCTTTTTGGCTGATGCCCTTTATGATATTGTCAGAGCTTTGGCTAAACAAATGGCAGTAGCAGTGGGGGCTCGCCGTCTTATTTGGCTACGACATTGGGCAACGGACATGGCCTCTAAGCAAAGGTTGGTGAAGTTGCCCTTTCAAGGCCTTCTCCTATTTGGTGAGGAGTTGGAAAAAAAAATTTGTTAAAGGCCTGGGAGATCCTAAACCCCAGCGCTTGCCCGAAGATAGGCCGAGGCCTTCCTCCAAGGGCCAGGCGGTCCACTCCTCTTATAGACCTCGCTTCCGTGAAGCTAGAAGGTATCTCTGATTGCAGTGTGTCCCAAGGTCTCTTAATAGTCTTTTGGGTCTCTTTTACTAAACCATGCTAGTGATTCTCGGCATGGCAAATGCACTGCAGCCCGTTCATTTTGAATGCACTGCATCACATTTGCTGCGTGGGAATCGCTAGGGCAGTTTAGTAAAAGAGGCTGTTTGTTAGGTAAGTAGTGAATGCAATTAACCACATAACTCTTTAAAACTTACTGACGACTGTGGACTCTACAGGATAAATGACAGTAACATACATACATAGTAACATAGTAGATGACGGCAGAAAAAGACCTGCACGGTCCATCCAGTCTGCCCAACAAGATAACGCCATATGTGCTAATTTTGTGTATACCCTACTTTGATTTGTACCTGTGTTCTTCAGGGCACAGACCGTATAAGTCTGCCCAGCACTATCCCTGCCTCCCACCACCGGCTCTGGCACAGACCGTATAAGTCTGCCCAGCACTATCCCTGCCTCCCGATCTTGACTAAGCTCCTGAGGATCCATTCCTTCTGCACAGGATTCCTTTATGCTTATCCCACACATGTTTCATACATATTTCTCCTATAACTGGGCTTACATATCGTAAGGAGACCCAGCAGAGGAGAAGGGGAAACTCCTCACAGCAGCCAACTGCAGCACTCTCTTCTGCTGCAGTCCTCAGAGCACAGAGAGCTTCCAATCAACACACTGCACGTCTTCTCACAGGGATAAGAATTGCAAATTCCTTCTCTAAGGGCCTCAGATTTGTCTCACTGGTATTTGTGTCTCTCCCCTGACTGGCTGGACAACAACATTTTTACAGGTGTGTTTCAACCAAGCAATAGCACGTATTGGGGAGGCTCTATCTATCTGTCTATTTGTCCATCCACCTGTACACATGGGCACAAAGACAGAGACGTACACACGCACCTCATATGACCGCTATCACTAAAACAAGACACATTTTGCCATGTCTTTTCACATTCAGTCCCCCCAAAAAATATACATGAGGTTGCACTGGAAATGTGCCATTTTGTCAAACTATGGACTGAATTCTGTAAATGGTGCTCAAATTTTGGGTGCAAATGAGCGCTATGTGCTAATTTATAAGTGGTGCACAAATTTTAAATAGTGCTTAGCACCAGAATTTGTGATTTACCCCAACTGAAACCTTGTATAAATCTTCTTGCCTAAATTAGGCGCTGATGTTCCATATTCTGTAATACTGTGCACAATTTCAAGGAACATCCCTTATCCACCCATGCCTCTCCCATCACCACACCACCATTTTGGATCTATGTGGAAAACTTATGCATACATCTTTCTAGAATCCCAACTAGGAAGCTGAACATGTAAATTTTAATTGCTGCCAATTGGCGCCAACAATTGATTATTAGTGCCCAATTATTGCCAATTAAGTTGTGCATGCAAAGTATGGAATATGCCTGATGTGTGCCAAATTTCAGTGCGCAATTTTGAGTGCCATATATAGAATCCGGGGGTGTAAGTTTACACTGTTCAACTAGATTTTCTCTCCCTTCTGATTGGTCAGAACCTCTGTGATCAGAAGCAAATGCAGGCACTAGAGGTTGATAATGCCATACTAGCACCAACATTTGATCTCACCCCATGATCAGAGCCGGGAAGCACATGAAACAATGCACTCGCAGGCTCTGACCGCAAGTAGCTTGCAAATGCGTGCTAAATGGGGCATTAACTATTCCTCTGGACCTCTAGCCCTCTCTGTCCGGTGGTGGTGGTGGGGGGGGGGGGGGGGGGGTTAGGGGGTCTGGAGGTCCACTGGACCTCAGCCCTTAGCATTGGTATGTTTGACAGGTCAGGGTTTTGTTTTTTTGACAGTTCGGACCTGTCAAACAACTTCTGCGGGAGGATTGTGCCTTGGGCACACAATCCTCCTGCAGAAATACTTCCACGATTGAAGCTAATAGCGTGCATATATTTGCATGATTTAGCTTCGATCATAGGGGCATTATTTCCCCACGCTGTTCCGGCGCTAATTTTACAGTGCTGTTCGGAACAGAACAGGGAAATTGATCATTGGGGCTCTGTATGCTCCAGTTACCTCTCCAAGGAGTCAAAGCTCACAATTAGTGCCAGCGCTAAGAAGCGGTTAGCGTCTGACTTTCGCGCACATTATTGTGCGCAGAATGCTCAAAGGGCTGGGCCACAGCTGTTAACGTGCGCAAATCATTGCCCCAGATTGTATTGAAATTCATTTAAATGGACGCAGATTAGGTTGGTTGATAAATCTTTCCCAATGCTGTGACGGCAATGCTACCGGGCCCAGTGGAAATGATCTATAATGCTGAAAACATACCGCCAGCTCAGGGGTAGTGTAGAGGGGTGTGAGGAGAGGATTTCTTGTCAATTCCTCACTTTAAATGGCTGTTTTTGTCTTTTGGAAGCGAAAGGAAGCCTGTGCATCTTCTAAGAGCTGAGTGAATGCTTTCTGTCCTGTTATTAATGAAGTTCCTTTTCCTTTCCTATTACATGTATTTTTTTTTTAGCCTGTACTCTGCCCTGCTCTGCCCCAGCAGTTAGGCCAGTCTAGCAAATCACAAACTATAGTGAGAAACAAATGTGTGTGAGTTCGAGCAAAACCAACACTGAAAGAACACATCAACTCCTGTTTTTCTACACTTAAATATGAGCCTTTCAACAATGTTAGTGCAAAGCATTTTTGAAAAGCTGATCTTTAAAAGCACAAAAGAGCAGCACCAATGTTTGCTTGCAGTTCCGTTTTTGTTTTGCTTTTTGTTTTTGCTTACCACAAAACTGTTATGCGCTTTTGGTTTAATAGCTCAAATTACCTGCGCATAAAATTTGAATGTAATTTGTTTTGAGCATTTGTTAGAGCTATTTTTCTGCGCTGTTGTTGCGCTGTGGGATTTGTGTTGTGGGCTTTAGTGTCCGGGATTTCAGCATCGGCCTCCCAGTCAGATAGGAAAAGGCAGAGTGTAATCAAATTAATTCATGCAAGTCTGATGCAGCCATTTGTAGAAGGTATGTAAACATCTACAGACCATACTTCAATAATGTCTGGGCTACACCCAGCTTGACAGACTCATACGCTGGTGACCCTGAACAGAGGGTAATGTCCCTGTTGTGCCTTCGCCCTAGGGTGTTCTGCGCATTTTCCTTGTTTTCCCTCTGTGTGAGAGCCTGCTCAGCAACCAGTCTGCTCAGAAGATGAGGAGTCTCATTCAACACAGTGAGTCTGGCAGTCCGGTGCTGCTGCTGTGCCCTGCTCTGAAAGGGGGGGGGGTGACTGTGGACCTAGGGTGGTGGGTCCTTTCTGCTGTGCTTCAGGCCTTGGGACATCAATGGGAGCACTGTGTGTAGGTGCTACTAAAAAAAAAAAAAAAATCGTGGAGGAGCAGTTTAATGATTAGATCAGTGAAGTGAGAACCAGGGGAGCCTGAAATCTCACAACTGCTCCTTGAGGTCTTTGGCAGATACAAACAGACTGTGATTCCTCCGAAGACAGAAAACTGCCTAATCTACCTGAATGTTAAAAAAAAAAAAAAAAAAGGACATATTTTTGCTTGTTTGTGCTGTGCTCCGGTGTGCCACATGTTTTCCCGCACAGTGGCAGTCTCTGGCCATGGCAACCCCCACTTAGTGTGTGACCTGCTGCCTGTCTTGCAGTGAGCGGTGTTCCTTCTTGGGCCGCTGCACGGTGTGCAGTCCGGTTCCCCAGTGGAGGAGCTGATTCAGGGCTCGCACATACAGGGCTCGCTTGATCACATCAGTGCGTTTCTTTCGGCTCTGTCCCCAGTGCAGGTCCTTGGTGCTTCGTCTCAGAAGGAGGCGGGAATGGCGGCCATTTGGGTTTTTTTCGGCAGAAGCGAAGCCCCTGCGCAGGCAGCTGTGTAGGTGGGGGGGGCCCTTCGGGGGGGGGGGGGGGGGGGCTGGGTCAGGGCCAACCCTTCATGTGCTCCACCGGGCCTTGGGCTGGTGCTAAGAGCCTTTTCTCCAGCAGGCCTGGCAGCTCAGGGGAGAGAGAGAAGATGGGGATCTCTCTGCCTGTTCCCAGGGGATTGAGACTGCTGCCCCGTGGAGACTTAGTCTCAGATTTCGCAGCAGTTTGGCTGCTAGGAGGCGGCCCCCTGATTTCAGAGGCACTTGCAGCGCTCCCTTGGGGAGTTTCCGGAAGGTAGTCAGGCGACTAGCCTTATGAAGAGCCTCAGGGGACCGTCCAGGGTATTTCTCCATTCACCTGGACATTCAGGTCCTGCTTGCCACAAGGTGGAGTGCATCTGACACAGGCCTACAGGTTGGGAGGACCGTGGCCCGTCCTTGTTCTCTGGTGCCAGAAGGCGGAGATGTTCCCGTACCTAAGTTGGACTCTGTGTCTGCAGTCACCTAGAGTACTACCCTCCTGGTGGTTGGCGGCCTTGCCTTGAGGGATCTGCTAGATAAGAAGCCGAAACGGGCTTTCCAGCACACCTTGAGGTGACTGCTTTGGAGCTGCAGGCTTCTATTTGTAGCCCTTTGGTGGCACAGGCCTGTTTGCAGTGACATCAGCAGTCCATTTTCCCGGGGCAGTCCCGGGCTGCCTGGATGAAGGCGGGCTTAGCCTGTCTGATGGCCACTGTGTATGTCAGTTTTTCAGCCACAGGCATGTCTTTGACGCTCTCCGCGATGCGTCAGTTCTGGCTGCAGGCATGGGTGGCCATTGCCACTTCAAAGGCCTGCGTGGTCAGGTTACCCTTTTGAGACACATTTCTTTTTGGGAATGACCTCAGCAATTTGGTTCAGGAGCTGGGTGAGCGGGCCCCAGCGTCCTCCAGAAGATGTTCCTTGTTCCTCTGCTTGCCTTGTGGGCTCAGCAGGTGCCCTGCTTCATGACAGCTCCTTGTGTAGGTCTGGTCATTAGACGTTTGGCCAGAAGGCTCAGTTTCTGGCCCGGCGATCTTCCTTCCGGGGGACGGACAGCCGGCAGGGCACTCAGAGTGAGTGGCTGCTGTCTCCCCGCAATCCCAATATAGCCAGGCCGGATGGTCCCTCCGGGCCTACAGGGGGTCGCTTCAGGCCTTTCGGGATGTGGTCTGCCTTTTCCTCAGCTCTGGCACTGGTTCTTCTGGGTGATGGCTTCCAGTTGGAGTTCTTCCCTCTGGTAGCTCCTCTCTTCTTACAGTCTCCTTGTCGGGGGGCCTCTGGCAACTCAGTGGAGGTGCTGCTGGCCCTTCGGGCCATTGCTTCCATCCCTCCCACCAAGCGCAGTCTGGTCAGTTCTCCTCCTATTTTGAGGTTCCCAGGAAGATGGGAGCAGTGCAACCCAATTGGGATCTCTAGGGGTCTACCAGTGTCTGTTTTCGGATGGTGACCCTGAGGTCTGTGCTCCTGTCCATTCAGAGAGAGAGTTGGCTCTGCTCTTGAGACCAGGGAGGCGTAATTACCTTCCCCTCTTGGGGCTCCTACAGTTCTTTTCCAATTCTGGTCCCGACCATTTGGTCTCCTCACGGGCCCTGGGACCTTTTCCTAGGTCGTGCGTGTAGTGGTCTTTCTGCGGAGACGGAGTTTTCATTTCCTCCTGCACTTGGACAGCTGGCTAATCTTTGCCTCCTCCTCTTCCCAAGCCTGTGTAGAGGCTCCTTCAACAATGATTCGCCTCCTGTTTTGTTTTTTCTTTTCTGGTTTGGGTGTTCAATTTCAGTGGGGATGGCTGGCGCCAGCACACCAACTTGGAGCATCTAGGTGTTCTTTTCGATTCCCTGTGAGCTTGAGTGTTTCTCACAGAGGGACGGCGCTTTAAGTTAGCGCACTGGATTCTTCGCTTCTGCTTTGTTCCCAGCTTCCAGAATGGGATTGTGTGCAGCTCATTGGTTCTGTGACAGTGGTCCTGGAAGTGGTACCTTACCCTTGGATGCAGCCAATTTATAGGGCCCTGTTCAACTCCTGGTCTCCAATTTCAGAGGGTTACAGCCTCTGGCTTCTTTGCCCCTGGCAGTCAGACAGACCTGAGGCGGTTGTGGCGTCACCAGTCGTTGACCCTAGGGAGGCCCTCCCCGCTCCTGCCTTGGGAAGTGGGGTCTATGGTTGACAGTTTCTTGGGCTGGGGGGGCCCTTTGCAGGGGTCCCGTGGTACGACTCTTAGTTTCAAGTAGAGGTGCATTGGCCCTCTGGAGCTGTGAGGGGTTCACTATGCTCTGCTGGCTTTTGCCCCGCTGTTGGGAATGCTTTGGTTTGGGCCTTTTCGGACATTGCTATGGCACTAGCCTCTTCTACTAGCTAGGGGGGACTCCTAGCAGTCTGCTGGCTCTGGAGCCCAGCTGGTTAATGGCCAGGGCACCTGTTGTGCCTTTCAGCGGTTTTGAGGGGTCCCTCTCGTGGGAACTGACCTTCTTAGCAGGCACGCTCGGACTTCCAGCAATTGGGAGCTGTCAGTCGATAGGGCTTGGTTCTCTTGGCCTATTCCTATGTCACTGTTCCTTGGTTCTTCAGCCATCACAGGGAAGAGGACTCTCTGGGTCTGGACACCCTGCTGCGTTTGTGTTTGAGAGAGGAACTTGTGTACGCCTTCCCCCGTGCCGAAGTTAGGCCGGGAGAGTGGGAGACCTTCGGGAATCAGTGCTCCTGTTCTCCGGCCTGGACACGGCTCCAGTGCTATGCAGGTCTTGTGAAGCTCCTAGTTGGGGAGCTAATGCAATTCCCTCACGTTCGAGATTCTTCTGTTAGGGCCTGGTGGTCATGGAGGATTCTTCTCCCTTTGGTGTTATGGCCTGGCCCTTGAGAGGGCTCGGCTGAGGAAGAAGGATTATTGGTTTCAGTCCTGGCTTCCCTGCTGCAGGCTAGGAAGCGCTCTTCTTCCTTGGCGTCTGCCAGTACTTTGCTTCCTCCCTGGGCCATTTCCTGGCATTTTTGCAGGAGGGAGTATCAAGGGCTAGCGCAGGGTTCCTTGTGGGTTCCAGTGGCAGCCCTGGCTTGCTTTCAGTGTCATTGGCAGACCTCTTCTTTAGCGGCTCTTCCGGTTGTGATTCGTTTTCAGAGAGGTGTGGGTCGCTTACGCTGCCCTTCGCATGCCTTTTCTGAATGGGATTTTATGCTGGTCCTTCGGGTGCTGCAGCATTCTCCATTTGTGCCCCGTCGCTAGGTGATCCTGATAGTTTTCACGTAGAACTCAGTGTTATTAGGGCGCTTCTGTTGGCCTGTTGCTTCTTGCAACTTCAGGCTCCTTCTTAGGACCCTTTCTCTGTCTTTGTTTTGGAGGTGGGGGTCTCGTTTCGGGCAGTACCATCCTTCTTGCCCGAGTGCTTTTTGGTTTATTTTTATTTAGTCATCTATATGCCTCTTGCGGGCTTCTGGACTTTCACAGGGCTCTCTTGTGTTTTTTCGAGGTTCCCAATGTCTTTCGCCTTTCGTATAGACCTTTTGTGCAGTTTGGTAAACAGCAGTTGGGTCGCATGGCTTCCAAGGCTTCCTTTGCCCGGTGGGTGAAGGTGGCCGTGGTCTTTGCTTGTACTCTTGGAAGCTCTTCTCCTCGTGTTGGAAGGCACATTCTCCTGGGCGTGTGACTACGTCTCAGGCAAAGGTTTCGTTGTCTTCGCTGATGGATATTTGTAGGGCAGAGGCATGGGCTTCTCTGCTTTCCTTCAGTAGCATGATGGTATAGTAGGGGCCACGCAGGCAGTGGCTGCATTTGGGGTGTCCATTCTGCTTGTGGTAGGTTCGGCTTCCCACCCTCGCAGGGATAGCTTTTGAACATCCCACTCAACCTGGAATAGTGGGAATGAACGTAATGGAAGAAGAAATTAGGACTTACCTGATAATTTTCTTTCCATTAGTTCTTCACACTATTCCAGGAGCTCTCCTGTGGTTCAACACCCTGATTGGTGGCTCTATGCACGGTCTTTGTATCCTGTTTTCCAGGGACCTTGTCTTAGGATGGTTCTTGGGGCTAGATGTGTTGGTTGCTGACCATGCTCCTGATTGGGTGTTCTTTCTCCCTTGCTTGAGGACTGATACTGAGGAGCTGAGCTGCTAGCAGGGAGCTATGTAGTGGTGCTCAGTTCTGTATTTTCTAGCTCCACCTGCTGGTCGATGGATATAACTACCCACTCATCCTGGAATAGTGTGAAGAACTAATGGAAAGAAGAAAATTATCAGGTATGTCCTAATTTCTCCTTTTTGGCCATTTTAGAAAGGGGTCTATTTACTTATGGGGATGGTGACTATTTTTGCTGGAAACATGGAGGAGTGATTAGGGAAGGCCTGCAATAGTGACGTGGATTTATGATTTGGGACATTTTTCTGCAATAACAGAGGAGTGTGGTAGCCGTGTTAGTCCACTCTTAAGGTTATCAATAGAAATCAAACAAAATAAAACATGGAAAAGAAAATAAGATGATACCTTTTTTATTGGACATAATACATTTCTTGATTAGCTTTCGAAGGTTGCCCTTCTTCGTCAGATCGGAAATAAGCAAATGTGCTAGCTGATAGTGTATATAAATGAAAACATTCAAGCATTACTATGACAGTCTGACAGGGTGGGAGGATGGGGGTGGGTAGGAGGTATGCATGGGGACATCAAAGCATATCATTGATATTCTAACAGGATAGGTGTGGATAGGTGAGGGGTGGGGTGATCAACAGAGACATACAGCTTTATGGTTTATAATGGGCTAGGAACCCCAGAGCCTTGTTAAGTCCTTTCTGTTGGGTGTTAAAATATTCAATCATTCTGACTTCAAAGGTTTTACGTTCTTGTATGGTTTTAAAGTTACCTTTCAGGATTCTCACTGTGAAGTCACTGGTACAGTGTCTTGGTCCTGTAAAATGCTGACCAACAGGTGATGTCTATGTAAATTGAATCTTGTCTTAAGCATCTGGCCTGTTTCTCCAATATAGCATCCTTCGTTACATTTTTTACACTGAATGATATATACCACATTGGAAGATGAGCAAGTGAAAGATCCCTTTATCTTTCCTTTGTGGCTGACTTTGGGGTCCTGTGAAATATTTTGGCATAGTTTGCAACTGGATAAATTACAGGGAAGTGTGCCCTTCTGTTCCTTTTCAGTCTGTGATGGAAGTTTACTTCTGATTAGCTTGTGTTTTAAGTTGGGTGGCTGTCGGAAGGCACTGGTGGGGATGGGAATATCTCTTTCAGTAATTCATCCTCCTGGAGTATAGGTTGTAGATCTCTTATGATTTTCCTCAGTTTTTCCAGCTCTGGATTGTATGTCACTTCAAGGGGGATTCTGTCTGTGGATTTTTTCTCCTTGTACTGTAGCAGATTCTCCCTGGGTGTTTTGAGGGAGGAGGCAATATTCTTGGAGATTATTTTGGGGTTGTAGCCTTTCTGTTTGAAGGATGCAGTCAGGCTTTTAAGGTGTCTGCAATAACAGAACATTGTAAAAACATCCAGGGCACAAGATAGGATGTTTTTGGCTAGACCTGTTTCAATAATGACAAGTGCCAAAAAGGTGACCAGATGACCACTGAAGGGATAAAGGCATGATCCCTCTTACTCTCCCAGTGATCAGTGACCCCCTTCCACCCCACTAAGAGATGAAAGTGACAGTTCATACAGGCTGTATGACAGCTGCAGATATAATGGCCATTCTTCTTAGAGCAAAAAGCAGGTCCCTAGAGTAGCCTTACTGGTTGGTGCAGTGGACTGCAGAGAAGGGGACCCAGGCCCATATCCCACTCTAACTGGTACACTTGTGGTGGAAAGTGTGAGTGCCCCAAAAACCACAAAATACTTACTGAACCCACATATTATTATTTATTGCACTTGTATCCCACATTTTCCCACCTTTTTGCAGGCTCAATGTGGCTGCAGGCATAAGGGCTATCGTTGTGGTGTACAGTTGGGTACAGTATATTTTTTTTTTGCTATTCCTGGAGGGCTTACCAAACAATATAAAGGGGTTATGATGTGATGTGTACCCGAGACCTTTTATGTGAAGTTCACTGCAGTGCCCCCCTAGGCTGCTCCACTGCTCTGCTACAATGTCTGTGTGGCCAGTCGTGTAAGACTGCTAGCCTCCACACATCCCAATGGCTTGTTTATGTGCATTTTTCCCTTGGACATTTTTTATTTGAAAATGGCCCTTAAAGAAAGACGCAGTGAGCACAAAAATGTCTAAAATAGGGTGATTTTCAAACCAAAAAGATAGATGTCTTTCTGGTTCAAAAATGACCATATCTGGCACTGGATTTTTGGACTTTTTTTTTTTTTTTTTTTTTTACAAAACATCCAAAATCAGATTTAGGCGTCAAATGGAAAATGATCCTCTAATTGGAGGGGCATAATCGAAAGGGGCGCCCAAGTTTTCCTGAGGACGTCCTCGCAGGATGTCCTGGCAAAGGGGTGGGGAAACCTGTATTATCGAAACAAGATGGGCGTCCATCTTTCGTTTCGATAATATGGTCGGGGACGGCCAAATCGCAAAATTTAGGCGACCTTACAGATGGTCGTCCCCGATTTTTGGCGATAATGGAAACTGAGGACGCCCATCTCAGAAACGACCAAATCCAAGCCATTTGGTCATGGGAGGAGCCAGCAGTTGTAGTGCACTGGTCCCCCTGACATGCCAAGACACCAACCAGGCACCCTAGGGGGCACTGCAGTGGACTTCCTAAATTGCTCCCAGGTACTTAGCTCCCTTACCTTGTGTGCTGATCCCCCCCCAACACCCACGCCCCACAACTGTACACCACTACCATAGCCCTAAGGGGTGAAGGGGGGCACCTACATGTGGGTACAGTGGGTTTGTGGTGGGTTTTGTAGGGCTCACATTTACCACCACAAGTATAACAGGTGGGGGGGGGGGGGGGGATGGGCCTGGGTCCGCCTGCCTGAAGTGCACTGCACCCACTAAAACTGCTCCAGGTACCGGCATACTGCTGTCATGGAGCTGGGTATGACATTTGAGGCTGGCAAAAAATATTTTTGAAAGTTGTTTTTTTTTTTAGGGTGAGAGGGGGGTTAGTGACCACTGGGGGAGTAAGGGGAGGTTATCTGGTCAGTTCGGGCACCTTTTTGAGGCTTGGTCTTAATAAAAAAAGGACCAATTAAAGTCGCCCAAGTGCTCGTCAGGGACGCCCTTCTTTTTTCCATTATGGGTCGAGGACGCCCATGTGTTAGGCATGCCCCAGTCCCGCCTTTGCTGCACTTCCAAAACGCCCCCATGAACTTTGGTCTTCCCCGTGATGGAAAGCAGTTGAGAACGCCCAAAATCGGCTTTCGATTATGCCGATTTGGGCGACCCAGGAGAAGGACGCCCATCTCCTGATTTGTGTCGAAAGATGGGTGCCCTTCTCTTTCGAAAATAAGCCTGATAGTGAATATCCCTACAGATATGATAACCAGTATGTAATCTTATTGGAATATTCATAGTGATGTGAATATTGATATGAACACTAGTGGTGAACTTCCCAAGGGGGTCTTTTACAAAGCGGGCTTACCGAACACTAAATTGGGACTACTACCGGCCCAACATGGCCACCAGTGGTAGTTCTGCCCTGAGCGTGCACCATTTCTTCAACGGCTTGCGTGGCAGTAACCCTGCAGTAATCAGGCATCACCGCACGCTGCCCGGTTACCACGGGAGCCCTTATTGCCACCTCAATCGGTGGCAGTAAGGGCTCCCTGCCATATGGCCACGCGGTAAGAGTTCTTTTACTGCATGGCCATGTTTGTCTGGGAGCTTTTTACCCGCTGCAATAAAAAGGGCCCTGGTACGCGGTAAAAATGGCCCCCGCCACTACCGCAGGGTCCTGTTTCCTGCAGCTTGGTAAAAGGACCCCTAAGTTGAAACCAAAACTTAATCATTCACCTACTCTAGACTGTGGAAAAAGGTCTAGTTAAAATATTAGCTTTTGTTTTGTTAATAGGATCACAGTTTCAGAGCACACATTCATAGAAGTACCTATTGACATGGAAACATGCAGCCATTCTTCTTCCAGACTGGTTCCAGAGCTGACACACTTATGTAAATCTATGCTGTATTCAGGAAACTAGAACAATTAAGAACACTAGTGGTAATGGTAGCAGTAACTTGATCTCTGTATACTGGCTGTCTGTCTCTATGAGCCTGCTTTATTTTAAGGTAAATAATTAACAGAACACTATCAAAACAGTTCAGTCTTTACATCAATGTAATTTACAATAAAAGCAAAACATCCCACTGCAGATTTAAAGTTGGATCCGTAGATAAAGGCATGCTCTTAAAGTCCAGATTTGTTCAATACCAGTATGAAAAGTTTAAAACTCAGATATTGCAATAGGCTGAAATTGTACATTAGAAATATGTTTAGCCCATGGTTCAATAAGTAGTGTCCAGGGCTATCCCAAGTAGCCCAAGTAGTCAGCTCTATCAGCTGATCACAGTTGGGCTAGCCCTTCAGTATTCAAGGGCATCTTCTTTATCCAGTCAGAATGGTTATAAAGGGTTCAACCCCATCTTGTAAATAGTTTACATACTGAGCTTATCAAGCGTTGATTGGACAGGTTGGTTCTTATCTGTTGCAACAGCCAGAATTAGCTTTACTACTAGCACAGTCTTCTCTTGTCAGCTAAATAGATCTACTTCCAAGCTGGATCCGCTGTGAAAATTCAGTTCAAACAGAACTATGCTCAAACAAAATTGCCCTCTGTCACCCCTTGAGAAGAAAATTCATGAAGAGACTCGGCAAACCCCTTCCCGTTACATGATATCTAACCCCTTGTAGTATAAACCAGTTTGGAGGCAATTCTTTAAGTGGATGACTCCGTTTAGGTGTCTCGAAGTCATGCATTGACAGCCAAATCTAAGCACCAAGATTCTGTTATAGCGCCTAGCAAGATGAATGTATAAATTCTAATTGTTTCCAATTAGCGCCAATAATTATCAGCGCCAATTAGTTTGTTATTCAGTTAAATTCCACATGGAAATTGGGTGCGTACCCAAATTTCTGCACATGATTTTGAGCACCATATATAGAATCTGGAGACAGCTGATTAGTGCATGATTTTTTTTTTTTGTTACATTTGTACCCCGCGCTTTCCCACTCATGGCAGGCTCAATGCGGCTTACATGGGGCAATGGAGGGTTAAGTGACTTGTCCAGAGTCACAAGGAGCTGCCTGTGCCGGGAATCGAACTCGGTTCCTCAGTTCCCCAGGACCAAAGTCCACCACCCTAACCACTAGTCAGCCTTACCACCTGCAAGTGGTAAGGGCTCATGCGCTAATCTTTTTAGTGGCCACACGCTAATGGCAACTTCCTTGTCATCAAGCAGATGAAGCCATTACGTATGGGTTGTGTCCATCAACCAGTAGGGGGAGATAGAGAGCACTCAACTTTTCACAGTGCCTCATGGCCAGCTAGCTCCACTGCCTCTTCAGTATTCTCTATCTCCCCAAGCAGGGTGGCTGCAGCTTCTTCGAGCTCCATCAAAAATCTGCCTGGGGGTGGCTCCTGGCTTGCCAGGTGTTAGAGGCTATAGCAGCTTCACTTTGAAGGCACATAGGTCAGCCCTTTCCCTGCCTTACCCATGCCCCCAGTGGATGTGGACATATTAGCTTGCTTTTCCCTGTCCTTTCCCACTCAGTGGATGCAGGCACATTGGTTCGCCTTTCCCTGCCTTTCCCACTTATCTGAGCCTCCGGAGTGTTTTTATTTACCTCTTTTGCCTCTGCTTTACTCACAGCGTAAAATAAATAAATAATTAAAGTTGCGACGCGCTTTAGCGCAGCGATCTTGGAAAAGGGTTTTTTTTCTTCAGATTCTTCTGCAGGACCGGAGCTGTGATACTCAGTCTAGTGAGGTAAGAGTGTTTTCTGACTCTTCCGGGATGGGCCCGCGATCGGGACGTTTTTGGCGCGAACCACCATTTTGAATTTTACCGCCGTTTTCGGCGATGGCTGCGGAGACTGTAAAGCGCTGTTCTAAATGTGGCAAGCGCAAATCAGCAGCGGGGCTCTGTAATTCGTGCTGTACAGCTGGCCCGAGCATGGCGAACGACGATCTTTCGCGCTCTGAGCTGGCAGCGGACGCCATTTTGGATTTTCCACATGGCGCGGCCTCCGTTGCGACGGAGAGCACTGAATCCGGGGGGGGGGGTCCTCTGAGTGAGGCTAATAATAGAGCTGATAGCCCTGGGCAGGATCCGGGCGGTCAGGCAGCGGTTTTCTCCCCTGATTTTGTTTTAATGCTGCATAAGGGCATACATGCTTAAAAGAGCTCTTCCACAGGGATCTTCGGACCCTCTGCCTGCGCCCCCCCCCCCCCCCCCCCCCCCCGGTGGATCCTGGCCTTTTGGAGTTGGCCTTGCCTGTTTCTTATCCTCCTGATAAACGCAGAAGGGCTAATTCCCCTTCTGAATGTGGCGCCCCCCCCTTTTCCCCCCCGTGGTCGAGCTATGAGGATTCTGAGGGGTCTGGCAGAACTTCTTGGGCTGAGGAGCCAGAGTCGGGTGCAGAATTGCCACAGGAGCTTGATGATCCATCTGCGGTGAGGATTTTCCAATGCGAGGAGCTGCCAGCGCTTATTTCAGATGCCTTACAAGCCCTCTCGATTGAAGATCCTGGGAGTGGCATAGCCTCCTCTGTTAATCCAAGGATGGCTAGTACCAGAAAGCCTGCTCGAGCCTTTCCTTTGCATGACTCCATGCAAGAGCTTATTTTGGCTCAATGGGCTGACCCCGAGGGACCTTTGAAGGTTGCCAGGGCTATGGGGCAATTATACCCTCTGAGTGAGGAACGTTTGGCTCGCTTTGCAATGCCTAAAGTGGATGCCCTGTTGAAGGAGGTGTTGCCCTGAAGGATATTCAAGACCGCAGGCTTGATTCAGCTCTGAAGCGGTCATTTGATTTGGCAGGTCTCACTGTTCGGGCATCTGCATGCAGTTGTTATGCTGCTAGAGCCTGCCTGGCTTGGTTACAGCAGGCAGTGGAACAGCCCGGTGATGGAGCGGAGACCTTATCTGAAGTGGCTCCGCGGATGGAGTCGGCCTTGTCCTTTTTGGCTGATGCCCTTTATGATATGGTCAGAGCTTCGACTAAACAAATGGCTGTAGCAGTGGCGGCTCGCCGCACTCTTTGGCTACGACATTGGGCAGCGGACATGGCCTCTAAGCAAAGGTTGGTGAAGTTGCCCTTTCAAGGCCTTCTCCTGTTTGGTGAGGAGCTGGAAAACATTGTTAAAGACCTGGCGGATTCCAAACCTCAGCGCTTGCCCGAAGATAGGCCGAAGCCTTCCTCTAAGGGTCAGGCGGTCTGCTCCTCTTACAGACCTCGCTTCCGTGAAGCTAGAAGGTATCGCCCGGGGCGTGCTGCTGGGTTCACTTCGCGTGCCCGCTTTCAGCAGAGAAACTCCTTTCGCTCGGACAAATGTTCCGCAGCTGCCGGTTCAAGGCCTGGAGTTCAGGGGCGACCCTCTCAATGAGGGTGCGCCGGCCCCCTCCTCGTTTCCTGTCATCGGAGGAAGACTTTCCCTCTTTTTCGAGGAGTGGGCCAAAATCTCCGCAGATCAGTGGGTCTTGGACCTGATCAGAGACGGATACCGAATAGAATTCGATGCCCCGGTGAGAGACGTGTTTGTGGAGTCCCGATGCGGTTCTGCCACCAAACGGTGGCGGTAGAGGAGACTTTGCACAGTCTGTGCCAGATAGGGGCTGTGACCCCGGTGCCTCCTGCCGAACAAGGTCTAGGCCACTACTCCATTTACTTTGTGGTGCCACGAAAAGGCGGGTCTTTTCGCCCGATCCTGGGCTTAAAAGAGCTAAACAAGTCCTTAAGAGTGCGGCATTTTCACATGGAAACCCTGCGCTCCGTCATTGCGGCTGTACAGCCAGGAGAGTTTCTCACATCTCTGGACCTGAAAGAAGCTTACATGCACATACCAATTTGGCCCCCGCACCAGAGGTTTCTGCGGTTTGCGGTGTTGGGAGAACATTTCCAGTTTCGGGCCTTGCCCTTTGGCCTCGCCACAGCTCCCCGAACCTTCTCCAAGGTAACGGTGGTAGTAGCTGCCTTTCTCAGGTGAGAGGGTATCCGGGTTCACCAGTACCTAGACGACTGGCTCATCAGAGCAGACTCAGAAAAAGAGAATCATCTAGCTACAGCCACAGTGGTTTCAGTCCTTCAATCTCTGGGCTGGGTCGTCAATATGGCCAAAAGTTACCTGACCCCCTCGCAATCTCTAGAATATTTGGGGGCCAGGTTCGACACAGCCTCGGGCTATGTGTTTCTTCCCAAGCAAAGGCGGTGCAAGCTTTAGAATCAGGTCCGTCTGCTCCTGAGGATGCCCCGCCCACGAGGTTGGGACATTATCCAGCTGTTGGGATTGATGACGGCCACCTTGGAAGTGGTGCCATGGGCAAGAGCGCACCTGAGACCTCTACAGTATTCTGTACTTCAACGATGGTCTCCAGTATCTCAGGATTATCAGTGCAGACTTTCTTGGCTCCCTGCGGCCCGCCTCAGTATGGAGTGGTGGCTCTCGGACAGCATGTTGCGGCGGGGAATGCTGCTGGTGCTCCCCAATTGGTGGCTAGTGGTGACAGATGCCAGCCTGAAGGGCTGGGGCGCACATTGCCAGGGGAAGCATGCCCAGGGTCTGTGGACGCCCGATGAGTCGGAGTTGTCTATCTACCGCCTGGAGTTGAAAGCGGTGTTTCTGGCTCTTCTGGCCTTTCAAGTGACCCTGGAAGGATTGGCTGTCCGAGTGATGTCGGACAACACGACAGCAGTGGCCTACATAAATTGACAAGGCGGCACTCAGTGCAGAGCTCTAGCCGCGCAGGCCGAACAAATTTGCCACTGGGCCGAGCTGCATCTACAGTCCCTGTCAGCAGCTCACATTGCAGGTCAGAGCAACGTGCAAGCCGACTATCTAAGCAGGCATCAGATCGATCCAGCGGAGTGGGAACTAGCAGACGATGTATTCCTGCAGATATGTGCCAAATGGGGCAAGCTAGTGATGGATCTTATGGCAACCAGTTCCAATGCCAAAGACACGTGCTTCTTCAGCAGACGGAGGTATCCTCGCTCTGCCGGGTTGGATGCCTTGGCTCAACCCTGGCTCCTGGGCTTGCTGTATGTCTTCCCTCCATGGCCCTTGATAGGGCGAGTGCTCATGCGGATTCGGCTGCATCCAGGGGAAGTGGTGCTCATCGCCCAGGATTGGCCCAGGAGGCCTTGGTATGCGGACCTCTGACAGATGCTGTTGGAGGCTCCCTTTCCGTTACCTCTGGTTCGGCACCTGTTGTCACAGGGTCCGGTGGCCATGGAGGACGCCTGCCGCTTTGGTCTTATGGCATGGCGATTGAGTGGGCGCAATTGAGAGATAAAGGCTACTCAAATAAGGTAATTTCCACTCTCCTGCAGGCCCGTAAGCGCTCCACTTCCGTGGCTTATGCCAGAATTTGGCGCCAGTTTGAGGTCTGGTGTGTTTCAAGAGCACTTTCTCCATTGCGGGCTCCTGTCTCGCCGATTCAGGACTTTTTGCAGGATGGTGTACACAAAGGCTTGGCCTATAATTCCCTCCGGGTGCAAGTGGCAGCATTGGCCTCCCTGCGTGGCAAGGTTGAAGGCGTGTCCTTAGCTGCTCATCCAGATGTGGCACGGTTTCTTAGAGGGGTGCTTCGGCTCCGTCCTCCCGTGCGGGCACCTTGTCCAGCTTGGAACCTGGGGTTAGTATTGAAGGCCCTTCAAGGGGCTCCCTTTGAACCACTTCGGTGTGCTTCAGAGAAAGATTTGACACTGAAGGCTGTCTTTTTAGTGGCCATTACCTCGGCAAGACGGGTGTCAGAGCTCCAGGCGCTGTCCTGTAGAGACCCTTTTCTGCAATTCTCAGAGTCAGGGGTCACGGTTCGGACCGTGCCTTCCTTCATGCCTAAGGTGGTTTCAGCGTTTCACCTAAACCAGCCTGTTTTTCTTCCCTCCTTTGTTGAGGAGGAGTTTCCAGGTTCAATTGGGCATTTGCACCTTTTGGATGTGCGCAGGACTCTGTTGCAGTATCTGCAAATTACAAATTCTTTCAGGACCTCTGATCATTTTTTGTGCTGTTTGCAGAGCATATACAAAAACATGGACTGATGAGACAAAGTCAGCACGGATTTAGTGAAGGGAAGTCTTGCCTCACCAATCTAATGCATTTTTTTGAGGGGGTAAGCAAACATGTGGACAATGGGGAGCCGGTTGATATTGTATATCTGGATTTTCAGAAGGCGTTTGACAAAGTGCCGCACGAAAGACTCCTGAAGAAATTGCAGAGTCATGGAATCGGAGGTAGGGTATTATTATGGATTAAGAACTGGTTGAAAGATAGGAAGCAGAGAGTAGGATTGCGTGGCCAGTATTCTCAGTGGAGGAGGGTAGTTAGTGGGGTCCCGCAGGGGTCTGTGCTGGGTCCGTTGCTTTTTAATGTATTTATAAATGACCTAGAGATGGGAATAACTAGTGAGGTAATTAAATTCGCCGATGACACAAAATTATTCAGGGTCGTCAAGTCGCAGGAGGAATGTGAACGATTACAGGAGGACCTTGCGAGACTGGGAGATTGGGCGTGCAAGTGGCAGATGAAGTTCAATGTTGACAAGTGCAAAGTGATGCATGTGGGTAAGAGGAACCCGAATTATAGCTACGTCTTGCAAGGTTCCGCGTTAGGAGTTACGGATCAAGAAAGGGATCTGGGTGTCGTCGTCGATGATACGCTGAAACCTTCTGCTCAGTGTGCTGCTGCGGCTAGGAAAGCGAATAGAATGTTGGGTGTTATTAGGAAGGGTATGGAGTCCAGGTGTGCGGATGTTATAATGCCGTTGTATCGCTCCATGGTGCGACCGCACCTGGAGTATTGTGTTCAGTACTGGTCTCCGTATCTCAAAAAGATATAGTAGAATTGGAAAAGGTACAGCGAAGGGCGACGAAAATGATAGTGGGGATGGGACGACTTTCCTATGAAGAGAGGCTGAGAAGGCTAGGGCTTTTCAGCTTGGAGAAGAGACGGCTGAGGGGAGATATGATAGAAGTGTATAAAATAATGAGTGGAATGGATCGGGTGGATGTGAAGCGACTGTTCACGCTATCCAAAAATACTAGGACTAGAGGGCATGAGTTGAAGCTACAGTGTGGTAAATTTAAAACGAATCGGAGAAAATTTTTCTTCACCCAACGTGTAATTAGACTCTGGAATTCGTTGCCGGAGAACGTGGTACGGGCGGTTAGCTTGACGGAGTTTAAAAAGGGGTTAGATAGATTCCTAAAGGACAAGTCCATAGACCGCTATTAAATGGACTTGGAAAAATTCCGCATTTTAGGTATAACTTGTCTGGAATGTTTTTACGTTTGGGGAGCGTGCCAGGTGCCCTTGACCTGGATTGGCCACTGTCTGTGACAGGATGCTGGGCTAGATGGACCTTTGGTCTTTCCCAGTATGGCACTACTTATGTACTTATGTACTTATGAGGGTCTTCAGCGTCTAAAGCCACTATTGCCCGTTGGCTCAAAGAAGCTATCTTTTCAGCATATCTGCTGTCTGGCTGGGCTCCGTCTCAAGCCTTTAAGGCACATTCTACAAGAGCGATTTCCTCTTCCTGGGCGGAAACTGGAGCACTATCTCTTCATGAGATTTGCAGTGCTGCAACATGGGCTTCTAAGTTCTCTTTCGCCCGACATTACAGGCTGGATGTGGCTGCCAGGAGGGATGCGCGTTTTGGAGCACAGGTGCTAGCGCGTGGTGTGGCTTGTTCCCACCCTATTTAGGGATTGCTTTGTTACATCCCATACGTAATGGCTTCATCTGCTTGATGACAAGGAAGGGAAAATTAGGTTCTTACCATGATAATTTTCTTTCCTTTAGTCATAGCAGATGAAGCCATGAGCCCTCCCTGTATGATTGTCTGTATTGCAGTGATTCTGATTTTAGGTGCTGTTCTTGTTTCCTGAAGTTATATTCCTTCCTTGGGAAGTCTGAAAACAGTCTTCAGGATTCTTGTTACAGTTATAGGAGGATGAGTTCATTCCCTCCAGTTCATGTTTTGGGAGGATGAGTTTATTCCCTCCAGGAGGATGCAAGTATTCCTTCCGTTTATACAAAGTGGAGGACGAGTTTATTCCCTCCAGGAGGATGAGTTCATTCCCTCCTTTTTTGAGTTCATGCCCTTGTTAAGGGGCCATCGTTCGCTGTGAGGAAAGGTCATGTTATTCCCATTGCGCTTTGCCATACTGCTTTGGAAGCTTCAAATACTGAAGAGGCAGTGGAGCTAGCTGGCCATGAGGCACTGTGAAAAGTTGAGTGCTCTCTATCTCCCCCTGCTGGTTGATGGACACAACCCATACGTAATGGCTTCATCTGCTATGACTAAAGGAAAGAAAATTATCATGGTGTAAGAACCTAATTTTCCCATTTAACATGCTGCAACTATGCCCTAAAAAAGAAGAAAACAAAGTACTTCCGCTATCTCCCTTGAAAAAGCTGGAGCGCGAAATGGGTCCCTGTCAGAAGTTTTGAAGCTGGATCAAATAGGAAGCTAAGTTGCTCTAATTTTTTGTTTTTTTTACAAGTTTGCACCACTTATTGATTGTGTGTATGTATGAGCACAAAGCTAAATTTTGAAGTTAAAAAAAGTTCAGAAATATTTTAGGAGGTTTTTGGCCAATGATTGACATAATGGCCCATTGAGTGCTAAAAGTATGTCAGTGACAAGTTCACTTGAGCACCGGGGGGGGGGGCTTTTGAGGTCTTTTTGTTTTTAGATACATAAAAAGTTTGAGTACAAAGAGCCTATGACCATTTTATATTTTTGTTTTGGTGGAAGTAACATTACGCGTGGCCACTAATAAAAAATTCAAAAAGCCATTTTTACTGCTGCGCTAAAAATGATCTTATCACATGGGAAATACCCGTGTAAGGGTGCATTAAGGCCACTTTTAAGCACTGCTTAATAAAAGGCTCCTTAATGTGATGGTTCTTTGTTTTTCCTTATATGGGAATCCATCTATGTAGCTTCGTGTAATGGTCAGAATTGCCTGTGACAGAATGAGCAAGAGCAGTTCTACATGTATTTCTTTTCTTTGGCAGAAGTGAAATTATAATAACAATTAAATGTTTAAATCAAATAAGCCTGGTAAACAAATCGAGTGTAAAACATTTCTTGGAAGAAAGCGTGGCTTTAGTAGTTGGAGCAATACACTGCAAAATGTGGAAGTAATGGTTCAGATGTGTACATCTACTCTACACATGTACATATATATTTTATAAAATACGTACATACATCCCAACTCTGCCTCTGCTCTGCTCAAGTGGTGCTTTTTAGGAACACACATGCAGATCATATAAAAGTAACACTTTTATACAATGGCCACAAAATTTTATAAAACTCCTTTTGCATATGAATAACAGGCTTTACATGCAAAAGAAAAACTTTTAAAAAATGACTCCCTCTGAGGCTGATTTACAGAACAGCGGTAACCCGCATTACTCTTAGTGCATAGTGCTATTTTCAGGCCAACTGAAATCAAGCTTTTTGGTTTCAGCTGAAACTGAATCTGTGACCAAAATCTGCAGCTCACTCAGCTAAAACCGAAACTAGCCAGGCCCCTATTTCTTAACAGCACCCACCCCCCCCCCCCCTCCCGACACCAACACCAAACAGACTCATCTGTCAGCCTTCCCTCCCACCCTGTCCTACCTTAAACCCTGGTAGTCTAGTAGCCTAACCGGGGCAGGAGTGATCTCCATTCGCTTCTGTCCCTTCCATCTCTGTCACCAAAATGGCTGCCGAGACTTTCAGCACTTAAACGGCCCAGAGGAGAAAATAAAACACTAAGGAAAGACCTCTAGAACAGATCAGTGAAAAGCGAAGAGGAATGGGAGGTTTTAGAATCTTCCAATGCATAACACAACTGAAGAAAAATACAACCTGAGTTTTATATTTCATGTAATTGTTTCAATTATGATATTATTTGTGGCATTATAGATATCAAACATGAAAAATAATTGTTGCTCCTAGTTTTCATTATTCTGTTCCTACATATTACAGACTTCGATACAGCTATGGAGGAAGAAAAAAGACTGTACCTCTAAATTTAACAAGAATTCTATTTTTATCATTCCTCTGTTTGTATAGGCTGGGAGGGTCAGTGAAAGGAAATATTTAACAAGTCGGCAGTTAAACCTGCTTTTTATTTGTTTACCTGAATGTTCCTAATGGCTCCTAGCTAGGTATTGTATTAATAACTGTCGACAAAGGTAGGCTGGGGCTGTAGACTGAAAAGTAGGAGGGAACATTTCATAATGGACAGCACTGCAGGAAATGTACTTTTTCTTGTATTGCCCCTCAGATCTGGAACAACTTGCCAGTTGAAGTTCATCTGGCAAAGAGTTATTTGCACTTTTGAAAACTGGTTAAGGCTTTTTTTTTTCTCTCTCTCTGAGGTTTGGCTCACTGTTTTCCGCTTCTTTTGTTGTCGTGGTTTTTAGTATCTTTTGACGTAATTTATTGCCTATTTGTTTTATTTTGTCATATTGATGTTACTTTGCAAATCATCTGTAGTGACCTCAGACAAATGGGCATGTGCTAAATATGGGTAGAGGCTGAACTCCAACCCCCTTATCGAAAGGTGCCTCTCCCATATAGGGCTAGAGCAAAAGTGATTTTCAACCCAGTCCTCAGGGCTGCCTGCCAGTTGGGTTTTCAGGATATCCACAATTAATAAAAAAACAAAAACAAGAGGCACTGATCTGCCTACTGAGATACGAACAAAGTATGTAATCTGCTTTTACTTTAAACCACAATTAATATGCATGAGATGTATTAGCATGCCCTTCCTCCATTGCATGCAAATATCTGTCATGCATATTCATTGTGGATATCTGAAAACCTAACTAGCCAGGTGGTGCTTGAGGACTGGGTTGAAAACCACTGCCCTAGACAAAACTTTAGCCTTGCCTCAATTAATTTTCAGGCTCCTACTGTACAACCCCCTTCCCAAGTCATGATTGTTAAACTCAACAATCATGGTTCCTGTTACATGACCCCACCCAGAACAGTATTATGTTGAGGGCATCAGGCAATGTTGTTGCAATTTTTGATTTGTCCACTACCTTTTGATTTGGTAGATTATACTCTGCTTTTGAAGTTATTAGATAATATTGTTCTCAAACGTAACATCTTAAATTGGTTCAAACGTTTTTTGCAACATAGAACTTGTACAGTAAGATTTATGGACAAAATATCTGAGCCCTGATCATTGAATTGTGGAGTCCCACAAAGGGGCCCCTCTGTCACCACTTCTATTTCATGTGTAAATGAGTACCCTAGGAAAGGCCTTATCAAAACTATCATTTTTTTACACATATGCTGATGTTGATATAATACTTACCTATACTTGCTAATTAAGAAAGTATTATTACTTCATTACAGGAATAGTAGAGAGTTGGGCCACTGACCATTCATTAAAATTAAATGTAGACGAAACAAAAAATTTTGGCTTGGACAAGCACAGGAAAGTTTTTTTTTTTTTTTTTTTTAAAGGAATAATTTAATATGCAAGGATAAGACTTTTGAATTAGAACCATTTTTGAAGGCTATAGATGTGACCTTACATCATTTCTTGTCCTTTGATTGTCATATAAATACATTACTAAAAAAGATTTTTTTTTTTTTTTTAAACTCTACTTCCTCGTCATTTCAGAATGGTAACTGCAATTGGATTATAGCAATGGTCACAGCTAGTGATCAGTGCAACAATTACAACTCTTCACTCTTACCCCCCTCAGTGCTCTCAGTTGAGATCAGGATCCGCTTAACCATTAGACAAACTAGGAGCTGCCTTGGGGAGCAGCTTCTGAGGGGCAGCAAAAAGCTACAGCAATCAAAATAATAAGTTCTGAAAGCAACATAAACTGAAAGAAGACCTAGGAAAAAGGGCTACTTGTGATTTAAAAAATATGGACTAGATTTACTGAAGAGAGCTACTGTGTTACCATGCATTGTTAGTAAATAGGTCAAGTTGCACAAAATAGAACCTGTGCTGAATAATGTACATTAATGCCTGTTAGCATGTGCTAACAGAATTCTATAAACTGTCATCAGTTATAAGGATTTTAGACGCAAGGTCAAAACACATTTATTTCAGAAGTCCTTTAATAACGTTGCGTCTGATTCACTTGTGTCCTTACACAAGAAATATTAGTATTGCTGTTCTTAAAATTATGGTACTGTTCATTAAATCTTGATTCCTAATTATAAATTGTATTTTGACTGTAATTCCTGGATCTTCCCTGTCTCTTTAATTGTTATCTGCATAGAACTGAAAAGTCATAGTAGAATATAAGATAGAAGTGTAATGTAATGTGGTAGAGAACCAAAGAAGGAAAAAACGGGTAGAATTAGCTAGGACAAAACAAAAGTGGAGTGCACATTCCACTGGCAAAACCAGAAAGGACTTTATTACCAGCGTCAATAATATCTGCAAGAGGACCCGACACAGCTGTCTTTCTGCACAAGCAGTGCCTGCGTTAGGGGTCAAATAGGCACTCACGGTACAATTGATGCTGATTTACTTGCAAGAGTGAACACTGGTTAAGAATCCTCAGTCTGCAGATGGATATCGCTTCATCAGTTTTAGAAAATAAGTGCAAATCATAGGCGGTTGGTGGCCCAACTGTTTGGGGAGGCTAAAGGGGGTGGGGTTAGGGGTGGGGCCAGGGGTGGAACTTAAATCCATAATTGTCTGATCACACACAGAAAAAAAATATATAAAAATGTCACAATTAATACCTTTTATTAAATTTAGATATTAGCTATGTATCATATGTCGAAGAATAAAGTGGTTGCTCAAAGCATATACTAACCACAATCGCTCAAGTGCAAAACACTATGCACAACTTTGTGCAAAAACACACTCAGAACCTTACTGTACCATAAATATTACACTGAAGAATGGTCTAAGGTTTGGCAATTAAAATTCAATGCGAAGAAATGCAAAGTGATGCACTTAGGGAATAGAAACCCTCGGGAGATGTATGTGTTAGGCGGGGAGAATCTGATAGGTACGGACGGGGAGAGGGATCTTGGGGTGATAGTATCTGAGGATCTGAAGGCGACGAAACAGTGTGACAAGGCGGTGGCCGTAGCTAGAAGGTTGTTAGGCTGTATAGAGAGAGGTGTGATCAGCAGAAGAAAGGAGGTGTTGATGCCCCTGTATAAGTCGTTGGTGAGGCCCCACCTAGAGTATTGTGTTCAGTTTTGGAGGCCATACCTTGAGAAGAATGTAAAAAGAATTGAAGCGGTGCAAAGAAAAGCTACGAGAATGGTAAGGGATTTGCGTTACAAGACGTATGAGGAGAGACTTGATGACCTGAACATGTATACTCTGGAAGAAAGGAGAAACAGGGGTGATATGATACAGACGTTCAAATATTTGAAAAGTATTAATCCGCAAACGAACCTTTTCCGGAGGTGCGAAGGCAGTAGAACGAGAGGACATGAAATGAGATTGAAGGGGGGCAGACTCAAGAAAAATGTCAGGAAGTATTTTTGTCACGGAGAGGTGGTGGAAATGAAAACGGTAACAGAATTCAAACACGCGTGGGATAAACATAAAGGAATCCTATTCAGAAGGAATGGATCCTAAGGAGCTTAGCCGAGATTGGGTGGCAGAGCCAGCCGGTGGTGGGAGGAGAGGATAGTGCATACGGTCTGTGCCAGATCTGGTGGTGGGAGGCGGGGCTGGTGGTTGGGAGGCGGGGATAGTGCTGGACAGACTTATACGGTCTGTGCCCTGAAGAGGACAGGTACAAATCAAAGTAGGGTATACACAAAAAGTAACACATGAGGAGAGGAAGTGACGTTAGCCTTGGAGATGGCAGCCTAATCGGTGAGCTCCGCTATCTCGAGAGCAAAGACGAGCTTTCCCCCACGTAATTGAGCGTAAATCACTCCCTAACGCAACAGAACGCTAGCGCTTAAAATGGCAGCGAAGAAAAAACTGGCAAAATTTAAATTTGCGGCTGAAAAGATGACCGCCAATGCCGGAGCGGGTCTAAGGACACGCGGAGCAAAGATGGCGGCTGAAGAGAGCGAGTCGGACATAGACCCTGAGGAGCAACTGGAAAATGAAAGTGAGCTCAGCAAAAGGGACTTTGTAAGATGGTTTAAAGACCTCAAGGCGGAGATGGTGTCCACTCGCCGTAGTATTCAATCTGCGGTAGCAGAACTGCATGATGAAATCAAAGAGATAGGCACCCGGCTGGCGGATAACGAAGAGAAGACTGAGACGCTCTCGTCAGAACTGCGGGAACTCCAAGGCTCATTTAAAGCTGAGCAGCAATCAAAGGCAGACTTAGAACTAATACTGGAGGACCTGGAGAACCGCACAAGAAGATGCAATTTGCGCTTCCACGGTATTCCAGAAGAAGAGCAATATCAGAACTTTGGGCAGGTAGTGAAAGAGATTTGTGCCTTTTTACTGCAGCAAGATCCCAGCGGAACAGAAGGTCAGGTGCAGGCCCCTGTTGAACTGGAGCAAGCACATAGAAGCCTAGGATCGCCAAAAGGAGGGCTTCCACGTGACATAGTGGCCTGTTTTCACAAATTCTCCACCAAAGAGAAAGTCTGGAAGAGAGCGCGAGAGATGGGAGAGATCACTTGGAATTCGATGAAAATCAAGATTTTTCAGGATTTAGCACGGAAAACGCTGCAAAGACGGAGAGACTTCAAGGAAGTCACTGCATATCTTCAGAAAGCGGGACTGCGATATCGATGGCTTTTCACGTTTGGATTACAGATTACAGTGGGAAACAATACCCGTCACATTCAAACACACCAGGGTGCGTGGAAAATACTAAGAGAGATGGGCTGCACAGATATTCCAAGAGCAGAAGAGGTAGAACACCAATCCCAGCGCAGTTCGCGGAGGAAGGAGACGAGCGGTTGGCAGACGGTGGAAGGGAGGAAAAATCACCCATCACTCCGTGCAGAGAGAGAAGATATGGGAGAGGACGATGGTACTTGAAGCAGTGAAGAACTGAGTATGGACTTAAATTGAGTATTTTTTGCACTTAGCAGGTAGAATGTTGGTGTGCAAAAGAGGATGGACCCAAAGGGAAATCAAGCATAAGGGAGTAAATGTTGTTGTTCAAGTTGATAATGGGGGAGAGTTCTGTTCTTTTAGTTGTGAGATGGGATGTCGTTGCTCTGAGGGTGGCAGGCTTCCTTCTGGATCAAACTGGCAAGCAAATTAGTCAGCCAGTTGGTGGGGGGAGTAGAGGGGGGGGGAAAGAGTGGGAGGGAGGGGGGACCCAGGGAAGAGGGGGGCAGGGGGTTTACGAATTGGGTCATGGAATGTCAATGGATTAAACAACCCGGGTAAAAAGGAGTATCATATTTCGGGAGATTCGTAAAATGAAATGTGATATTGTTATGCTGCAAGAGACCCATATTAGAAAACAGGATGAGTCTCTAATCATGAATAAAGGATTGGGCGAAGGGACCGCACTGGGCGACTCCAGGGGGAATAAAACTGGAGGGTTGGTGATATATGTGAAAGAACACTTGCAGTTTCATAAAACGGCTGTATATCAGGATAAAGATGGGAGGTGTCTTGCAATCAAGGGACAAATGAATAATCGCAGCATTACTCTTATAAATGTGTATGCCCCAAATACTGGACAGGAAAAATATTTTGATACGATTAGAAAGAGTTTAATACCTTTTGTAGAGGGAGTGGTGATGATGGGGGGTGACTTCAATCAACCGATGGGATCACTTGACCATTCAGCAAGTCAGGGGAGAGGGGATAGATATGGTGGGCGACAATTTCTTAGAATGATGCGAGAGCTGGACCTGATAGACATATGGAGAATGCAGCATCCATGTCAGAGGCAATATACACACTATGCGCATGTACAGGGAACATATGCAAGAATAGATGCAATCTGGTGTAGTCGGGGAGTGTGGGAGGACATGAGAGAGGCAGAGATTGAAAATATCCATGCTTCCGACCATGCAGCTGTGTGGGTCCAATTAGACGGGTTAGGTAAACAAAGGAGGGGGCACCTATGGAGACTTAATGAATCGCTTTTAGATGAGAAGGCAGACTGTGAAGAGGTGCGGGACACTATCAAAGAATATCTCCTGTTTAACGACACAGGCGATGTATCCGAGGGGACATTCTGGGATGCTTTAAAGGCAGTAGTGAGGGGGGGGGGTGCTTATTAGGAAAGGAGCCTATAAGAAAAAGAAGAGGGCAGCCCATGAGCTCAATGTGCGGAGACAATTGGCTAGATTAGAAGCACTACATCAAAGGGAAGGGAAGGCACAACAACTAATAGAGCTCAAACAGTGGAGGGGAAAATTACAAGAGATCCAAATGAAAACAATGGAGTTTCATAGACAATTAATGCAACAGAAATTTTTTGAGTTCAGCAATAAGGCAGGTAATCTACTGGCTAGGGGGCTACGAGAAAGAAGGATAGCAAGTATGATTACCAAAATAAAAGGCCCAAAAGATTTGTTATTCCATCAAGATGGGGAAATTAGGGAACAATTTATGAGTTTTTACAGGACCTTGTGTAAAAGGGAATCAACAGCTCCTATAGAAGAGATTAGGGCTCATTTACAGAATCTAGGCTTAAAACGAGTCTCTGCTTCACAGAGGGAGACGTTGGAAGCCCATATAACGCTGAAGGAAGTAGTAGAAGTCATCAAAGGCTTGAAAGGTGGGAAATCACCAGGAGTGGATGGTTACACAGCCAAATATTACCACCAAGAGTTGGGCCCACTATTGGTCAGGTTGGGCAATGCCTGTTTTGCCGATAGGGGACTCCCAACCCGCATGCAGGAAGCAGGGATTTCAGTACTATTAAAACCGGGGAGAGATCCTACCTTATGTGGCTCTTATCGCCCGATATCCTTGCTGAATGTAGATGTGAAAATACTAGCCAAAGTTATGGCGGATAGGCTAAGTGGGATTTTGCCATCACTCATTCATGAAGACCAATCGGGCTTTGTCCAAAATAGACAAGTAGCAGACAATATTAGGCGGACTTTAAACCTGATGTGGGGAGCCCAGAGAAGGGGGGACTCTATGACACTCTTGACCATAGACGCTGAAAAGGCGTTTGATAGAGTGGAATGGGAGTACTTATGGGAAGTCATGATGGAAATGGGATTGGGGCGGCCTTTTATAACTTGGGTGAAAGGGTTGTATGAAAAACCAGTGGCAAGGATTAAGGTTAATGGGGGATGGTCAAGTACACTCAATATCCAGCGGGGAACGAGACAGGGGTGTCCCCTGTCCCCGTTACTGTTTGCCATATCCATCGAACCTCTAGCACAGCGAATTAGGGACTTAGGAGAGGTGAAAGGAGTTAAAATGGGAGGGAGAGAGCATAAAATTGCCTTATTTGCTGATGATTTATTGTTCTATATAGGATCACCCCTGACAACCTTACCGGTGCTTATTCAGGAATTGAATTCTTTTGGAAAAATGTCTGGATTTAGAGTGAATTTTGATAAATCTGAGCTCATGTGCATAACGGTAACGGATCAGGAGGCAGAACAACTGAGGGGGGAGATCTGTTTTTAGATGGACAGACTCCAGTTTCCGCTACCTGGGCATACAGATACCGAGAGACCTTGACACTTTATACCAGCTGAATTATGTCCCACTTATAGCAGCAATCCGGAGGGACCTTAGCAAGTGGAAAACAGGGTGGCTATCGTGGTGGGGCCGCATAGCGGCAGTCAAAATGAACATACTTCCCCGATTGTTGTTTCTCTTCCAGACATTGCCAATTAACGTCCCTAAGGGGGAGCTGCAGAAAATACAGACGGAACTGGGGGAATTTATTTGGGGAGGTAAGCAGGCGCGATTGTCCTGGAAAATAATGTGGGGGACGGTAGAGCAGGGGGGAAGAGGAATGCCAAACATTTTATGGTATTACTGGGCAGCTCAACTTAGGCAAATTGGGGTCTGGAGTAAAGTCGATCTCTCTCCCGCGACCAGACTTGAGCAGATTTTTGTTCAGAGAGGTAGATTGGATGCATTACTATGGGGAACTTACCTGGAGAACGATTATAAGAATTTGACATTAAACCCATTTCTCTCTCACTTGCTCTTACTATGGGGGAGACTCAAACAGAAATTAAGGGGATTACAACATAAATCTACCTATGCGTGGTTAACACAAGAACCCGGGTTCTCAGGAGGGCAAGAGAATAAGATATTTAAATCATGGTTTGATAAGGGACTGATCAGATTTCGGGAACTTACAACAGAGGGACAACTTAAAACATTTGAAGTATTTAGGCAGGAATACAATTTACCTGAGACTGACCTGTATGCTTATCTCCAAGTCAAAAGCTATATGGTGAAGGCCAGCTGGCATAAAGGTAATTGGCTAGAGAATGAGAAATTTGAGAATTTATGGGGGAGCATAATCTGGGGAAGTAAAGGAATCTCCAAATTGTATGAGCACATTAGAGGAACTGAGTTTGTAAAGTTGTCTTATATGAAAGCATGGGAGCAAGATCTTAACACAGAGTTCAGTGGGGGAGAGTGGAAGAAAATGTGTCTGGAGGTTAAAAAAGCATCAGTATGTGTACTAGTTAAAGAAAATGCCTATAAGGTCATGAGCCGATGGTACTATACTCCAGACAGAATAAGAGCTATGTACCCAGGAGCTCTAGATACATGTTGGCGCTGCGAGGGAGGGAGGGGGACATACTATCACATATGGTGGGAATGCCCGAGAATACAGGAGTTCTGGAAATTGGTCTCAGAACATATAACCTTAGCAACAGGTGTTCAGTTCTCTTGCGATCCCAAGTGTTGCTTACTGGGATATGAGAATAGGAAAGGGAAAAAATGGCAATGTAGACTCAAACGATTATGCCTAGCAGCAGCAAAATTAATCATAGCAGTGAAATGGAAGCAGAAGCAGGGGCCCACGGGTCAAGACTGGAAGTCAAAACTGCACATGTTGATGGGTTTAGAAAAGCTGACTGATAGACGCCGGGGACACTATAATCCAAAAGCAGAAGAATGGCTACAACTGGAAAGGGTTTTGGGAGGGGGAGGAAAAGAGACAGGAGATACTGCTTCATGAGGAACACTGAGGGAGGGAATGGTGGGGAGTGATATGGGAGGGCTGGGAGGAGGGAAGAGGGGGGAAGTATGGAACGAGGGGGGGATAAAAGTGAAGGGATGGGGGAAGGGGGGGGGAATAAAAGAAAAAATCAGATCAGGTTGGAGCTTATATGTTGATGTTTTAACTTTTGCATAGTACAAGAGACTAAGTCTCTCTGAATTTGTTATCTTGTGTTGCTAATAAAACTTTTTGCAAATAAAAAAAAAAAGTAGCACATATGAGTTTGTCTTGTTGGGCAGACTGGATGGACCATGCAGGTCTTTTTCTGCCGTCATTTACTATGTTACTATGTTACACTGGGCAGAACCTAATACACCAATATACCACCCATATGGAAAATGCAGACTGTCAACAATATGAAACAAGGGATCATAATATCATGATACGTGTTGAGCCACAAAACACCCTAATTTTTTATTTATTTATTTATTTATTTATTTATGTATTTATTGCATTTGTATCCCACCTTTTTGCAGGCTCAAAGTGGCTTACAATACATCATGAATAGTGGAAGAATGTTAGTAAATAAACATTTAGTATTGCAGGGTTTTGGTCAGCATGATGATAATAAAACAAAGTAATAGTATACAAGCAGATATTAAGAGACAATTCTGAATATAAATGGGCGAGTTGTGCATATTCACATTGGTTGATCTTTGTGGTTGATCTTTATTAAAGAGATGGGTCTTCAGTAATGAGCGGAAGTTTGTTCTTTCGTAAATCGATTTCAAGCTGCGCAGCAGTGCATTCCATAACTGCGTGCTCAGGTAGGTGAAGTTTGACGCATGCATTAGTTTGTATTTCATTCCTTTGCAGCTGGGGAAGTGCAGATCAAGGAATGTACGGGATGATCTTTTGGCATTCCTAGATGGTAAGTCAATCAGGTCTGACATGTAAGCTGGTGCGTCTCCATGGATAATTTTATGAACTAGTGAGCATACCTTGAAAGCGATACGTTCCTTAAGTGGGAGCCAGTTTAGTTTTTCTCGTAAGGGCTTGGCACTTTCAAATTTTGGTTTGCCAAATATAAGTCTAGCTGCAGTGTTCTGGGCTGTTTGGAGTTTCTTAATTATTTGCTCTTTGCAGCTGGCATATAGCGCGTTGCAATAGTCTAGGTGACTGAGCACCATTGATTGTACCAGGTTGTGGAAAACACTCCTTGGGAAGAAAGGTCGTATTCTTTTTAATTTCCACATTGAGTGGAACATCTTCTTGGTTGTGTCAGGTGTCGATCAATGGTAACTCCAAGAATTTTTAGGGTTTCTGAGACAGGAAGTTTTAGGGTTGGTGTATTCATGGCGGTGAATTCTTTTTTGTTGTGTTGGGAGGTGAGTATTGGGCATTGGGTCTTCTCTGTATTGAGTTTTAGCGAAATGCGTCCGCCCAGGAATGCATGATATTGAGACTTTGTTTGATGTCACTAGAAATTTCTTTTAGGTCTTGTTTGAATGGGATGTAGATCGTTACATCATCCGCATAAATGTATGTTTAATGTGGGTAAAATGCCATAAATAAGTAAATAAATAAATATAAACTTTTAATGTTGAACACCTAATTCTCAAAGTGGACATATTCCAAACACTATAATGAAAATAAAATGATCTTTTCTACCTTTGTTGTCTGGTGACTTTGTTTTTCTGACCGTGCTGGCCCAGTATCCGATTCTGCTACTATCTGTCCTCTTAACTCCGTTTCCAGGGCTTCCTTTCCATTTATTTCTTTACTTTCCGCCTTTCTTCTTCATTTCTTGCCCTACATCCGTAAGTAAATGCTGGGTCCTCCACAGACTTGACTGTCCAGTGGATCCAGCTTCTGCCTATTTTCTTCCTCCATGTGCAGTTTTTCTCTCTTCCTTTTCCCTCATCTCATCTCCTTCCTCACTCTTCCCTCCCCTCCATGTCCAGCAACCCTCCTCTCTCCCTGCCCTCTCCTCTCCTCTTCATCCACCGTGTGCAGCAACCCTCCTCTCCTCTCCCCTTCATCCACCGTGTGCAGCAACCCTCCTCTCCTCTCCCCTTCATCCACCGTGTGCAGCAACCCTCCTCTCCTCTCCCCTTCATCCACCGTGTGCAGCAACCCTCCTCTCCTCTCCCCTTCATCCACCGTGTGCAGCAACCCTCCTCTCCTCTCCCCTCCATCCACCCATGTCCAGGTCCTCGATCATCTCTCCCGTCTGCCCTCACTCCCCGATAGGCAGCCCTCGTTTCCTTCCTGCCCCGCCCCCCACCCTACCTTTAAATATTATATTTTTCCTGGAGTCGCGGGCAGCACCGGCATTGAAGGCAGGAGCACGCTCATCTCTGCTCCAGCAGCCTTCCTTCACAAGTTGCATGATGGCTCCGCCCTCTTCTGATGTATTTCCTGTTTCTGCAAGGGCGGAGCCATCATGCGACTTGCGAGGGAAGGCTGCTGGAGCCGAGATGAGCATGCTGCTGCCTTCAATGCCGGTGCTGCCCGCGACTCCAGGAAAAATATAATATTTAAAGGTGGGGCCGGGGCAGGAAGGAAATGAGGGCTGCCTATCGGGGAGCTGAGGGAAGACGGGAGAGATGATCGACGACCTGGCTGGGGAGCGGGGAAGTGTGCACTTCGCGGGGTGGAGGCAGCAGGGGAAAAACTTCACGGTCGGTTGGGCTGGGGAGGCTTAGCCTCCCCAAGCCTCTTATACGGGGCACAGAATACCATTCACTGTTCCAATGTGGTAGAGCACTTTAGTAAATCTATCCCTAAATGATTAAAATTAGGCCTATATTTCACAAGCATCAACAAATGTATGTATACGAATTGTCTAAATTTTAAATGAAGGGGATTCATACCAAAGGGACTCTGATTTAAGTTAATGTTTTTTTTCCCACTCTGTATTTATGGGAAAGACCTGGATAAGTCGAGACCAGACCATGATGTCCCTCCCACCTCTGCCAGATTCTTACTTGCACTCCTGTAGTTTCTCTGTTCTGTTTGTTTTAGCCTTGGTTATTGTGGTAATTCTTGATCTATCACTTAGTTTGATATAAGAATAAAATTTGTTCTTTGTTATTATATTATATATTCTTTCACTGATTGATTCCAACATTGCTCAGCTTTTTTGTTAGCCAAACATACTGCAAGAACATGTGCTACTGAAAGTAACATTGTAAAGTCATCTTAGCATGGATGTATACACATGTAAAATGGCTTTTTATAAAATTAGGGCAGATGAGCTGGAAATAAACGGATCACAACGATATTAGTATGGCAAACATATTCCGTTGTTGTCCATAAGTCATAAAGCCCAACATGACCACGTTTTGGCAACTGCAGCATCAGGGGTGAAATAGATCCTTCATGACTGGCCCGAAAGTTGTGGTATCTTCCAAAATAAATGTTCTTTCTAGGGCTGTACCGAATATTCATATTTGATTCGACCCTGAATAATGCCTTGAATACATTATATTTGGCCGAATAGTGATTTAAATTCCATACAAATAATCCGGGGCTCCACTGTTCTAAATCCAACTGAAATAAACACTTGATCTCTGATTTCATGTTTCCTTTTGGGGCCCTTTTACTAAACCACGTAGGCGCCTGCGCACACCCATGTGCCACAATGGAGTTATTGCCCGGCTACCATGTGGCCCTTGTGGTAATTTCATTTTTGCTGCACGTCCACAATATTTTGTATTTTCTGACGTGCGTAGTGGGTGCACATCTAGTGGCTTTCTATGCATGTAGGTTAATTACTGCCCAGTTAACGCATGAGACCTTACCACTGAGTCAATGGCTGGCGGTAAGGTGTCAGACCCAAAATGCACGTGCACCAATTTTGATTTTGCCGCGTGTCCATTTTCGGCAAAATTTTTTAAAAAAGGCCTTTTTTACAGGCACGCTGAAAAATGAATCTATGCGCGCCCAAAATCTGCGCCTACACTAGCGCAGGCCATTTTTCAGCGCACCTTAGTAAAAGGACCCCTTTATTTGTTAAAGCTTGATGCCCATTCGTATTCACATTCGGCCAAATAGTATTTTTCATATTCATATTTGACTGAATAGTAGAATATGCTATTTGGTACAGCACTAGTTCTTTCTATTCCTGGACAGCACAGAATCAAAGCTTCATTCCTTTATGAAGAGCAGTGATCCTTGTTCTTTGAGTAATGACGTCCTCAGCACTCAAAAATGCCAACTGGGTCAAGCATAAAAGTCCGCACAGAACATAAGCACGGAGATTGTTATTATAAGCATTCCTGGTGGTGTCACCTGAGTGAAGCATAAGAGAGTCAGAAAGTGTAGACATTGGCATATTTTATAATCAATCTACATGCACTTACGTACTTTACACATGGACATTTACATCTGCTCTGCACATGTAAAAGAGACATATGATCAGTTATAAAGAAATATATTTGCAATATTTTAACCCTTAATTATTTATAGTATATTTTTGTTCCAAACTGCTCCACAAGTTTAAAATAAAACTTCTTCTTCACTGTACTGTGGGCAGTGTTTCAAAATACATGTGGCACATAGTAATATTCACCCTGTACTGTATCATAGTAACATAGTAAATGATGGCAGATAAAGACCTGAATGATCCATCCAGTCTGCCCAACAGTCACATTCATTATCAAGTCATGATTAAACCAACAATGAATGTGTGATAAAATATTTGATCATTTTTTTTCTCTCTGGCATTTCTGGGATACAGACCATAGATGTCCGCCTGGCCCTGTCCTTAGGTTCCAGTTACTGAAGTTTGCTGTCAAAGCCCACTCCAGCCTATCTACATCCATCTTGTCATATGTGGGACACAGACCATAAAAGTCTGCCTGGCACTGTCCTCACTTTCCAAACTACCAGAGTTTCTGTTGAAACCCTCTCCAGCCTATCTTAAACCGGATTGCAATTCACGGGACCCAGACTGTACAAGCTTGTCCAGCACCGGCCTTAGTTCTTCAGTCCGAGTTGCCATCTAAGCGCCACTCGACATGCAAACACACATACAACCATTTAAGTTTTGTTTTTTATTAAATTCATTTTCTAATTAGAGAATCCTCTGTGTTCATCCAATGCCTTTTTGAATTCCATCACCATTTTTTCTCCACCACCTCCCTCAGGAGGGCATTCCAGGCATCTGCCACCCTTTTTGGGTGATGATGCGGAGGAACTGAAAGAAATCTCTGTAAACCTGGAAGACGTACTGAGCCAAACTGACAAATTAAAGAGTAGTAAATCACCTGGACCGTACGGCATACATCCAAGGGTACTAAAAGAACTCAAGCATGAAATTGCTGATCTGCTGTTAATAATATGTAACCTGTCTTTAAAATAGTCCATAATACCTGAAGATTGGAGGGTGGCAAATGTAACGCCAATTTTTAAAAAGGGTTCCAGGGATGACCCAGGAAATTGCAGACCGGTAAGCCTGATGTCAGTGTCGAGCAAAATAGTGGAAACTATTATAAAGAATAAAATTACAGAACACATAGACAAACATAGTTTAATGGGACACAGTCAGCATAGGTTCAGCCAAGGGAAGTCTTGCCTCACCAATTTGCTTCATTTCTTTGACGGCGTGAATAAACATGCAGATAAAGGTGAGCCGTTTGATGTAGTTTATGTAGATTTTCAGAAAGCTTTTGATAAAGTTCCTCATGAGAGACTCCTGAGAAAATTAAAGAGTCATGGGATAGGAGGCAAGGTTCTGGTGTGGCTTAGGAATTGTTTAATGAACCGAAAACAGAGGGTAGGGTTAAATGGTCATTTCTCTCAATGGAGGAGGGTGAACAGTGGAGTACCGCAGGGATCTGTACTAGGACCGGTGCTATTTAATATAAGTACATAAGTACATAAGTAGTGCCATACTGGGAAAGACCAAAGGTCCATCTAGCCCAGCATCCTGTCACCGACAGTGGCCAATCCAGGTCAAGGGCACCTGGCACGCTCCCCAAACGTAAAAACATTCCAGACAAGTTATACCTAAAAATGAGGAATTTTTCCAGTCCATTTAATAGCGGTCTATGGACTTGTCCTTTAGGAATCTATCTAACCCCTTTTTAAACTCCGTCAAGCTAACCGCCCGTACCACGTTCTCCGGCAATGAATTCCAGAGTCTAATTACACGTTGGGTGAAGAAAAATTTTCTCCGATTAGTTTTAAATTTACCACACTGTAGCTTCAACTCATGCCCTCTAGTCCTAGTATTTTTGGATAGCGTGAACAGCCGCTTCACATCCACCCGATCCATTCCACTCATTATTTTATACACTTCTATCATATCTCCCCTCAGCCGTCTCTTCTCCAAGCTGAAAAGCCCTAGCCTTCTCAGCCTCTCTTCATAGGAAAGTCGTCCCATCCCCACTATCATTTCGTCGCCCTTCGCTGTACCTTTTCCAATTCTACTATATCTTTTTTGAGATACGGAGACCAGTACTGAACACAATACTCCAGGTGCGGTCGCACCATGGAGCGATACAACGGCATTATAACATCCGCACACCTGGACTCCATACCCTTCCTAATAACACCCAACATTCTATTCGCTTTCCTAGCCGCAGCAGCACACTGAGCAGAAGGTTTCAGCGTATCATCGACGACGACACCCAGATCCCTTTCTTGATCCGTAACTCCTAACGCGGAACCTTGCAAGACGTAGCTATAATTCGGGTTCCTCTTACCCACATGCATCACTTTGCACTTGTCAACATTGAACTTCATCTGCCACTTGCACGCCCATTCTCCCAGTCTCGCAAGGTCCTCCTGTAATCGTTCACATTCCTCCTGCGACTTGACGACCCTGAATAATTTTGTGTCATCGGCGAATTTAATTACCTCACTAGTTATTCCCATCTCTAGGTCATTTATAAATACATTAAAAAGCAACGGACCCAGCACAGACCCCTGCGGGACCCCACTAACTACCCTCCTCCACTGAGAATACTGGCCACGCAATCCTACTCTCTGCTTCCTATCTTTCAACCAGTTCTTAATCCATAATATTACCCTACCTCCGATTCCATGACTCTGCAATTTCTTCAGGAGTCTTTCGTGCGGCACTTTGTCAAACGCCTTCTGAAAATCCAGATATACAATATCAACCGGCTCCCCATTGTCCACATGTTTGCTTACCCCCTCAAAAAAATGCATTAGATTGGTGAGGCAAGACTTCCCTTCACTAAATCCGTGCTGACTTTGTCTCATCAGTCCATGTTTTTGTATATGCTCTGCAATTTTATTCTTAATAATAGCCTCCACCATCTTGCCCGGCACCGACGTCAGACTCACCGGTCTATAATTTCCCGGATCTCCTCTGGAACCTTTCTTAAAAATCGGAGTAACATTGGCTACCCTCCAGTCTTCCGGTATTACACTCGATTTTAGGGACAGATTGCATATTTCTAACAGTAGCTCCGCAAGTTCATTTTTTAGTTCTATTAATACTCTGGGATGAATACCATCAGGTCCCGGTGATTTACTACTCTTCAGCTTGCTGAACTGACCCATTATAAATGATCTGGAAATCAGAATGACGAGTGAGGTGATTACATTTGCAGATGACACAAAACTATTCAAGGTTGTTAAAACACATGCAGACTGAAATATTGCAAGAAGACCTTAGGAAAGTGGAAGACTGGGCATCCAAATGGTAGATGAAATTTAATATGGACAAATGCAAGGTGATGCATATTGGAAGAATAATCCGAATCATTATTACCTGATGCTAGGGTCCACCTTGGGGGGTCAGCACTCAAGAAAAAGATCTAGGTATTGTAGATAATTTGTTGAACTCTTCTGCTTGGTGTACAGCAGCGGCCAAAAAAGCAAACGGGATGCTAGGAATTATTAGGAAAGGGATGGTGAATAAGACCGAAAATGCTGTAATGTCTCTGTATTGCTCCATGGTGCGGCTGCACCTTCAGTATTGCTTTTAGTTCTGGTTGCCGTATCTCAAAAAGGATATAGTGAAATTAGAAAAGGTTCAAAAAAGAGCGACCAAAATGATAAAGGGGATGGAACTCCTCTTGTATGAGGAAAGGATAAAGAGGTTAGGGCTCTTCAGCTTGGAAAAGAGACGGATGAGGGGAGATATGATTGACGTCTACAAAATCCTGAGTGGTGTAGACTGGGTAGAAGGAAATCAATTTTTTTTTACTCATTCCAAAAGTACAAAGACTAGGGGACACTCAAGGATGTTACATGGAAATACTTTTAAAACAAATAGGAGAAAATATTTTTTCACTCAACGAATAGTTAAGCTCTGGAACTCTTTGCCGGAGGATGTAGTAACAGTGGTTAGCATATCTGGGTTTAAAAAAGGTTTGGACAAGTTCCTAGAGGAAATGTTCATAGATATTGAGACAAACATGGGAAAGCAACTGCTTGCCCTGGGTTTTGTCGCATGGAATGTTGCCGCAATTTGGATTTTTGTCAGGTACTTATGACCTGCTTTAGCCACTGTTGGAAACAGGATACTGGGCTAGATGGACCATTGGCCTGACCCAGTATGGCTACCTTTATATTCTTATGTCTACCACCCTCAATTCATGTCCTCTAGTTTTACCGTTTTCCCTTCTCTAGAAAATGTTTCTATATTAATACCTACCTTTCAGGCATTTAAACATCTGTATCAAATCTCCCCTATTGGGATTCTGTGTGGCCATTCTTCTAAGAATGCTGCCAGACAGATGTTGTTGGCCCTGCTTTTTTGCTGTTCATATGTTGGATGTTCCAGTTTGTAAAATGGCTGTTCATGGTGGATGTCCTCAGTACATGGACATGGACATCCATCTCACATATTTTCAAACAGAAATTCCTGATGTATTTCCTGTTGGAAAATGCATGTGAGATGGATGTCCGTTTTGAATGTTATGAGCTGGACATCTCTGTTCTGACTTGGCTGTCCTTTCAAAAATGCCCCTCAAAGGGTCTTTATACTCCCCCTTTCTTTAATGGAGAAAAGTGGTAAACATCACAGTGGAACCATTTTTGGGGTTGTCCCCAAGCTTATTATCTGATTATCAACATTTCTTCTGTGTTATGAAATTTCACTAAGGAGCTTTCTTAGGAAATTCCTCTCATCAGTCATTACATTTCAACTAATCATAGGTTTCTTCTGGGCAGAAGATAAAAAAAAGTTATTGCAAGTGCTGGAAGGAAGCTACAGGCCTATGATGCCACATCACCTATTGGCAAAAGTCATATTATTAAAACAATTATTTCACTGGCATCAAGAGATTTATTGTTGCTCCCATGAGTATCAGGATGGGCCTACAGCTTTTGCAAAAGTCTCTAGAAGTTCACTTATATCTTTCTTTGTGAGGAAACACACAGCACTCTCCCAAAAATCATGGCTAAAGGATTCATTAACCTAAACCCAAGTCAACAAAGTCCTTTGTCACATAAATGTTATTTATAACTCCTAAAGACAATAGAATATAACTTAGTTCAAGTAGGTAAGATCACCTGGTGGTGACTCTTTCTTGTAAATTTATCTTTGTTCCTGTATTAAGAAAATAGCACTCCCAAATTCCTTTAGGTAATTCTCATATTTACATATTGGTCTTCGTGTTAAGAAAGACCCAAATACACCTCCTTTTTTCTAGGTGGGGTACTCATTGTGAGTGGCAGCCCACTATTCAATTTATTAACCACATTACCCTGTAGAATGGTAGGACACTGACTAAGATGGCAACCTGCCAATCAATATTCTTGTCAAATCTCTTCACAGAAATGGGGCACTTGGTGGGGTCCAAAACAAACACACAAGAACCACACTCCACAATCATACACCAAACAACACAGTGGAGATGACGAAGAGAGGCTGTAATTCACGTCTGTTGTTTGTTCATACAATCAGGACTGACAGGTTTTGTGCTCCAGGTTTTCAAGCCTCAGTGCACTCATGCCTCATGAAGCTGAAACATGGCCGTGTCGAGCCATATGAAGCTGATTAAAACATTGCTCTTTTTGTCATCTCCATTGTGTTTGGCACTCAGAGAGGGCCAATCTATCAACAGTCTAGCCCTGAAAACTTTATGCAAAAGGACAAAGATATTAGTACACATCCAACAGCATATATGTAATGCCCCTTTGCCTGGGTGCTTTCTGGGTCTGGGGTCGAGTGGGCTGGAGCCTCCTGAAGGTAGTCTCCGTCGTACCCTCACTTACTCTCTCACTTGAGGCGTGGTGCCTCCACCTGGGGAAAGAAGTGTTAGCAGGTGGGATGACCCTCTTCTGCCCACAGGAAACTCCGATTCAAATCCTCTGTGGGGAGCAAAACTGGCAGTTAAATATACGCTGCCTTGGGGGAAGCCACACACTGTACAGTCCAAACTGAGCACTCCACAGTCAGCAATTTATAACAAAATAATTGGAACTCGTTATTTTAATTATGCAACCAGCAGCTTCAGTCAATTCAAAAGGAAAAATAGTCCAACAACAGATTAGTGTATCAAACCTCTCTTTCTCTCTTCTGTGGCTCCTCAGAAGGAACCCTGTCTCCTTCCCTTCCAGGTATATTTACAGGGATACTCAGGGCAGTTAGACATACAGTGGTGGAAATAAGTATTTGATCCCTTGCTGATTTTGTAAGTTTGCCCACTGACAAAGACATGAGCAGCCCATAATTGAAGGGTAGGTTATTGGTAACAGTGAGAGATAGCACATCACAAATTAAATCCGGAAAATCACATTGTGGAAAGTATATGAATTTATTTGCATTCTGCAGAGGGAAATAAGTATTTGATCCCCCACCAACCAGTAAGAGATCTGGCCCCTACAGACCAGGTAGATGCTCCAAATCAACTCGTTACCTGCATGACAGACAGCTGTCGGCAATGGTCACCTGTATGAAAGACACCTGTCCACAGACTCAGTGAATCAGTCAGACTCTAACTTCTACAAAATGGCCAAGAGCAAGGAGCTGTCTAAGGATGTCAGGGACAAGATCATACACCTGCACAAGGCTGGAATGGGCTACAAAACCATCAGTAAGACGCTGGGCGAGAAGGAGACAACTGTTGGTGCCATAGTAAGAAAATGGAAGAAGTACAAAATGACTGTCAATCGACAAAGATCTGGGGCTCCACGCAAAATCTCACCTCGTGGGGTATCCTTGATCATGAGGAAGGTTAGAAATCAGCCTACAACTACAAGGGGGGAACTTGTCAATGATCTCAAGGCAGCTGGGACCACTGTCACCACGAAAACCATTGGTAACACATTACGACATAACGGATTGCAATCCTGCAGTGCCCGCAAGGTCCCCCTGCTCCGGAAGGCACATGTGACGGCCCGTCTGAAGTTTGCCAGTGAACACCTGGATGATGCCGAGAGTGATTGGGAGAAGGTGCTGTGGTCAGATGAGACAAAAATTGAGCTCTTTGGCATGAACTCAACTCGCCGTGTTTGGAGGAAGAGAAATGCTGCCTATGACCCAAAGAACACCGTCCCCACTGTCAAGCATGGAGGTGGAAATGTTATGTTTTGGGGGTGTTTCTCTGCTAAGGGCACAGGACTACTTCACCGCATCAATGGGAGAATGGATGGGGCCATGTACCGTACAATTCTGAGTGACAACCTCCTTCCCTCCGCCAGGGCCTTAAAAATGGGTCGTGGCTGGGTCTTCCAGCACGACAATGACCCAAAACATACAGCCAAGGCAACAAAGGAGTGGCTCAGGAAGAAGCACATTAGGGTCATGGAGTGGCCTAGCCAGTCACCAGACCTTAATCCCATTGAAAACTTATGGAGGGAGCTGAAGCTGCGAGTTGCCAAGCGACAGCCCAGAACTCTTAATGATTTAGAGATGATCTGCAAAGAGGAGTGGACCAAAATTCCTCCTGACATGTGTGCAAACCTCATCATCAACTACAGAAGACGTCTGACCGCTGTGCTTGCCAACAAGGGTTTTGCCACCAAGTATTAGGTCTTGTTTGCCAGAGGGATTAAATACTTATTTCCCTCTGCAGAATGCAAATAAATTCATATACTTTCCACAATGTGATTTTCCGGATTTAATTTGTGATGTGCTATCTCTCACTGTTACCAATAACCTACCCTTCAATTATGGGCTGCTCATGTCTTTGTCAGTGGGCAAACTTACAAAATCAGCAAGGGATCAAATACTTATTTCCACCACTGTATGTACAGTTACATATAGTTCCCCTGTGCAGTTTACACTGAGTAGGTTTTTGATATCAATTACTGCTTCCTTTCTGATTTCAAGAAGCACTTCCTTATTCAGGGGCGTAGCCAGACTTCGGCGGGAGGGGGGTCCAGAGCCCGAGGTGAGGGGGCACATTTTAGCCCAGCACCACAGCCCCTCTGCCGCCGCTGCCGACCCTCCCCCACCGCCGTCAGGTAACTTTGCTGGTGGAAGTCCTCTTCAGCGCCGGTCTCTGGCGCATTCGCTGATCTGTTTCTGCGAGTCCTGACTCCTGACGTCGTGCTGGATGCAGGACGTCAGGAGTCAAGACTCACAGAAACAGATCAGCGAACGCGCCAGAGACTACTTTGGCTGGCGGGGATTGGGGACCTCTGCCAGCAAAGGTACCTGGCAACGGCGGCAGTAGGGGGGGTGGAAAGTGGTGGGGGAGGGTCGAATGTAGAGGGGGCCAGTGCTTAAATCTGTGAGGTCCATGCCCCTGTGGCCCCACCTAGCTACGCCCCTGTATCAGCTCAAACCCTCTTGGTTTGATCCTTCCCCAGTGGTGTCCAGTCTCCTGGAAACACCCTGGTCAGTGGGATGGGCTCTCCTTAACCCCCAGTCCTCTTACTCCACAGGCTTCTTCTTTAAGCTCTTCTTTCTTCCTTCTTCTCCCCAGGGCCCCCCTTCAAAGGGTATACACACACCTTAATTATCTCTTAACTCCACCTCCCCTGTAACTCTTCTGTACCAGGGCACTTTTCCTCTGCATTTTGTTTCATAAACACTTCCATGGGCTATGCTTGCCTGCCCCCCCCCACCCCCACCCCACACCACACCACCAAGGGAACTCCAAAGTCACTCCCCTCAGTGACTCTCAACCAGGGATTCTATCTCTTAGTAATCATCAGCCTAACAGGGGGATTACAAATATTTTAAGCAGGCATGTTTAAAATAGAAGTAGAATATCAAAATCAATCAACTAATATGCAAGTTACAAATTAAGGGGTTCTTTTACTAGGCAATGGTAAAAATAGGTCTCGGTGCACCCTTACATGGGTCTTTTCCATGCACTAAGGCCATTTGTACTGCAGCTGTACCCTGATTTTCTATTTTTTTTCCTTTAGTGACTGTGCTAATGTTGCCATTAGCGTGAGGCAGTTTTTAAAGATTACCATGCCTATTTTGTAGGTAGTAAGGGCTCCTTCATTATCCTGTTAGTCATAGTAATGTAGATGCACTAACAAGTTAACACAGGAACACCCACTCTCTGCCCCTGACTCTCCCCCTCAGAAAATACAAACAATTTAGCACATGCTTCGCATATGCACATTTAAAAAACTACCTCGTGATGATGTAGTGCATCCCACGGACCATTTTTTCTGCATTGAGTGTGCCTTAGCTTCTAATGTAACTTAGCAAAAGGGCCCCTAAAGTATACAGAAACAGAAAAGTTGGTTCAGAATACTTTTTTTTGTCATTTTTATTTTGTAGAATATATTTTAATTTTATTAATATAGAATGACATTTTCTGAAGTGTTTTAATGTTTATTATAATTTTCAAACATTTTATACATTCTTATTGAAAGACTTGTACACTTTTTTCCCTCATAACATCACTAAACCTGTTACAGTGCAAGGCTATTCCTTGTGGAGCCATTTATGTTATTTATTAACTTGATATTCCGCCAATGGCAGTCAGCATTTATTTTAAGCACTGATTGCTGCCAACTAAATTACATCCAGAGCCATGTCTGGGCACCGACATCGAATATCTGGAATGACTGGCCAATAGTTTGCCACCCGAACTTGTGCAAGTCCCAGCTGAATATCGGATATGACCCATATAAGGAAATGTCATTCTGATTCCCCAGATCTCTCAAACTCCCAACTTTCTAATCCCTCACTCATCTGTCCCCCCCCCCCCCCACACACACACACACCTCCCACCCTTTTCAATTCCCTCAGTAAATCTATCCCCCAAATGGAAGCCCTGCCCACATGCACTAGATGTTTCTACTTGCCATATAGACTTTTGAAGTATTACCCAGGAGCACGGTGAACACAGCTTTCCTTAAAGGTCGGACTTCTGTTGAATTGTCTAGCCTGAGATGTAAACATTTTTTTGGTTTAAGGAGGTGGAAAAAAAAAAGCACCTTCTCAGATAGTCTGTTTATACAACAAGGTACATTTTTAGTTGGAAGAGCATTGTAATATTTTATTAATGTGGTTTTAAAAAAAACAGATGTTTGCTAGCTATTCTGCATAGTGCAGCTAAGCAAATAAATGCATTCTTACAGTGCTGTTGGCTACAGCAGTGGGCTGAGAACAAGGGAAACCCAGTTCAAATCATATGCGGCTCTTTGTGATCTTGGGCAAGCCACTTAACCTTCAACTGCCTTAGGTACTGACTTAAGATTGCAAGCCCTTTGGGGACAGGAAAATACCTATTATACTTGAATGTAATTCACCTTGAGCTACAACTTAAAAGCTAAATCCAAAATTCTTTCCCTTTCCCTATATGGAATCTATGACATAGGTATGGACAGAAGTAAACTCAGGGTTAAAGTAGTTTTTCTTCATAGGGTGGTAGATGCATGGAGCAGCCTCACTGTGAAAGTGGTAAGATGTGAAATCCGTGATAGTACCTGCATGTAAACTATGTAAACGCTTTGGTTGCACCGCAGAAAGGCAGCATACCAAATCCATGACTCTTTACCAGAATTTAGGAACACCTGGTACAAGCACAGAGGGAAGCAAAGGACAGATTCAGGGGCCCTTTTACTAAGGCACACCGAAAAATAGCCTGCGCTGGTGTAGGCACATGTTTTGGACGCGCGCAGGTCCATTTTCAGCGCACCTGCAAAAAAAAGGCCTTTTTTGTTGCTGAAAATGGACGTGCAGCAAAATTAAAACCAGTGTGCGTGACTATTTTTGGCATGAGACCTTACCGCCATCCATTGACTTAGCGGTAAGGTCTCGTGCATTAACCGGGCGGTAATTGTCAGTGTCCGTACACTGCCGATTACCGCCGGGTAAGTGCCACGTGGTAGGTGTTTTGGACGCGTGGCAAAAATGGAATTACCACCCGGGGCACACGGTAGTTCCAATTTGATGCCCGTTGTATGCGCAAAAATGGAATTACCACCCGGGGCACACGGTAGTTCCAATTTGATGCCCGTTGTATGTGCAAAAATGGAATTACCACCCGGGGCACACGGTAGTTCCAATTTGATGCCCGTTGTATGCGCATAGGCGCTTACACACCTTATTAAAAGGGCCCCTCAAAGTGTCACTTTAGCAGGGAGGAAAAATGGGCAGATGGGCCTGGGCTTTTTATCTATCTCTATCAAGCTCTGTGTTTCTGTGTGGCATATTCTACTAAGCAAACTTATAAGAGGAGAAACTTTTACTACTACTACTACTACTAACTAGCATTTCTAAAGCGCTACTAGGGTTACGCAGCGCTGTACAATTTAAACATAGAAGGACAGTCCCTGCTCAAAGAGCTTACAATCTAAAAGACAAGAAAACAATCTAAAGACAAGTGAACAATCTAGAGGACGAGTGAACAGTTAGTCTGATAGGGTGGATAGATTGGGGTATTTTATATATCTCGAGTGGTTAGGCGCCGAAGGCAGCATTGAAGAGGTGAGTTTTAAGCAGAGATTTGAAGATGGGTAGGGAGGGGGCATGGCGTATGGGTAAAGGAAGATTGTTCCAGGCATGGGGTGAGGCAAGGCAGAATGGGCGGAGTCTGGAGTTGGCAGTGGTGGAGAAGGGTACTGAGAGAAGGGCTTTGTCCTGTGAGCGGAGGTTACGGGCGGGAACATAGGGGGAGATGAGGGCGGAGAGGTAGTGAGGAGCCGCAGACTGAGTGCATTTGTAGGTAAGGAGGAGGAGCTTGAATTGTATGCGATAACTGATCGGAAGCCAGTGAAGTGATTTGAGGAGAGGGGTGATATGAGTATATCGGTTTTGGCGGAATATAAGACGTGCAGCAGCGTTCTGAACTGAATGAAGGGGGGATAGATGGCTGAGTGGGAGGCCGGTGAGGAGTAAGTTGCAGTAATCAAGGCGAGAGGTAATGAGAGCGTGGACGAGAGTTCTGGTGGTGTGCTCAGAGAGGAAAGGGCGAATTTTGCTGATGTTGAAGAGGAAGAAGCGACAGGTCTTGGCAGTCTGTTGGATATGCGCAGAGAAGGAGAGGGAGGAGTCGAAAATGACTCCGAGGTTGCGGGCAGATGGGACAGGGAGGATAAGGGTGTTATCAACAGAGATAGAGAGTGGAGGAAGAGGAGAAGTGGGTTTAGGAGGAAAGACGAGGAGCTCGGTCTTGGACATGTTCAGCTTCAGGTGGCGGTTGGACATCCATGCCGCAATGTCGGATAAACAGGCCGATACCTTGGCCTGGGTCTCCACGGTGATGTCAGGTGTGGAGAGGTATAGCTGGGTGTCATCAGCATAAAGATGATACTGAAAACCATGAGACGAGATCAGCGAGCCCAGGGAAGAGGTGTAGATTGAGAAGAGAAGGGGTCCAAGGACAGATCCCTGGGGAACTCCAACAGATAGTGGGATGGGAGTGGAGGAAGATCCATGGGAGTGTACCCTGAAGGTGCGGTGGGAGAGATAAGAGGAGAACCAGGAGAGGACAGGGCCTTGGAACCCAAAAGAGGACAGCATGGCAAGAAGTAAATCATGGTTGACAGTGTCAAATGCGGCGGAAAGATCGAGGAGGATGAGGATGGAGTAGTGACCTCTGGATTTGGCCAGGAGCAGGTCGTTGCAAACTTTAGAGAGTGCTGTTTCTGTCGAGTGCAGAGGGCGAAAGCCGGATTGAAGTGGATCGAGGATGGCATGAGAGGAGAGAAAGTCAAGGCAGCGGCTGTGAACAGCGCGCTCAAGTATTTTGGAAAGGAAGGGTAAAAGAGAGATGGGGCGGTAGTTGGAGGGGCAGGTAGGGTCAAGTGAAGGTTTTTTGAGGAGAGGTGTGACAACGGCGTGCTTGAAGGTGTCAGGGACAGTTGCAGTGGAGAAAGAGAGGTTGAGGATGCGACAGATGGCGGGGGTGACAGTATGGGAGATGGTGTTGAGTAGGTTGGTGGGGATGGGATCAGAGGAACAGGTGGTGCATTTCGAGGAGGAAAGAAGGCGGGAAGTTTCATCCTCGGTGATCTCAGGAAAAGAGGAGAAAGAGACCTGGGTAGGTTGGTTGATGGAGAGGGTTAAAGGGTGAAGAGGAGGTGGTGGCTTGGTCGTGAACTCAAGGTTGATCTTTTGCACTTTGTCGCGGAAATAGTCGGCCAGTGATTGAGGAGAGAGAGAAGGGGGAGTAGGAGCGGGGGGCACTTTTAGGAGGGAGTTAAGGGTGGTGAAGAGACGACGAGGGTTGGAGCTGAGAGAATTGGTCAATTGGGTGTAATAGTCCTGTTTTGCACGGAATAGGGAGGAGTGGAGGGAGGATAGCATGAATTTGTAGTGGAGGAAGTCTGGAAGGGTACGAGATTTCCTCCAGAGGCGCTCAGCGGATCGGGTGCAGGAGCGAATGTAACGGATGCAAGGAGTCAGCCAGGGCTGGGGATTGGTGCGCTTTGTGGGACAGGAGATGGATGGCGCAAGGGTGTTCAAAGCAGAGGAGAGAGCGGTATTGTAGGCGGAGACCGCTTTGTCGACAGTTTCGGAGGACATGATGGAGGGGAGGAGATTAGAGATAGTAGATGATAAGGTGGAGGGGTCAATAGCCTGGAGGTTCCTGGAGGTGGTGGTTAAAGTTGGACGGGGTGGAGGGGGGGGGTGAAGAAGTGTGAATGTGATCAGGTGATGGTCGGAGAGAGGAAGAGCTGAGACGTGGAAATTGGAGGGTGAGCTGGAGGAGGAGAGGACGAGGTCAAGACAATGGCCGTCACGATGAGTAGGGGTGGTGGAGCACAGCTGGAGGTTGAAGGAGGATGTTAGGGTGAGGAACTTAGAAGCATGGGGGTCGGATAGGTCATCAGCATGTACGTTAAAGTCTCCGAGAATGAGGGACGGAGATGAGGGGTCAAGAAAGACAGAGAGCCAAGCATCAAAGTCGGTAAGGAAGGAAGGGAAGGATTTATCAGGGGGGCGGTAAATGACTGCCACTCTGAGTGGTAGCGGGTAGAATAGCCGGATGGAATGGGCTTCAAAGGATGAGAAGCAGTGAGACTGCGGTAGGTGGAGGGGTTGGAAACTACAGGAGGGTGAGAGTAGTAGCCCAACGCCTCCGCCGCGGCCAATTGGGCGGGGCGTGTGGGAGAAGAGATAGCCTCCATGGCAGAGGGCTGCAACGGAGGCAGAGTCTTCCGGGGAGAGCCAGGTTTCGGTTAGGGCGAGCAGTTGAAGGGAGCGAGAGATAAAGAGATCGTGGGTGAGAGGCAGTTTGTTGCAGACTGAGTGGGCATTCCACAAGGCGCATGAGAAGGGGAGGGAGGAGGGGGGAAGGAGGGGAATAGAGACGAGATTGGAGACATCCCGGGATCGTTCGCAAGGATAGGACGGGGACAGGTGAGGGGGACCTGGATTAGGGTTAATGTCTCCCGCGGATAGCAGGAGGAGGAGCAAGAGAGTGCGGAGGAGGGTGGGGGAGGTTGGGCGACGAAGGCGACGAAGACGGGGTGTACTGAGGAGGAAGGGGGATGGGTTAATGGCAGGAAGGAAGTGCCGAAGGTTGAGAGCCAGGAAGGAGGGGGACAAGAGGGATGGTAAGGTGAGGGATGGAGGTGAATAGGGTATTGCGGTGGCGGGCAGGGTGGGAGGGCAGCGAGTAGTTCTAATGGTAGACAGTGGGAGTGGGGGGGAAAGGAGATTAGGAAGGGACAGGGCAAGGAAGAGAACATGGACAGGGGCCATAGGTGGTGACTGAGGTGTAACAGGTGACAATATAGTGGCTGAGGTGTTAAGCAGTTAACAGGTGTTAATGGGTGACTATGTAATGACTGAGGTGTTAAGCAGATAGATAGGGCTTGAAGCTAGGTTTTGGGTTGGCGATTAGATAAGTCAATGGCTGATAAGCTAGCAGGCAGGTAGGTAAGTCAATGGCTGAGAGGCTCGCAAGCAGGCAGGCAGGTTACTCGATGTGTTAACAGTCAGATGGATTGGAGCAAGCCGGAACAAGCTGAAGCAAGCAGGAACAAGCCGGAACAGGCAGGTACAGATGGACAAGCTGGAACAAGCAGGAACAGATGAACTGTGTCAGGATGAGCAGACGGACAAGCTGGGATCAGGAAGACTGGAACGAGCTGGGATCAGGAAGACTGGAACGAGGTGGAACACGCTGGAGCAGAAGAATTGGAGTAAGCAAGGAGAGGCTGGGTCAGGCAGGCTGAAACACACTGGAGCCGATGGACAGCAAGGGGAAGGCTGGATCGGCAGCTGAAACTAGCTGGACACGCTGGATCCGGTGGACAGGGGCAAGCCGGAAGAAGCTGAATCAGGCGGACTGGAACACACTGGAGCCGATAGACTGGAAGGATCAGGCGGGCTGGAACAAGCTGGGCTCAGGAGAACTGGAACGAGCTGGAACACGCTGGCTGGATCAGGCGGACTGGAACACACTGGAGCCGATAGACTGGAAGGATCAGGCGGGCTGGAACAAGCTGGGCTCAGGAGAACTGGAACGAGCTGGAACACGCTGGCTGGATCAGGCGGGCTGGAACACGCTGGAGCCAATGGACTGGAACAAGCGGGCTGGAACACGCTGGAGCCGATGGAGTGGAACAAGCGGGTGAAGCTGGGTCAGGCGAACTGGAACAAACTGGGATCAGGAGGACTGGAACAAGCTTGAACACGTTGGGGCGGATTGACTGGAGCAAGCAGGGATTGACTGGAACAAGCTGGAGTGGGCTGGATCAGGTTGGAATGGGCTGGAACAAGCTGGAGCATTAGAGCAGGAACGAGCTGGCACACGGGCTGGAACAAGCTGGAACAGGCTAGGCCAGATGGGCTGGTATAAGCTGGATCAAGTTGGAGCAGAAGACAGCGGCACTGCAGGACTGGAACACGCTAGGACAAGCAGGTGCAGATGTACTGGGGCAAGTAGGAACAGCCGGACTTGGACAAGCAGGTGCAGGTGGACTGTAGCAAGTCGGAACAGACGGACTAAGCAAGCTGGAACGGATGGCCAGCTTTTATTGACCATAAAGGCTGCAGTGAACTGAAGAGACTCATTTATGGTTTCATGCTGGCAATAGAAAGGAAGGCCATTATGACTTTAAAGCTGAATTGTTTGTGTTTACTATTCCAAGTCTTTGTTAGCTCTTTTATCTGTTTGCGTACTTTGGGTGGGGTTAAGAACAGCAAACTATGTGTAGCTGCTTTGTTACAGATGTACAGGTTCCAACTCCATTCCTCCTTCCCCCTCCCCACCACCACTACCAAGATTTTAGCAGATGCCTTTAAAGTTTACAAGGAAAAATCCCTTTGAGCTCAAGCTTTAGGTAAATTTGGGGGGGGGGGGGGGGGGGGGGTTGTCCACTTTGATTCATACAAACAAAATCAACAACAACAAAAATAGAGCGTAATAATTTGTCATTGAACTAGCTTCATGTCTGACTGGCTTATCCTGAAATCCCCATTTTAAAAATGCAGGACCAACTGAGCATCTCATAAGCCACTCAAATGGACAACCTGATTCAACAACACCATTGTTGCAATGCAAGAGTGTAAAATGCTAGAACTCTAGTAGTGTTAAATTTTTGTAATGTTTTTCATTTCGAAGCTTAAAAAGGTAAACAGAATTGGAAATGTTTTTTTTTCCAGTTTGTTTTATCCTTGGAATATAAGGATATAAATATCCTTTGCTTAACTTTTCCTGGCACCAGTTTTGGAACTGCTAAGCCATTTTGTGATCTGAAGTGTGGTTCACTATGTTCACAGTCTGAAAATAAAATATCCAGAAATTGATATAATGGACATGGTGCAAAGAATTTTCCTATTCATTAAAAAAGAAAAGAGAAACAGTAAGCTAAATGATAAAAATGAAACTAGTTTCAGACTACCAAAAAAAAGGGAAGAAAAAGCAAGAATGTCAGAAGTCTTTTGTGAATTGCAGTTGCTGAAGAATTTGTCTCCATTTTATTATAAGATGTGGTGCTCTCATATCTACAAATATTTCCTCTTTGTATTGATGCCCACATTTTGTCACAAAGTGCATTAGTGTACTGGACTCCCGACACAGGCATCATTACCGAAATACGGCCCATGTCAAGTCATGCTTTTATTGTACAAGTGTTGAACATGTCTTGCACTTTTAATCTGGAATAAACTGCGACTGCTTCTTTTAGCGCTTGACTCCTTGGATTTTTCCTTACTTTTGGACCTCACTTGTTTGCTTGATGCTTTATTACATAAGGAACCACATAGGAGATTTCATATCACCAAGAGATCCACACAGCTGCGGGTCCACCTTGGAGAAGAATTTGCTTAACGGAGGTAAGGGGGGAATTATGTCCATTCCTTTCAGTAATTTCAAATGCTAGGGAAGGAGGGAAACAGGATTCAGGTCCCAGGGGTATTTCTGATAACCCTAACACTTCAGTTCCCTTTTCCCTGGCATCTGCCTCTAAGCTGAGCAAATGTTTACCAACAACATTGCTATCAGTGCAGAGTGGGTGTTTCGATATTGTTTTCAATTGCTGGGGACAGGCAGGTTCCCTGGAGTCTTGCAGAACTTGCCTGTCCCTCACTATCAAAAATGTACCAGTGAAACAGCATCTTCCACTGGCAGGACTGTAAGAGGAGGACTCTGATCAACTTAGAGGGAACAGTGATGCCTAGTGCCCTCAGTTGCTCCTCCTCAAGAGCTAAAAAAGATTTCTCCCAGATGGGGAGGAAGACTCTTGCTTTCACCTCCTCCTTGAAGTTCTCTCTTCAGATTCTTTCTCACTTGCTTGTTGATATATTACAATGGGACTGTGGAACAACAACTTTGGACCTCACTACCGAAAGACATAAAACTCAACAAAAACAACTTACAATTCAGGAAAAATCTAAAAGCATATCTTTTCAAGAAGTCCTTCCCCCAGAATCTGCCAAGTCATACACCTCCAAACATCACAAAACGCTAAGAAATGGAAAACAATTACACCAACCCTTTCTCGCAAAATGTCAATCTTACTGTACTAATCTAACCCAATACATCTGTATTATATGTCAAACGTCATCAGATCTAAATTTTTTGTAAGTGCTTTTTAGCAATATGTAAGCCACATTGAACCTACCAAAAGGTGGGAAAATGTGGGATACAAATGCAATAAGAGGCTTGTTTTCGGAAAGTTAAGACCAGTGGGAGTCATGAGCGAAAAGCTGCGCCAGCGTCTAGTTTGCCAGTGCCGAGGGGTTGGATCCTCTGGCACCTGTAAATTTTGCACAGCGATCCAAGATGCGGGGGCGACGGCTCCTTCGGTTCCTGGCAGGGTCGGTGGCAATCGCGGCTCAGGCGGCCCCGCCAGCCCCAGTGCTTGCTGCTCGGAGGCCTAAAACAGCGCTTGCTGCTCGGAGGCCTGAAACGGGGATCATTTGGTTGGGGCGGGAATGGTGGCCATTTTGTCTGCTCCATCCAGCGTGGAGGCTATAGAGGTGGTTTCTGCGCAAGCGCAGTCCGCGGTGATAATTCCTGCTCCAGGGAGGGGTGCAGGAAGGAGGATTCCCTCCAGAATTTGTATTACAAATGTATCAGGCATTTCTTTTGAAACAAGCAGGCCCTTCATGTGTTACTTCTGCTGAGAGTGGATCTAGGCAGGAAGTTCCTGCTAAGAGGCCAAGAGATTCCTGGAGATTGGAGAAGGATCAGGATTTTGAACAGGACCTGGGCGTCCCTTCTATGGGAGACATAGACATGCTAGAGGACCCGCAATTTGAGGGTCCGGACGAGTCAGAAGCGGTGACAGAGCCTTCTTTTCCTTTAGGCTGGCCAGGTCTATGGTTCGACTGCGTATCCAGTTCCAGATGAGGACAAATCGCTACTCAAAGTACCTGTAGTGGATGCGATAATGTCGGCGGTTACAAAGCGCAGTACAGCCCTTCGGGACGGTCAAGACCGCAGGGTTGAAGCCCTTTTAAAGAGTAGTTTTGATGTCTTGTCTCTGGCTGTGCAAGCACCTATTTGTGGCTCATTGGTGACTAGAGCCTGTTTCCGGTGGGCAGAGAAAGTCCTAGACAGGCCTACGGATGATTTATTTATTTATTTATTTGTTTGTTTGTTGCATTTGTATCCCACATTCCTCACTTTTTGCAGGCTCAATGTGGCTTACATATTAATTTGAGTTCTGTAGACGCCGAAGTAGCTAAGATTGAGATGGGCTCTGCTTTTCTGGCAGATGCTCTGTATGATTTACTGAGGGCTTCTTCGAAATCCATGTCCCTAGGAGTTGCAGCTCGCCGTTCTCTCTGGTTGAGGGGTTGGTCCGCAGATGCAGCGTCTAAGTTAAGTAAGTTTCCTTTCAGAGGTGCCCTCTTGTTCGAAGACGAGTTGGATAAGCTGCTTCGTAGCGTGGGTGATACCAAAATTCCTCGCCTAACGGAGGATCGCCCTAAGGGGTCGCCACAATCCTTTGCAATGGGTCATGGTCGGGGCTGAGATTTCTGCAGGTTTCGTTCAGGCAGAGGGGTTCAGATGCAACAGTCTCGTTATTGGCAAAGAAATCAGTCCTTTCGAGGGTCTCGGAGAGGGGGTAGAGAGGCCAGCTTGTCTTTCCAATCCCCAGCCCGACCTGTCCAATGAAGGTGACGGGGCCACTCCTCTGATTCCGGTAGGTGCTCGCCTAACTCGGTTTTATTAGAGGTGGGCCCAGATTACCTCTGGTATTGGAGGTTATTCGAGACGGGTACGCCTTAGAATTTTCTCTACCTCTCTCTGACGCTTTTCTAGAGTCTCCCTGCCGCTCTCTTTTATCAAAACGGGGGCCATATGGGACACTCTACGCAGGTTAGTTCAGCTCCAGGTCATTACATAAGTACATAAGTACATAAGTAGTGCCATACTGGGAAAGACCAAAGGTCCATCTAGCCCAGCATCCTGTCACCGACAGTGGCCAATCCAGGTCAAGGGCACCTGGCACGCTCCCCAAACGTAAAAACATTCCAGACAAGTTATACCTAAAAATGCGGAATTTTTCCAAGTCCATTTAATAGCGGTCTATGGACTTGTCCTTTAGGAATCTATCTAACCCCTTTTTAAACTCCGTCAAGCTAACCGCCCGTACCACGTTCTCCGGCAACGAATTCCAGAGTCTAATTACACGTTGGGTGAAGAAAAATTTTCTCCGATTCGTTTTAAATTTACCACACTGTAGCTTCAACTCATGCCCTCTAGTCCTAGTATTTTTGGATAGCGTGAACAATCGCTTCACATCCACCCGATCCATTCCACTCATTATTTTATACACTTCTATCATATCTCCCCTCAGCCGTCTCTTCTCCAAGCTGAAAAGCCCTAGCCTTCTCAGCCTCTCTTCATAGGAAAGTCGTCCCATCCCCACTATCATTTTCGTCGCCCTTCGCTGTACCTTTTCCAATTCTACTATATCTTTTTTGAGATACGGAGACCAGTACTGAACACAATACTCCAGGTGCGGTCGCACCATGGAGCGATACAACGGCATTATAACATCCGCACACCTGGACTCCATACCCTTCCTAATAACACCCAACATTCTATTCGCTTTCCTAGCCGCAGCAGCACACTGAGCAGAAGGTTTCAGCGTATCATCGACGACGACACCCAGATCCCTTTCTTGATCCGTAACTCCTAACGCGGAACCTTGCAAGACGTAGCTATAATTCGGGTTCCTCTTACCCACATGCATCACTTTGCACTTGTCAACATTGAACTTCATCTGCCACTTGCACGCCCATTCTCCCAGTCTCGCAAGGTCCTCCTGTAATCGTTCACATTCCTCCTGCGACTTGACGACCCATCGGCGAATTTAATTACCTCACTAGTTATTCCCATCTCTAGGTCATTTATAAATACATTAAAAAGCAACGGACCCAGCACAGACCCCTGCGGGACCCCACTAACTACCCTCCTCCACTGAGAATACTGGCCACGCAATCCTACTCTCTGCTTCCTATCTTTCAACCAGTTCTTAATCCATAATAATACCCTACCTCCGATTCCATGACTCTGCAATTTCTTCAGGAGTCTTTCGTGCGGCACTTTGTCAAACGCCTTCTGAAAATCCAGATATACAATATCAACCGGCTCCCCATTGTCCACATGTTTGCTTACCCCCTCAAAAAAATGCATTAGATTGGTGAGGCAAGACTTCCCTTCACTAAATCCGTACTGACTTTGTCTCATCAGTCCATGTTTTTGTATATGCTCTGCAATTTTATTCTTAATAATAGCCTCCACCATCTTGCCCGGCACCGACGTCAGACTCACCGGTCTATAATTTCCCGGATCTCCTCTGGAACCCTTCTTAAAAATCGGAGTAACATTGGCTACCCTCCAGTCTTCCGGTACTACACTCGATTTTAGGGACAGATTGCATATTTCTAACAGTAGCTCCGCAAGTTCATTTTTTAGTTCTATTAATACTCTGGGATGAATACCATCAGGTCCCGGTGATTTACTACTCTTCAGCTTGCTGAACTGACCCATTACATCCTCCAGTACATTTGTCCAGTCCTTCATGCAGAAATCAGGCAGGGCCGCTATTCCATTTACTTTGTGGTCCCAAAGATGGAGGGCTCCTTTCGTCCGATTTTGGACCTCAAGGCGGTAAATCGCTCACTCAAAATCTCCAGCTTTTGGATGGAAACCCTTCGATCAGTCATTGTTGCGGTGCGTACAGGAGAGTTTTTAACTGCTCTAGATTTTACAGAGACCTACCTGCACATTCCAATTCGTCAGGCACATCAGCAATTCCTTTGCTTTGCCACACTAGGCTATCACTATCAGTTTTGAGCGCTTCCATACATTCACCAAAGTCATGGTAGTGGTAGCAGCGGCTCTCAGAAAAGAAGGAATTTTAGTTCACCCTTATCTGGACGACTGGTTAATTCGGGCGAGGTCATACCAGGAGAGCGTACAGGTCACAGAGCAAGTGGTTCAATTCCTGCAGTCTCTAGGATGGGTGGTCAACTCTGCCAAGAGCTATCTGGTACCCTCAGAGTCCCTCAAGTACTTAGTACTGTTCAACAGTGCCGAGGGTCGAGTCTTCCTTCCTCGCACCAGAATCCACAAGCTGCAGTCGCAAATTCAGACCTTATTAAGCAGACGCGTTCCTTGCGCCCGAGACTATCTGCAGGTGTTAGGGTCCATGGCAGCAGCGATACCGAAGCGGTACTGTGGGCTAGGGCGCACATGCGGTGTCTGCAGGTGTCTTTGCTGTCCCAGTGGTCTCCTCAGACAGACTCTTTACAGATGACATTACTGCTACGGATGCCGGAGCACGCCAGCCTGTTTTGGTGGCTAAGGTCGTCCAACATCACCAAGGGCATGCCGCTGGATCCACCTCAATGGACACTGATAACGACGGATGCCAGTCTTACAGGCTGGGGTGCTCACTGCCTGGGTCAGTTTGCGCAAGGCTGGTGGTCTCCCCTGGAGAAGTCCTTATCCATCAATCTATTGGAGATCAGGGCAGTTCGCCTAGCACTGGAGGCCTTTTCGGTCCTGGTTCAGGAAAAGTCGGTTTGCATTCTTTCGGACAATGCGACAGCGGTGGCGTATGTCAGTCAGCAGGGAGGCACGAGGAGCCAGCTGTTGCATCGGGAAGTGTCGAAGCTCCTGTCTTGGGTGGAGGCTCACCTGGTAGCTCTTTCAGCGTCCTATGTAGCAGGGACAGAAAATGTGCAAGCAGATTTCCTAAGTCGTCACAGTCTAGATCCAGGGGAATGGGCTCGCGATCAGGAGGCCTTTTGAGCAATAGTAGGTCAGTGGGGGTTGCCAGTCATGGATCTCTTAGCCACTCACCTGAACGCCCAAGTACCTCATTTTTACGGTTGCAGAAAGAACCCGTGAGTGGACGGAGTGGATGCGCTTCTTCAGCCGTGGCCAGCGGGTCTTCTTTATTCGTTTCCGCTGGGGCGTCTCATACAGCGAATTGAGGAGCATTGAGGCTAGGTGATTCTGGTGGCTCCGGATTGGCCTCACAGACCATGGTATGTGGATCTCGTGCGTCTTCTTGTGGCTCCACCCCTCTGGCTTCCGGTCAATCCCGGTCTTCTCTTTCAGGGACCAGATCCGTCTCGGTTTTGTTTTACGGCCTGGCTCTTGAAAGGGCATGGTTAAAAAAGAGGGGTTACTCTGCAAAGGTCATTTCCACCATGCTTCATTCTCGTCTCAGTCAACTTCTCTTAATTAAATCAGGACTTGGCGAATCTTTGAGGCGTGGTGTGCAGACTGGAACATTTCTCCATTACGGTCTTCTCTCCCATAGTTGTTGGAATTTTTGCAACATGGTTTTGATAAGGGCTTAGCTCGCGCTTCTTAGCATTTACACGCACCACGCTATGGAATATGCTTAGCAAGTTATGTGCGTAAATCTTAATGCCAATTAGTGCTGATAATTGCTTAACATCCAATTAACAGCACTGATTAGCTAAACAATTAAGTTATAGACATTGTTACAGAATACGCTTTATTTATTTATTTATGACATTTATATCCCTCAATATTCCCGCCCATGGGCAGGCTCAATGTGGCGTACAATAATTAATAAGCAAACAATAGTACAAAGTACAGTGAACAAGGTAACAGGAGAGAGAGAGAGAAATAACGAAGGAGGGAGAGGAAGAGAGGGGAGGTGACAAATTATCACGGAGGGAGCCGCAGGCTAAAAGGGTATGTCACCTGTTGGGTTCTTAGTGTATGCACTGCCAAAAAGGAAGGTCTTGAGCCGCTTCTTGAAGTTCGGGTGATCTGAAGTGAATTTGACCTCTCGAGGCAACCCGTTCCACAATTGAGTGCTGAGATAAGGAAAAGAGGAACCATAGATGGTCTTATATTTGAGACCATGAGGAGCAGGGTAGTGGAGGTTGAGGTACGAGCGGGCCGACCTTCGGGAGTTCCTGGGCGTTAATGAGAGTGTCCATGTAGGAAGGGGCATCACCATAGATGATTTTGTGCACCAATGCGCAGGTTTTGAAGGCCATGCGGTCCTTCACAGGAAGCCAATGTAGCCGCTCACGTAACGGTCTCGAACTGTCAAATATAGATTTGCCGAAGATAAGTCGAGCTGCTGTATTCTGAGCTGTTTGCAATTTTTTTAGGAGCATACTCGTGCAACCCCCATAGATGCTATTGCAGTAATCAAGACGGCTAACGCTTGAAACTCATGCTAACAACACAACAAAAAAGATGTTTTACAGCATGTGGAAACTAAAAAGGATAAGACCGTACTTCCCAAGATCCGTCTTTCGCAGCCTAGTGCAATCCCTTGTGCTCAGCCATTTGGATTATTGCAACTCACTATACGCAGACTGCAAAGAACAAACACTGAGGAAACTTCAAACAGCCCAGAATACGGCAGCCAGACTCATCTTTGGAAAGCCAAAATATGAAAGTGCAAAACTATTAAGAGAAAAACTGCACTGGCTTCCACTCAAGGAACGCGTCACTTTTAAAGTATGCACATTAGTCCACAAAATCATTCACGGTGAAGCCCCATCCTACATGTCTGAGTTAATAGATTTACCACCCAGAAATGCCAAAAGATCATCCCGAACCTTCTTTAACCTCCACTTCCCCAATAGCAAAGGCGTGAAATACAAAACATTACACGCGTCAACCTTTTCTCACATGAGCACGCAGTATTGGAATAAACTGCCGCGCAACCTAAGAACAACCAACGAGCAAGCTTCCTTCCGCAGATTATTGAAGACTCATCTTTTCGAACAAGTCTATGGATAGAAAGAAGAGGAGTAGCCCCACTTTGATTCTAGGCTGCCTGTTTTGCTTGAAGAAGGAGGAGCCTGTCTCTGCACTGGACGCCTTGCAACTAATCAGCCGTTGCATTTCCCTTCCTCCTGTTTACTCTAACTGCAGATCTGTGGAGAGTGCTCCAGGCTCTATTTAACCTGCCAATTACAATTACAATTACAATTAGATTATCTAGATTACAATTTCATCTCCTGCCACCTCCTGACATAATCATGTTCTCGTCCTCCATAATTCAAATTCTCTACCTGTCAGCCCTGTTGCAATCCGTCCTAACTGCTACTGAATCCTCTTATGGTCACATTCCCATCATCACTGGACATAGGAAGCTCTCATCCCGCACACCATCTTGCAACTCGTCACATGCTGATCAACTATCTGTCTCTGTTGCCTCTAAGTCCTATCCTCGCAAGCAATATCATTACACAACGGTTCCCATTGTGCAAGCGAAACAAGTGCAATTCCAATCTTTACATGTGGGCTATGTAAATGCGAGATCAGTAGTAAGCAATCCTGAAATGATATCTGACTGGATCTCCTCCGATGCTCTAGATATGCTGTTCATCACAGAAACCTGGATAAGAACACCTAAAGACCCCATCGTATTAGATCTCTGTCCTGCAGGCTACAAAATCATCCACTGGGACAGAAAAGACAAGAGAGGGGGCGGGTTGGCGCTCATTTACCGCTCCTATCTCATAGTAGATACAATTTCCGTTTTGACCTCCTCGTCGCTGGAAATCGCTGCTGTCAAGGTTCATCACTCCTCCCTTCATGGCCAGCTGGCCTGTGTGCTGATTTATAGGCCACCAATTACCTGGTCAAGCAATCAATCTGTGCTTCTGGATTTCATCTCTAATGCCTGTATGAATAACTCGAATATACTTTTTTTGGGTGATCTTAACCTCCATTTGGAAAATCCCACCTCTCCAGATGTATCCCAGTTCCTGGATTTTCTCCACCTCTGTGATCTTGAATGTCCAATCTCTGGTCCAACTCACTGTAGAGGCCATTCACTGGACTTCCTCTCATTTAAATTTTTAGAAGATCGCAACTTTTCTGTTCATGATATTGACTGGCTGGAAACGGCTTGGTCGGATCACTTTAAATTGCAATTCACCCTGCATTGGCAAACCTCAAGTCCCCTCCGACCTCGTCAGCCTCACCAATATTACACCAGAGGTGTCATCGACCCCAGTTTGTTCTGGAGATCTCTCTACAGTCACGGCTTGGGTCTGCAACCATCCTCGCCTAACTATCTCTCCGATTGGGACCACACTTGTAAAACAGTGTTGAATACAATTGCACCCCTGCGTCTTAAGTCCTCGCACAATCGTAGATTATCACCTTGGTTCTCAACAGATCTGAGAGCTTTGAAATGTGAGACGCGACGTACGGAAAGATCTTGGCGAAAATGCAAAACTGATCTGGCTTGGGAGGCCTGGAAAAGTAGTCATCGCAAGTATAAATATGCTATCCGATCTGCAAAGTGCACCTACTTTTCATCTAAGATGCAGGTGGCAGGCCGGGACATCCGACAGATATACCAGCTACTAAACACCTTTCTAGATACTCGCAAGTTAGAATGCTCCAGTGTTAATCCTCCTTCAGCTATACAACTAGGATCTTACTTCAAGGAGAAAATCCTTACCCTGCGATCCTCAACTGTCAGCAGCCTCTCTGATGTGGACGACTTCCTGGCATCCCTGGTCGTACCATTGGGCGCTTGCCCGGCTGACCGCTATTGGATCAAATTCAATCGCCTGTTGCCTGAAAAGGTGACTATGGCTTTACGTAAATTCACAAATAAAAGCTGTAGATTAGATGTATGTCCATCCCACCTCTTAAAAGTTGCACCAAAATGTTACATTGAAGAATTGACTCGTTACCTCAATTATATGTTAAACATAGGTCTTTTCCCGCCAGGCCATGGAAACATCCTTCTCACCCCAATCCCAAAGAATTTAAAGATCAAGCCAGATGTCATCTCCAACTATCGTCCAGTGGCTTCGATTCCTCTAGTTATCAAACTGTTGGAAAGTCTGGTCAATGTTCAGCTCAACGAATTTTTGACTAATTTTGATATCCTCCACCATTCGCAATCAGGATTTCGAGTTCATTACAGCACGGAGACAGTCTTGGTCACTCTCTTATCAAACTTTAGACGAGAACTATCAGTTGGACGGAAGATTCTTCTACTACAATTTGACATGTCTAGTGCTTTTGATATGGTGGATCATGAACTCCTGCTCCATCTACTGGATTCTTTCGGTATAGGAGGGCCAGTTTTGCATTGGTTCAAGGGTTTCTTGACTTCAAGGTCCTATCAGGTCATGGCGAACTCCCACACTTCAGAACCGTGGAATGCTTCCTGTGGGGTCCCTCAGGGTTCGCCCCTTTCACCTACCCTGTTCAATATTATGATGATGCCGTTAGCCACAGCACTTGCAAACCTAAACCTCAACCCTTTCATCTATGCGGATGATATTACAGTTTACATCCCTTTTCAATCCTCAATATCAGAAGTTGCCAACCTCATAGATGCATGTTTCACCACTTTAGAACACTGGGCCAAGGTGTTCCGATTCAGGCTCAACAGGGAAAAAACTCACTGTCTCATCCTCTCGTCCACGTACGCTCATGTATCTGACACAATGCTTCCAGTACTGGGCTCGGCCCTCCCGATTGCCAATAGCATGAGACTTTTAGGAATACACCTGGACTCACATCTCCAGCTGGCTGATCATGTACACTTGGTTACCAAAAAAATGTTCCAGGCAATGTGGAGGCTTCGGCGCATCAGATACCTCCTTCCAAGAGACTTGTTTCGTACCCTTGTCCACTGGCTGGTCCTATCCCACCTGGATTATTGTAGTGGTATTTACGTGGGTTGTCAGGCTTCCTTATTGAAAACGTTCCAAACGGCTCAGAACACTGCGGCGAGGCTCATCCTTAAAGTAAGACGTTTTGAACATGCCGAACCCCTGCGCTTTAAACTTCATTGGCTGCCTGTACATGAGCGAATTGCTTTTAAGATCTGCTCCCTAACTCATAAAATCATCTATGGGACTGCACCGGAATACATGCTCCCCTTGATTGACCTTCCGCCTAGAAATGCCAACCCTGCCGCTCGGTCCTATCTCCATCTTCACTTTCCGAACTGTAAGGGAGTAAAGTACAAGAAACTCTTTGCCTCGTCCTTCCGTTACTGGAGTCCCAAACACTGGAATATGTTACCTCATCACCTCAAAACTCAAGAAGACCACGGCCTTTTTAAGAAGTTGTTAAAGACATTCCTCTTTGCTAAGACTTACCCCTCAACTTGCAATGTTGATTAATGTATCCTTGTCCCCTTCCCTATCTAGTTCACTCTGTTAGATGCTTGTATTACCTTTAAGTTTGTACTTTTATTTAATTTACTGTAAGCCACATTGAGCCTGCACGAGTGGGAAAATGTGGGATATAAGCAACAAATAAATAAATAAATAAATAAATAGAAACAAAACACATAAAGTCCACACTTACTGTTCACTAATGCATCGTACATTCACCTCGGAACTCCATTCCCCGTATTATCACATCACTCATACCTTTTCTCACAGAAAGTTATATACAATATGACTTCATGCCTTTCTATCGCCTCTAAGCTCCCATTGTTTCCTTCCAAAGTTGCAATGCCTATGTTCCAGTATTACATCCCTTAACGACACCCCAATTGTTTCGCATAACCCTGCATAATATTATCCACAACTATCTGTAACAATTGTATTTCCAATATTCAACTCATATTGTAAGCCACACTGAACCCGCAAAAAGGTGGGAAAATGTGGGATACAAATGCAATAAATAAATAAATAATCACCAGGGACTGGACAAGACTGCTGAATACATCTCGAGGGAAGTATGGCTTGATACGCTTAAGCCTCCAGAGATAGTAGAACATTTGCTTGACAGTTGAGTTCACATGCTGCTCTAATGACAAAGATCTGTCAAGCAGAACTCCCAAGATTTTTAGGGATGTCGAGATAGGCAGGACAAGCTCTGGAGTAATCAATGTAGGGGGCCAGAGTTTGTTATAGGGAGAGGAGAGCATCAAGCAGTGCGTTTGTCAGCGTTGAGCTTGAATCTAAAAGAGTTGGCCCAGTCAAGCATGGTGTTAAAGCCTTGACGTATCTGACTGGTAATTTCATTGAGGTCTTTCTCAAAAGGGAAATTAAGGCACGATATATAGAATCCCAGAAATAGTGCGCACTATTTCCAAAGAAACTTTGCCATGTTTGCCAGTACAGGAAGGGTACCCACCACAATTCTTCCCCTTTAAGAGTGTTATCTGCTTTAGAGCAATCTATTGCTGTCAGGATTGTTCCCTCAAGAGATGAAGAATCTGCTTCTGGAGGTCATGGTGTGTTGGTGAGACCAGCTGTGGTGACCACAGAGTCCTTGTGAGATGCTATCCAAGGTTTGTACACTAATATCCAAGGGCCCTGTTTACTAAGGCAAGCTAGCGTTTTTAGCGTACGCTAAAAATTAGCATGTGCTAAACGCTAGAGATGTCCATATATTCCTATGAGCGTCTCTAGCATTTTAGCATGCGCTAAAAATGCTAGCGCGCCTCTAGCACGGCTTAGTAAACAGGGCCCCAAATCTGCTATTAAAAATGTTGGGGTCAATATTAAGCTGGCGATAGTGAGCGTTTTTTTAGCTGCCATTGGCATTATTCGCAGATATTCAAAGCCGGCCCATGTCCAGGCACCAGCAATGAACATCCAGGTTTATACAACTTCATAAATATAGGACTTTGTTTTATGTGGATCAATTTAACCCCTAAACTTAGGCTGAATATCGGCATTTAACCGCTTAAGTGCTGTCTCCACCCCCAGACCACCCACAAAATCACAGACTGTAAGTTTGACATTTAGTGCTGACATTCAACAGCATTAACCAGTTAAGTGCCACTGAATATCAATGGATAGTAACTGGCCAAGAGCCATTTCTGGTTGGTTAAATTACTTTGAATATCGACCCCATTAATTTTTGAAAGAGAAACTTGAGACAGTTACATTGGATCTGGAGAGTGAGAACACTGGAAGAGGCTGTGAAAAGCTTCAGGATCTCCGTATGGAAAATATTAAGGATAGAGATATAAAAGCACGTGAGCTGGAGTACTGGAAAATCAAATCAGGAGGAATAATTTAAGATTCCTTAACTTTCCAAAATCCCCTTTAATATAATATCAGGGGAAGGTATAGAGAGGAAGTACCTACAAAAAATTCCATGACGTAGAACTCTCTCCCTCCACCCTACATACTGAACCTTCCTCTAAAATTCTTTAAGGTGATTCTATAAATCCACTTCTTTGCTGTGGTTTTGGTGAACAATAAATTTGGGACTGGCCTCCTCGGTTGAGGTCTGGGCAAATGGTGGCTCTCCAGCATGTCCCTACTTTTTCTTTCTTCTGTTTCCTGTCATGACATGGAGGCTTTTTTTTGTTCTTTATCCTCAAACATTGATTGTAAACTGCCTTGTTATTATACATGTGAAAGGCAGTATAGCAAGCACTTCAATAAACATAAAACAAACTCTCCCAGGCCCATGATTGCTGGATACCTGTAGGTCTCTGGGGCTTACTAAGCCTGGCTCTTTATTCTAGATCATATTTAGGTCTCCATCTCGTTTGATGTTCTCCTTTGGTTAGGGTCAACTGACCTAGGGCAGCTACTCCGCCTATTCAAGATCTAGCTGGTCATGAAGAGAGGCAACTCTCTGCTGCTTATCATCAGCCTGAGCCCCACGGAGCTCTTCAGTACTTTTCCAGAACAGCATCTCATCCCTTAGACTCAGATCACAGGGCCTTACATAGTTCACTCCAAAATTCAGGAGGATACAGCGATGACCAGTGATGGGCATGTGGGTCCATTCTCCATTACTTTTCATTAGGTACAACAACATATAGGAGCAGGAACTCCAGAAACCTGCCATTTGCATCAATTAGAAGAAGATTTTGATATCCTGCCTTCATAAAATAGGTTCCTAAAATAATCCCCAGTACTGCAGAAATGTTCCCACACAAAGTTACACCTGATCCATTAATTCTAATATGTCTTCTGATGGAGACCTCTTGCCATTTTAGTCACTGTCCTCTAGATTGACTCCAGCCTTTTCAGGGGCAATTTTATAGGGCGCCACCTAGAATTAGGTGGCATGAATGGAGTGGAGGAGTAGCCTAGTGGTTAGGGTGGTGGACTTTGGTCCTGGGGAACTGAGGAACTGAGTTTGATTCCCACTTCAGGCACAGGCAGCTCCTTGTGACTCTGGGCAAGCCACTTAACCCTCCATTGCCCCATGTAAGCCGCATTGAGCGTGCCATGAGTGGGAAAGCGCAGGGTACAAATGTAATAAAAATAAATGGCAGTATTTTGGTAATTTAAGTGCCAATTTAATAACCTTGTTTAAAATACCAATTAGCAGCAAAGTACATGCCATAATGGTGTGGACTTTGCTATTGGGCATGCATACGGGCGGACTTTGGGCAGAGCACGGGCAAAGTGTACATGTGTAGATTATAAAATAGAATAATTTATGCACTTTCTAGTTAATATCCAAGTGTGGGCATTTACACCAGCTATAGAGTTAGTGTAAGTGATTGCATATTAAGGGGGTAATTCTGCACAGATCACCTAAAGCTAGATGCCTGAAGTGTATGTGCTAACCCCTGAATTCTATATAGTGGTTCTAGAGATCCGCACTGAAATCTAGGCGTAATCCATAAAACATTCATAACTTAATTGGCTTAACAATCTAATCAGCGTTGATAGTAGCACTTAACAAGCAATGAGCACTAATTGGCAATTAAAATTTACGCAAATAACTCGCTATGCGTATTCTGTAATTAACTGTGCTTAAATTCTAACATGCGCAGTTCAAAGGGGGTTTGGCTATGGGTGGGTAAATGGGCGTTTCATGGGCGTTCCAAAATTTATGTGTACAGTTATAGAATATGGTCCAATGCACGCAAATCTATGCGCAAGGTTTTAGGCTATGTTTTCATTAGCCTAAATGGATGTGCATTGTTTTAGGTGCTAGGATTTCTGCCTAAGCGTATTCTATATACCACACCTAAATCTAGGTGCCACTCATAGAATACACTTAGGTGGAAATGTTTACAGCATGGATTTTTTAGGCGCCATGTATTGAATCTGACCCTAAGTGTGAATTCTAGAAAGTGCTTAGCTGCTATTATAGAATCTTATAGAATCTTAGCCTATAACTTTAGGCACAAGCACTTACATTAGTGCTCTGGCAGGCATAAATGCACGAACCCAAAAGCAGCAGTTACACACATAGCTGACAGTATTCTAAAAGCTTAGCACGTAACTCTTTGGCGTGTCCCTTCCAGGCTTCTCCTATGTCCACACCCCTCTCACAGTTGCACACTATGGAACTCAGGTGCTAACATTACAGAATAGTGTCTAAGTGTAGTTACGCATATAAGTGCAAATTAGTGCCAATTAACATCAATAATCACCAATTGGTTGTCAATTCACACCTCAGGCAATTAAGTTACACGTGAAACTGGCAATATTCTGTAACCCATATGTGCAATTTTGCACTCTACAAAAATGTGTGTGCAAGGTTATAGAATGAGGGGGTAAATGTGGACGTGTTTTTTGGCACTTGCACTAGTATTCTATAAAGAAAATTATGCACCTACTTTTCTTTGTAGAATAGGTCTTAAAATAGGCACCATAACCAGTGCCATACAAAATTAAAGAAATCCAAGAAAACAAATAGGCAATCGATCTACAAGATCCACCATTGCTGCTGCTGCTGAGGAGAGAGTAGTTTAAAACCAGTAGGTGAAGCGTTCTGACAATACCACTGGGTTCTGTTTCAAGCCCCTGACACAGCCCTTTGAGAGGGTGAGACATGGCTATGTTGGGCTTTTAATTATTGAGGTATTTGTTATTTTAGTCGTGAATAAATTGAATATTTTGTACATCTTGAAGGTGTTTTTTGCGATCTACTGCTTCTTTTCTTCCATACAAAATTATTCTCCACATATAACTTAGCAGTTAGAGCACCAGGCTGACAACCAGGAAGCCTAGTTCAAATCCCGCTGCTGCTCCTTGTTATCTTGGGCAAGTCATTCCATTACCCTAGCTACAAGCTTAGACTGTGAGCCCTCTGTGGACAGAGAAATACGTAGAGGATCTTTTACTAAAGCCTAGCTCGAGTTGTCTGCGGCAGGGCCCATAGGAATAAAATGGGCCCTGCTGTAGATAACTCGAGCTAGGCTTTAGTAAAAGACCTCCTTACTGTAGCTGAATGTGAAACTCACCTTGAGCTATTACTGAAAAAGGCCTAGTGAATAGAGCATCAGTCTTGACATCCAGAGGTGGCTGGTTCAAATCCCACTTCTGCTCTGTGTGACCTTGGGCAAGTCACTTAACCCTCCAGGGACAGAGAATTACTTACTGTAGCTGAATGTAACTCACCTTCAGCTATTCCTGAAAAGGTGTGAGCTTAAATCCAAAATCAAACAAATAAAATATATATATGTCTGAGATGGAGGTCTGTAAACACCTGTGTAGGTGTAAGGGCCATCTTCTCTTTCCAAGATGGGTCCACACTGCTTCCTCCTTTTCCCTGTGTCCCCTGCATTTCAGTTGTTTTGATATTCCTGACCTTTAAGTGTATTTTCCTCCCTATTTTTGGCTATCTCTGTCCCTCCAAAGCATATTAGAGCCTGCTGTGATCAAATCCCATTCACGGGACTTGTTAAACTATGTCTTCAATAGCAACAATTTATTAACTCCTCCGCCAACATTAGGGCCTGCACTTGTAGAATTTTGTTGCTCAGACTGTAAACTTTTGTACTCACTGTTTTCCAGCTGTTTTGAGTTGACTTGTTTATGTTATGTCTAGCTTTGTGCCTGGTCTTCTCTTCTACTCTTTTGCAAATGAGTGAGTTACTGTGATGGTTTCTTTGATAATTTTCCCAGCTGTCATACTTTCACTGGAGATGACATCCTGAACTCGTGCATTTCTACGTTGTCCCAATGCCTAGTTTAAATGCCTGGAGCATACTGCCTGAACTTCTCACTTAGAATCCTTCTTCCTGCCATAGAAAGATGTTTCTGTGTACATTGCCCCAGCCACTTATCTATCTCAAACCTTCTTGTTTGTACCAAATTTTGAGCCTAGCCAAGGGGAGAGCAGAAAGAGGAGCCTGTCTCCCCTCATCACATGTCCCCACTCTATTAGAGAGGTTACAGGATGCAGTCAGAGCTGGCTTTGGTGCTGCCTTTGGAGTTTGAAAGGGGGGGGGGGGGGAATCTCTCTCCCTTGTTCCCTTGGCGTCGGTGGATGTGAGGGGTGAAGGTGAGTAACCACATTTCATATCCTTCTGCATCTGACCCTCCTACATCATGCCCAGTGGAGCACACTGCTATGCGCATCCTTGTGAACAAAGTTCCCCAGGATGACATTGTCTCCACATCTGGGAGGATGGCTCATGCCACCATGGCCCCTTTAGCCATGCCAGATAAAGATCCTTCTGCAGGTTTCTCTATGAAAAGCATTTTACAATGTTTACTTCCTCTAGATAGTCAAGTTTGACCATTACTACTACTACTACTATTTAGCATTTCTATAGCGCTACAAGGCGTACGCAGCGCTGCACAAACATAGAAGAAAGACAGTCCCTGCTCAAAGAGCTTACAATCTAATAGACAAAAAAATAAATAAAGTAATCAAATCAATTAATGTGAACAGGAAGGAAGAGAGGAGGGTAGGTGGAGGCGAGTGGTTACAAGTGGTTACGAGTCAAAAGCAATGTTAAAGAGGTGGGCTTTCAGTCTAGATTTAAAGGTGGCCAAGGATGGGGCAAGACGTAGGGGCTCAGGAAGTTTATTCCAGGCGTAGGGTGCAGCGAGACAGAAGGCGCAAAGTCTGGAGTTGGCAGTAGTGGAGAAGGGAACAGATAAGAAGGATTTATCCATGGAGCGGAGTGCACGGGAAGGGGTGTAGGGAAGGACGAGTGTGGAGAGATACTGGGGAGCAGCAGAGTGAGTACATTTATAGGTTAGTAGAAGAAGTTTGAACAGGATGCGAAAATGGATAGGGAGCCAGTGAAGGGTCTTGAGGAGAGGGGTAGTATGAGTAAAGCGACCCTGGCGGAAGACGAGACGGGCAGCAGAGTTTTGAACCGACTGGAGGGGGGAGAGGTGACTAAGTGGGAGGCCAGCAAGAAGCAGATTGCAGTAGTCTAAACGAGAGGTGACAAGGGTGTGGATGAGGGTTTTGGTAGAGTGCTCGGAAAGAAAGGGGCGAATTTTAAGGATGTTGTAAAGAAAGAAATGACAGGTCTTGGCAATCTGCTGGATATGAGCAGAGAAGGAGAGAGAAGAGTCAAAGATGACCCCAAGGTTTCGAGCTGAGGAGACAGGGAGAATGAGAGAGCCATCAACAGAAATAGAAAACGGGGGGAGCGGGGAGGTGGGTTTGGGGGGGAAATGAGAAGCTCGGTTTTGGTCATATTTAATTTCAGGTGGCGTTGAGACATCCAGACAGCAATGTCAGACAAGCACGCTGAAACTTTGGTTTGGATGCAAGGTGAGATATCAGGGGTAGAAAGGTAGATTTGGGAGTCATCAGCATAGAGATGATAGGAAAAGCCATGGGATGAGATTAATGAACAAAGGGAAGAAGTGTAGATAGAAAAGAGGAGGGGACCAAGAACAGAACCCTGAGGTACGCCGACAGGCAGAGGGATAGAAGTAGAAGAGGATCCACCAGAGTGAACACTAAAGGTGCGGAGGGAGAGGTAGGAAAAGAACCAGGAAAGGAAAGAGCCCTGGAATCCAAGTGAGGACAGGGTATCGAGAAGTATGCTGTGATCGACAGTGTCAAAAGCAGCGGAAAGATCAAGAAGAATGAGGATGGAATATTGACCTCTGGATTTAGACAGTAATAGGTCATTGGAGACTTCTCAGTGCTCCACCAGGGCCGTTGCCAACCCCAATAGGGCTGATCTGAAGACTCCACTAAACTATCCAAATGATAAAAGCACTAGGTAGCTGTGTTTGGTGTCCCATCCACACCAAGTTTCATGACTTATGAAGGAGACCAAAAGCATCTTGCAGGCATATTCTTTTTGATTCCTGCATACTCATACTTTGTATTACTGTTTGAATACTTTTACTGCTGTAATTGTCTATTGCTTGGTTCCAGCCTCTCCTTTCAACTTTTCTTGTGTCATCTTCATCTCAGTTCTTTTCCAGGGTCTTGTTTTTATTTCTTCTTTATTCTGAATTCCTTTCTTCACCACATCTGTTTCTGACATTGATCATTTCCCATAATTGTTTCTCTCTTCTACACAACTCCACTCAGCAGCTAGATTTTACCCCTTATTCTCTCACCCTCTAGTCTTCAGTTTCCTTCTTACCTCCCCCCCCCCCCCCAGTTTTCATCTATCTTCCTTTTAGTCTAATTCTCTCACCAGCCCCAGCCTCTTTCTTCTTTTTCTTGCCTGCTACCTACACCGCCTTGAGTGAATTCCTTTAAAGAGGCAGTAAATAAATCATAATAAATAAATAAATAAATAAATACCGGTGTGAATGCACACATATACCCATCCCAAAAAGCAGGGTTCCATTAATTCAGCACATAACTTCTTTACTCTGCTAATAATGCTTTTACTTATAGACACCCAAATTTTTCCCCAGCCTTATGCCACTGTGCCACTATATTGAGAACATCAGATATCACCTTGAGATCAGGTACTGCCTTTTTGGATATCTACACGCCAAATGGAAGATTGTAAGGAACTGATATACTAGCCATAAAAGAATTCACAGTTTAATAGATGTGTTTGAGAATTTTGCCATGAGCTGGCCATGACAATACACAAGAACTTAAAAAAAAAAAAAAAAGACAGTCATCTCCTTAGAAGGGCCACTTGCCTCAGTGGCTAAGGTCTCCCCCTCCCCTTTTAGAACATACCACTGGGAGTCAGCCTTTCCAATGAGGGAACACTAACACTTATGTTCTGCAGCTAGATCAAGGGTGCATGGCACAAGGTAGCCACCTTGAGTATTACACCCCTGGAAAGCCTTTGTCATGCTGAAAATAATGATGTATAATTTACCTTTGTAAAAATAAATAAAGCTTAAATTATCGTGGTTTGGAAATTGCATTTCACATAATTCAAAATTCCTGTGGCCGAAGACTGGCAAACACTGACAATAAAGGGGCTTAACTTCCTTCTCATTATGACATTGTTTTTCTACCAGGAATGGAGGCTTTTTGTTTTTCTTTTCTTTTTCCTCATCCCCACTGATTTATTTGGAGTCGGGCCACATCATTATTTGAAGTGCATTTAAAACAGAGTGGTAATCGAAGTGCAAGCAAACATTTTTCAGCTTTTTCAGCTTAGATTGAGCTGACCTTTCGAACCGGTACATACGCTAGGCATTCTCTACCTCCCACTCCATTTCAGAGGTTCTTGACATCATAATAGTGATTCCACTTGTTGGGAATGGGATAATGCATTATTGAATTTTGAATGAGAGCAAGTCCAAAAGTTCATATAAATGAGGTTTATTCAATTTTCTTTTACCAGAGAGCGAGTATTTGAACTTCATTTATAAAGATAGGATGTGATTCACCAATTTCAGCAAATAATATACCATTCTTCTATGTCAAATTTAGGCTAATTGAAGCCTGTATTATTACATAGAGAAAATGGCTTATGTTGTTCAGGATGCATCTTTGGGATTATTTAATATCTATTTTCATCCTGTCTTTAACCTTTTCAAAGAGTAGTGTCTACTCGAGGTTGATGATATCCAGCATTTTATAATGGTGCAGCCACATTTGGATATAATATTGATACAAATTACTACTTGTGTAAACATTATCGCTTATTGGATGTCCTCTAATAATGTAGCTCAAACTGAGGTTTTGTTAGTTGAGCATTTATCTCTGGATTCTGTAGATGGCTCTGAGATTTCGGTGCCAAAATTTTTGATCCGCATGCAAACTAATTAGCTTACAAGTCAATGAATTGCAGTTAATTGGCAATAAATGAAATTTGCATGTTCATCTCCCCACACACCTAAATATCCTAGTGTGCAACTGAAAAGAGGTTGTGGCCAGGGGGCAGCAGGTGCATTCCTAAAAGTTGTGTGTGGCATTATACAATAGCCCCATTGCTGTGCCAAAATGCCCAGAGTTGGATGCTGGCATTTATACCAGGTTTCAGCTGACATAAATACCGGCACCCAAGTTTTTGGCGCAGGAATGAGATTTAAGCACTGTTCTATAAACAGCAGTCAATCCAGAGCTGCATTTGTAGAATCGCGCTCCACACCATTTATAGAATGCTCTCCTTGATGTGCATTCCAAGCCAGTGTCAGTGATGAGACACCCATTGATTTATCTAAAACATATAGATTCTGCCAGTCTCTGGCGGATATAGCAGAATTAGAAAAGTTTCAAAGAAGAGCAACCAAAATGATAAAAGGGACGGAATAACTCTCATATGAGGAAAGGCGAAAGCGGTTCGGGCTCTTCAGCTTGGAAAAGAGACGGGTGAGGGGAGATATGATTGAGATCTATAAAATCCTGAGTGGTGTAGAGCGGGTAGAAGTAAATCGATTTTTCACTTTCAAAAAGTACAAAGACCAGGGGACACTTGATGAAATTACATGGAAATACTTGTAAAACAAACAGGAGGAAATATTTTTTTCACTCAAAGAATAGTTAAGCTCTGAAACTTGTTGCCAGAGGATGTGGTAACAGCGGTTAGCATATCTGGGTTTAAAAAAGGTTTGGACAAGTTCCTGGAGGAAAAGTCTATAGTCTTTTATTGAGACAGACATGGGGGAAGCCACTGCTTGCCCTGGGATTGGTATTATGAAATGTTGCTACTAATTGGGTTTCTGTCAGCTACTTGTGACCCGGTTTGGCCTCTGTTGGAAGCAGGATACTGGGCTAGATGGACCATTGGTCTGATCCAGTATGGCTATTCTTATGCGCCCTCAGCAAAACATAGACAATATTAAAATACACGAATTATTTCAATTATAGATAGTTCTTGATCTTGTTTATCTTCTTCCAACTTCATTTTCTTCTTTACATTCTGCCTTTTCCGCTTCTTCTATCTACGACACTTTTTTCATTCATGTCACATAGATTCCTAGTCCCTTAAATGCTGAGAACTGATGATCACTTCCTTACTTTTCTTAATTATGCAGCTTGGGAGTCTTAGTTGATGCATAATTATCACTTAAAACTAGTTTGTTGGCTAATGGGACCATAATTATGTTGAATAGTATGGGTGATATCGGTGATCCTTGTGGGACTCTGCATTTTGATGTCCATTTGGGGGAGAGTATGTTACCCATCTTGGCTTGGTAGGATCTGGATGTTAGAAATCCCTTAAACCATTCTATTACTTCTCCACCGATGCCGATTTTGTCCATTAGTCTTACCAGGATCTGGTGATCAACCATTTCAAAGGCTCTTGACATGTGAAATTAGAGGAGTAAGATTTTCTTGTCTTTGCTGATTTCCCTTTTGAAGTTGGCTAATAGTGTTATTAGTACTGTTTCTGTGCTGTATTGTGGCCGGAATCCTGATTATGACTTATGTAGTTTGGAGAAATTGTTAAGGTATTCCATGAGCAGTTTGACTACCAGACCTTCCGTTACTTTGGTAATGAGAGATGTGGAAGCCACTGGTCTATAGTTAGAGAGTTTGCTTTTGCTGTTTTGATTTTTGGGTTCTGATTTAGAACTATGTTGCCCATTTCTGTTGGAAATAAACTTTTGGATAGCATGTATGATGTGTGCGATCAAATTTGTTCTATGAAATGTGATGGGGCATCATTAGGTAGTTAGTGCATTTGTCTAACAAGTAAAATACTTTGGAGAATTTTTTAATAGTTTGACTAACAATGTCGAAAGTGGGAGTAGTGGATGATGTCCAGATTCTGTCTGTAATGATGCTATCGTCTGTCGTTTTCATTTCATCTATATATGTGTCTAGGTTTCTATGGTCTTTTGTTATTCCTTTTCTTAGGTCTACAATCCTATTCTTGTGTGGATGGGGTAAGTTCTTTCTGTGATGTCATTCTGGATTTAAAAAAGGTTTGAACATGTTTCTGGAGGAAAGGTTCATAGTCTGTTATTGAGATAGACATGGGGGAAGCCACTATTTTGATTTGGGAGTGGTAGCATGGAATGTTGCTACTGTTTGGGTTTCTTCCAGGTACTTGTGACCTGGATTGTCCACCTTTTGGAAGCACAATACTGGTTTAGATGGAGCATTGGCCTGACCCAGTATGGCTATTCTTATGTTTTTATGTTCTTATGTGTGTAGGCAAGCTATTTCAAAAATAAATCAATCTGCATTCTACAGATTTGTGGTTTCTAAATCTAAGAGACCAGGTATTCAAAGGGTTTATGCTCCTAATTCTCCTAAATTGGTCTTTTTGGGCCCAATATTCAAAGCGATTTAAGTGGGCAGGAGAGGCGAGATGCTGAATACGGAGGAAGGATGGTGATAGAGGACACAGAAGGAAGATAGATGGTAGACATGGAGAGAGAAGAAATATCAAATAGACTGGACTTTGCAAAGACAGGAAAAAATACTAAAAAGCAGAAAAGAGACACAGGGACTGATTTGGGAAACACTATTTATGGCAAGGTATAAGATTTACATTACTGCTTTTTCATGGCTAAGGTTGTTGCTCTTTGAATCCTGGGATTAGTGCTAATGTGGTATAGTAAGGTTCTGAGTGTGTTTTTGCACAAGTTTGTGCATAGTATTTTTTCAATAGAGTGACTGTATAATTTTAGTTTGCCATAACAACAGACAGGGTTTTAGGATATTTTTGCAAAATCTCATGCATGTTGAAGTAGTTGTCTTTATAGTAGACTTGTGTCTGATCAGGTTTAAATGAGAAGACACTGCCCCTTGAGGGATCTTTAAATGCAGTTGACTTGTTTCCATTGATGCTTATGTGGTTTAGTTTTGGTAAACGCTTGAAATCACCTTTTAGATTGTAAGCTCCTTGAGCAGGGACTGTCCTTCCATGTTAAATTGTACAGCGCTGCGTAACCCTAGTAGCGCTTTAGAAATGTTAAGTAGTAGAGTTCACCTATGATGTAGAAAGCAATTTTTAGGTTATATGACATCATCATTTGTGAATACGAGTAGCCAACAGCACTTCCTCAGGCTTCAGTCCCTCTACCACCATGTCAAATTTATACCCTGAAGCATCACAAGAAACATCAGTCATTAGGGTTGTAAATCTCACTCTTTGGGATGGGCCCTGCTTGGCATCTTTGAAATTTTCCTGTTCTCTAAATCAGCTGAAGAGCAGTAGGAGTCTGTTTCTTCGTTTCCGCTGCTTTGTTTGTCCTCTATCGGCTCTAGCTGCTGGCATTGTGAGACTGTTGAAATCGAGGACCAAGTACTTCTTGTGCGATATTGTGATGAGAATAGCAAGTGTGGTCGCATTATGATAAAATGGTTAAATGGTTGAGGGAATGTAGAGAGAGTACAATCTATTTCTCCCTCTGTTTTAATTTCAGATAAAGAGATTTTAAAGCAGTTCTGGGAGTAACTATGATGGGCTTTATACATCTGATATCTCTGATATATCAGCTGTGTTGAGCACTGGGGAATTTTCCTCTTCATGCCCTCCACTCTGATTTCAACTCCTCCATGGCGCAGGTGATCAGAACCAAAAAGGACAGGCAGAATGACGGAAATGAAAATCAAAATTAATGCAACTCTCTACAGCTGATTTAAATGTGCTAGAGAGGTGGGGAAAGGGGATGATGGTGAGAGTAGGACAGGGAGTTGGGGCTGCTGCTGGAACTTGGGAGTGGGAGAAGGGGGCTGTGGGCTGTCATGGGAACTGGAGTTGGGAGAAGAGAGCTGGGAATGCAGAAGGCAGCTGCTGTTAGCAGATGGTGGGGTGGCAGAAAGCAGATCACTAGGGCTGGGGAAAAGGTCTGATGCTGGAGCTGGGAGATGGGGGTTTGACCTAAGACGGGCGGTGGATGGGAAAAAAAGGCATATGATAAGTGATGGTTGTAGTGCTGTGCCTGGGAGAAGGGGACTGACACAGAAGCTGGGGCTGACAACAAGGCAGAGAAGAGGGTGGGGCTTGAAGATGAGTCTGATGCTGGGACTCAGAGGAAGGGGCTAGGGGCTGAAGCAGATACTGGGGTTGGGGATGGGAGAAGGAGTGAGAAGTGGCTCAGAGTGCAGGTAGGGAGGGAGAAGAGAGAGTGAGCTGGAGGAAGGGGTCAAGAAGGAAAGAGGGAGGAAAATGGTGAGAAGGGATCAGAATGGAGGAAGAAGGGAAAGTGTTGAAGGAGGGAGACGGTAAGAAGAGGGAAGACTGGAGGGAAAGAGAAAGTGAAAAAAAAGGGAAGGGCTGAAGGATCTGGAGGTGGTGGAAAAGGGTTGAGAGGCACTGGGCATTGTATTTTACTAATCCGCTTGGTCCCAGCCTCTCCTTTCAACTTTTCTTCTGAATTCCTTTCTTCTCCACATCTGTTTCTGACATTGATCATTCCCCATAATTGTTTTTCTCTGTTTCTCTCTTCTGCACAACTCCACTCAACAGCTAGATTTTACCCCTTATTCTCTCCTTCTCTCATCCTCTAGTCTTCAGTTTCCTTCTCACCTCCCCCCAGTTCTCATCTATCTTCCTCTGAGTCTAATTCCCTCACCAGCCCCAGCCTCTTTCTTTCTTTTTTTTTCTTACCTGCTCCCTAATTTCTTCATTCCCTTCTCAGGTGTGTTCCTTTCCAGTACTTCACAACCCTTTTCCATCACCTCCAGATCCTTCAGCAGCCCTTCCCTTTTTTTTCACCAAGGAAATTAATTAATTTTATCTGACAAAGCCTCACAACTGTAAAAGTATTCTGCCTCGAGTCCTGTATTCCATTGGATTCCAGAAACTTAACTATCTTAAATTTTGAGTGTAATAAACCAGAAAAACTTTTAAAACAGAAGTATCATAAGCCTTCTGAATACTTCAGCAAACTCATCGACATTGAGGAGTCCAGATTTAAATTTCCAAATGAGCTTTTTAAACCCCAGACATAACCATCTCAAGCACAGAGAAATAGCAGCATGGTCAAAACCCAGAAAACAACTTTCAAGGATCTGCTAATCTGAAAGGTTGAATTAATTGCTGCAAAACTACCCCCGCCTTAGGTTTTTTTATATCTACATCTGGATTCCCTATCCAATACTGTAACATAGTAAATGACGGCAGATAAAGACCAGTCTGCCCAACAAGATAAACTAATTTTACATGGTATGTGATACTTCATACCCGAGTTTGATTTGTCCTTGCCATTCTCAGGGCACAGACCGTAGAAGTCTGCCCAGCACTGTTCTTGTACTAAGTTCTGAAGCTAACGTCGAAACCCCTTAAAATTTACACCCCAGCCCATCCATATCTATTCAGTCATGATCAGGGCACAGACCGTAGAAGTCTGCCCAGCACCGGTTTCGCTTCCCAAATACTGGCGTCTCCACCTAATCTCCGCTAAGATTCTGTGGATCCATTCCTTCTAAACAGGATTCCTTTGTGTTTATCCCACGCACGTTTGAATTCCATTACCATTTTCATCACCACCTCCCGTGGGAGGGCATTCCACATATCCACCACCCTCTCTGTGAAAAAATACTTCTGACATTACTCCTGAGTCTGCCCCCCCCCTTCATCCTCAGTTCATATCTTCTAGTTCTACCGCCATCCCGTTGCCGATAAAGGTTTGTTTGTAGATTAATATCTTTCAAATATTTGAACATCGGTATCATGTCACCCGTTTCTTCTTTCCTCCAAAGTATACATGTTCAGGTCGGAAAGTCTCTCCTCGTACGGTTTGCAACGCAAATCTCATACCATTTTTGTATTTTTTCTTTGCACCACTTCCAGTCTTTTTACATCTTTAGGAAGATACGGCCTCCAAAACTGAACACAGTACTCCAAGTGAGGCCTCACCAATGACTTGTAGAGAGGCATCAACACCTCCTTTCTTCTGCTGGTTATACCCCGCTCTGTGCAGCCTAGCATCCTTCTGGCTATGGCCGTCGCATTGTTTCTTCACCTTTAGATCCTCGGACACCAACACCCCAAGGTCTCTCTCCTAAGTCAAGCTTACTAATCTCTCCCTTCCTATCCTGTATCTCTCTTTTGGGTTTCTGCACCCCAAGCGCATCACTCTACACTTCTTGGCATTAAATTTTAAGTTGCACGGTGCAATATACTCACAATCTCTAGCTCCTTTTTTTATTTATTTATTTTAAATATGCTGTTAGTGCTCAGTGGATAGGGATTTTGTTCGCAGGACTCACTTGCCATATATGCTAGTGTGATCCCTTTTATACATCATCGCACACCACCTCCCTACCCTATTTAATGTCAGATTTTAATATAACTTAATCAGATGTTGTCACTAAAATTGCTGCTACTTAGCTTTGTTCCAGGGTGTGGATTGTGCTCAGACGTATCATAGTCCCATGGGGATCCCCATCCGTAGTGTGGTTAAAATCAACGCTGCAGTTCAATGCTGCTCCCTAAAATTGGGACTAGCTCCCACTGTTCTTTTATCAGCAGTTCTTCCCAGTTCCCTACATGCTCAGCATGTTTTGCATTCGCGTCATCAGGGGAACATTGTATAGGCTAGAAATACAAAATGTACTTGTTAACAACAGAACCTTAGTCCAATCTTCAAGAGACACTTCCTTTACTAATATTGTAGCTAATCCTACTATCCACATGTTAATGCTACATCAAACCTTCAAACTCATTTCTTATAAACTCCTCGTTACAGCTGACCTGGGTTGGAATGTAGCCGTTCTGCAGATCAACCGTCGAACAGACACCTGTGCATGCGCATTCCTTATATAGTGACGTATCCTCTGGCCAATAAGATAGGACTCTCATAGTATCCATTCTATCTCATTATTGTATGGTGAGCCCTCGAAAAACCACCAAAAACTTATTGTACCAAACTGTGCACCAATACAATAGCCCTTATGCCTACAGGTGCCACCTATACATGGGTACAGTAAGTTTTTAGTGAGTTTTGGAGGTCTCGCACTACAAGTGTTCCAGTTAGGAGTGGCATCTTCTGTTGCTAATGTCATCCAGTTGCCACTCCGGCACTGATATAAGCTTAGCCTGTCACTCAAGCTTTTAATGTTTTTGGATTACACAGTAAAGTTCTGTTCCATGTGCTCTGTGCGTTGGGTTAATGAAATAAGGTGGTTCTTCAATTTGACCATCTCTCGTTTGACCTCGGTGATCATCTCCTGGTTGTCTCACAGTAAGTCTTAAGTCTTTGATTGGATGCAGTTCTTGCAGCACTGTTTGCATCATGCCCTCCAGTTTTTTTGCGGCCGCCATCTTATTAGGAGATGAGGGTTTGGTTTTAGACCACTTAACTCCTTGTGTAAGCAAGTTAGAGAATATAAACTTAGTGGACTTCAATGTAGACACATTATTGAAAGAGTCACTTAACAAAAACAGGCCCAACAGAACCCCAGGACTTTGCAGAAGTCTGTTTATGCATCTCTGTCCCAGGGAGCATCTTTTCTAAACTGCCACCATGAACAACATCTTTTAAAAGATGTGATCTGTGAAAACCAGGGCATGCATTTAGAGGGACAGGGTAAGAGTTCTCAGTCAACAATTTTTCCCAGGTAAATAGCAATTTAGCAATGTATCGCTCCATGGTGCAACCGCACCTCGAATATTGTGTTCAATTCTGGTCACCGCATCTCAAAAAAGATATAGTGGAATTAGAAAAGGTGCAGAGAAGGGCGACAAAAATGATAAAGGGAATGGGACGACTTCACTATGAGGAAAGGGTAAAGCGGCTAGGTCTCTTCAGCTTGGAGAAAAGGCGGCTGAGGGGAGATATGATAGAGGTCTATAAAATAATGAGTGGAGTGGAAAGGGTAGACGTGAAGCGTCTGTTTACTCATTCCAGAAATACTAGGACTAGGGGGCATTCAATGAAGCTACAAAGTAGTAAATTTAAAACGGATCGGAGAAATGTTTTCTTCACTCAATGTGTAAATAAACTCTGGAATTCATTGCTAGAGAATGTGGTGAAGGTGATTAGCTTAGCGGAGTTTTAAAAAGGTTTGGACGGCTTCCTAAAGGAAAAGTCCATAAACCATTATTAAAACGGACTTGGGGAAAATCCACTGCTTATTTCTGGGATAAGCAGCATAAAATGTTTTGTACTTTTTGGGATCTTGCCAGGTATTTGTGACCTGGATTGGCCCCAATTGGAAACAGGATGCTGGACTTGATGGACCTTTGATCTACCCCAGTATGGCAATACTTATTATTATTATTATTTATTGCATTTGTATCCCACATTATCCCACCAATTTGCAGGCTCAATGTGGCTTACATAGTTTTGTAATGACATTGTCATTCCAGAATATCAGATACAGTTAGTAGTGTGAAGAGATTAAGTAGGGAAGAAAGAGGAAGTGATTTGGCGGGTGATAGTAGAAGTGGATTTTCATAACTGGTTGGGTTGGGAAAGTGAATTAGTGAAACTGTTGGTTCTCGTTGTAGGCCTTGTTGAAGAAGTGTGTCTTCAGAGATTTGTGAAAGTTATTTATTTCGACAATTGATTTCAGGTCTGTGAGTAGAGCATTCCATATTTGCGTGCTCGTGTAGGAGAAGGTGGTGGCATGTATCAGCTTGTATTTTAGTCCTTTACAGCTGGGGAAGTTCAAATTGAGAAATTTGCGGGATGTTCTTGTGGCGTTTCTGGGAGGCAGGTCCACTAGGTTCAGCATGTAGAATAGGGCGTCTGCGTGGATAATTTTGTGTACAATCGTGCATATCTTGAATGCAATGCGTTCTTCAAGTGGGAGCCAGTGCAGTTTCTCTCTTAGGGGTTTTGCACTTTCATATTTAGTTTTTCCAAATATGAGTCTGGCGGCTGTATTCTGAGCTGTTTGGAGTTTTTTGATATTCTGTTCTTTGCAGCCCGCATATAGTGCATTGCACTAATCCAGGTGGCTTATTACCATTGACTGTACTAGGGTGCGGAAGACGTATCTCGGGAAGAATGGTTTTACTCTTTTGAGTTTCCACATGGTGTGGAACATCTTTTTCGTTGTGTTCTTCACATGGGTATCGAGAGTGAGGTTTCGATCAATAGTAACTCCAAGAATTTTCAGGTTCTGTGAGACTGGAAGAGAGCAGTATGGTGTGATTATGGTAGAGAATTTTTTTCTGTTATGTTGGGAGGTGAGTACAAGACTTTGTGTTTTTTCTGCGTTTTAGTTGGAATGCATCCGCCCAGGAGTGCATGATTTGGAGGCTTTGGTTGATCTCGTTGGTGATTTCATTTAGATCATGTTTGAGCGGGATGTAGATTGTGACATCGTCTGCATATATGTAAGGGTTGAGGTTTTGATTGGCTAGCAGTTTGGCTAACGGTATCATCATTAGGTTGAATAAGGTTGGTGATGGGGGGGGGATCCTTGTACATAAGAACATTAGAATAGCCATACTAGGTCAGATCGATGGTCCATCTATCCCAGTATCCTGCTCCCAACAGTGGCCAATCCAGGTCACAAGTACCTGGCAGAATCCCAAAGAGTAATAACATTTAATGCTACTGATCCCAGGGATAAGTAAATGGTTTTAAAAATTGTCCTCCCCACATTTTAGGTGAATTTGGACCAGCATGGTGGAGGAGACAGATTTATGTGATTTCACTATGAGACACAAGGCGGTTCAGTTACTCTTCTCTATATGTTATATCATTTTTATTGCTGAAGTTGACAATTTTCTTAGAAAATTTCTGATGTCCAAACTTTGAGTGAATCAATGCTTTTTAAATGAACAGCCAGGATATAAATGTCTGCCCATGTTTACTGTCTTGTTGCACTAAGCTAAATACATTACAGCTCCAAGAGTTGGCAGAGATACAAAGCACAACTTAGCTAAATGCTAAGTGCTTTATTGTGTTGAGGGGAAGGAATCTCCACAGAGGAGATATCCTCTGACTGCTTTTAACAAAGCCCTTTGTGTGTGGTTATTCTGTCTTGCAATGCTCAACCTTTATCCTCTTTAATTATCAGTATCTCTTTGGAATGTAATGGCCAGGTCTGATCGTTTTTACCTACAAGTTATACCTACATGATCAGTGCAGTTACAAGACAATATAAATGAGTGTGTGAAAAACAACATCAGTAAGATAACTAAGAAATTAGGACCCACAAGTAAGAACAGCATGATGGGTTCTCAATTTCTGAGCTAAAATCAATTTTTCCTTTTATTAGACAAGTATAGGAGACAAGAAGGGTAGAAGTTTAATCAAATTCGCTATATTGCCTTTCATTATAAATGATAAAGTAATTTAGAAATAGGGTCATAAAAGTAACAGAAATTTAAAATATAACATAAACACCGGGGATCATGTGATGATCAATCGCTGAGCATACACCATGCAAAACTAACTGTGGGACAAAGCCCCATAAAAACGAGTGAACCTAACCTGAGCTTTAACAGTCCAGTGAGCTGAGACTGCATGGGGCTAATCTGGAGGTGGGTGGACCAGAAGGTTCCTGGTCATGGATGTCATCCTAAGCCTGGAGAGACACATGCCACCACTACAGCCGGGTACCTGCTCCCTAGGAGATACAACAGCCGTGCAAATGAGTACTGAAGATGTTGTCGAATTGCAGGCCCAAGGAGTGGATTCCCAAATGAGTTCACTGGAAGAGGTGAGCCAGCGATTCGCATCACAGGAGGGGATAGCTGTTTCAGGCTTGAATGAAGGAAGAGGTGTTTTCGAATCGATGGCACCTTTACTGGGTCTCTCTCAGTTTCCTTGGGAGCAGAAGGTCAGATTACTTTGGTCTCGGTCAGATTTCCTTTTCACCTCAAGTCCCAGAACACTTTTTATATTGGACACTATCTATTTGACCTTAATTGAACTGGGTCAAGCTTTGTGCCCTAAATTAAATGTTAGAACTGAGACTGTGAATGATCATGAGAATAAAATTTAAGCAATTAAGTCTAAGATAGATGTTTTGAAGCAGTATATGGATGATTATAAAAAAATGTCAGAGCCTTACAGGATGTGGATACTCTGTAAGAACTAAGGTTGAGGCATTGGAAAATCAGACTAGATTTTTATCTTCTCTTGATATGTTTAAGAAGGGTTTAAAGACTCTATTGTTCTCTGAGTATGTGACTAAGAAATAATGGGCTTGTGAGGATCCTGGTCTTGAAAGAATCCTTACATCAAGAAGCATAGCCAGAACCAAATTTTAGTGGGGAAGGGGCCTAAGGAGAGCATGGGTGGGAGAACTAGGCATCCCACTCCTTTGCCTTCCCTTTCTTTTTTCCTCCCTCTGCCCCCCCCCCCCCAATTAAAATTAATATTACCTTAGCTGGAAGGGATCCCAAGCTCCACCAGCTCAAGAAATCCAGAAGGACCACAGTCACCTAAAGCACAGTTCTTAAGGGCTCAAAGTGCCGCCACTGACGCTGGCACAGTGAGCATGCTCAGTTCTCATGCATGAACTGAGCATGTGTGAGAACTTAGCATGCTCATAGTGACTGCATCAGCAGTGGCATGTTGAGCCACTTAAGACCTTTGCATTAGGTGATGTGTGGAGGCTCTGGATTTCTTCAGCTGGTGGGACTTGAGGATCCCCACCAGCTGCTGCTGCATGCACCCGGGGCAAACGTGGATGGACCCAGGCCAGCTCAGGCCTACCCTTGGCTATACCCTTTTCTATGGTATCTATAAGAACATAAACATTGCCATACTGGGACAGACCATCAAGCCCAGTATCATGTTTCCAACAGTGACAATCTAGGTCACATATCTATAAGAACATAAACATTGCCATACTGGGACAGACCATCAAGCCCAGTATCATGTTTCCAACAGTGACAATCTAGGTCACAAGTATCTGACAAGATCCCAGAACAGTAAAACAGACTTAATGCTGCTTATCCTAGAAATAAGCAGTGGATTTTCCCAAGTTCATTATTAAGTTCATCTTAATAATGGCTTATGGACTTTTCTTTTAGGAAATTATCCAAACCTTTGTTAAAGCGTACTAAGCTAACTGCTTTTACCACTTCAGTCAGATTTGTAGCATTTTGGATAGGAGTATCCAATAAATTGAAAATGTACTGTTTGTGAAGGGAGGAAATCCTGCAGTTTAAAAAATGTAACAGTATTTGGAATAGTGGACCAGTAGATTATCCTGCTTTTGAGAGTTGTTGCCTTTAATCCTCACAGTTGTGGATTCTGTGCCTATCTGGTACTTTAACTCCAGTCAGACCAATTATGATTTCATGTATATTCATTGCACAAATTTAGAAAACCTGACTTGTTTGACCAGTTGACAATTGGGGTTGCAAAGTGGTGGCTTATGCAAACTACTGCTCACCGGGTAATGTTGATTGTCATGGAAGATTAGTTCTCCAGATTTAGAGGTTATTAACTTTTTTGTGCAAATATAAGTTTTATTTACCAAATATCTAATGCATTTAAACATTAAAAGCTACTGATATTTGCTTTCTGAAATTACAGATGCTACCCAGGAAGAAGTCTCCTTTCCTGTAGAACCTCTAGTTAATTACAAAAATGGTGCAAAAAGAGTTAAAAGTAGATTGTTTTACAGGTAGATAGAGCAGGATTTCTCTTTGATGGTTTGGTGGTTCCATTAGTTACTGTGCTCTGAACAGATAATCATCTTCTGAAAAGTTTTGTTTGGCTTCCTGAAACCTTACACCGCAAAGAAGCCCTGCATTACACAAGACATTCCTCTGAAATCTAGTCATCTTTCCTAATGAATCAGTAAAGCACTCTGCTGCTTTTTCATGCAGGGTATTAAGCTCTCAAGGCAAACCTTCAATCTTCCAGCCCCCTCCCACCACCAGGGATCCACTTTCAGGTCCATGAGTTTTTGACAATTAACAGCACTCTTTACAGAACAATCTTGTAAAAACACATAATTGAAGATCATATTTTAAATATTAAACTTTGCTTTATAGATAGATAAGCCAGTTTCTTAAAGGCATTTTACCCTATTTGAAAACTCTGGGTAAAAGTTCATGCTGATGATTCTTTGAATTTGTGTGGCCATCAGACCCTATTGTTTTTGCTTGGTTTGCAGTTGCTCTTTGCCTTTCCCAGAAGCGACTGCCCTAAGCAACTGCCTAGAGAGGGCTAATAGTAACATAGTAGATGACAGCAGAAAAAGACTTGTACGGTCCATCCAGTCTGCCCAACAAGATAAACTCATATGTGCTACTTTACGTGTATACCTGACCTTGATTTGTATCTGCCATTTTCAGGGCACAGACCGTAGAAGTCTGCCCAGCACTAGCCCCGCCTCTCACCACTGGCTCTGCAGCCCACGCATTTTTGAATTCTGTTACCGTTTTCATCTCCACCACCTCCCGCGGGAGGGCATTCCAAGTATCCACTACTCTCTCCATGAAAAAATACTTCCTGACATTTTTCTTGAGTCTGCCCCCCTTCAATCTCATTTCATGTCCTCTAGTTCTACCGCCTTCCCATCTACGGAAAAGGTTCGTTTACGGATTAATACCTTCAAATATTTGAACGTCTATATCATATCACCCCTGTTTCCCCTTTCCTCCAGGATATACATGTTCAGATCATCAAGTCTCTCCTCTTACGTCTTATAACGCAAATCCCGTACCATTTTTGTAGCTTTTCTTTGCACCGCTTCAATTCTTTTTCCATCCTTAGCAAGATACGGCCTCCAAAACTGAACACAATACTCCAAGTGGGGCCTCACCAACGACTTACACAGGGGCATCAACACCTCCTTTCTTCTGCTGGTCACACCTCTCTCTATACAGCCTAGCAACCTTCTGGCTACGGCCACCGCCTTATCACACTGTTTTGTTGCCTTCAGATCCTCGGATACTATCACCCCAAGATCCCTCTCCCCTGTCTGTACATATCAGACTCTCGCCACCTAACACATACGTCTTCCGTGGATTTCTACTCCCTATGTGCATCACTTTGCATTTCTTCGCATTGAATTTTAATTGCCAAACCTTAGTCCATTCTTCTAGCTTCTGCAGATCCTTTCATGTTTTCCGCTCCCTCCTGGATGTCCACTCTGTTACAAACCTTAGTATCATCCGCAAAAAGGCAAACTTTACCTTCTAACCCTTCGGCAATGTCACTCACAAATATATTGAACAGAATCGGCCCCAGCACCGATCCCTGAGGCACTCCACTACTCACCTTTCCCTCATCCGAGCAAATTCCATTAACCATCACCCTCTGGCGTCTATCCGTCAACCAGTTCCTAATCCAGTTCACCACGTCGGGTCCTATCTTCAGCCTGTCAAGTTAATTCAAGAGCCTCCTATGGGGAACCGTGTCAAAAGCTTTGCTGAAATCTAAGTAGATTATGTCTTTAGCACGTCCATGATTCAGTTCTCCAGTCACCCAGTCAAAGAATTCAATGAGATTCGTTTGGCACGATTTTGTTTTGATAAAACCATGTTTTCTCAGATCTTGCAGCTTATTGGCTTCCAGGAAATTCACTATCCTTTCCTTCAGCATCGCTTCCATTACTTTTCCAATAACCGAAGTGAGGCTTACCGGTCTGTAGTTTCCAGCTTCTTCCCTATCACCACTTTTGTGAAAAGGGACCGCATCCGCTGTTCTCCATCCCACAGAACCTCTCCTGTCTCCAAGGATTTATTAAACAAATCTTTAAGAGGACCCGCCAGAACCTGTCTGAGCTCCCTCAATATCCTGTGGTGGATCCCATCCGGTTCCATGGCTTTGTCCACCTGTAGATTTTCAAGTTGTTCATACACACTCTCTTCCATGAACGGTGCTATATCCACTCCATTCTCATATGTACTTTTGCCAGTCAATCGTGGTCCTTCTCCAGAATTTTCTTGTGTGAAAACAGAAAGAAAGTATCTATTTAGCAAATTTGCTTTTTCTTCATCATTATCTACATAGCGCTTCGCAGCATCTTTCAGTCTCACAATTCCCTTTTTAGTCTTCCTCCTTTCACTAATATACCTGAAGAAATTGTTGTCATCCCTCCTTACATTTCTAGCCATTTGTTCTTCCGCTATCTCTGTTTCCATCTAAGGAAGTACTACTCGAGGCTCTCCCCCCGAAATTCAAAAGCATTTAACTGGCCAGGATCAGTACCTGGCCGGTTAAGTACTCCAGAACCACTATCAGCAAATTCTCAGCAGAACATGGTTGCCATGACCCACTAAACATTCATGGCTAATGGCTAGCCGATTATATCGCGCAATATAACTGGCTATCCACTGATTTTCAGCGCATCACTGGCTAAGTTTGGTGGCCATATTTGGCTGCATTAATACCAGGCCTATCTTTGGCCGGTTTAAACTTAACCGGCCAGCTCTGAATATTGGTTTGGCCAGTTAAGTTGGAGCCAGCCAAAAATAAACTTGGTATTCAATGCCAGTCACCGGAATATCCGGGCTCAGCGCTGACTGTAGAAGTTAGCTGGGCTAACTCCCATGGTCTGAATATTGGGTGCACTGCATTTAGTCATAGGTTTTGTTTGTTAAACAAACTAGCTTGTTCTGAGCAAAAGGCCATTTCATGGGCCTGTGGTTCCCAAACTTCTTTTTCTATCATGGACTCTTTTTTTGGCTAAATTTCCCAGAACAAGGGGGCTGACTGGCTAGCTGGGGGTGGCTGAATGGTTTGCAGGGTTAGAGGAGATGCTGAGGGGCTGACTGGCTTTCGGGGTGATCAGGGATAGCTGGAGGTGGCTGACTCGTTTCTCAAATGAGGGATAGCTGTGGGGGGGCAGCTAACTGGCTTGCTGGGTGGTGAGGACTAGCTGGAATAGAGGCTCTTCTCTGATATTAAAGGAGGAGGGAGACTAGGTGACAAGAGAGTGAGGCAGAGAGAGTGAGATTGGGTGGCAACAGGGTGGAGAGGACCAGAGAGTCAATTGCTAGTTGTGGCCAACATGTTTGCTTGTTTTTCCAAAAAATCAAAATATCATCGTCTGCATCACTGAAATATAAAAACCAGGCATGTTTGACAGGCTTCAAAGTAGAAAATAACACAGATACAAAGTTTGTCCCTGCCCCGTCCCCGTGGGATCGGTCCCCATCCCGTCCCCATGGGCTCTGTCCCTGTCCACATCCCTGCGGTTAATGCGGGTCCCCGTCCCCATGTCATTCTCTATGTTGTACTAATTGGGCCTGCTATTCAACTGGCCGCGATTGGCATTTTCCTGACTGCTGCCAGCAATATCCCCAGAAACTCGGTGCCATGCCATCTGGACCCTGGTATTGAATTTCCAGATAAATAGGAGCAGTGAAAACATAGCGATATTCAACACTTAGGGACCCTTTTGCAAAGTGGGCTTACTGCACGCTAATCGGAACTACTGCTGGCCCAGTGGTGCCACCGGCGGTAGTTCCGACTCGAGTGTGTGCCATTAACGACACGGCAAAAAAAGGTTTTTCTAGCATGGCGGTAATCAGACATCACCGCATGCTGCCCGGTTACCACAGGAGCCCTTACTGCCTCTTTGATTCCATCTCACTTTTTTGTTCACTAACCAGGCGCCTCTTTTGGCCATTTAAATCATTTTAAATATTGGCTCCTTTCCTAATGTCTTCTAAAATCTAGGACTGCAGTGCCCAAAGCCTCACAAATATGATTAATCTTTTGTTCAGAGAGGTCTATAAATTCAGTTACTGAAAAGGCATTCTTAACAGAGTTGCTAGCAGAACTTTGCAATCATTCAGCATGGTTTTGAAGGCCATGTACAGTCTGAAAGAGATCAAGGTTTGTTTCATGATGGATGAGCTAAAAAGAAAAGTAATTTTAATTTGGTTCCCTGGTCTTATCATTGTAATCTTTTTTTTTAGTTGCCTGCTACAGTTCTCTTTTGTTGACGTTTTCCAGATTTACACCATATTCATTCCAGTTTATAAGCGTGGCATTTCGGAATTTATAATTCTCCTGAATATCAAGGAGCAGAGGTATTCTTATGATTAACCATCATTTTATCCATAGTAATCTTATTTACTGTTTGTGACATAACTTTGATCTACTTATTTGATTTCAAAAGCATGTAGCCTTAATTATGAGGAAAAATCCTCCTCTTATAGCTTCTATTAATTTATTATTTAATCCAAATGCCTGCAAGCCCAAAGGCTACTGAAGTAGTGTACATTCAGGTACAGTAGGTATTTTTCTGTCCCTGGAGGGCTCACAATGTAAGGGGCCCCTTTTACCAAGCTGCATAAGTACTAATGCTTGCTTACTGCAGGTTAAAATGCCTGGGGTGCGCTCAGACGTCCCATGGTAGTTTTTGCATGTGCACAAGCTATAGTTTATTGGGATTTCTTATACCGCTTAAGACTAACTTGCAGATCACATGAGCGGACTGACCATTCGGGCTGCCGGGCAGTGCCCGAGGGCCCAGTTGCTCTAGGGAGCCCAGAGGCTCTGCCCAGTTGCCCACCGCCGAACACTACAGCCCCCACAGGGCCCTGGTGGTCTAGTGGCCGCTGCTGCTATTCTCCCTGGTTGCACTGCTGTGTTTACAAAATGGTTGCTGAGACTCCCACGGTAGTCTCGCGAGAGGTGAGACTACCGTGGGAAGTCTCAGCAGCCATTTTGTAAACATGGCACTGTTTAGAGTAGAAGTAGTGGATGGGCAGGAAAGAGGGGATTTATTTCCTGCCCCCGAAGAAGCCACAGCCACTAGACCACCTGACCACCACTAGACCACCAGGGCCCTTCAAGGTGGGGGGAGGATAGCGGCAAAACGGTGGGAGGGAGGCAGCATGGCGGGGGTTGGGGCACTCGTGGCAGTGGCAGCAGCATGGCGGGCAGGGGGGGCAACATGATGCGGGGTACCCCAGAGTATTCTCAGTGCAGTGTACAGAATCAAAAAGCACAGAAAAGGAAAAGAACGACAATATATTGACAGGAAAGAAATTCTCACACATACATTATGCTAAAGAGTAAAGATAAGCTAGAGTAGAAAAAGGGAAGTAGTACAAAGCCTGAGGGGGAGGGGAGAAAGGACTGGAGAAAATAGATAATAGTATACAGGACAGCGGTGGTCAGCTACCCACATGCTAAAAAATAAAATGTATTTTTAGCACTGGGGGCATGTTTGGGGGCAGCGAGTGGGTGTGGCTATGCTAATCGGTTACCTCGTGGGCATTGCCGCGCTCTGATTAGCACAGGATTAGCATATGAGCCCTTACTGCCTACAAAATAGGGGCCAGTAAGTGCTGACACGGTAATGGCCACGTGCTAATGGGAAAATTAGTGCGTGGCCATTATTGTAGAAATAGCAAAATCGGCCATTTACTAAAAGTGACCATAGCACTGGGAAAGACCAGGACTACGGATAAGGCTGGCCTCTTTTTAGCGCTGCTTTGTAAACGGGCCCCTACGTTTGTACCTGATGTAATGGAAGTTTTAAGTGACTTGCCCAAGATCACAAGGAGCTGTAGTGGGATTTGGACTGGGTTCCCCTGGTATTCAGCCCAGAGGCGTAGCCACAGGGGTCTAGGCCCCACTAAATTAGCTCTAGGGCCCCTGGTTTGGCTGGCGGGAGTCCCCAACCCCCGCCAGCTGAAGTGTTAGTTGTGGACCTCCCCCCCCAGCCAAGGTATTTTTGCGGTGGCGGGGGTCAGAAGTGGTGGGGAGGGTCGGAAACAGCATCGGGAGAGGGGGGCTAAAATGTGCCCCCCACCTTGGGCTCTGCCCCCCCCCCCCCCCCGTCAAGGTCTGGCTACGCCCCTGATTCAGCCCAGTGCTCTAACCATTAGGCTACTCCTCCACCCCACTTTACTAAGCAGCTGGGGGAACATTCAAGCCCTATTAAAAAAAACAGAGTACTATGCCCAAACTATAAACAGCACTTCTGTGTTTTCAGTTCAGATATCAGGGCTGGCTTAACCATTAGACCAGGTGAGGCAGTGGCTCAGGCTGCCAGCCATAAAGGGGCACCAAAATCTTCAGCCACTGATGTCACTGCAAGTGACTCACCTAAGACAATTGTTAAGCATTTCTGTCCCTCTCCTCCCAAATGGTTCAGCATCTACAACCTCTTCCTCCCCCCCCCCCCCCCAGCAGTTCTGCAAACTTGCCAGCAGCAGCAACATGAAGAGGCAACATTCAGCCAACCCCTGGGTGTTCCCTCAGCCAGCGTCCACAGGAAATTGCATCAAAGGAGGTGGGATTGACAGAAAAAGGTGTGAGCGAAATCTGAATAAATAAATAATGGGTGAGGGCTCCCAGTTATGCATGTAACTTAACAGAATGTAGAATGTTGTAAGTTAACATATGTCCCTGCCATATTGATGTGCGTGCAATTATACCAGCCATAGACCTGATGTAACTATGGATGCGTTAATGTTAGGCATGCCAATGCTGTGTTATACTAGCATTCTATAATGGAACACGGGCATCCAGGCACCACTATAGGCTAGCCTCCCACTCGGTGGCATATTTATTCAAGGTGCGTGTGTTGCATATGCACACCCTGTCAGACCTGCCCCTCCCCCTCCCCTCATGCCTTAAAATCATCTCTGCTTCAGTCTTTGCTTGGGCAGCAGCAGTGGCACTCATAGGCTGCACCGGGACTTTCTGTCCTTCTGATCCAACTTGCTGTTTGTGAAGGACAGGACAGTTCAAAGAGAAAGTCCCAGTGCAGGCCACAGGCAGCCTTTGAGTGCCATCGCCGCTGCTGCTGCTGCCTGGGCGAAGACTGAAGTGGAGGTGATTTTAAGGTACTGGACGGTGGGGGGTACAAGAGATGCACCCTCTGTTAAAAATTCCTGGCTATGCCACTGTTTCCATTACATATCCTCGGGGCACCTGCATTGAGACACCCAGTGGTAGAGTTGACCCCAAAGTACCGCATTTAATTTAAAAGTGATAAGAGCATGCTGAAGTCACTAACAATTCTGCTGCTGACAGAATGAATGAAAATTTAGTTCACACCTGAAGAACAAATAAGGCTAAAATGGAGAGCATTTCTAAAGCTAAGGAAAGGATGCCAATATAAATTTACATTATTGCAAAACCTACAGCCTGATCTAAGCGTTTGGGTCACAGAGTGGTGACAGAATGACTACATCATCACATGTACAGCTAGTCGATTGCATGCACTGCAGATGGCAAAAGAAAAAAGTTACAAGGAGAAGTATTAACTCAAGGCATCTGTGGCTTGGTGTACTCGTTTTATGAACCAAAATAAACTAGGCCTGCACTGGAGAATAGAGATTTCCCAAAAGGTTCCAACTGATCTGGAGGAAAAGATAACTTATTATTAATCAGCACAGTTGCAGGCAAGGAAAAAAGGGTTTTATTTATTTATTTATGCATTCTTGTATCCCACTATTATCCAAAAATAAGTTTTGCTTCAAAGTGACTTACAATTTACATTTTAGTTGAGAGTTACATTAATGTTTGACCGTTATAACATGGAGCGGACATTACAGACACATTTCACTGCAGCCTATAATCATTTTTTAATGGAAGATATCACCAAATATATTTAATTTCTTGTAGTGATAATTTTCTGGCCATATCTTAAAGGATAGATGAACTAGGAAAGAACCAACAAGTAGTTCTGTAATGTGTTGAACACCAAACCAGATGTGGAATAGGATGTTCCAAAGTCACAGTACTAACAATATAAAGGACACAGCAAGCAGGGCCGGCTTAACCTATGGACCAGGTGAGGCTCTGGCCCAGGACACCGGAGATAAGGGTCCCAAACAGCTGAGCCTGTGATGTCTCTGGCCCTATAGGTTGAGCTGGCCCAGAGCTTACCTGATGGTGTTGCGTGTGTAGGGAAAAAAGAAGAGCTTGAAACCCTTTCCTCTTTCTTTCTCAGGTCATCTTCCCTGTCTACCTTTTAAAGGCAGATTTTCCCTCCAGAACCCAGACATCATTTCACCTAACGCTACCTGCATCAGCGGCAGAGGGTAAGACACGGGCTGATACGGGTTGTATTGAGTGAAACACTGTTGGTATTCAGGAGAGGGAAATTGGCTTAAAAGGTAGGCCGGGGTGGATGATGACCTGGGGGGGGGGGGGTTGCTAATGGGGGGCACAACAATAGAAGGGCTCCAAACCAAAAGCTGGCCTAGGGTGTCATGGTACCTTGAGCCAGCCCTGACAGCAAAATGTTGTAAATTACTTTAACAGGCATGCTTAGTGGTCTAACTTTAGTATTGCAACCGTTAGTTGTTTTCCTCAATAAACTCCTTAAAGATCATTTGAAAAAAAATATGGCAAAAATAGATGTGTTCAGGGCAAGTATGCTTGACTATGGGCAGCAATCTCCTGAAACTAGATATTAACTTGGTTGCCAAGTGGATAAAGGAAGTTTACAATGCCATTCCCTATGAAATGCATAGGAAGTCTTTGCTGAACTGTGGTAGAAGATAACACCAAGGATGATGATTAACTCTATATGGACAATATAAAAAGACTAGTATAAAAGGCCCGTTTCTGACACAAATGAAACGGGCGCAAGCAAGGTTTTCCTCGGAGTGTGTATGTTTGAGAGAGTGAGTGTGAGAGTGACTGTGTGAGAGAGAGTGAATGTGCGGGTGTGTGTGTGTGACAGAGAGTGAGTGAGTGTGGGTGCAAGTGTGTCTGTGAGAAAGAGAGAGAGTGTGTGAGAGACAGGCCCGTTTCTGAAACCAATGAAACAGGCGCTAGTAAGGTTTTTCCTTGGATTGTGTATGTTTGAGAGAGTGTGTGTGTGAGAGAGAGAGAGTGTGAATATGTGTGTCTGTGAGAGAGAGAGTGCGTGTTTGATAATGAGAGTGTGTGCCAGGGTGCCCCCTTCCCTCTCTCCCTCACAGTTCCAGTGCCCTACCAGCTCCAGGGTCCCCCTTCCCTCCCTCCCTGCGAGTTCCAAGTTCGTCCCCTCTCTCCCTCCCAGTTCCAGGGTTCCCCTCTCAGTTCGAGGGTACCTCTCCCTCCCTTGAAGCTCCAGGGTCATCCCCCCCCCCCTTTCCAGGGTACCCCCTCCTCCCTCTTCATCTGTAACAGCTGTTATTTTTTTTTTTTTTTGTAAATGGGGGGGGGGGGGTGTTTGGTGGGTTTCCGGGCTTGCGAAATGGGATGGGGTAGCGAGGGGCATTGAATGTGGTAATTGTTACTGGGTTCTTATAGAGAGAGATGTGGAAAGGCCTATAGCAAGCAACAGCTGTTCGTTTCCAAGGGGCACGACAAAGGACTGTTGTGGCAGAAGAGGTCTGACTGGAAACTGAGTCGGAGGGAGGGTCTGGCTGGAACTGAGTCGGGAGGGAGGGAGGGGGTGGCTGGAACTGAGTCGGAGGGGGTCTTGAACTCGGAGGGATGGTTTTTAAATTCTGGGTGGGAGGCACGGTGGATGGTGAGCGGCGACCTCAAGGGGGGGGGTGCAGCGGCGGTGATCAGACTCGGGACTGTAGTGGAGGGGGGAGGGTTTTGTGTGTGGTGTTTGAAAGTTTGGGAGGGGGTGAGCGGCATGGCGACCATCGGGGGGGTGGAGGGGTGAGCAGTGGCGGCGACCTGGGGGGCGTGGCCTTGGCATTGAGGGTAGCGGTGGCTGGGGCGGGGCCTCGTGCTGCTGTCGTGCGGTTGGTCAGTGCTGCGGGTGACATACCTGGAACTACGTGACGTCAATTCAGGAGAGGAGCCTTACAGAGCGCACGAATGTTTCAAGGCTTCCACTTTCTCGGCTTCAGAACGTTGGAGGTGCTTTTTATTATATAGGATGATTCTGCAGACGAATTGGATGACCAAAATAACGATGTTGAAGATGTCTATGCCACCCAGCAATACAGAAGTTAACTTTCACTTTCTATTTAGACATTCTGATGATGATGAACGTGACTAAATAAAGGACCATTTTACTAAAGTTAGCTGTGTGCTAACAGATATTAACGTGCACTAAATGCTATGGCATCCTGTTTTCACACCTGTGAGCCACGTGCACTTAGCACATGCTAATGTCCGTTAGCGCATGCTAAGCTTTATTAAAAGAGCCCTTAAATTTTACAATAGTTGTTTTCAGTGTATGTAGAATTTCTTTTTAATGTAGGAATATTTGCTGACTTCTCATAATTTCAGCATGTATTTCTGATGAATCCTTAATTTACAGATGCCTTGAATGATGGAAATAGTGATGTTGAGGATGTCTATGCTGATGGCATTACCAAAGCAGAATTTGATCGTCTGTTTTGATATTCTGCCATTGAGGAGACAGATTTTGATGAATTTGATCAAATAAATTGCTTAAATTGTACAGGTATTATTCTTTTTTTTTTTTTTTTGTAATGTATATAATGTTCTCTGACTTCTCGTAATTTTAGCACATATTTCTGATGAATCTTCATTTTCTAACCTTGACTTATGCACGGGTCAATGAGGTTTATGCTTTTTTGGCTCAAAATCAACTGTCAACTTGTATATGAGACTGACTTTTATACTGTAGATGAGAATATATGGTACTTATTATTCAGGCTCAGATTCTTCCTGTCTAATGAATGCAATTCTGAATACCTTGTCTAACTTGCCCCAACATATATTTTGCTTTCTGTCTCAACCTTAGCGTTGCATTACTATTATCTGTGTAGAAATATTGGATTTTAATTTAACATTAAAGGTCAAGAATTAAACAAGGAATTAGCATTTCCTACACTATGCAGATCCCAGCCTGAAAGCTTTAATTTACACTTCTGCATAACTCACAGCAGGTGCCTTATCACGAGTACTGATGGCTCACATTACACTGCAGAAATATGTAGGTTATTTCTTTTTCTGTTTGTAGTCTCTTCCTTCGCAGGCGAGTGACAAAGTAAGAGTTTTGGCCACAAACCACTATCTCGCCTGGGTTTTAAACTTGTATCCCAATGTATTGGGCATTTGCAGACCATGCAGCTACATCTGTATTGCAGCTACCAAAATGAATCATGACATGGTTGTCAAAAAAACCTGTGATTAACCTAAAATTTTCCTCCTAGAACTGAGTTGTTTGGCATATCAGATTATGATCCAAGTTGCTAAATCAGCAGTAGCACTAGAATTTGTGATGGCCATTTTTAATCTGCAGCCACTAGAGGCAGAAGCGAGTGGGGTTTCCTCCTGCCTTGTTGACTGCTAGACCACTAGGCCTGGCAAGGTAGGCCAGGGATGACCTGTTGGGATTTGGAGGGATGTACAGGGGGCCTTTTCCAGGGTGAGGGAGAGGAGTCCACTCATAGTTGTGGGGGGGGGGGGGGATGTCAGGTATGTAGGAGTCATGAGGGGGATAAGAATCAGTTGAAGGGGGAGCAAAGACTCCCCTTATGCGGGTCTTGGCTGAATATTGGCTGGGACTCACATAAGCTCAGGGGGCAAACTCGTGGCTGGTAATACCCCGATTTTCAGTGTTGGTGCCTGGACATGGCCTTGCATTGAATATTCAAGTCTAATTCAGGGATGGTCAACACATAAAAAACAATGCTGACTGCTGCTAGCTTAATCGTGAAGGGTTTCTTTAAAAATTGATACAGAAGCAGTTTTGATTTTTATTAGAAAAGGGAGAAGAGAACAAAGAATCATCAGGGCAAAATTTAAAAAAAAATGGAGAACTGGATTCTTCATCTGTCAACATGATTTAGCTATTAAGATGCTTTAGTAAAACTACTATGGAATAAGTTACAAGATAGGTTTCTGCATTCATTTGAAATGAGATAGGAAATGTCAAGATTTCCATAAAAATAAGAACCTCTCTCTTATAATCTGCAAGGTACTATTGCAACACTATATTTCTGTGGAGTGCAAGAATGTAAGAATGGGGAAAAAAGCCTCTGCACCCACACCTCCACCCAATAGACATTTACAGGGTAAAGGGGACTTAAACTGGGTCAAAATCTCTTCATCGGCATAAAAAAACCCTTTCGTACTAGATTCTGCTAAAACTCCACAGAAAGTTACATTTTAATAGATCCACCCAAAATCGTGGCAAAAGAAAAAAAAAACACTTAGTTTTTGATTCAGTTGAAGATTGACTTTACATGCACATTTGAATCTTCACAATCTAGTACGAAAGGGTTTTTTATGCCGATGAAGAGATTTTGACCCAGTTTGTCGACTGCCATCTGGGGGGGAGGGGGGTCACTGCTGCACCCCCCCCCCCCCCCCCGGCACATCACCCCTCAGTGAATCCCCCCCCACCCACACTGTGAATCACAACACCCCTCCAGTGCATCACCTCCAACCCCCCAAGCGTATCTCTCTTACCTCCTGGGGGTGCAGGGAGCACGCACGCGGCTGTTGGCTCCTCCAGTTCCCTGCCTCAGAACAAGAAGTAATGTCAGAGGGAGTAGGGTACCAGTGGAGCTGATAGCCATGTGGCTGCTCCCTGCATCCCCTTGCAGCGTACACCCAGGGCCGACTGCACGCCCCGCTCTTGGTACGCCACTGGCAGTGCATCACCTGTTAGGCAGAGGGGAAAGATTAAGAGGCGGGGTAGAAAATAGTGATGAGGGAGGAAGAGAGATCTAATGCCCCAAAGATAACAAGCCCCGCGCTGTTCCAGACAGTTTGGAACAGTGCGGGGCTTCTTATCTTTGGGACACGGTGGGTGCCCAGGCTGACAGTGACAGCCTGGGCTGCCTGACTCTTGTCGGGGTGGGGGCGGGAACAGAGCCTTAACCCTAACGCCAGCTCTGAGTTGGCATAAGGTTAAGGTGCTATTCCACTCATACGATCAGAGCTCTGTTCTCTGATCATAGTGGCAGAATACGGAGTATTGAGGGACGTGGGCACCGTTTGCCCACTGATCATGGGTGTGAAGGTAAATGTGGGTGCTAGTCCATCTCTAGTGGCCTCTAGCGCCCGTATTTACCTCTGATCATTGGGCTGTAAGTAAGGAGCGATCCGGTGAGCAGCGTGTGAGAGTGGATGGGAGCAAACTATATATGTCTGAAAGCTCAGGCAGAATCGAAGTGTAAATGTGAGAGGAAAAAGCTAAAAGAGGAGGAGGGACGGGGGGAGGAAAGATTAGTGCAAAAAGATGAACAGAACAAAGTGAAAAATTAAACAGAACTGTATTGTGACAGAAAAGAAGTGGGACCTGGGACTGGGAGCAGGAAATAAATATCTAAGAAAGGCAACGAGAAGAAGAAAACAAGGATCGGAGCGGAAAGGAAATGTAGCACAACAGAAAATAAATATATAACAAAAAAGTATAAATAAAGAAAATATATTAAAGAAACAAGAATGAAGACAAGGAAAATAAAAGAAGGTTTGAAAATGGTTTTTTGAAATATATACAGGATAAATTGGGTGACCTGGTGGCCTTAAGGTTGTTCAGGTCCTGTTGTTCAGGCCCTTGGTGCCTCTTAGAAACTTTAATTTGGTGACCTTTGAGCAAGTCGGGCATGTTTATTTCCCAATTTCACTTTGCCCTATATGCACTGTGAGTTGTATCATGCATTAATATTCTTTGGGAGAATTAGCTAACTAGTCGAGTGTTAAAATTGCAAATATGGCATGACTTAGGGTGCATCTTTACAAATTTCTCATTCTGTTGCAAAATTTTGGTATTTCCCCAAGGTGTGAGGCTTTCAAAATTCAAATTTTTTTTATTAATTTTTTTAAAGTAACAAAACATGTATGCAAAATTATGTTTCATCAGAGAAATACGTTACATGCTCAAATGAATAGAACTGTAAAATAACTATGGGAAAAAAACAACAAAAAAATACAGATATAGTAAACTGGCAGTTTTCTGTGAATATCAAAGGGTATGAGTAGATAAGACACAGGTTGTCTTGAGCCTTTATGTATCCATACATCGAACGTCAATGTGATGACACATCTTGTTTTAAAAATGTATCCAAAGGTTTCCATGTCCGAAGAATGGCCTGTAGGTTGTTTTTGGTTTTTTCAGCAGATTTTAATTCAGATTTAGATATCATACGTACTGTGCTCCTCCAGAATGCCTGGTTTGCCATCCTGTAAGGCAGTGGTTCTCAAACCTAGTCCTGGAAGCACCCCAGCCAGTCAGGTTTTCAGGATATCCACAATGAATATTCATGAGAGAGATTTGCATGCACTACTTCCACTGCATGCAGATCTCTCTCAAGAATATTCATTGTGGAAATCCTGAAAACCTGACTGGCTGGGGTGCCTCCAGAGGACCTGCTTTGGAAACCATTGCCCTAAGGCCACTACTTGTACCTAGCTTAGGACTCCTTTTGCAAATCCCAATAAATACGTAAATAAAGTGGCTAGGAGGGGCATAATCGAACACGAATGCCCATCTCCATGGGCGTCTATGTTCGAGAAAACCGTAATTTCGAAACAAATGGGCGCCTATCTTTTTTTTTTTTTTGATAATACGGTTTCTGCTCGGCAAATGCATCGGATTTGTGCAGATTTAGCTGGGCGGTTTAGTTTTTCAGCGATAATGGAAACCGAAGGCGGCCAGCTCAAAAACGAACAAATCCAAGGCATTGGGTCATGGGAGGGGCCCGGATTCGTAGTGCACTGGTCCCCTCACATGCCAGGACACCAACCGGGCACCCTAGGGGGCACTTGTAACAATTTAAAAAAAAAAGTTAAATACCTCCCAAGTCCATAGCTCCCATCCCTTGGGTGCTGAGCCCCTCAAATCCCCCCCAAAACCCACTGCCCACAACTCTACACCATTACCATAGCCCTTATGGCTGAAGGGGGGCACCTAAATGTGGGTACAGTGGGTTTTGGGGGCGGGTTGGAGGGCTCCCATTTACCAGCACAAGTGTAACAGGTAGGGAGGGATGGGCCTGGGTCCACCTGCCTGAAGTCCACTGCACCCACTAACAACTGCTCCAGGGACCTGCATACTGCTGTGATGGAGCTGGGTATGACATTTGAGGCTGGCATACAGACTGGCAAAAAACGTTTTTAAAGTTTTTTTTTGTTTTTTTTTTTTTTGGTGGGAAGGGGGTTAGTGACCACTGGAGGAGTCAGGGGTGGTCATCCCCGATTCCCTCCGGTGGTCATCTGGTCGTTTAGGGCACTTTTTGGGACTTGTTCGTGAAAAAAAAGGTCCCAAAAAATGACCTAAATTCGCGTTAAAAACGCCTTTCTTTTTTCGATTATCGGCCGAAGGCGCCCATCTCTCAGCCAATAAACACGCCCCAGTTCCGCCTTCACCACGCCTCTGACACGTGCCCGTCAACTTTGGCCGTTTCCGCGACATATTGCAGTTGAAGACGCCCAAAATCGGCTTTCAATTATACCGATTTGGGCGTCTTTGCGAGATGGGCGCCCATCTCCCGATTTGGGTCGAAATATGGGTGCCCAACACTTTCGAAAATAAGGCTGTAGATCATTCTGATCCAGTATTGGACATATATGTTTCTTTTGTCTACCCCCTTTTAGGCACTGAAATATTATGTTCAGTATTAATTATATGCCTGGTGTATGTAAATGTCTAAAATCATGAAGTAAGGCTTAGGGGCCCTGTTACTAAGCCGCATAAGTGTTTACGCACACCCAACATGCACCAAAATGACGTTTACCGCACGGCTACCCTGTGTCTCTTGTGGTAATTTCATTTTTGCTGCGCGTCTGATACACGCGGCCGAAAAATAATTTTTATTTTCGGCTGTGTGTATCAGACGCACGACAAGTGACGCATAGATTATTACTGCCCAGTTACCGCGTGAGACTTTACCACTAGGTCAGTGTCTGGCAGTAGGGTCTCAGACCCAAAATGGATGCGCGGTAATTTTCATTTTGCCACTTGTCCATTTTTGGCAAAAATGTTTTAAAAGTCCTTTTTTTACAGGCGTGCTGAAAAATGGATTGGCACACGCCCAAAATCCACGCCTACACTACTGCATGCCATTTTCAGCACACCTTAGTAAAAGGACACCTTAAAGAGGTAACCATAAAAGAGGAGAAAGTGTTTATACTTCCCCTCCAGATCATACACATTTGTGCCCTTACACCTCCTAGGGCTTATGATATTGATTTTCAACCACTTCAATTGCTTTTTTTCTGTAATGCCTCTACTCTCACCTATGTCCCTGTAAAGATGGGACCTACACTTCAGATTGAGAGAAGTTCTCACTAATGATTTTTACAAAGGTTTCCCATCTGCTTCTCTTCATAAAACGTACCATAATGTACCATACCTCACATATACTAATGGTGCTCGACTGTCTGCCTTCTTAGCACAATGCAAGTATGAATGAACCATTATGATTGTACATCCTGAATCAGTCTCCAGTTAAACAGCTCTATCAGGTACCAATGAATAGTATATTGTGAACATACTCTTATATAAAATACATAAATGAAGTAATAATACCAATTACCAAAGAAAAACACATTGTGAATCATATGTACATTGTGAATATATTCTTAGTTTATTCAGTACCAAAAGGAAACAAAAAATCCTCAGTTTCTTTCCTAGCATGATTGTATTGCTTATATTAAGTTAAGGATAGGTTTCCTAAAGTGTGTTACTATATCAGTGCACACTAATACAGTTATTTCACATTGGACATGTTTCCTAAAAAGCGTTAGGTAAATATAATGACAAAAGAGTTGCCCTATTAGGCTAGATCAAGGGTCCATCTAACCCAGTGTCATGTTTCCAACAGCAGCCAGTCCAGATTACTAGTACTTGGCATAGTCTCAAAAAGTGTACGTAAGTGTTGTCATACTGGGACAGACCGAAGGTCCATCAAACCCAGTATCCTGTTTCCAACAGTGGCCAATCCAGGTCACAAGTACCTGGCAAGATCCAAAACAGTACATTTTATGCTGCTTATCTCAGAAATAAGTAGTGGATTTTCCCAAGTCCATTTTAATAATGGAAGCTGGCCAAATGTTTTTTTAAACACCACTAAGCTAACTGCTTTTACCACATTCTCTGGCGACGAATTCCAGAGTTTAATTACATGTTGAGTGAAGAAATATTTTCTCCATTAAATTTACTACTTTGTAGCTTCATTGTGTGCCCCCTAACTAGTCCTAGAATTTTTGGAAAGAGTAAACAAGCGATTCACGTCTACCCATTCCACTCCACTCAGTATTTTATATACCTCTATCATATTTCCCCTCAGCCATCTTTTCTCCAAGCTAAAGAGCCCAAGCCATTTCAGCCTTTCCTCATAGGGAAGTCGCCCCATGCTACTTAAGACCAAGGATAAGCAGTGGCTTTCCCCATGTTTACCATAATCAGTTCCCTCCAGGAATTTGTACCTTTTTTTGTAAATTCAGCTACATTGACTGCTTTTACCACTTGATCCAGCAAAGAGTTCCACAGCTTAACTATACGCTAAGTGAAAAAAATATTTTCTCCTATTTGTTTTTAAATGTAACATAGTAAGTGATGGCAGATAAAGACCTGAATGGTCTATCCAGTCTGCCCAATAGTCACATTCATTATCAATTCAAGATTTAAATCAGTGTACATGATATTATATACTTGATCATGGCCTTTATTTGGTGTTTCTGGGACAAAGATCATAGAAGTCTGCCTAACTCTGTCTGTATGTTCCAACTACTGGAGTTGCCGGCAAAGCCCACTCCTGCCTATGAAATCCATCTTGACATTTGCGGGATAAAGACCATAAAAGTCTGCCTGGCACTTTCCTCAAGTTCCAAATTACTGGAGTTTCCGTCAAAGCTCTCTCCAGCCCATCCTAAACCGGATGACATTATGTAAGTTCATGGAGTGTCCCTTAGTCTCTATACTTTTTTCCACTCCGTTTAGGATTTTATAGACCTTTATTGTATCTGCCTCAGTCGTCTCTTTTTCAAACTGAAGAGCCCTAATCTCCTTAGCATGTCTTCATATGACAGATCTTCCATCCCCTTAATCATTTTGGTCTGCCGTTCTCTGTACCTTTTCCAGTTTCACTATATCTTTTTTGAGATGATGTGTCCAAAATTGCATATAGTACTCAGTATGCAGTTTCACCATGGAGTGATACAGAGGTATTATGATATTCTTTAATTGCACATATTGCGCCTATATTTCCGCACAGAAATCTAAGCGAATTCCATAACAAAGCGCATAACCAATCTACACTGTTAATTGGATGGTAATGAGCAATTCTCAGCACTAATCAACATTAATTAGAACTTACACGCAGAACTTGCTAAGCACATTCTATAACGTGGTGTGCATAAATTCTAATGCACGCCAAAAAGGGGGCGTGACCATGGGTATGGACTGGAAAGGTTGTAAGCATTCCCACAATTTATATGCATGTTTATACAGTATACTTGCTCTGCACCTAACTTAGGTGCTAGTAATTACACCTGATTTTACTTGGCATAAATCCTCATGACTAAATATAGTCACGCAGATGGGTGTGAGTGTATTCTGTAAACCGCGTGAAAATTTTATAGAATACGCTTAGGCAGAAATGTTTTCCATGTAGATTTTCCAGGTATCATATGTAGAATCCAGTCCCTTAAGTACATAAGTACATGCCATACTGGAAAAAGACCAAAGGCCCATCGAGCCCAGCATCCTGTCCCCGACAGCGGCCAATCCAGGTCAAGGGCACCTGACAAGCTTCCCAAATGTACAAACATTCTATACATGTTATTCCCGAAATCGTCAGGACTCACAGAAACAGAATCCAGATCAGCAACGCGCCGGTCTCGGAGACCGGCGCTGAAGGGGACTTCGACTGGTGGAGGTTGGGGACACCCGCCATCAAAAGTACCTGACAGCGGCGGCGGGAGAGGGAGGTCAAATGTGGCGGGGGAGGGTCGGCGGGGTTGAAAGCAAGAGGCCAGGGCTAAATCTGCGGGGGCCCATGCCCCTGTGGCCCCACCTAGCTGCGCCCCTGCTCTATACTGCCCCTGAACTGGCGATATGTTTTCAGCGTTATAGATCAACATTTGCATTGTGCTGCCATCAGAGCATTGTGAAGGAATATTAACCAACCTCATCTGCATTAAAACTGGCTTCAGCGTACAGGAAAGCCCTGCGCTAGCACTTTTTAGCACAGCTTAGTAATAGGGCCCCTTAAAGCTGTTTTTAACATTTGTTAGGCGTTAGCACGGACTAGTGCTAATGGTTAGTGCATGCTAAAATCAATGCTAAGGGGTCCTTTTACTAAGGTGCGCTGAAAAATTGCCCACGCTGGTGTAAACATGTGTATTGGTGTTACGTTCATCACCTGTAGTGTGGCCCGCACGGCTGGTTCGTATCTGAGCGCTTTCTTAGTAGCGGTGGCCGACCGTGCATATGGCGGCGTCGGTCTTGTTCGGTCCAGTCTCGATGGCCAGTCATACCGAAGCGGCTGGGGTGACCGGTCAGGTGGCTATCGGCATCAGTCAGGCTCGCTTCGCTGGCGTGGCCGGCCATTTTGGTTCGGCCCTGGAGGCCAGCCACGTGGACTGTCAGCGTCCGAGAGGTGGGACTTCCGGTGCGGATCTTTCGCCTCACCCGGTTGTGCGGGATTGGCCGTCTGTCGCTGCTGCTCCACCCCTCTCCAGCAGCCAACCAACCCAGGGTCATTCTCTCCAGGTGACTGGAGTTACTGCCGATGAGGGGACTATTGAAGATCCACAGTCTCCTTCATACTTTGCTTCAGCTTCTATCGTTTAGAGGTTTGGTGCTTGTGATCGTACATTCTGCTGTCTACTTTGCTGTCTACCCTGACTTTTGGACCGGACCCGACCATTCACGGCTGGCGGCTGTGCAACCCCACTCGTATCCAGAAGTCCTGGTGGCCACCTGCACCTAGGAGCTCAATTCCTGTCACGGTTGTGTCCAGGTTCCGGGCTGGCAGTCACCTCGGGCCCCGGGAGTTAGACCCGGGGAATGCTGCGAATTGATGGTTTACCGTTTCCCATGTTCCAGAAGATATGCTGGTCCGGTCCGGATCTTCCAGCCCTCCAGAGTGTTTTGGGAGTTTTTTGAAACTAAAAAGTGTCCGTACCTGGTGAACTACCTTGCCTTTATTAACCACCTGGAAAGGTTCCTAGTTGCCTTGCAACAGAGGTCCTCAGAGGAGTTTCCTTTGGTGGAAGTCCTTTGCAGTGCTGCTGAGTTTTTCCTGTTTTAGGTTTTGACCCTGCTTGTTTGCTGACTTTTCTACTGACTGCTGCCTGCCCAGACCCGGCTTGTCTTCTGATCTACTCTTCTGACTGCTGCCTGCCCAGACCCGGCTTGTCTCCTGGCTTGCTCTGCTACCGGCGGCCTGCCCTGCTCCAGCTGGGTTCCTGGAGCCTTTATCCTGCTGGTCCCTGCAGTTCTGCTTTCCTGCTCTGCCCGGTAAGTCCTGCCGACCGCCCGCACTCTGGGGCTCAACCCCAGAGGAACGGTGGTTAAGTGCAGGTGAAGTTTGGGCTATTTCCGGTCCAGTTGGTGCCTGCCTGCGCTGCCTCGGCGGCAGCCTTTGCCAAAGAGTTCCGACCCGGAGTGCCGGGGGGGTCTGTTCTGCCTGTCCTGTGTTCGGGTGATTCTCCTTCCGCTGCCGCTCCTCGGCAGTGGCCCAAGGGCTCACTAAACCTAGAAGTACCGCTAGAAGCGTGACAATTCCCGGGAAATGGTGGTCGCTTCCCAGGTGAAGCTAGGGGTTGTCTGGCTGCCTGACCGAGTATGGTGTTCCTCTCCAGTCCACCGTGCTCAGTCTAGGCACAAGAGCTCACTACCGCAGCATCGCAGGAATCATAACAATTGGACGCGCGCAGGTCCATTTTTCAGCGCACCTGCAAAAAAGGCCTTTTTGGGGTTTTTGGGCCAAAAATGGACAAGCGGCAAAATAAAAATTGGCGTGTGCCCATTTTGGGCCTACCTTACCGCCATCCATTGACTTAGCGGTAAGGGTCTCGTGCGTTAAACCGAGCGGTAATTGTCAGTGTGCGTACACTGCTTATTACTACCCGCTTAGCAGAAATCTTCCATCGTGCGTAGTGGACACACATAAAAAATGAAATTACTTTCCAGAACTTCCATTGCCTATCTTTTGAACATTTCATGTAGTGCAATATTAGGCAATTTGCAAAGTTCAAAATCTTGTTCTCCAGAAGTTCTAATTTAATTCTCAAATTCGCACTATCCTTTATCAAAGTGGCTTGCACCAAATTTTTATTTATTTATTTATTTATTGCATTTGTATCCCACATTCCCCCACCTATTTGCAGGCTCAATGTGGCTTACATAGATTTGTTAACATTGTCATTGCAGGATATCAGATACAGTTAGTAATGTGTAGCGATCAATATCTTTTTCAACTTTCTGCACTCTTGGGGCTAATTGAGTCTAAAGCAGTCTTATCCACTTTAGCTTCCACATTCCATATTTCTTGAATCAAACCATTCATTTGTGGGATCGGGACTTTTCCTAACTCCAACTAAGAGAGGCATAATCGAAAGGGACGCCCAAGTTTTGCTGAGGACGTCCTCGCAAAACGTCCCGATGGAGAGGCGGGGAAACCTGTATTATCAAAACAAGATGGATGTCCAAATCTTGACATTTAGGTCGTCCTTAGAAATGGTCATCCCTAGACTTAGTCATTTCTGATTTTTGGCGATAATGGAAACCAAGGACACCATCTCAGAAACAACCAAATGCAAGCCCTTTCGTCATGGGAGGAGCCAGCATTCATAGTGCACTGGTCCCTCTGACATGCCAGGACACCAACCGGGCACCCTAGGGGGCACTGCAGTGGACTTCAGAAGTTGCTCCCAGGTACATAGCTCCTTTACCTTGTGTGCTGAGCCCCCCCAACCCCCCCCCCCCCAAAACCCACTACCCACAAGTGTACACCACTACCATAGCCCTTACGTGTGAAGGGGGACCTAGATGTGGGTACAGTGGGTTTGTGGTGGGTTTTGGAGGGCTCACATTTACCACCATAAGTGTAACAGGTGAGGGGGGGGGGTGGGCCTGGGTCCGCCTGCCTGAAGTGCACTGCACCCACTAAAACTGCTCCAGGGACCTGCATACTGCTGTCATGGACCTGAGTATGACATTTGAGGCTGGCACAAAATACTTTTAAAGATTTTTTTTTTGAGGGTGAGAGGGGGTTAGTGACCACTGGGGGAGTAAGGGGAGGTCATCCCCGATTCTCTCCGGTGGTCATTTCGGGCACCTTTTTGTGCCTTGGTCGTAAGAACAACAGGACCAGGTAAAGTTGTCCAAGTGCTCGTCAGGGACGCCCTTTTTTTTCCATTATGGGTCGAGGATGTCCATGTGTTAGGCACGCCCAAGTTCCGCCTTCGCTACACCTCAGACACGCCCCCATGAACTTTGGCCGTCTCTGCGACAGAAAGCAGTTGGGGACGTCCAAAATTGGCTTTCGATTATACCGATTTGGACAACCCTGTGAGAAGGAAGCCCATCTTCCTATTTGTGTTGAAAGATGGGCGTCCTGCTGTTTCGAAAATAAGCCTGTAAGTCTCCCAAATAACATCAAGAGTATTAACAGTGGGGTATTGAGAAAGAAATTGTGTAATAGGGAAAACTTAATTCCAGAAGCACTAACAGCCAGTTCTCCAGTTGCTGCCATCACTCCTCCTACCAGTGCAATCAGTCTTGCTTGCACCCACCAAACCACATTGAGGCGGCTCGTGCAGTGGCCTGATATCAGGTTCTGCTCTGCTCACAACATCTCCACTGAAGGAGTCCCCACAACTCCAGTAGAAGACCCATTGCCTATGGCAATAACAAAGCTTTCAAATTGTGGCTGGTGGGGGGGGGGGGGGGCGGAGGTGTCTCAACTGTAGACTAAGAGAGGTGTCCTATACATGAGATCGAACTGTAGATCCTTCTTCTTGTTCTCTAGTGGGCTCACGCCAGATACTGAATCCTTTAAATGCAGCACAAAGGCGCATCAGTGAGGCCTGGCAAATGCAATCCTCTGATTTTGAAGGGAAAGGCATGGGTTTTGCCTCTGTGTTTGCCTATAATTATAAACTAGAGGAGAGGAAAAAGCAACGAGCACATCTCATGGTGCTGCCAAGCATCTTGACTCCGGTTCCTGTGGCCATCTCCAGTGACTTCTTCATGGCTCTTTTGTAATTTTTTTTTTTAATCTTATCTATTAGAAGACAAGAGATTGAAATTTGTTTTAAAAAATGACTGTGGTTGCTTAAAGAATGGATCTTATTTTTGTGTTTCTAACTGAACAGCAACTGATGGAAATTAGGCTATTGGTCATCATTTCACAGGTGTTTCTTCCTAAAGAAATTGTGCACTTGACATGTGATTATACTTCCTTCTCTCGATCATATCTGCACCTTTAAATGCTTATTTCAATCAAACATTAATGACTGTAGGTGCTACATCACAATGTTTAATAAAAAGAAAGTTTAGAAAACATTAATGATTGTAGTTGCCTTGATAAAATGATACTGAAGACAATGCAACCAAAATCTGTGTATGCAAAGAGAACAACTTAGACTTTATGAATGAAATACAGTACTTTTGTTTCTTATTCTAGGTCTAAGACATCGAAAGATCTAAGCACTTGGAACTACCCAATGGCGTGTCCCCTGACAGGTAGCTACACAAAATTATTTTGTCTTCTGGTAATCTCTTGTAACCATGCAATGGTTCAAATCACAGGCAAATACCTTGACAGCACAGATCATTTGCTGCATCTTTTAATAATGGTTTGGCTGAATAAAGAAAGCATTTTTCAGAGATAATTATCACATGGTCTGAATTGTTTCCATGAATACAGTAATACATAAGGTTTTAAAACTGATTGCTTGTGAAATATATCACAACCTTTTAAGCAAAGAGCTATGTGGTGACACATCAGAGGAATGATTGATTGACCTTGCAGCATTTCATCATTCTGCTGTCAAAATATTTTTAGTGCACAGCCCTTATCAGTAAAATAAAATGTATACCTTCACTGTGAAACTGAAAAAAGATGAGTCTATTTTCAATCCACTTCGAATTATCTGCTTCTGAGTGGTTATTTGGTGGGGAAGTCCAGATGAAAATCAAGCTGTGTAGGTCAACACCAATTATATTCTTTCAGGCCAAAACAAATAGGAAGAAAAACTCTTTAAAAGATAAATGAAGCAAATTCTTGAATTAGCATCTGTCAAATAAAGTGTTACTAAATTTGAGTAACTATTACCACTGTAATCATTAATTACAAGAAAGAACTGATTCAATGTAGTTTTATAAGCATTTGCTGAAATATGTAATACTATCTTAGTCATCATTTAACAACTCTCGGAATAAAGTAAACTTCCAACTGATCTCCTTCCTTCCAATCTAAATATATGACCTCTATTCTAGTCGGCATTCTACTAATATTTTTTAGAAAGCTTCTGATGCAACTGTGCAGACATAACACTGGAAAAATTCTTAGCATCTCTGTTTGTATTCCTAGACTTGGGTTCTATTTATTCTGGAAGAGCCTTTCAAACTGAGCTACAATTAAAGATCCAGGAGAGCATGACGAGTGATAGAACTGACTCATCTTACTTCTAGAGACCTGCAACTTCCTGGTAATCCTTTCCATTACACTTTGGTGGCAATTTGATAAATTGATATCTCATTTTTGGCACAACAAAGGGGCGCATGTAGTGCCAATTCTATAACAGCGTAAGGGCGTGCCTAAACCATTATAAAATATAGTACAGTCTCGATTATCCAACATAAACGGGACTGGCCTGTTGTCTGATAAACGAAAAGTCAGGCAACATGGAACACATTGAATATGCATTAAAAATGTGTTATTTCAAGTGCTGCAGTGAAAGCAGGATCTCAGTAGCCAGCAAAGCCAATCATTTCTAAGTGTTGCAGTGAAAACAGGGTCTCGGTCGCAAATCCAAACAGAGGTAAGTCTGCCCTTCCAGTGAATTGGATGTCAGGAAAGTGTAAAAAAAAAAAAAAAGCTTCTATGACATCACTGGGGGGGGGGGGGGGGGCGTCTGTTGGCTGTGCCAGATGGTCGGATAATCAAGACTAATACTGTATTAGTACGGAGCCACACTGGTACACCAAATGTTAGGCGTGCCTACTTAGGTCAATGACTGGCGTAAGTGAGCATGCCTAAGTGTGCCACGCAATGCATGCGACTCATAGTATTTCATAAGTTGCATGCGTCACTTGGTGATACACCCATGATATGCACATGCTCCACCCACATGTATGCCTCCCCTACAATTGTATGCTAAGCAATTTAGGTGCACTGTTTATAGAAAAGCACCTAGTATTTGCGTGCATAACTGCCGGTTATCGTTGCAAATCATCCCCCGGATTCTGTATATGATGTCTAAAAAGCCGCGTGGAAACCAAAGCATAATCTATAACTATGTACATAACTTGATTGGTTAACTAGCTAATTATTGCTGTTAATTTGATGGTAACAAGCAATTATCAGCACTAATTGGCATAAATTGAGATTTACGCTCACATCTCGCTAAGTGTATTATATAATGTAGTGCACCTAAATTCTAAGTCGCATAGTTGAAAAGGGGGTATGGCCAGGGGCAGTGCATGGGCATTTCTAAAATCTACATGCTTTATTGTAGAATACATCGATCTGCGCCTAATTTAGGCATCGGAATTTACACCAAGTAAAACATGGCCTAAATAGAGACGACGAGCCAAACAGAGAGGGTAACCAGCATACATAAAAAGTACACAAACAAAAACAACACTGGGCCTTCAAGACTTGTGTTCTAAATAGAGATGACCAAATTTAGTCGCTTGGTGAGCCGCTCAGCATATTCTATATACTGTGCATAAATTTAAGTCTATACCGTAAAATGTAGGCATACTTTGGAGAATAAGCTTAGGTGTAATTTTTTTCCGCATGGATTTTTCAGGCACCATATACAGAATCTAGCCCCATGCACATAAGCGCTACTATTCTATAAACTAGGTGCACTATTTGCACCTAAATTTAGGCTCCAGATTATAGAATTGCCTTTTTATTGTACTATTCAAATGAATAGTAAAGGACCTTGGCAGAAAAGTGTAACTGGCTTGATTCTCTCAAATTCATTTTGACCTTTGGAGAGCAAATTTTGGAGACTGTCATTCCGAAAGGCAGACATTTTTCTAAACCAATTTTTGCTCTAGGGTCACACTTTCTTTGGTATTACATTACGAACTTTTTGACTCTAGTTAATACTGCAACCCTGCATTTTTTCGAGTTTAAATATCTACTATACCTCAGTGTAACTCACCTTGAGCTCAGATTTGGAAAAGGAGAGCAATAAACCTTGAAAAAAATCCAATACTATATATGACGTGTCATCATCTACCTTGACCAGCTTGAAGAAGTGATAGAAGCTGAAGTGGGAGATCCACTGGAGATGAGAAAGAAAGTGTAAACATGCAAAACACACTGATTGCATACACATTAATATGCAGTAAGATGTTTAAGGATCTCAAATGACGTGAATACACGGTAACAAATGCATATCCCTAGCTCTTTATAGTATCTATGTCTGTTGGACAGCAGATATCTAACTCACGTATTTTATTACTTCAGGTGGAAAGGAGTCGAGGATCAAAAATGTCTGTGTTGTGTGGAGTCAGTGCCTCCACCCTTTCTGTGTTAGGTTGCTCTTTACAGGATAACTATGAGCTGTCAGGGCATCTTATCATAGACAGGGTAGAGCAGAGAACCTTCGGTATAGGCAAATCTGCCAAAATGTCTTTTTGTGAAGGAACTGTTTGTCCTTGGCATGCAGTGCAGTGAAGTCAAGATAGCATATCAAAATGGGTTGATATGTTTCGGAAGTAATTCTATAACTGTATACCTGTAATTTGGCACTCAAGAGGATACCTGGTAGGAGCTTATTCTATAAGGAATGCAGGCACCTACTTTTCTTTATAGAATATGTGCCTTATAAGACAGAGATATGTGAGTCCTACCTATAGTCCTCCCAGACTTTACCTACGTGTACACCTAGATGTGAAAGACCCACTATGTAAGATATGCACATATTTACAGAATTGCTGCTGGATTCTATATAACGCACCTAGCATTCTGCGCTGAAATCTAAGCATATTCCATAGCAATGAACGTAACTTAATTGGCTTAAGCTAATCAGCGTTGATAACACCTAACAAGCAATAATGAGCGCTAATTGGCAATAATTAGAATTTACATGCACAACTCACTAAGCGTGTTCTCTAATGAGCTGCGCCTAAATTCTAATGTGTGCAGTTCAAAAGGGGCATGGTTCTAGGTGGGAAAATGGACATTCTGTGGGTGTTCCAAAATTTCAGTGCTTAGATATAGAATATGGCCCAGTGCGTGTAAATCTACATGCAGGGATTTACACCATGTTTTTGATGGTGTAAATGGAGGCGTGTAGTTTTAGGCGCTGAGATATCAACGAAGCGTATTCTATATATCGCGCCTAAATCTAGGTGCCGCTTATAGAATACGCTTGTCTGGAAATGTTTACCAAGTGAATTTTATAGGCTCCTTATATAGAATCTGGTCCTTAGTGCTTAGGAAGAGCTTTGGCATTTACATATGTATATGCACCATTATTCTAATGATTTGTGTGGGTAATTGGGGCTTAAATGTAAGCATGTATTTTATAGAATTACCCTTCATGTAGACAATTTGAAAAGCATTTCTACATATAAAAACAGCATTTAGGTGCAAAAATGTCCATTTCTAAAAATTGTAAGTATATAAGTGGGTATATGTGTATAACTTATTCTCCTGATTCTGTAAAAGTTGTGAAGAATTACTTGCGCAAACTTAGGCACGGCCCCTATTTGCATGCACAGTTTAATAGAATAACGAGCCAACTAGTGCCAATTGGCTTTTTAACAAGCAATTATTGGCACTAATTAGATTTAATTGGGATTTACGTGTGACCTATAAAAGGGGGCATGGAAGTGGGAGGGTAATGGGCATTTTGGGGTGGATCGGGGGCGTGATTTTGGTTTACGCATGTAATTATAGAGTAATTGTGTTCCACACATAAATTTAGGTGTGAGCACTTGCACCATGTTTTCATTGGTGCAAATGGTGATGCCTAAATTTACACACAACTTCTCCGCTTAAGCATTATTCTATAAACCACGATGAACTGTAGGCATGGCTTATAGAATATAGCACAGGGGGGTTGGCGCTAATTTTTTAGACGCCATTTATAAAATTGACCCCTATATGACAAGTGAGGTAATTAAATTTGCAGATGACACCAAACTATTCAAGGTTGTTAAAACACAAGCGGACTGTGAAATATGTAGGAAGACCTTAGGAAATTGGAAGACTGGGCATCCAAAATGGCAGACGAAATGTAATGTGGACAAATGCAAGGTTGATGCACATTGGGAAAAATAACCCAAATCATACTTACCTGATGCTAGAGTCCATCTTGGGGTCATCAACCAAGAAAAAGATCTAGGTGTAGTTGTAAATATGCTGAATGTTCTGCTCAGTGTGCAGCGGAGCCAAAAAAGCAAACAGGATGCTAGAAATTATTAGGAAAGGGATGGTGAATAAGACCTAAAATACTATAATGCCTCTGTATCGCTCCATGGTGCAACCTCACCTTAGTATACTGCGTTCAATTCTGGTCGCTGTATCTCAAAAAAGATATAGCAGATTTAGAAAAGGTTCAAAGAAGAGCGACCAAAATGATAAAGGGGATGGAATTCTTCTCATTTGAGGCAAGGCTAAAGAGGTTAGGGCTCTTCAGCATGGAAAAGAGATAGATGAGGGAGGATATGATTGAGGTCTACAAAATCCCAAGTGGTGTAGAATGAGTAGGAGTAAATCAATTTTTTACTCGTTCCAAAAGTTGAAAGACTAGGGACACTCAAGGAAATTACATGGAAACACTTATAAAACAAATAGGACGTATATGCAGGACGTCAGACTCACAAAAAACAGAAGCCTGCGTGGCCGCACTGCTGATTTGCAAGGGCAGGTTTCTACATGGACTGTTGCTAGTGGAGGAGTAGCCTAGTGGTTAGTGCAGTGGACTTTGATCCTGGGGAACTGAGTTCGATTCCCTTCAGCTCCTTGTGACTGTGGGCAAGTCACTTAACCCTCCATAGCCCCAGGTAGAAAATAAGTACCTGTATATATGTAAACCGCTTTGAGTATAGTTGCAAAAACCTCAGAAAGGCAGTATATTAAGTCCATTTCCCTTTCCCCTTCCCTTTTGGTTTTTACCTGGAGAATTGAGGTGATTTGTGAGAGATAACTTTCTTCCTGTTTACTAAGCCGCTCTAGCGGCTGCTGGTGTATTATTGCCGGACACAGCCCAATTTTTTAAATGGCCGTACGCTAATGGCAACATTAGGGCATGGTCACTAATGCAAAAAAAAAAAATTGATGTTTTCATAGCTACTGTAAAAACGGCCCAAGCCTATTTTTGCCACACTTTTCTATTCCGGGGTTTTAAAATTCCAAACCATTGGCATTCATCATCTATATGGGTTGTGATGTGTTAAATAAGTAAAACATTTATTTCTTATTCCCTTAAGGGCCCTTTTACTGAGCCCTTTTACTAAGCTGTGGTAAAAGGGGCCATGCACTAGCAGAGGTGGCCGTTTTTACCTCATGCCAGGGCCCCTTTTACTGCAGCGGGTAAAAAGACTGAAAAAAGAAATGGTCATGTGGTAAGTTTGCACGTGCCGTGCAGCCATTTTTAGGGGGTGAACTTAACCAGTGGCAGTAAGGGCTCCTGCGCTAACCCGGCAGTAACCTTTTTTTTTTAAATATTTCAGCTAGCGCCAGTGGGGGTGGAACTACTGCCGGCACCTGCGTTGAGCTGGTAGTAGTTCCGGTTTGCCACTTGGCAACCCTTTAGTAAAAGAGCCCTAAGCACTAACACAAGCTAAATGTGATCCATTAAAGCATTTTGCATTAGCTGTGCCATTTCCTTTCCTTTCTCTTCATGTGCACCATCCATCTTCTTTCTGCATCCCTATCTGTCTGACCCAGCATCACCCCCTATCTTCCTGCATGTGAGCATCTCCATCTCTGTGTTATTATTCTTGCCCTGTCCAACATAACTCTTCTGTGTCCATATGCCCCCTGCCACGTGCTAGCATCTCTCCCTCTCTCGCTCTTCCTTCTCCATGCCCCGCCCCCTAGAGGTCCAGCAAGTGTTCCTTTTTCTTCCTTCACTCCTGTCTCCCCTTTGTAGGGTCAGCACTTCTCCCATTTCCTTATTTCCCTGCAGGTCCTGACACCTCTCTCCTTGTCTTTCCAATCCCCTCCCCAACTCCAACACCTCTTTCCCTCATTGTGCTCCCTTCTTTTCCTGATTCCTCTCTCTGAAACTCGTTTTTCCTTACCCTAACCTCCCTGTCCAGCACCTCTCTCTCTCCTTGCGCCCCCCCGCCATGCATCACCTTTCTCCCTCCTTGCCCCAATGCAGCACCTCTCTTCCTCCCTAGTCCCTACCCCTCTTGATGCAGTACCTCTCTTCCCCCCCCCCCCCCATGATGCAGTATCTGACTGTCTCCCTCTTTGTCCTCCCCTTGCACCTCCTTGCTTCCACGATTAATTTTCTTAAGCAGTACTGGCAAATGGCTCCAGGAGCAGGCTGCTTCTGCCAATCCCAGGGGCATTCCTTCAGCCTGTCCCACCCCCGAGGGCTGAAGAAAGGCCCTCAGGATTGGCTGAAAGCAGCCTGTTCCTGCTAACGTGTTCCAACACTGCTTAAAAAAATATATCACAGCATGCTGCTGGTAAATGAAAAGGAGGTGCGGGGAGAGGATAAAGACTTAAGGAGAGAAAGGTGCTGTATGGAGGAAGAAGATGCCCAAGCCACAGGGCAGCTGGATGACACTGCCACTACCGCCAGGTGATACGGCTCCAGCACACCACTAGGGTTAGCATACTGGAAAGTCCCACATTAGGACATGCTGAGCCCATTTACTACTGTATTTTTAGTAAAAGGACTCCTTATTTATTTTCTTTAAGAGCCCAAGGTTGATGATAATATTAAACTTCCCCTTTCCCTACTCACCTCCCCTAACAAACCATTTCTCCTTCTAAAATCTTAAAATAGATAATAGCAAACCCAAACCTCTCTCTATTCCAAACCCAACTACATCTTCCTAGCCTCCCATAACCCCACACCAGCACTTACCTTACAAGCCCCTTAGGGCAGATTATCAAACCCCCCCCCCACTGTTCCAAACAACATGGTTTTACCAAAGGGAAATCGTGCCAAACGAATCTCATTGAGTTCTTTGATTGGGTGACAGGAGAATTGAATCAGGGACGAGCTATGGACATAATCTACTTAGATTTCAGCAAAGCTTTTGACACGGTTCCCCACAGGAGGCTCTTAAATAAACTGGATGGGCTGAAGATAGGACCCGAAGTGGTGAACTGGATTAGGAACTGGTTGACGGACAGACGCCAGAGGGTGGTGGTGAATGGAATTCGCTTGGAGGAGGGAAAGGTGAGTAGTGGAGTGCCTCAAGGATCGGTGCTGGGGCCGATTCTGTTCAATATATTTGTGAGTGACATTGCCGAAAAGTTAGAAGGTAAAGTTTGCTTATTTGCGGATGATTCTAAGATCTGTAACAGAGTGGACACCCCGGCACCCGGAGGGAGTGGAAAACATGAAAAAAGACCTATGGAAGCTAGAAGAATGGTCTAAGGTTTGGCAATTAAAATTCAATGCGAAGAAAATGCAAAGTGATGCACTTAGGGAGTAGAAATCCACGGGATACGTATGTGTTTAGGCGGGGAGAGTCTGATAGATACGGATGGGGAGAGGGATCTTGGGGTGATAGTATCTGAGGATTTGAAGGCGACGAAACAGTTTGACAAGGCGGTGGCCGTAGCTAGAAGGTTGTTAGGCTGTATAGAGAGAGGTGTGACCAGCAGAAGAAAGGGGGTGTTGATGCCCCTGTATAAGTCGTGTGTGAGGCCCCACCTGGAGTATTGTGTTCAGTTTGGAGGCCGTATCTTGTTAAGGATGTAAAAAGAATTGAAGCGGTGCAAAGAAAAGCTATGAGAATGGTATGGGATTTGCGTTACAAGATGTCTGAGGAAAGACTTGCGGACCTGAACATGTATACTCTGGAGGAAAGGAGAAACAGGAGTGATATGATACAGACGTTCAAATATTTGAAAGGTATTGATCTGCAAACGAACCTTTTCCGGAGATGCGAAGGCGGTAGAATGAGAGGACATGAAATGAGATTGAAGGGGGGCAGACTCAAGAAAAATGTCAGGAAGTATTTTTTCACGGAGAGAGTAGTGGATGCTTGGAATGCCCTCCCGCAGGAGGTGGTGGAAACGAAAACAGTAACGGAATTCAAACATGCGTGGGATAAACATAAAGGAATCCTGTTCAGAAGGAATGGATCCTAAGGAGCTTAGCCGAGATTGGGTGGCAGAGCCGGTGGCGGGAGGCGGGGATGGTGCTGGGCAGACTTATACAGTCTGTGCCAGAGCCGGTGGTGGGAGGCGGGACTGGTGGTTGGGAGGTGGAGATAGTGCTGGGCAGACTTATACGGTCTGTGCCCTGAGAAGGACAGGTACAAATCAAGGTAAGGTATACACAAAAAGTAGCACATGTGAGTTTATCTTGTTGGGCAGACTGGATGGACGGTGCGGGTTTTTTTTCTGCCATCATCTACTATGTTACTATATGTTACTATGTCACTGTTCCAAACAGCGCTCTAAAAAATAGCGGTGGAACAGCGTGGGGTGTTACTGAACCTGTGTTAGGGACACCAGAGGTCTGCCGAACCTCCAGCCCCCTGTCGCTGGAGGGAGGGGTCCTCTGTTCCTGCGGGGAGGGGGGGGGGTTGCTTCACTGGGGGGAATGGGGGCAGCGGCAAGTCTTGAGTCAGAGTTGTAGCTTGGAGCAGCTGGAAGCTTTGGAGAGGTGGATTGAGTGCCTGATTGTCATCTCCTGCTGAACCAGCCCCAGTATTTCGACTCGGGAGAAGAGCTGTGCGTCTGGGGTAAGACTAGATCTGGGAAGTATTGGACAAATGGAGGAATCCCTGGTAAGATATTTTGATAAATTCTGGCGGAAACATGCTACATTCACAGGTGACAAAGCAGGAGGTGGAACTATTACAGAAACAAGGAATGGTGGTACAAAAGTGTGAGGAGGAGGAGTTGAAGTCTTTGAAGGAAGTTCAAATTGGTGGCATATCAAAAATTGGAAGGTTTGGACAACTATGAACTCTGATAAAATCTGAAATGTCTTAATTTTCCTAAATGACAGTTTTTAACTCCAGTTGATATGTTTAAAAAATATTTGATGGAGGTCCTTCAAATTCCTTGACACTCCCTGTTGGAGCATATTTTATAGACTGGCAAATGTTTGACCAAGTTAGTATAAGGAGAGAAGGATCTGTCCAGTTTTTGGGAGACCTCTGAGCCTGTAATAATGAAGGCTACTTTACTTCTTTCATTTGCTTGGAACCTGTTAAGAACTGAGTCCTTAGGCTGAATATTTGCTTTAAAGTTGTGCATTTTGTAGGATAGAAAAGTATGGGTTTTCCTGATTTCTGTGGGGCCACTCAGCTTAGGCAAGCCACAGCTACTGGCACTAGGAGGTTCATTTTTCAGGCAATTCCATATAAGTGTTTTGATAAAATTGATGCCCAGACTTGTTTTTACAGTTTCTGTGCAATTTTAGTTTTCACTCCGTCTTCTAAAATGAGCTAATCTCACTTTAAAACATTTAAGCCAGTTATATTTGGTGACAGATTTCCTTTACTTTTCATTGTATATTAGCTAGTTATTTAAACTCCTGCTTAATTAGCTTTTTCTTCCCTCCCCCCCCCCCCCACTTGTATTTTTTCCTAATTTCTTTGGTATGTTTAGATAATATTCCTCATAAATGTGTTTTTCTTCTTTGTGATCGGAAAGGTTTGCTTTATTTGTTATGTATATGAGGAATGTTTTGCCTTTTGTCAAGATATTCTTGATATGATTGTAAATTATAAAGTAAATGACACCGGCTGCACATATTATAGCAGGACATGTTTTATTCACTCCTACCCTAGCTAAGATAATGTTCAAGCACCCTTTTGACCTCATTTGCACCTCTCTTTAACTAGTCCCTTATTTTCTTACTCCTGTTACTCTGTCTTATCTATCTATATGTTCCATCTTTGCTTACACCCTATGCTGTCTATTAAAATATTTTATTGTGTATTGTGTTGACATTGTAGTGTACCATATTATGCCATACGTTGTATTGTTCTTTGAATATTTTTATTGCTGTAATTGTCTTTTGTTTATGTTTGACTTACTATTGCTGTACACCACCTTGAGTAAATTCCTTCAAAAAGGCAGTAAATAAATCCTAATAAATAAATATTTAAAAAAATTAACATTCTCATATTTGTCTTTGCTGTGACTGAAACAGCTTACAATGGATATGTGGATGGTTAGAACACAAGAATAGGCATTCTGGGTCAGACCATTGACCCATCTAGCCCAGTATCCTGCTTCCACCAGTGGCCAATCCAGTCATAAAACACCTGACAGAAACCCAATAGTAGCAACATTCCATGCTACCAATCCAGAGGCAAGCAGTGACTTCCCCCATACCCATCTCAATAACAGACTATGGAATTGTCCAAACCTTTTTTAAACCTAGATACACTCGCTGGCAGCAAGTTTCAGAGCTTTTAACTATTCTTCGAGTAAGAAATTATTTCCTCCTATTTGTAGTAAAAGCATTTCCATGTAATTTCATTGAATGTCCCCTAGTCTCTGTATGTTTTGAAAGAGTAAAAAATCAAATGACTTTTACCTATTCTACATTACTCAGGATTTTATAGACTTCAATCATATCCCCCCCCCCCCCCCTCAGCCCTCTCTTTTCCAAGCTGAAGAGCCCTAACCTCTTTAGCTTTTCCTCATATGAGAGGTGTTCTATCCCCTTAATCATTTTTTTTGTTACATTTGTACCCCGCGCTTTCCCACTCATGGCAGGCTCAATGCGGCTTACATGGGGCAATGGAGGGTTAAGTGACTTGCCCAGAGTCACAAAGAGCTGCCTGTGCCAAAAGTGGGAATCGAACTCAGTTCCTCAGTTCCCCAGGACCAAAGTCCACTACCCTAACCACTAGGCCACGCCTCTTCGGTTGCTCTTCTTTGAACCTTTTCTAATTCCACATTAAATTTCATCTGCCATTTGGATGCCCAGTCTTCCAGTTTCCTAAGGTCTTCCTGCTTCCTGCAACTTTTCACAATCCTCATGTGTTTGACAACTTTGAATAGTTTTGTGTCATCTGCAAATTTAATTACCTCACTTGTTCCGATTTCCAGATCATTTATAAGTATGTTAAATAGCACCAGTCCCAGTACAGATCCCTGCGGCACTCCACTATACACCCTCCTCGATTGAGAAAAATGGCTGTTGAAGCAAACCCTCTGTTTTCTGTCCTATAACCAATTCCTAATCCACAGAACATTGCCTCCTATCCTAGGACCTGCAAATGTTACACTTACATTCAAAAATATGTCAGTGTAACATTTGCAACTGAAAGACCTGGAAAATGGTATTTCCCAGTACTCATTATAGGGAATTTATAATTTTATCAGTATTTTATTTATTTATTTATTTATTTATTGCATTTGGATCCCACATTTTCCCACATTTTTGAGGGCTCAGTGTGGCTTACAATACATTATGAATAATGGAGATAGTTTGTTACAATTCGGTTATGGATTACATTGTGAAGAGTTATATGAGACATATATATATATATAGGAGTCAGTTAATTTTGCATTGGAAGTAAACAGTAAATGAGAATATGCAACTGAAAATCTCAGGGGACATTGAAGTTGAAGGTGTGCAAATAGCATGTTAGCCCAGACAGTGCATTAAAGGTCTACTAATTTACCGTGGAATATATTTAAGCAGTTTGTTATGGTATAAGGATGAAATATTAATGATAAGTGTAAACATATGCCAACTCCTATTAGTGCTGAGAGAGTTTAGCGGCTATGGATATATATCAGATTCTGAGTTTATGATAAACATAACTTGAAAATGAAGTTGAAGTGTGCTTGAGTGGCTATTTCCTTAGCGAGAGGTTTAGTTCAAGTATTTAAGCAGATGTAACTAATGAGGCTGTTAAAGGATTTGAGGGTTCCTGTTGACATCACAGAACATATGGCCATATTTCAAGTGCTTTAAATTGAAAAGAAACTGAACTACCAGAGCAGTTGTGTTCTACCCATATTTAATCCATTATTTATATGTTTTTGTTCAATTAAATCTTTCCTTTTTGCATTCCTCCTTGTTAAATCAGTCTCTTCCAGTTTCCCCCATAAACCTTTTAATCCTAGTCCTTCCCTCACAAACATTCATCTTGTTCATTGCCTTTCCTCGTCCTCGTTAGATTGTTGATGCTGGGAGCACAGGAGGCGAGCGTTTTCTTGGATGTGATTATTTGACGCAGCCATTTAGCGGCAAAACATTATTTTTTGCCATCCAAGATAAGTAACATTGTTTGATTGTTACAATTATTGATATATAACTGGGGCTGCATCTATGAGTGTTTGATTAGATGTTTGGACAGCTGCTTATGAAGTTATTCAATGTGGAGTTTTTTTGAAGACTCATGATTAAGGAGGCACTCCTTCTTATTATAAGGTGAGTCCTTTGGAAGTTGGAGGGGCCGTTCTAACTGAGGTCTTTTTTTCTCCACTCTTTTCATGCGTGCGTCCATTATCATCTTTCACCGCTCTATACAAATGTAGAATATTTTGGAAAATTGATGTGATAGATTCTACATATTCCATAAACCTGTGGTAATTGAAATCACCCATTATTATTGTGTTGCCCAGTTTTGTTAGTCTCCCTAATTTCTGATAACATTTGTACATCTGTCCATCCTGGCCAGGTGGACGGTAGTACACGCTTATCATTATCCTTTTCCTTTTTACATATGGAATTTCAATCCAAAGGGATTCTAAGATGTGTTTTTGTTTCCTGCAGAATTTTCAATCTATTTGATTCAAGGACCTCCTTAACATATAATGCTACCCCTCCACCAATTCGAGCCACCCTATCGCTATGATATAATTTGTACCCTAGTATAACAGTTCCACTGTTTATCCTCCTTCCACCAGGTCTTTTATTCAGTAAAACATCCTTTAGGAAGCTTTTACCCTAAGGTGATTTATACCCTGCCAAGAGGAGAGAGGACGGTGAGAGAAAGGTTAGCAAGGAATAAATTGTAGCCAGTTAAAAAAGACCTTTAGAGAACATCATTGAAAATTGGTTCTGTGTCACCAGTCTGATCAGAAGCTGTCACATTTCCACTAGCAAAATATGCATTTTATTTTTAAAAAGCATATTGACTTTGAAAAAGAGGGGAAAAACTGCTTTGCATACTGTTCTTTTCCTTGTTGATAAATTTTAACAAGACCACATTCTGTACTGCATGATTCATGGAGTATAGTCTCTGTTAGGACACTTAGAAGGACGTTAGCATCAGTCAATGCAGTAACACAGTAAATGCCTATAGAAAAAGACCAAGTGCCCCCCTCCAGCAGTAGCCTGGCTATTAATGTCCAAGCCTCTGTTCCACCATTCCCACTTGTTCCAGGTGCTGCTGTTAGTGGATCAGACAGATCTCTCAAGACAAACTGTAATTATGTTATTGCACGTCATAGGATGTGAGTGACTTATTATTTACACCCCTTCCCATCCAACAACTGAATTTCACTTGAATTTCTCACGAAATTATGTATAAGCAACAGAAAAAAATGAGTAATGTTATTCACACCTGATAGTACCCAATCATTATGAAAGGTTGTTATGAATAGAATAGCCTACAGCCTCAAAGGCAGAGCAAAGATTCATGACCTTAAGATCTCTATAACGTACCAGAACTCAGGAGAGCATATATGACATAGCAGCAGTGACGCTTTAATTAGTGAACTTGATTAACAGAAATGTTGGTCAAAACATTAATACTCTCTCTGTTGATCTCACAGACAACTATAGGAAAGATTAAAAAATGCATTTTTTAAAGCAGTATATGTTGTTATCAAAATCAGTCACTCAGATGTTGGTTGCCAGAGTATCAGAAACATTTACTTATTTTAACATGCTTGCTTCAGAGAGGTAGTGAATATGGTAAAACACCTATTTTTATTTTCTAGCTGTTTAGACTGTTTCTTTAGGATATACAGCCAGGACATAACCATGATATGGTCAGCCAATCAGTTCTGGCCCATCATTGACCGCACTGAAGCTTACCTGTGCTACCATGGTATCTCCCCCTAAGCCTGGTGCCCCAAGCAGGCATCTTTCTTGTCCACCCCTGTACAGCAAAGCAAATACATTCAGTGGCATGAGAAATAGAGACAAATTCCACTGCCATAATATTATGAGAGAAATCTGTAGTGTTGTCTTGAATTCTGTGGAAGACGCACACTATTACTGTTTATACAAAATTGCAAAGATGCATTAATGTTTTCATAAAGCCTGATATTCAAACAAAGATATACATTTACCCTTAATTCTATAAAAGTCACCAAAAATTGCGTGCACAATTTAATTGAATAATGAGCTAATTAGCACCAATAATTGGCTTTGTAACAAGCAATTATTGGCACAAATTAGATATAATTGGAACTTACGTGCAAGTAAAAAAACAAAGAAAAAGGGGCATGGAAATTGGAGGGTCATGGGCGGAATGGGGCATTCCTAGCATTTACGCGTGCTATAGAATACAGGGAATACATGCCCAATTTAGGTGTATATATTTGCACCACGTTTCAGTTAGTACAAGTAGCCATGACTAAAGTTAGGTACAAATCCCGGGCATAAGCGCTAGTCTATAAACTGCACCTAACTTTAAGCACAGCTTATAGAATAGTGCTTTTTTTCAGCTCTATATATAGAATTCACCCCTAAGTGGTGAGTGGTAAATATAAAGCAGTATTTAAAGTATGATGTCTAATTATGTATGCTACAGGATTGTTCAGGGAGGGGGATAGTATTGGAATCATCATAATTATTGAGTTTATTATCAAAATGTGAGGGTGGCAGGAGCAGGTCTAGGAACCTGAATTTTGATTGGGGGTGGGGGTACAAGGCTGAAGTTTTAACTAGGGTGGCTAACATCCTTGCATTGACCCTGCAACCAAATATTTTGAAGGGCCTTTATATTTGCAAGACTGCCTGGTCTACTGGAAAAGACAGGTGTGTTAAGAGAATCTGAAAAGCACTGAACGTCAGATGTGTGGATGGATACATGCCTGCAGGTTTAACAGCAAGTTTAAAGAACGCAAGAGTGCAGCTTAAGCATCCAACGCCGATGTTTCAACTAACAGGTCATTGTGTATCTGCTGAGGGCAATTAACCCGAGTCCCTGATGAAAGTATTGAAACCCGCGGTGTCGGGCGCAATCAGGGGAAGCCCAAGTGGATTTTAGCATTAAGAGACATGGACACGGCTTCGAAGATAAGATAAGTTTATTATTATTTAGAGCACGTGTAGTTTGAGCACTTTTACGTGTTTGCAATAGCACTTACAAAAAATGAATCAAGGGATAGCCCAATGAAGAGATGCTATGCCACTAGGCAAAAGATTTAATGACTTTGAGGCATATTTTCAAAGCACTTTGGGAGGCTAAGTTCCATAGGTTTCTATGGAACTTTGGGAGGCTAAGTGCTTTGAAAATGAGCTTGATTGTCTTTATAAGTGGTATCTTCCGAGGGTTCCCTTATACAAGTATAAGATTATATCACATCATGAATATGTACAACAAACCAATGTGTAATGAAAAACTAAAGGTTTTGCTATTTGCAGACAGTTAGTTCTTATTTTTGGTTTTGTAGTTTATATGCAAGTTTAACAGTAACATTGAAACTTGACGAATGATAGCTAGACTGTATATTGAAAAAACATGTATATGTGCCTAAAGCTGAACTCCTTAATTTAGGTCCCTAAGGAACCTGTGAGAGGGTTTATAGAACACTACCCCTCTGCCTTAAGAATAGTCCCTCAAATAGCCTAAGCCACCTTAAGGTAAAATCACTGGTCCCGCCCTGGGAGGAAGTAAGCCGGGAGGGGTGGAGTCGGAACCAGGAAGTGTAAAAGGCAAGGCCAGACTAAGGTTATGGAGGCACAGGGCAGGGGAGACAAAATTCCCCGGGCGTCCAAGGGGGGCCTGGCGCCGGGGTCAGGCCGTCGGCGCTGCAGTCCCCGGTCTCACCTGCCTGCCCTCGGCTCTGTCTGCCACCGGGCCCCCTGCATTAAAATCGACAGCGCCTCAGGTGAGCTCAGTTTGGAAAGGCAGATCACCTCCCTTCGGGCTGTCCCTGTGTCCCGTCCTCGCGGAAACTGTAAGTTACATCAGACGAGGGAAGGCCTGAAGGGAGGCGATCTGCCTTTCCAAACGGAACTCAGCTGAGGCGTTGCCAATTTCAATGCAGGGGGCCCGGTGGCAGACGGAGCCGAGGGCAGGCAGGTGAGACCGGGGACTGCAGTAGTGGGGGAAGGGGGTGGCAGGGGGCAGCCTTGCCCCGGGCCCTGCTTAGTTTCTTGGCGGCCCTGGCACAGGGAAGGGAGAATGGGAGCCTCAGCACATGCTGCTACAGCTTATGTCTAGTGATTATGACCTGGCTGAGCTAAGCCAATTTTGTTTCCTGATTTGAGATTAGCAAGTCTTGCTCTGAGATCTCGGTGGAGCCAGACCTGGAACTCTGAGAAGAACTTACAGGCTGTGTTTGGGGCATGGCTGGCTTGCCAGCCAGAGGCTTGTTTAAGACTGTATTTACTGAACTACACAGGCATTTCATCTTGTGTTTCTGGTTCTATGACATAACAAGCCTCAGGATTCAGTTAATAAACCACTTATTTTTGTTTATATACATTTGTCTGGCTGTGTTATTTCACAGGCACACCCTCAAACCCCCACTCGGGCTATCACAGAGCACTTTTGCTAAGCTTGAGGTAAGCAATAATGCTAAAAAATACCTTATGGGGCGCACTCACGTGTTCCGTGGTAGTTTTGGGATCAGCACACGCTACCCAAAAGCTAAAATAAAAAATAAAAAATTATTTTTTAACACTGGGGCAGAGAGTGGGTGTGTTCTGTGCTAATCGGTTAGTGCAGCTACATTGCCATGCCCTTATCGCCTTCAAAATAGGTTTCGGTAAGTGCTCATGCACTAATGGCCACGTGCTAATGGGAAAATTAGCATGTGGGTATTAATACTGAAAATAGAAAAATCAGCCATTTTAACCCTGCCAGAAAAATGGCCTTGGAGCTCGGGAATGACCTGCGTAAGGGAAATGGGACTTGATATACCGCCTTTCTGAGGTTTTTGCAACTACATTCAAAGCGGTTTACATATATACAGGTACTTATTTTCTACCTGGGGCAATGGAGGGTTAAGTGACTTGCCCACAGTCACAAGGAGCTGCAGTGGGAATCAAACCCAGTTCCCCAGGATCAAAGTCCGCTGCACTAACCACTAGGCTACTCCTCCATTTTTTACCACAGCTTAGTCAAAGGGCCTGAAAGTTAGGTTCCTAAGATGCCGTTTTATTAGGGTGTTATGCCCTTTACATGCAGTTTGCACGTACAAACAGGCAACTACATAAATGTGTTGAAGCATTTTGCAGTATTTTTCCTGTTTGCGCACACTAACCTGTGTATTCTTGATTTTTAAAAATATTTTTTGGAGGGGTAAAGTGTGGGCAGCGAGTAGGCATGGACATGTTCACCATCTAGTCCATTATACTTAACACGCCCTACCTGATTAACACAGAGTTAACATAGAAACATTTATCGCATTAACACTAGGCAGGTACTGTGTACTAATGACAACGTCAGTGCATGAACTGCAAAAAAAAAAAAAAAAAGAATAAAAAATGTTAAAAGCACCATGTAAAATTTGCAGGTAGAGCGTGGTAAAATCCTGTATAAAAATGCACTAACTGCAAATTTTAGCACACTAGGGGGGAGTCTTTTACTAAGGCATGCTGGCGTTTTTAGCGTGCATTAAAAATTGGTGCACGCTAAAGATGCCAATGTATTCCTATGGGCATCTTTAGCATTTAGCGCATGCCTATTTTTAACGTGTGCTAAAAATGCCAGCTCGCCTAAGTAAAAGACCTCCTATGGGCCCTGTTTATACTAAAGTGTACTACTGTTTTTAGCACGTGCTAAAAATTAGCGTGCACTAACCATGTAGACACCCATAGGAATATTATAGGCATCTACATGGTTAGCGCATGCTAAAAATGCTAGCACGCCTGTAGCACAGCTTAGTAAACAAGGCCTTTTGTGTCCTATTTTCTGCCAAACATAGAAGCCTTAGGGATCCTTTTACTAAACTGCAGTAAGCGCTAGCTCATGCTTACCGCAAATTAAAATGTTGTATCATGGGATGCACTCGGGCACCCTGTGGTAAGTTTTGGATCTGCACATGCAAACCACACTCTAAAAATATTTTGTAATTTTTTTGGGAGAGTGCATGTCTGGGGGGGAGGGGGGTGGAGAGTGGGTGTTTCTGTTCTAATCGGCACATCTTCATTAGCGCATAGCTAGTTACAAAAATTAGCGTTTGACCAGCAGTGTAGCTGGGTTTTGGTATTGGGGAAGCAGACAGTGTCACAAAAATAGGCGCCAGCACAAATAGGTTTATAAAAACGTATAGGCACCATTTTCATTGGAAGTCCATTTGGGGGAGGGGCCACTCCCTTTGCACCCCACCTAGCTATGCCTCTGTTTTGAGATCTTACCATCACCTATTTTGTAGACGGTAAGGGCTGCTGCTCTAATCCTGATTAACACAGAAGCACCCACACCTCCCCCCCCCCCCAGACACGCCCCCTCGGCCAAAGAATTGAAAATATATTTTAGCACTGGGTATCACATGCAAATTTGAAACTGAGGACTCCTCAGTGTGCCCTGAGGTAAGCTCTTTAAAACCTACTGTAAGCATTAGAGCTATACCAAATAACATATTTTACTATTCGGCCGAATAAGAATAATGGAAACTATTCGGCCAAATACAAACACCAAATACAAATAATGGGCATTGAGCTTTAACATAACAAGTAATGTGAAATCTGAGAGCAAGTGTTTATTTCAGTAAGATTTAACATAGTTGAGCCCAGATTATTTATATTTGAATTTAAATCACTATTCAGCCAAATACGAATAATGTAATCAGGGCACTATTCGGGGCTGAGTCAAATCGAATGTGAATATTTGGTACAGCCCTAGTAGGCATGTGTTAGTGCTTACCTCAGCTTAGTAAAAGGACCCCAAATTTAGGCCTTCCATTCATTTGCCTAGATCTGTGAGCCTAATTAATGAGTCTAGGACTGAAAATCTGTGATAAACTCCTAACTTTTCTCCCTGCCTATTGCTCATAAACTTATGAGTTCAATGGATTTTATTATTTGATATTTATTAGGCTTTACAAAATTTGCAAACCAAGGGGTCCTTTTACTAAGGTGCACTAATGGCTTTAGGGCTGTATTCTGTATATGGTGCCAAAATAAACACTATTCTATAAACCGCACTTAGCATGGTTTATACAATACTGCTTATGTCCAGGAATCATGACTAATTTTAGGTGTGGCCATTTTCACCAACTGACACACCTTAATTAGGTGTGTATCTCCCTTATTCTTTATATACACATGTAAATTCTAGGAACGTCTCTGATCCACCCATGACTCCCTAAATTCCATGCTCCCTTTTTGGACTTGTGAATAAAATTTAGGCAGATACCCAGTGCTTAAATTTATGCACTTACATTTCAATTAAATCTTATAATTGCTTGTTAAGCTAATTATGGATGCTAATTAGCTCATTATTCAGTTAAAGTTTGCATGCAAATTGGACACATGCCCAAATTTGTGTGTGCAATTTTTAGCGCTTTTTATAGACTTTGGGGCTTTGCGCACACTAATAGGAATACAATGGGCTGCGTGGCATTTCATACATGATAATTCAGTGGTTCCCAAACCTGGTCCTGGAGGCACTCCAGCCAGTACAAGATATCCACAATGAATATTCATGAGAGAGATCTGCATACAGTGAAGGCAGTGCATGCAGATCTGTCTCATGAATATTCATTGTGGATATCCTGAAAACCTGACTGGCCAGAGTGCCTCCAGGACCAGGTTTGGGAACCACTGTGCTAATTGTTAGCACATCTTAGTGAAAGGACCTCCCAAGTAAAGACACTTGTATGGAAAAACTGATGAAATATAAACTATAACAATAAGCAAATAGGGTAGAATGCATTAAGCAATGGATACGCCTCATCAACAGTCCACTACATTTGGGGATCCAATATCGGAAGATTGAAAAAAAAAATAAAAACTATAGAAGTATTATACTGATATATACTGGTTACAGAGCTGCCACAAATCTTATGAGCCCCAGTGGACGAATCAAGAATTTAGTGAAATTGTGAGTATAGATTTAGGCAATCGGGGACCTTTTTACTAAAAAGCGTTAAGGGCCTTATTCTATAATGATTATGATCCTAAAATTTATGGTCTCAAATTACGAACATAAATCTATTTTAAAGCATAGAGTATGCTCCTAATTTAGGAGCACAAATTTTAGAAGCATAAATTTAGGAGTATATCCTTTTTAAAATAAGGCCCTAAGTTCCTAATGCACAGTGTGCGCCAACACGCTACCACAGAAACGCATTAAAGCATTTACAGGTATGTGGGCTGTTTGCACACACTAACCCACATGTTACCGATTTTTAAAATATTTTTATGAGATATTGCTGTGGAGATTGGGCATCTAACCATTAACTAGTGCATTATAATAAACGCATGATAACTGGCTAACACAGGAGGCTGTAAGTGCTTCACATTAACCTTCTGAAGATACCGTGTGCATTAGCACATGACCTGCAAATATGCAAAAAGAAAAAGCCCTTAAAAATGCCACGGTAAACCTGGGCTTAGCATAGCTGCAATTGCACTTTACCACGCATTAAGCCTAGATTTTACCGCACTTCAGTAAAAGGACCCCTTAGTCTTAATAAATTTTCAGAGGCCAATTTAGGAGCAAACTCATTTTAATATCAGCCCTGTTGTTTCTCTGTTTTCTGTTTCATGAAAAAAATGTAAAGAGATATATTTGAACATTGCCACCAGATGTGCTTATGGAATAGTTTATTTTGGGGCTCATTTTTAAAGCACTTGGACTTACAAAGTTCCATAGGTTACTATGCAACTTTGTAAGTCTAACTGCTTTGAGAATACACCTCCAAGTCTTCTCATCAGTAACTAGACTACCCTATACTCTGCATTTTAAAATTAAATAGAATACAATAATCCATCAGCTTTTTTTTCTCATTCCCTCTCTTTTGTTTTAGATACTAACAAAGCATAATCCAAATGGGGTGCAAATGTTGCAGAATGATACAACGGTAATGTATGCACATCTAAAAAAATTCATTTCTCCTCACCCCTCCATATTCTATTCCCATTTTCTCATCAAAGCTATGCAGTAAGGCCCTCATGATCAAAAGCCCCACGCTGTTCCAAACAGCGCCCTAACAATAGTGCCGGGACAGCGCAGGGCTTTTCTGCATCAATGATCAAAGATAATGCATGCAAATCTAAGCAGCGCTATTATGTTTGATTATCATGTTGAAGTGCGGGAGAATTGCGCTCGAGCATGCGCTCAGCACAATCCTCCTGCCCAAAACTGTCAAAGTGGCCTGCCGATCCCCCAACAAAGAGGCCCGCCGCCGGCCAAACCGACTCCCACCCTCCCACCCAGCGATGGGGGGGGGGGCTGGAGGTCCGGTGGACCTCCGGTCCCCCCGACGACCCCCCCCCCCCCATGTTCATGGAGGGCTGGAGATCCGGTGGTTCTCCAGCCCCCCCCCCCCCCCCCCCCCCCCACGAATCCCCAGAGGACTTGGTTGCCGGCTTAAGAAACGCTGCCCTACCCTCCCATCTGCGACGGGAGGAGGGGGGGCTGGAGGATCGGTGGGTCTCCAGCCCCCCAGAAATCGTTGTGATCCATCGACGGGGGTGGAGGGTGGGGCCTAGAGGTCCACCGGACCTCGAGCCCCCACCCCAACTCCTGCCCCCCCCCCCCCCGGCGTTCTCCACAAATCCCTGGTGGTCCGTGGTGACACGTAACCCCACCCTCCTCCCTCCCGGCCCCCCTACCTTTGTTGGAGGAGGGACGCAGCCTGCATGCCTCCCTCCTCTTCCTTTCGACGCCGCGATTCCCTTACATGGTATGAAGCCCCGCCCAGCGCATCCCAGGATGCAATGGGCGGGGCTGGGCGCCGCCATTTTGAAGTGGCGTCGAAAGGAAGAGGAGGGAGGCATGCAGGCTGCGTCCCTCCTCCAACAAAAGGTAGGGGGGCCGGGAGGGAGGGAGGAGGGTGGGGTTACGTGTCACCACGGACCACCAGGGATTTGTTGAGAACGCGGGGGGGGGGGAGTTGGGGTGGACCTCCAGCCCCACCCCCCTCGTCGGTAGATTACAGCGGCCACAAGGATTTCTTGGGGTTTGCGGGGCTGGAGGCCCACCGAACCTCCAGCCCCCCCCCCCCCCCCCCCCCCCCCCGGCGCTGGTGGGAGGGTGGGACAACGCTTGGCCGGAGGCGGCCACGAAGATTTCGGGGGGGTTCGGATCGTTGGGGGGGGGGCCTCCAGTCATGTGTGCTGTTGCCTTGGGGGGGAACGGGGGCCTGCCAGCATGCAACTGCATGCTGGACAGGGCTCACCATTCCTCCCCAATGATCCGCAAAATCTAACGCCAGCTCGGAGCTGGCGTTGATTTTGCTGCGGCCAGCGACCCAATCTTTGGCGCGCTGGTCGCTGATCATTGGGGATGAATGCGTTAAGCGCCAATTAGCATGCATTTGCAAGCTAATTGCGCTAGAAGCCCTGTTTAGCATTCATTTGCATGCTACTTGCACTGAGAGCCCTCGAGTGCGCTGTTTCAGGCGCTCGAGGGCTCTGATCATGGGTCGGCTGCAAACTCTGGCGCTAGTATGGCGTTAACAGCCTCTAGCACCAGAGTTTGCTTTTGATCATGAGGGCCTGAGTAACTATGCCACAGGTCCATCCACAGCATATTACAACATGGAAGCCCGGGCATCCATACATGGGGGCTCACTCAATTTCTAGCAAATAAACACATTTCCCCCCGGATTCTATAAAGCATGATACACGCACAAATCCACTCGTATTCTGGATTTGCGTGTGCAACTTAATTAGTTAACAAGCCAATAGGTACAGATAATTGCCTCTTAATCAGTTGTTGACACTAATTGGCATTAATTAGAATTTAAATGCAGAACCATCTAAGCATATTCTATAATATGATGTGTGTAAATTCTAAGTCGCATAGTTGAAAAGGGGGCACGGCCATGGATGTGAAATGGATGGGTCATGGGTGTTTCTAAAATCTATGCACATTGTTATGGAATTCACCCAGTCTACGTGTAATTTAGGCATCAGAATTTATACCAAATTTTACTTGACGTAACTGCTCACGACTAAATTTAGTCATGCGGACGGGCGCTCGGCATATTCTGTAAACCGCGTGGAAATTTAGGTGTATTCTATAAAGTACACCTAAATTTAGTTGTACTTTATAGAATATGCCTAGGTGTATTTCGTTTTGGTGCCGATTTTTTTTTTGAGTGATATATAGAATCTAGTCCTTTATGTATGTGTATGTGTACATGTATATACAGCTTAAAGGCCCTGCATCTCTTGGGAAGATTCCATAATCACACTAATGGCATTCTAGGATGGCCTTTATACCTCATTGGGAACAGGGTGATAAATCATCAGCATTATTCATGGCCATACAAGTCCTGTGTTATTCCCTTGCCAATATGCCATCACAGGGCCGCTGAGAGACTGAACGGGGCCCAGGGCAGAGTGGCTACCGCCCCATCCCCCCAATCGTTGTCCACTGCTGCCGCCCCCCCCCCCCCCCCAATCGATGCGCTTCTAAGAGGAAAAGCAGCAATGGGCATAAGAGCAGCGCTAGAGGAAACTCCGGGTCCTCCCCAGCCTCTAGTGGGGGCCCAGTGCCGGAGTTTTCTCTCTCCTGCTCCTGTCAGGACGCGATCACTTGGGTCCCATCAGGAGCAGGAGAGAAAGACCCCTCTTAGGGCAACTGATTTAAAATAAGAGACATAGAGGGTCCTTGTACTAAGCAGTGATAAGTGCTAGCACATGTTTGCCACAGCTTAAAAGGGGTTTACCGGGGATGCACTCCTGCAATAAGTTCTAAATTGGCATGCGCAATCTGCACACTAAAAGAATTTTTCTTTTTTTTTGGTTCTGGGGGTGGAGAGTGGGCATGTCTGCACTATTCAGTTAGTGCATCTACACTACTGCACGGTAACTGATTAGCACAGACCACCTACAAAATGTGCGGCTGTAAGTGCTCAAATGGTAATTGTTTTTTAATGGTTATGTGGTAATGGTGACGGTGAGATTGTTCCAATGGTTTACAGTCCACTGCACTAACCACTAGGCTATGCCTCTGACCTGCTTGCAGAGATGGGTTTGTTACTTTTTAAAAGTACTTAAGTAAAAAGTAAAAGTACTGACTTCAAAAGTAGTGAAGTAAAAGTAGAAAGTCTTAGCTAAAAAGTAAAAGTAATAAAATACAGCTCTTAAAACTACTGTTTTACTACAAAGTAAAAAATATTCTTAACAAGTTGGACCACAGAATCTAGTATGATTACAAGCAAACTTCTAGGGGGTCACACGATGTCCTTCCTAGGAAAAGGGGGGGAAAAAACACCCTGAGCATTGCAGTGGCAGAAGAACATTAATACACCTATTGGAAAACAAAACAAGCTGGATTAGTACAGATCAGTCCCACACAGACACTTGATGCTAACAGAATACCCAGCCTTTTTCACACATGAACAGAGGTAGCCCCTCATGACATATAGAATAAGTAACCACAAACTAAAAATAGAAATATGTAGATGGAAAGGGAAAGTGGCTGGGATTGTGGGACTCGATATACCACTTTTCTTTGGTTACAATCAAAGCGGCTTACTTATTATATACAGGTACTTATTTTTTACCTGAGGAGGGTTAAGTGACTTGTCTAGAGTCACAAGGAGCTGCAGTGGGACTCCAACCCAGTTCCCCAGGTGTGCTGCACTAACCACTAGGCCACACCTCCAAACTGAACCCCCAAGAAGCTATACTCTACATACAGTGTAAAACCAAAAAGCAGAAACAGTAACACATCCCTTTGTACCATGCAAAATACAAAGAGAGCAGAAGTAAATTTCAAAAACTTACATATTCCAATTGCTACATTAAAAATTAACAAATAAAATGGAAAATAAGGTGATACATTTTTATTGGACTAACATTACATTTTTTTGACTAGTTTTTGGAGGTGAAAACCTCCTCCTTAATTCAGGAAAATCATACTATTACATCAGTATACTATCCCGACCTGAAGAAGTTAGTCAAAAAATATAATAGTCCAATATAAAAGTGTCACCTTATTTTTGTTTTTGGGTTTTTTTTTCCTTTTATTAACTTTTAAAGTGGACTATCATGGCTTCCGCATTACTTCATCCTGGCTTGTATCTGATTGGGTCTGAACTTCTGTCTCAGCTCAGCTGTTTTTGGGACCGGAAGTTCGGGCCCAATCAGCTGCAAGCCACACCTGACATCACCTTGAAACCCTAGTCTCCGCCCTCTACACCTGCCCAGGACAGCTGTTGATTGGCTATTACTTTGTTGTCAGGCTTAGCTGCCTCCCTAGCCTGAACTGCACTGTGTGCAGGTTCTTCTTCCTCTCCCCTTCCAGTCACCATGGCCCTAAAGCACAGTCATGCTCCCTCCCTCTTCGTTGCAGTTTCCAAATTTGTACATTGTTACTAAATACAAAATTACGGCTTAAATGTTACTTATTACAAGTAAAAGTACTGCCATTTGTACTTAAGTACTGTAACAAAGTACAAGTGCTTTGTTACTACCAATCTCTGCCTGCTTGATGCTTTGTTCAGAAAGGTCATAATACCTGTATCTGACATAGAGCCTGGTTTTCCTTTCCAGTTTCACTTTCAGGGGAGAGGGAGAGGGACAGCAGCCACTGGAATATTAAAGAGGGGTCATGCCTTAATCCCTCCAGTGGTCAGTGCATTTTTTTTGTACTTTGGGCATGACCGAAACAGGTCTAGATAAAAACGTCCTCCTTTTTAGACATGGGTGTTTCTTCCTATTCAAAAATCACTATTGGATGTCCTACTTGTGGGCCCTCCCTGGTTCCGCCTAAAACATGCCCCCTTGCTATTTGAATGACCTGCGGTGTGAAAAGTCCAAAGTCTGACATTCCAAACTCAGGATTTGGGCGTTTTTAGCAGGAGGACTTTTTTTCAGGCATTTTGGGGTGTCCGTCTGCTTTAAAATTGAGCACCAATGTGTGTGTGATGTTCTATTATGGCCCTTTTCTACATATAATTGCTCTGTGTTACAAGGGAATTTTAAAATAGTAACTTTACAGCAACACTTTTTACTGACGTAAACATTTCTATAAGTCATATATTCTTTCAAAATATTGCTTAATACTGCTAACCACATCACCCCAATCATACCTGATCTTCATTTTCACCCTCCATGAACCGAGACTTTACTCATGGGTTCACACTCCAGCACCCTCCAATTCACTTTTCTTTCTAAAGACTGAACTGAAAAAACATTCAGAAACATGTTGGAATTTACTGAAGTCTGAAACATGAGCTCCAGTTTCTAGTTGTGAAGTACCTATTCACATGCTCAATTCTCTCAAGCATAATACAGCTCAATTTACCCATTTTCACACACGATTATCTCAAGTACTTACAGCTCAATTCACTCACATAGAGACCAAAAATAAAGGTAGTAATAAATCAAATATTTCAGAGCATTAGGTAAATAGTGAAAACAGGATTTTGAGTCTGAAAAAACGCTATGTAAAAAGGTGAATATCAACTAGTTAGCAGTTACAATATATTCAGACTTTTGGGGCAGGACAGCCTCTGAGGCATGCACAAACAGGGCATCATGGGTGGGCAAAAGTGGATATCTTCCCCCCCCCCCCCCCCCCCTTTCCTCCAAGATTTGGTAAAATTGCTTTTGAATAGGAAAGTGTATCAAACACAGCATTGCCTCTTTAAGGGGTCCTTTTACTAAGCTGCAGGAAATAGGACCCTTCAGTAGTGGTGGGGGCTGTTTTTCCCATGCACCAGGGCCATTTTTACTACAACGGGTAAAAATCCCCCCCCCCCCCCCCCACCAAATGGTCATGCGGTAAGATAACCCTTACCATGTGGTGGAGAGCATGTACCACTACCCATTGAGGTGGTGGTAAGGGCTCCCGTGGTAACTGGGCAGCGTGCGGTGATGCCCAGTTACCACCGGGATAGCGTCACGCTAGAGAAAAAAATTTTCCAGAGCGCCGGAAATGTTAGCGCGCGCTCCATCCTGAACTATCATCGGCAGCCGCGTTGGGCTTCAATAGTTTCAAATTAATGACCATTTGTTACTGATGAAAGCAGCGCCACATTACTTTATGCATTGGCTGTCAAGAAACTGAACTATTATAATATCATTTATGCTGGTCTTCCTGATATTTCTATTCATAAACTTCAGACCATACAGAATACCGCTATTCGCATTTTTTTGTCACGCCCGTTGCTACAATCATGTTACCCCATTTATAAAACAACATCATTGGTTCCCTCTAAAGTTTCAGATCATTCATAAGATTTTGACCATCACTTTCAAGGCTCTCCATTTAGGCACTCCACCATATTTGGCACGTCTCATTACTCCATACTTTCCTATACATGAATCCTGCTCTGTTTTTGACTCCCGTCTCTCCGTGCTATCTGTTTGCTATGCCCATCTTAACTCCACACACGCTTCTGCATTTTTTTGTTTGGCTCCTTTTCTCTGTAATTCCTTACCCCTCACTTCAAAAGCTTAACTCTCGCTCCCTCGCTTCTGCTGTCTTCTTAAAGCCAATTTATTTTCCCATGCGTTTCTATAAGCTCCTAATATCAGAATCATTTTCAGGTGACATGTCTGCTGTCTCTCTGCTCCACTGCCCATCCTTAATCTATTCCCTTTTTGTTTCTCCCTTATTCACTTCATCTCCTCTGTCCTATTTAAATTGGTGTTCCTTTCTTTGTTCTTTTTTATTTTAGTATTGTTCACCACTTTGATTTGTTGTGAAAGGCAGTATATCAAGTACCCGAATAAATATAAACATAATTAAAGGTACAGAAGGAGATAACTTGAATGAAATTACATCCCTAGCCACTTTACTAAGCATGCTAGAAGGATCATGCTGGTCTTAATCTGCCATTTTGTACTATGGAGTCAATATTTAAAGGAAGATAACTAGACAAGAGAGGCTCCTATTCCTATCTCTTCCTAACCAGGCTTTACCTAGATAGTACCACTAAATATCTAGGCGGACTACCCCAGCACTATACGGTTAGTACCAGATGGAGTCTGCAGGTAGAGTCAGGGCAGAGCTGGAAATTACCTGGTTACGAATCAGGTTAAGGCCCTGTTTTGCAAGCTGCACTGATCCAGTCCCTTGTATGAGCAGCATACACGCATTGACTGTAATGTAATAAAGTTTGGAATGCAAAAAGGCTGTCTTAACTTTATCTGGGTTGTTATCTGGATACCAATATAAACATCAGCCATCACCCATATAACTTCCCATGGCTGCTGAGGACTCAGATTTCAATGCTGGTACCTGGATTAAGCCCAGCATTGGCTATTAGTGTTAATTTTTGCGCATAACAGTCAGTGCTATCAAACGTAAATCAAGTTAAATAGACTCCCTTAAATACACTCCCTCACAAGATCTGTTTAAGAGAGACCTAGTTTTGCACTGCATAGACAAAAGGGTGTGTGGTCCAGCCAGGGTAAAGTAAAACTCCAGAGCAAAAAAAAAAAGACAGGGAGGCCCAGAGCAGAATGAAACATCGATTTGGGGTAGGCTTCCATGAGTTATAACAAGAAACTAGGTTTTTTAGAAGCACTCTATGATTTTGACGTACGTTACTGGGATCCATAACTTTGTTGGTTATTAATACTCTTAAGTATGCCCATTTACTTATGCCTGCCATTGACCTGGCATAGATGGCCCCACCTAAATATAGGCGCACCAATGCTGACTTGTTAGTGTTTTATAATGGTATCTTGGTGCATATATGCCATTATAGAATTGGTGCTCAGCACAGAGAATCGTTGTGCCTAACTTGAGGCGCCAAGTTATAGAACTGCCCCCTTACTGCTGTTTTCACTGTATTATTCTGCTTTGGGTCAAACTTCACACTAATACAGACGGGAGCAAGTATAAAAACATAATATAACCTGATATCTTACATAACATACTCATTGCTGTGTGCCAAGGAACAAATTACCTCATGGAGGGCCTGATTCCTTTGTGGTAAATGAGAGGAAGCCCATTCAATTACTATGGACATCCTCTTATTTGCTGCACCGGAATCGCTAGTGCAGCCCTAAAAGCTCTGCAGACCACAGTTATACTAGTAATGATATCATCATGAGGCACATGAGACCATTAGGCTTGGCACTGACTCCCAGCTCCCAAGATGGAAGGGTTAACTGTCAGGCATCAAAATCTGGAGCCTGTCATCATACGGGCCTTTTCCTGTTACCAAGAGCTGGTGACTGCTGAATCCAAGAAACAGAAACATGCCCCTGGTGGTTCTACCCTCTGCCAGCCAGCATGTCTGCACATGAGGGAGTAATATGAATGTTTAGATGCATTCAGGCTTACAGGACAATGGTGTCATGAGTTGCTGCATCCTGAAGCCTGCATCAAGTCCTGTGGGGTCTGGTTGGTAGTACACACAGAACCTCAGCAAGTACCCAATGGTTCCCCTCCTCCCCTGAGATATTTGGATGCCTTGTGAATTCAGAAACAGCCTGCAAGGGAGGACAGAGATTGACATGGTGTCCCGTGACACAATGAAGAGGGTAGCAACCATAGGACAACCACCACTTATGTAGATAATAATACCATCTGGAGAGGCCTATCTTACGCTCAAATGAAGAATTCCTGGATCACTGGAGTGAATGAAACTGGCTGCCAGTAGCAGTGGTTTCTCTGTCATGATGTTAGTTTTTGTCCCACCCCTCCCTGATGTAGTCACAGTCATTATTCTCCCCTCCTCTCCAGCAATCAGGAGTCGATGAGCAGTGCTTCCCACCTGCTGCTGCTTCCTACTCTGCAGAAAAGATCAAGTCCTTGCTAATCTACCTATGCTGAAAAGATTATGTTAAATCAATGCACAATTTTGTTGTTCATGTGTGTTGTAGTGTGTTGTCTTCAAGCCTGCATTAGCATGTCAAGAGTGTGCCTTCTCCTGATTGTCATAAAATTTCCGTCTCATTTGAACAAAAACTCAAATGACACATTCAAATAGTGTGGCGTGTTAAGATAACATGCGCTATCACTGTAACATGTGTACCTTAACGTGATTCACTTAATGCAGCTTAGTAATTCTATCTAAAAGTATCAGGCAACTAAAAGTGTGAATAACTCCTAGTGGGCCAATTGCAGCAGAATGGAGGAAATTGGCAACACTTCTATCAATTACTCTGTCTCATACATCCAAAATTTATAATTCTGGTCTCCAACAAATGCATTTTGTCACCTTTAATTGCTTCAGATTCCCCTAAAGAAATCCTGCGACAACAATTGATATTGAAGAAAACCCACCTATCTCCCTGTAGCTGGCTCACAAACAATTTCCAGAAAGAGGAAAGAATAAGTAAGAAACTGTCAGCTGAAAAGCTTGGATGTTAGCCGCATGGCTGAGCCCTTTATTTTTATATGAAAGATTGGAATTTGAATGCCATGTCACACACTGCATTCTTGAAATGGAAGAATGCATTGACATAGTTCGGGGTGGTACCACCCCCCTCCCAACGTTATGGGTGCTAATGCTGAATTGGACTTTCTCCCCTGCTGCCAATAGGACGTCCTTGTTTTGCCCCCTCCTCCCCCCCAAAGTAAGCAGGTAAACCACACCAATGGAAGAATATGTGTGTCAAATCATATTCAAATGTTGACTTGACCAACTGGTTTATACAGGTCAAATAGACAAGGTGTGTTGCTTGTAAATATGTTTACCTGAATATTATCTCATTTTGCCAACAGTACTAATGGGCTATCATGATGACCATTAGAACTGCGCAGTACGTAGTATGAGTTATTTTTTGGGGGGAAGACCACCCACCAATCTCTTGAGACATTTTGAGCATTCATTTCATTTTGAAGCTGCCCCATTTGGTTTGCTTTTGCATCCAGCCCATCCATTGTAACAATAAACTTCCAGCTGAGAGGCTCAGACAGACCCGAGCTACCTCCAATGCATGCATAAGCCAGGTAGTAGTCATCACTGTTGTGCAAAGGTTGGGACTTCCATGTCTGTGAATGCTGCTTGTGCAACGTTTGTAGCCCTGACTGTCCAGAAGAGCAAAGAATGAATCCAAAAATCAAATCTAGGTCTTGGGGGCAATTTCTCCATGTGGATTATTTTTGCGCATACCATGACAGGAACGAACCTCACTCCTAAGCCAAGGCATGTGAGTATGATCTCAGTGTCTCAAATTTACTGCTAACGCTCTGTACAGTACTGCTTATGTATCATCAGGTCAACCTAGGAAATGATGTTTTAATGCTCCCACTAATCTTCAAGTGATGCCAATATCAGGGTTTCCCAAAATCCATGTGGGAACTCCACAGTCAGTTGATTTTCAGGATGCCCACAATGAATATGAACAGCATAAATATGCAAATACCTAGTCTCTAGTATATGCAAATTTATGCCATGCATATTAATTGGGACCAATATTCAGCAGACCAGCAGTGATCTGTGTAAGGTTATCTGGATAACTTTAACCTGATATTCAGCTGACTTTAACCAGGTAAGGTCCACCATTAAATGAAACTAGATAAGTATATCCAAACATTTTAGGCTAGCTACTTGTGTGGCCAGACTTTACCTGGTCATGTTTAACTGGACAGTGTTGAATATCCAATTCATAGTTTGCTGATGCTAAGGTCCACCTTAGGAGTCAGCACCCAAGAAAAAGATCTAGTTGTCATTGTAGACAATATGCAGAAATCTTCTGTCCGGTGTGAGGCTGTGGCCAAAAATTTTTTTAAAACAGGATGCAAGGAATTATTAGGAAAGGGATAGTAAATAAGACCAAGAATATTATAATGTCTCTGTATCGCTCCATGTTGTGACCTCATCTTGAGTTTTGTGTTCATTCTGGTTGCCATATCTCAAAAAAGATATGGCGGAATTAGAAAAGGTTCAAAGAAGAGTGACCAAAATGATAAAGGGGATAGAATTCCTCTCATATGAGGAATGACTAAAGATGTTAGGGCTATTCAGCTTAGAAAAGAGACAGGTGAGGAGAGATATGATTGAGGTCTACAAAATACTGAGTGGTGTAGAACGAGTAGAAGTGAATCGATTTTTCACTCTTTCAAAAAGTACAAAGACCAGTGGACACTCAAGAAAATTACATTGAAATACTTTTAAAACATATAGGAGGAAATATTTTTTCACTCAAATAGTTAAGCTCTGGAACTCATTTCAGGAGGATGTGGTAACAGCGGTTAGCGTATCTGGGTTATAAAAGGCTTGGACAAATTCCATAGAGGAAAAGTCCATAGTCTGCTATTGAGACAGACATGGGGAATCCTTCTTGCCCTGAGATTGGTAGCATGGAATGTTGCTGCTATTTGGGATTCTGCCAGGTACTTATGACCTGAATTGGCCGCTGTTGGAAGCAGGATACTGGGTTGGATTTACCATTGGTCTGACCCAGTATGGCTATTCTTGTGTGCTTATCAGCACTGCCTAGCTCAGATGTAACTGTTTCTCCAGCATTCCTCATAGTTCACCTCTTCATAACTACTTAATAAATTTGCTCCTTGCCATTATTCATCCAGTTCTTGAAGCCAGCAAGATTTATTATTGAACAGGCAAAATGTAAGTAATCAGCAAGGGTGGGGTGGAGAGGACAAGTCCGATTAACTCCCAGAGTTACCCAGAGAGATTTACATAGTAACATATGAAAAGACAGCAGATAAAGACCTGTACAGTCCATCCAGTCTGCCCAACAAGATAAACTGATTTTACTTGGTATGTGATACTTTATATGTATACCCGAGTTTGATTTGTCCTTGCCATTCTCAGGACACAGACAGTAGAAGTCTGCCCAGCACTGTTCTTTTACTAAAAGTTCTAAAGCTAACGTCGAAGCCCCTTAAATTTTACACTCCAGCCCATCCTTATCTGTTCAGTCACGATCAGGGCATAGACCGTAGAAGTCTGCCCAGCACTGGCTTTGCTTCCCAATTACCAGTGTCACCACCCAATCTCTGCTAAGATTCCGTGGATCCATTCCTTCTAAACAGGATTCCTTTGTGTTTATCCCACACATTTTTGAATTCCTTTACCGTTTTCATCTCCACCACCTCCCGCGGGAGGGCATTCCATGTATCCACCACCCTTTCCATGAAAAAATGCTTCCTGACATTACTCCTGAGTCTGCCCCCCTTCAACCTCAATTCATATCCTCTAGTTCTACCGCCATCCCATCTCCGGAAAAGGTTTGTTTGCGAATTAATACCTTTCAAATATTTGAACATCTGTATCATGTCACCCCTGTTTCTTTCCTCCAAGGTATATGTGTTCAGGTTGGCAAATCTCTCGTACAGTTTGCAACACAAATCCCATACCATTTCTGTAGGGTTTTTTTAACACCTCTTCCAGTCTTTTTACATCTTTAGCAAGCTACGGCCTCCAAAACTGAACACAATACTCCAAGTGGAGCCTCACCAACGACTTGTAGAGGGTCATCAAACCTTTCTTCTGCTGGTTATACTCTTCTCTATACAGCCTAGCATCCTTCTGGCCACAGGTGTCGCCTTGTCACATTGTTTCTTCAGATCCTCAGACACCAACACCCCAAGGTCTCTCTCCTGAGTCGAGCTTACTAATCTCTCCCCTCCTATTCAGTATCTCTCTTTTGGGTTTCTGTACCCCAAGTGCATCACTCTACACTTCTTGGCATTAAATTTTAGCTGGCAGACCCTCAGCCATTCTTCTAATGTTTGGAGATCCCTTCTCATTGTTTCTACTCCCTCCAGGATGTCCACTCTATTGGCTATCTTTGTTTCATCCGCAAAAAGGCAAACCTTTCCTTCTAACCCTTCATCAATATCTCCCACAAATATATTAAACAGAATTGTTATAGATATCATGGAAACTGGCTTTGGGGTCTACATGACAGTTTTTGGAGAGCCCCTTTTTTTTTTTTTTTTAACTTTTGACCATCTGTGTCTTGGATTCTATGAAGAACTCCTAGATTTTCCAAGAAGATGGTTAATAAAATATGGAATGGTCATTAAGCTCCCATGGGCTTCTGGACTGTTCATGATCATTCATGGACTATCTTGATATTTTTTACATTTGATTTATCCTGCATCTAAAGGAATAAAGAGGCCCTTTTACTAAAGTTTAGCACTTACTACACATTTAAAGCAAAAAATTATATGTGGTCAGTGCAAAAGCCTGTGTGACAAATGCAGCATGGGGGGGGGGGGGGGGGCTGCCCTGCATCTGGCCTGCATTTAATACACAGGGCAGACTCAACACACACCATGTTCCCATGTTTGCGCATGCTCAGTTTCACTAAAACCGAGCATGCACATGACGTGAGGGGAAGTAGGGTAGGCAATGCAGAGAGAACAGTGCTGTAGAAAGGCTTCAGCTGGCGAGCGGTTGTGGACCACCGCCAGCCAAACAAGGAGCCCCGGATCTAATTTTGGGGGCCCTGGCCCCCAAGACCCCCCATAGCTATGCCACTGGTATTCCATAACCTAATTGGTTAACAATCTAATCAGCTCTGATAATTGCCAATTAACAAGCAATTATTGATACTAATTGGCATTAATTAGAATTTACGTTAAGAAGCTATGTGTATTCTATATTGTGCTGTGTGTAAATTCTAATTCACATAGTTGAAAAGGGGGTGGAGGTATGGGCATGGAATGGGCAGGTCATGGGCATTTTCTAATATCTATACACATGGTTATAGAATATACCCAGTCCGTGTAATTTAGGCATCCGCATTTACACCAGTTTTTACTTGGCATAACTACCCGTGACTAAATTTAGTCACATGGACCAGCGCTTGGCATATTCTATAAACTGCACAGAAATTTAGGCTTATTCTATAAAGTACGCCTAAATTAAAGTGTAATTTTTTTAATGTTCTTAGGTAAAATTCATTTTGGCACTGAATTTTTAGGCGTGATATATAGAATCCAGTCCTAAGCCTTATAAAATATGTATATCCAGATGCATGCACAAATTTTAATGAGTGCCAATTAACAATTGATTGCTAGCATCCAATTATTGTTAACTGGCTTGTTAATTAATTTCGACATGCATCTTGAGCACGTGAACAAATTTGGATGCACAGTTCTGGTCGCCGTATCCCAAAAGCCTACAAAGAGGACTCGTAGCTTAACTTTACATCCACACTAATCCTCACCAGTCTGAAACTCTTCTTTAATAATTATTTTCTTAGAACTCTTTCCCACTCTCAATCTCTTTACATCACCAATTGTATCTGACTCACTGGAATGGCAATGCCATAACAGACCTCTGTAAGCCACATTGAGCCTGCAAATAGGTGGGAAAATGTGGGATACAAATGCAATACATAAATAAAAAAGATTGCGGAATTAGAAAAGATTCAAAGAAGAACAATCAAAATGATAAAGGGGATGGAACTCCTCTCATATGAGGAAAAGCTAAAGAGGTTAGGGCTCTTCAGCTTGTAAAAGAGATGGATGAGGGAAGATATGATTGAGGTCTACAAAATGCTGAGTGGTGTAGAACGAGTAGAAGTAAATCAATTTTTACTTGTTCCAAAAGTACAAAGACTAGGGGACACTCGAAGTTACATGGAAATACTTTTAAAACAAATAAGAGGAAATATTTTTTCACTCAACGAATAGTTAAGCTCTGGAACTGTTTGCCGGCGGATGTGGTAACAGTGGCTAGCATATCTGGGTTTAAAAAAGGTTTGGACAAATTCCATAGAGGAAAAGTCCATAGGCTGCTATTGAGACAGACATGGGAAACAACTGCTTGCCCTGGGGTTTGTAGTATGGAGTGTTGCCACAATTTAGGTTTCTGCCAGGTACTTGTGACTTGGCTTGGCAACTATTCAGGATACTTGGCTAGATGGACCACTGGTCTGACCCAGTATGGCTACTCATATGTAATTCTGGGTACCATGAACTTTGTGGAATACACTGTTGCTCGATGTGTGCTAAGAGCCATCTATACTGCATTTTAAGAAACAATTGAAGACCTTTTTATTTACAGCAGCCTTTGGTAGTTCATTTTTTATTGGGGAGTGTTTTCTATTATGTTAAGAGGGTTGGGGTGGGGTGGAGACACCTGTGCAGGCATCAGTACATCTGCTAATACAATGAGTGTGTGTGTTTTTTTTGTTTTTTCTTGTTTAGAATGGTGTTCCTTTCTTTTAAGATTATTGTTTTTATTATTGTTGTTAACCACTCAGGATATTGTATGGGCGCTATATCAAATTTTAATTAAACTTGGAACTCAATTCTTTTTTTAAAAAAAAGTGCGCTATGCACTATTCTAGAAATGGTGCACCAATGTGGGCACTGTTTATAGAATTAGTGCTTAACGCTGGGATCCACATCCAGTTCTGGGCACGAGGATTTACACCAACTGAACCCTGGAGGAATTCCTGAAAAAAGAGCTGATGGCCTTGGAGGACATGCGAGAAGTGGAAAGGCAGTGGTCCAAGCAGAAAAGAGCTATAAATATGGCTACTAACCTTTATGTAAGGAAAGTAAATAAAAACAAGAGAAAAAGGAAACCAATACGGTTCTCCAAGAAGTGGCTGAGAAAATAAAGACTAAAGAGTTGGTGTTCGTGAAATACAGAAAAACTCAAGAAGAGGAACACAGAGAGGAATACCGGATGAAACTAAAAGAAGGCGAATAGAGATATACGTCTGACGAAAACGGAAGAACAAATGGCTAGAAATGTATGTAGGGGTGACAAAAACATTTTCAAGTATATTAGTGAAAGGAGGAAGACTAAAAATGGAATTGTGAGACTGAAAGATGCTGTGAACTGCTTTGTGGATAATGATGAGGAAAAAGCAAACGTGCTAAACAAATACTTCTATTCTGTATTCACAGAAGAAAAACCTGGAGAACGACCACGATTGACTGGCAAAAGTACATATGAGAATGGAGTGGATATAGCACCATTCATGGAAGAAAGTGTTTATGAACAACTTGAAAATTTAAAGGTGAACAAAGCCATAGGACTGGACAGGATCCATATCAGAATATTGAGGGAGCTCAGAGAGATTCTGGCAGATCCTCTAAAAGATTTGTTTAATACGTCCTTGGAGACGGGGGAGGTTCCATGGGATTAGAGAAGAGCGGATGTGAGCTGTCTTAACAAAAGTGGTGGCAGAGAAGAAGTTGGAAACTACAGGCCGGTAAGCCTTTGGAAAAGTAATGGAAGCGATGCTGAAGGAAAGGATAATGAATTTCCTGGAATCCAATAGATTACAAGATCCAAGACAACATGGTTTTACCAAAGGTAAATCGTGTCAAATGAATCTGATTGAATTCTTTGACTGGGTGACCAGAGAATTGAATCGAGGATATGCGCTAGATATAATCTACTTAGATTTCAGCAAGGCCTTTTACACAGTTCCTCACAGGGAGGCTCTTGAATAAACTTGGCAGACTGAAGTGAGGACCCAAAGTAGTGAACTGGATTAGGAACTGGTTGACAGATGCCAGAGTGGTGATTAATAGAATTCACTCAGAGGAGGGAAAGGTGGAGTGCCTCAAGGATTGGTGCTAGGGTCAATTCTGTTCAATATATATGTGAGCTGAAGGGTTAGAAGGTAAGGTTTGCCTTTTTGCGGATGATACCAAGATTTGTAACAGAGTGGACACCCCAGAGAGAGTGGAAAACATGAAAAAGGATCTGCAAAAGTTAGAAGAATGGTCTAATGTTTGGCAATTAAAATTCAATGTAAAGAAGTACAGAGTGAAACACTTAGGGAGTAGAAATCTAAGGGAGGCATATGTGTTAGGCGATGAGAGGCTGATATGCACATACAGGGAGAGGGACCTTGGGATGATAGTATCTAAAGATCTGAAGGCGATGAAACAGTGTGACAAGGCGGTGGTTGTAGCCAGGGTGTTGCTAGGCTGTATAGACAGAGGTGAAACCAAAAGAAGAAAGGTGGTGTTGATGCCTCTGTACAAGTCGTTGGTGAGGCCCCACCTGGAGTACTGTGTTCATTTTGAAGGCCGTATCTTGATAAAGATGTAAGAAGACTTAAAGTGGTCCAGAGGAAGGTGACAAAAATGTTATGAGGATTGCGCCAAAAGACATATGTGAAGAGACTGGAAGACCTGAATATGTGTACCCTAGAGGAGAGGAGGGACAGTGAAGATATGATGCAGACATTTAAATATTTGAAAGGTATTATTTGTTACATTTGTACCCCACATTTTCCCACCTATTTGCAGGCTTAATGTGGCTTACATAGTACCGTGAGGCGTTAGCCACCTCTGGTGATGAAAACAAATACAGAGCAATGTGATTATCGAAAGAGATTATGTGTTACAAAATTAGGAGAATCGTAGAGAAGAAGAGTTGTATAGTGTTCATTACGGGCTTTGGTTTTGTTGTGTTGCTGGGTTCAGGCACTTAAGTTGGGTCCAACTTCATCCAATAAATTGTGCTACTTAGCTTTTTAATTGGCAGCCATTTTTCTCTGTTTGCTGGTGCGATTTCAGTGATGCATGCCTCTTCCCTGAAGAAGATTTTCGAAACCTGGCCATGTTGGTTGAGGTTTGATCTGGGAGAAACATCGCTGCTGCAAATTAATTAAAAAGCTAAGTAGCATAATTTATTGGATGAAGTTGGATTATTGTTTTAAGAAGAATAATATCATGAATTCTGTTGCTCTGTTCATAGAAAATTGAAGATAATGTGTTTGGAAATTAACTGCACTAGTTATAGAAAATCAAAGAAAAGTAACATGAAAAAAGAGTGATAAAATTGAAAAGAAACGGGTTGATCAATGAGGAAGTGATTGTCACTACTATAAGATTGGGGGTTTCCCCAGATGGTGGACTTGATGAAATATTCTGATGATCCCCCGTTTAAGGAAGCTGTGCAATTATTAGAAAATATATTTTGCTGTTACGGATATGATGTATAAATTTAGGAAATTTAAGAGTGGGATAGATTCTGGATTCTTAAAATAAGTAGAGTCACTGACGTCATTGCAACTCAAATCACTCACTTTTATGTGAGTGTAATGCTAATACCTTTTCAGACTGATGACTTTACCATCCAGCTTATGACACCTGATTCAGGCATAGTGCCAAAACACAGCTGTGTCGGGTCAGTCATTAAAATCTTTGTCATTTGGATCTGTGGTCTTATCTGCGTTTTTTGCTGCCTCTGCTTTTGTTTGTCCCTGGAGGTATCTGTGCAGGTTCTTTCATTTCCGTAGAAGCATTATACATTCATATATTGGCATATATGCGCAAAAACGACTATATAATTACACCTGCAGAGGGCAGCTGATATGTGGCAAGTGGATATCAAGGTCTGGGGGAGTATTGTAACAAAAATATACATAGTTACTGGAACCTTTAAAGATTTTAAATGCATAAAAATGTTTTTTAAAAGCACCTTTAATATTTATGGAATAATGAAGTGTTTGAACTGAACCAGTGACCCTAATAGCAGAGCAACTTTTAACCACTCTTGTGCCACATAATTTGCTTTGAAAATCAGTCTTCCTGAATACACTAGACATAGTGTATGATGTGCCAACTGTTTTGGTTTGTTCCTAGCTTACACATGGTACCCCCATAGTGCCCCAAATTGACCTCCAAACACTCTTAATTAGGATCCTATTTTGGTGATATTTCCCCTTTCATGTCATTCCATTTTGCTGAAAATTAATAAGCAACTAATTAATCCTTCTAACCTCTTTTGATTTTTTTTTTCCTTCTAGTTTTATTTTTAATGCACCAGAAGCACTGAATCCCAACATTTCCAGTAACAATGATTCAGAGACTGACGAAGAAAAAGCGGACACAGACGGTGAAATGGTAATTCAGAAACATAAACTTCAGAATGAAGAGCAGAAGATAACTGCAAATAATAACAAACTCAGCCACTTAGAAGCTGGTTACAGAAACTATGGAAGTGATGTCCATGAAGAAGGTGTTGGAAATTGTGTTGACAAATGTGATACAGCTATTAACGGACTTGTTTCTAATTCTTTGTGCTACCAAGTTCTGAATTATGACTCAAAACAAATGAAAGAAACTGGCAATGATGCACATCTCACCCCATTTTCTGAATCGGTTGTTCCAGGGGACTTTGAAACGAGGACATTGTCTCACTACAATTCCTCTGGCAGAGGAAGTGTCCCAGAAGTAGATGCCAGTGTGGATTTGGCCTCTGAAGAACCCGAAAGCATCCAAAATGAAAGCTCTGTGTCCACCGAAGAAAACAATTCTCTCACAGAAAGTGCAATACTCGAAATGCCAAATGCCACCATAGTTGTACAAAATGGCATTCTAAATGATTATTGTCAAGCTGGTTACTCCAATAGAAGAGATTCTGAGCAGGACATGGAATTTCCAGTATGGAAATGTCATACTTTATACCTTTCTTTGGATAACAATGGAGTACTTGATCGCTATGAAGGAAGAAATCAAAATGAACTTTCAGATGTTTATTTCAAAGAGGGCCTGTACCCTGGTGGCCAGTGGGTGGAGCCTGTGATGGTGGATGAAGGCGTGGCAGAAGATTTTAGCAGCGAGGAATTGAATGGGATGGATATTGAGGATGCAGATGTGGCAGAGGCTCTTGCAGCCCTGGAAGCTGCAACAGCAGGAGAAGATGAGGATGAGGAGTATTAACAGTGCTCATCTTTATTATGGACATTCTCATCCCCTCATTACTCAGGAAACAAAATGAAACTGTTCCTTATACATTTTGTTGAATGTTTAGAGATGTGAAAAAGGAACATTTTTCAAAAACCATTGTGGGCCTTTTATTTAGCTTTCTGTTAGTTGAAATGTAGCCAGGGCTATTTTGGGGTTGGGAGGTTGGGAACAAGAAAGGAAAGTATCTGTGGCCCGGCCTTGTAAGGGCCTCTTGGTAAAGCTTATAGGTGTCACTGATGCAAAGCTTTAGGGTGCCTAGCACTGACTATTCATAACTGTGGTTTCTAACTCTGTACCCCAGTGTGACACCAGCTCTGACTGCACCATCTACGTTTTACTTAATTTAGGGTCATCGTCCATTTTAGTCTGTGGTAAATACAATTGCATAGAAGAGTCCTGGACTGATTTGGTATATTAGTGGTCCCTGAAGGATTCAATGTCAGTAGTCGCTTCCCCTTTTCACTTTCACCCAGGAAGGTTAGAGGCAACTATCCTGAAGAAGAGTGAAGAGAAAAAGGATTAAATTTCAGATTCCATAGAGTCCCACAGATCAATCCAGAGACGTGTGGGTTGTGTCCCTTTACCAGCAGGTGGAGATAGAGAGAACCTCTGAGGTTTGCTATATGTGGGCCTGTGCAGCCAAGTAAACCTCAGTATTCTCTCTATCAAGCAGGTGGAGGGACAACTCTGTGCAGCGCTGGTTTGATCTGGCTACTGGTGTCCTTTGGGCCTAGTTTAGCACAGACAGGGGTTGAGTGGCTGTTTACAGCTTGTGGTGTACACCTGGTGGTGCCAGGTCCCTCCTGGTCTCCCCCTACCTTTCCTCCATCGCCCGGGGCTGTTGGCCTGATCCGGTGTTTCCTTTCTCTCCTGACTAAAATAAATAAAAAGGTAAGAGACTTTGTTTTTGTTTAATCATATGAAGGAACTAGACGTTCTGCCAAGTCAGTTTTGTGGCAGGCGTTTGTGGAGCATGTCAGTGCCTTCTGAGGCGGCTAAGCACTGCTCCCGGTGTGGGGGCCGGAGAGCAGCATCGGGGGAGTGTGAGTCCTGTTGCCGTCAGCCCGCAGCGGGTGTTCAGCGTGACGGGGGTTCCCCTGAGGCGTCTGGTGAGTCGGAAGCGCAGGGGATAGTTTCAGTGGTTTCCTCGGGGCAGTTAGTGCAGCACGCGTCGACGGGGCGCCATTTTTCCTCTCAGGCGCGACCCGCTCCGCACGTGGAGTTAGATAGGCAAGAGGCGCATCGTGCTTCTGTGGCACAGGCTCCGATGGAGGGAAGCGATATGGAGGGAGCAGGGGAGTCCCTTTCAGTTCCTTTTTCCCCGGATTTTGTTTTATTAATCCACAATGCCTTTCTTCTGAAGAAGTCAGGAGCTTCTCTTCAGGCAGCCCCGTCTCTTCCTCAGCAAACTTTGGTTGCGGCAGCCTCTCAGTCTTTCTTGCCAAAACGTCCCTGGGTGGAGATTTTGGATCCCGATGAGCAGATAGCCCGGTTTTGTCTCCGGGCTCTCCCTCAGAGTCTTTGGATTTGGCAGATGAGGTCACCCTGCCCTCTGAGGAGGGGGATGATCTGACGGCTGCCCGCCTTTTTCGCAGGGAAGAGCTTCCCTCCCTGATTGTTCTGTTTTTTTAGGTTTTGGCCATTTCATCTCCTGACTCGTCAGGGGGAACGGGTCCGGTGCCCTCTATTATGTCTGGCACCAAATGCCCACCTCGTTCCTTTCATGTGCATGAGGCCATGAAGATCCTTATTTTGGCACAGTGGGATACGCTGGACAGTGGGCTTAAGGTTGCTAGAACTATGTCGCATCTTTACGTGCTGCCTGCTGCTGACTTAGACTTGCTGAAGGTCCTACAGTGGATTCCTTAATCACAGCGGTCACTAAGAAAATCACTCTCCCTGTGGAAGGTGGCACGGCGCTCAAGGACCCTCAGGATAGTAAAAGTGGGAGACTTTTTTGACGCTGTCCTTTGAAGTAGTGGCCCTTTCCCTGCAGTCCTCAGTTTGTGACTCCTATGCGGCGCAGACTTGCTTATTGTGGGTACAAAAAACCTCCTCTTCAGAAGAGCTCATGGCTGTTTTGCCGGCCTTAGAGTCCAGTTTAGCCTTCCTTGTGCATCTTCTTTATGATCTTTTGAGGGCTTCGGCGAAAGAGGTTTCCCTAGCGGTCACCGCATGCCACTGGCTGTGGTTGAGGCATTGGGCTGCAGACGTGGCCTCTAAGACACGATTAGCGAGGCTTCCTTTTAGGGGAAAGCTTTTGTTTGGGACAGACCTAGAACAGATTGTGAAGGACCTAGGTGACTCAAAGGGCCAGTGCCTCCCGGAGGACAGGTCCAAGTTTCTGTGACCGGCAGGACCTAGACCTAAGTTTAGGGATATACAGCATTACCGTCCAGGTCACGGGGCCTCTTTTCAGAGAGCAAGGTCTTGTCAGAGACCTCAGTCCTTTCGAGGTGACAGGCGGGCCTTCCTTTCCGGTAACAGAAATGCCTATTTTTCTATTATATTTCCATTATCCATGATGTATTGTAAGCCACATTGAGCCTGCAAAGAGATGGGGAAATGTGGGATACAAATGTAATAAATAACTTATGCTAGGGTATGGCGTACTTTTGATTCATGGTGTGCGAGTTCAGGATTGTCAGCGGCTTCGGTATCAGTTATACTCGCGTTTCTTCAGGACGGTGTACAGGAATCTGTCTCGTTGAGTTCTCTCAAGGTGCAGGTGGCAGCTCTGGCATGCTTTAGAAGCCGCCTTCAGGGGGCGTCCATCACCTCCCTCCCGGATGTGGTTCATTTTTTGAGGGGCGTAAATTGGTTGCATCTTCCGCACGTGCCGGTTCTGCCAACCTGGAACCTTAATCTAGTTTCTCAAAGCGCTTCAGTGTCCTCCTTTCAAACCCTTATCGGGGATTACAGTTAAGGATTTCACCTTGAAGGCGATTTTCCTAGTAGCCATTACATCGGCTCGGAGAATTTCAGAGTTGCAGGCGCTTTCTTGAAGAGACCCCTTCCTGCGTTTTACGGAGGTGGTGGTTTCGATTAGGACAGTTCCTTCGTTTTTGCCCAAAGTAGTTTCTTGTTTCCACTTGGGGCAGTCCCCACATTTGCCGGCTTTTCTCCGGGAAGATTACCCCGAGCAATTCCGGGCTGTTCACTGCCTTGACATGAGACAGGCTCTTCTTAGGTATTTGGAAGTGACCAATGAATTTCGTATTTCTGACCATCTCTTCGTCCTTTTTGGAGGCAGTAAGAAGGGGCATATGGCTTCCTAGGCTACCATAGCCCATTGGGTGCGGGAGGCCATCACTTCGGCCTATGTGACTTTGGACAAGCAAGCCTCTGCACAAATTCATGCTCACTCTATGCAAGCTCAGGCTTCCTCCTATGCAGAGTCCCATTTGGTTTCTCTGGAAGATATCTGCAGAGCCGCTACATGGGCTTCAGTCCATACGTTCACTCGTCATTATCGGGTACATGTGGCAGCTCGGCAAGATGCGATGTTTGGCTCGTCAGTGATTTCTGCCGGGTTGGGGGTGTCCCGCCCTACTTGAGGACTGCTTGGGTACATCTCACAGTCTCTGGATTGATCTGTGGGACACTATGGAAGGAAAAATTATTCTTACGTGATAATTTTCTTTCCATTAGTCCCAACAGGTCAATCCAGAGCCCCCCCCCCCCCCCCCCCCCCACCTGGATTTACTGTCTGCGGTTTTGTTTCGGTTGGTTAGTTTTTCAGATTTCATTGTTCTGATTGTTCCTTCATTTGATTAAATAATAAAAAGAAATAAAGTTAGAAGTGGTTGAAGTATGTTGGGCAATTGGTCTGGCAATGTCAGGAGAGTTTTCTATTGTTTCTATTCCACTGCTTTGGTATCATTCATACTGAGGTTTACTTGGCTGCACAGGTCCACATATGGCAAACCTCGGAGGTTCTCTCTATCTCCACCTGCTGGTAGAGGGTCACAACCCACAAGTATCTGGATTGATCTGTTGGGACTAATGAAAAGAAAATTATCAGGTAAGAATTAATTTTTCCTTATATTACTTGCCCTTCATTTCATAGGACTTATTCACAGTTAGAAGGACTCCACACCTATCATCAAACCAATGGCTCTGCAGTTCTGTACTGCTAAGGGCGGTTTGAGATAAAAATGAAAATGCATCTCACAATTGACTTCCATAGATTCTGTGCAAAGGGTAGAATGTCCTCTGACAAAAACCAGGCAGAGCAGTTAGGTCTCTCATTTAAGGGGCCCTATGAGGCCTACTAGAAATGAGACAACAGTGTCCCTAGACTTTGAGATAAGTACATGGTGGCAAACCTTTATGGTTTCCTTCTCCAACAGGGACTGCTAGCAGCATCCTGGAGAGGGCAGCTGATAATGCTTGGAACCAGGAGGCCTCCCTGAGCCATTAAGCTAACAGGTGCACATAAGCAGCTGCACAAATTAGTGCCTGAAGGGCCATTGCAGAAAGGCTGATGGTAGAACCAGATGTCCGAGTGCATGGCTTCGATCACGAGCATAATACTGTGCCATGCAAAAAAGCTGATGGCATGCAAATTTTATACGCAGAAAAACTTGTGGCTAATAGAGGGGAACATGCTGGACACATTCAGACAAAAGTTCCATGGTAAGCACAGCTTCGTGTATGCATGTCCAAACAAAAATTGAAACTCTCAGCACACATCAGCACCTGTTGTTCTACGCCTGAATAGGAGCCTCGCAAAAATTGTTTGCACATAAAACTTTTGTGAGGATCATATTTAGGCACAGAAGAACTGGTACCAATATGTACTTTCACTTTGGTTTTTGTTCAGACACACACATATGTCTGTTACATCCCATCTGCCTTTGAACCTTTCAAGGGCTTCCTTCTACTTGCAAAAATAGATAAAACAGGCAGTTAAATCTAAACAAACAGGCATGAAATCCTCTCTGTAAACCCTTGTACATGGCCCAGGACCTGGTGAAAAAATTCTCATGGTAACCACACATCAAATTCCCCTGCTTATCTTTCTTCATTGCTGTGGAATACTCAGTGGCCTCATTAACATTCATTTCATGCCAGTTAACACTCACACTCAATCACTTTCTGCATTGTTTGGTGCATACAACTCACATTCAGCCATGCAGCTAGGACCATGGTAGCTTTCTGCATTAGACCCTGAGTAAGTCATGGAGCCCAGACTGGCCACTGTTTGAAATAGGATACTGGGCTAGATAGACCCTTGGTCTGATCCAGTATGTTAACTCTTATGTTGTTATGGTAGCTATTATTAATTAAGAGGCAGATGGCACCTTATAGACTAAATTTATTGAGGCATCACTTCGTCAGACACATGAAGTGAAGTTCAGAAGGTATGTAAATATACATGAATATGCATTTGCAGGAGGGGGGTGGGATGCAGACTAAAGAGAAAGTATTGAAAAGCTCGGGGCAGAGTATGAACAGAGTGATAATGGCAGCATAGTTCTATTAACTGACAACTGTGGTGAAAGAGAGAGAGCAAAAACAGGATGACCAGTGTTGTTTAAGGTACTTAAGTGAAAGCAAAAATAAATACATGTTTTGAAATTTAAATTTAATCAGTTTTCAGGAAGGAAAAGCCTCAAGGAGCTCCAAGTCAGAAGACTTAAAGAGCTATAACAATTAAATTAGATCTGCTCATCATCATTGGCAAAATCCTTCCAAAACCACACAGGTATATCTTATATATGTTCATTTCAATATTCACTTCAGTATAGTGTCCAGTATAGTGCCTAAAAATTGAAAACAATAATTAATCAGTAATTTCACTTATCCTAGCATAAGTGAACATATATAAGATATACCTGTGTTTTTGGAAGTTTTTTGCCAGTGATGATGAACAGATCTAATTTGATCGTTATAGCGCTATAAGTCGGGGCCTGCCTTTGAGCTCTTTGAGGCTTTTCCTTCCTGAAAACGGATTGAAGTTATTTTCTATATATAAGTGGGACAATTTTTGTTCATTTAGATTGATTTGGCATTACCCACCCCCATTTTGATTTTTTGTTTTAATATTTAAGTAAAAGTACAGCAAAGAACACATTAAAATATTTACTTGAAACTAAAAAAATTTATTGCCTAATATAATACTTTTTGAGTAAAAGTACTGTGACTACAATAAATGCAGCTACTGTTAATGTTTTTATCCTAACTGTATTCTATTGCTTTTAGTAAAATTAAATTTTGAAAATGACTCACTCATGCGAGTGCACTTGTGAGTCATTCTTAAACCAGCACAGCTGAAATGGCATTCAACAATTGCACTGGCAGCAGTCTGATAAAAACAATTTCTTTCAAATCAAACAAGGCGACAGTACTGCTGATGTCTTCTTACTGTGTGTGCAGGTATTGATCAAGGGAATCTCTGTCAGAAACACTTTCTTATAGCAAAGAATAATTTATCTTCATCGTCATTATCATCCGTATTAGAAGTGATCTGTCTAACTCATCACCTGCATCTTCGTCTTCATCATCATAGTCGTGATGTCCAAATTACAGAGAAGGATTTCATAAAGTTGGAATCATTGTTCTAACAATTTTTCAGCTCATGGTATACATTAATACAGTGTTTACCATAACACTGTATGCATGTACAAGTATATAAGTATAGCCACACTGGGACAGACTGAAGGTCCATCAAGCCCAGCACCCTGTTTCCAACAGTGGCCAATCCAGGTCACAAATACCTGGCAAGATCCCGAAAATGTTCAATACATTTTATGCTGCTTATCCCAGAAATAAGCAGTGGATTTTCCCCAAGTCAATCTAATACTGGTCTATGGCCTTTTCCTTTAGTAAGCCGTCCAGACCTTTTTTAAGCACTGCTAAGCTAACCACCTTTACCACATTCTCTGGCAATGAATTCCAGTGTTTTAATTGCACGTTGAGTGAAGAAACATTTTTACTACTTTGTAGCTTCATCGCATGCCCCCTAGTCCTAGTATTTTTAGAAAGAGCAAACGATTCACTTCTACCCATTCCACACAACTCATTATTTTATAGACATATCATATCTCCCCTTCATAGATATGTCTTTGAGAACTGATTCAAGAATGTGAGATGTGTGTGAACCCTTCAGTCTTAAGGCCAGACAAAGAGGCTTCCTCTCTAAAGACTGTCAATCCAGTGAACAGTCACCCCAATGTAAAATTTTCCATGGACTGAGCAGCAGTCGGTTGTAGTAAAGATGTCTGTTCACCAAGAATTCCAACCAGCTTCAACATGACCAAACTCATCGCTGTTCAGTTTGACTGGAGACCATTCACCAGTACAGCAAACACAGACAACTCCACTGTTCTCATAGGCTATAGTTCCTGAACAGCAACATTTAAATATAGATAATCCATTGTTTGTGTGACGAGGTTTACAATAGCGAAATCATGTTCCAGTTTCTGCTGCTTCATTTGGTTTACTGACAAATCGTCATTTACGGTTCGCTTCCACTTTTACTATATACTTTTAACTGTAAGCATCAGATGTAACAGAGTAAATGTATTAAAAATTGGTAAAATTATTACTTTGGTAACAAATGTTTCCTGTACTTCTTTACAAGTAAAAGTGACAAAACGTTTACTTAAGTACAGTGACTAGTTACTTACTTACCGTAGAGAGTCCCCTCACATTTGTAGTGAGACATAATTCCATTGTCCCTATTCAAGCCTAGGGTGATGATGTTAAGATTTCTAAGGAGTTCCATTTCAGCAGATACTCTTCAAAAAGCTGAACACCTTCATCATAGGCCTGAATAGGAACAATGGATTCATGGCTCGCTACAGGTGTGAATGAACTTAAGTATTCTGAGGTCATCCTGTCTTTATTTTCTCTCTTTCACCACAATTAACAGTTAATTGAACTATGCTGCTATTATCACTCTCTCTGCCCTGCACTTTTCAATACTTTCTTTCCTCCCCCCCCCCTCCCCCCTTCAAAGGCCATATTTATCCACCTCCGATCCCTTAGTGAACGGTAAGGGAAGGGCATGCATGAAGTAAATCGCATGCAAATGAGCTGCTCGCAATTAGCTCATTTGCATGCGATTTCCTTGGAAGCCAGTCGGCCAGCTGGACATGTGCAGAGCAGCCAATCGTTATGCTGGCTGCTCTGCTCATGCCAAAGATGGCTTCACATCAAAAAAAAAAAAAAAAAAGGTCGTCCCTGACGAGCACTGGACTTCTTTTTTTTTTTTTTTTTTTTTTTTCTACAGGTTTCTTGATGGGTGTCCTTCTTGGACGCATTTTTCTTACAACCACCGCCGGAGAGAATCGGGACATGCGAGAATGTCCAAATCAAACTATTTGGACATCCCTTTCGATTATGTCCCTCCAGGTCTCTCTCAGCCAATCACAGTGCATTTAGCTGTCACTGGTGTCAGCTAAACATGCTGTGATTGGCTGAGAGAGACTTGGAGGGGCATAATCGAAAGGGACGTCCAAATAGTTTGATTTGGATGTCCTCGCATGTCCCGATCCCCGATTCATTAAAAAGCATTGACAGGCTGATTACTGCTGCTGAGCCCAAGCTTCTCCAGCCCTCATTACCGGTTCAGCAAACCCCTCTCCTTTCAACAGCACCAAATTGCTTTTGCAGTAAATAGCTTGTCCACGCCTGATTGGTCGTCTGCCCTGGCACCCATCGCACCAGAATACTAATCAGATTGTCGTCCTTCTCAGACGTGTTTTGGAGCTCGCTAGGTGGTGTTCAGCCCTGCAAGAATTTTCCGGGGAGGTTTGAGCAGGAAAATAGCCAAAAAAAAAAAGACAGCTGTAAGGTTTGTCCGTTTTTTTTTCCTTCCGATTCCCTCACAGCAGCCCCAACGAGAGGTGCAGACCTTCCATTAGGTTTTCTACGGTAAGGGGATCGGAAAATGGTAGTGCATCACATCGCATACACATTATAATACTAATTTGCTCATTTGTATTCCATTTTCATTAGCTGCTACCGTGACAGGAAAATGGCTCGAAGAACCCTTTTGTGCATGTCCCGGTTTACTACTTGCGCGTTATACTGGCTAGAACCAGTTTAAAAACCACGTTTATGGCTCATTAAGTTTAGTGCATCTGGCCCTAAGTGGGCTCTGGTTCTTCAAGTGTCATGCCTCAATAAAACACTTAAGGGGCAATTCTATGTAGGCACTCTGACTCCGCATGCTGAGTGCTAATTCTATAAGATGCTATTACAAAATACATGTGTAAATCGGAATTGGTGCGCCTACACTTTAATGTGCCCGCTTACGCCATGTCAATGGCAGATGTAAATGGGCACACTTAAGTACAGCAAGCCTTATGCATTGAGATATGCCATGGTGATCTCATGCTCCACCAGGGGCAGAGCTATGTGGGGCCACAGGGGCCTGGGCCCCCCTCCCGCCGTTGCCTACCTTTGCTGGTGGGGGACCCCAACCCCCGCCAGCCAAGGTCCTCTTCTTCCTTTGTTCTGTTTCTGAGTCTGACGTCCTGCACGTACAACGTGCAGGACGTCAGACTCAGAGCAAAGGAATTAGAGGACCTCGGCTGGCGGGGGTTGGGGTCCCCCGCCAGCAAAGGTAGGTGATGGCGGGGGAGGGGGTCGAGAGGGTCGTCGGTGGGGGGGGTCAAAGTTGGTGGTGGCGGTGGTGGGAGGGTTGGCAATGGCAGGGGGGTCAGCGGTGCTGGGGGGGGCTAAAATGTGCCCCCTCACCTCGGGCTCTGGACCCCCTCCTGCCGAAGTCTGGCTACACCCCTGTGCTCCACCCATGAGTATGCCCCCCCCCCCTTGCAGTTCTGCACTAAGGCCACTGTTCCCTTTTAAACTGAGTGGGAGGCCTCCAACTGCACTGCTGCCAGTAGGTGCTGGAGCTTCAATATTGTGTTTTCAATTAGAGACAGGCAGGTTCCCTGGAGTCCTGCATAGCTTGCTTGGCCCTCATTATTGAAAATATGATAGTGAAACTGCACCACCCACTGGCAGGACTGAAGGTGGAAGACTCCAGCTCAGCTTAGAGGGAACAGTGGCTAAAATGCTGCATTACAGAATAGCACATAATGAACTTCTACACATAGGAGCCAGTTTTCTCAGCATGTGTATAAGGCACATGCAATTTCATTTGCCCAATTATAGAACTGTCCTGTTTTTCTATGTAACCCTAGTCTCACCACAAAGTTCTGGGCACCAGCTAGCTCTTCAGGTTAGGTACCTGGACAGGGCCACAAACAAAAGTTTTATTTTACTGAGCTGTGCGCAAGCCGGGGCCAGAATAATTCCGGTAGGCCGTAGGGTTTTAAGCCACACTTTTTCTTATTTCTTTGATAGAGTCTTAGAGTAAATTGACTTCACTCTCATTCCAAAGAAAACCCTTCAGAAACTTTACTGAAACACTGCAGATAATCCAAACTTCATACGTTTCTTTAACAAACAGTTCAATCTGTATCAAACAGTTCAATTGGGAAGCTTGCCAGGTGCCCTTGGCCTGGATTGGCCGCTGTCGTGGACAAGATGCTGGGCTCGATGGACCCTTGGTCTTTTCCCAGTATGGCATTACTTATGTACTTAAGAGGGGGGTTTTTTAGCGCCAAATCCAAGACTCTTGCTGTAAGGTTCAGTAATCTCTTATAAATCCTAGGGTATTTAAATATTTACAATATTCTCCACTCTTCCAATATCCATCCTTCATGGCAGAACAATCCAAGACTGTTCCTCGCTTGTGCGGTATACTGTCCCATTCACTCAGGATCAGTCCTTTTTCCTGCCCAGAGCTGCTGCAAGACCTCTTGCTCCCGGTGCCACTTCAAAATGGCTGCTGCAGAAGTCTTGCGAGGTCATCGCTTAAACTCTCGGAAACCATTTTGAAGTGGTGCCGGGAGCGAGAGGTCTGCAGCAGCGCCAGGTAGGAAAGAGGGGACTCTTTCCTGCCCCAAAAAGGCACTATAAAACCAGGCCCGATAAGGTACAGGACAGGAGGGGAGGGGATGTGGATGGAGTGAGCTATAAAAAAAAAAAAAGGTGAGAGGAAGGAGGCTGGAAAAAAGATTGGGGAGAGGACATATATGGGGAAGAGAGTATCTGGCCTCTTGGGGGGGGGGGGGGGTCAAGGTGACACTGTGGTGCAGTGGGTGTGACTGTTGTCCTCTTTTTTTTTATCACGGCAACTATGGTAACCCTAAGTCTAGTAATCCCCCTGAGGAAATTCCAAAACTCAATTTACCAGGGTATTACATCTACAAGGTGCCACTTGTCTTTGTCAATTTTGTTACATAGCTACCCCTTGTCAAGTTTTTATTATTAATGTACTGATTGCAAGAAAATTACAGGACTGTCAGCTGTGCATACACTGTAGCATGAGCATTATATATATATATATATATATATATATATATATATATATATATATATATATATATAGTAGTAGCAGACATGAGTAATCTCGGTCATACTTTGTGTCTTTCAGTGAAATTATTATACATATTTATTTATTTATTGGAATTTATTAACTGCCTGGGGAGTAAGGTTCACACTTAATGCAGTTAAATCATTTCCATACCTGCTGGCACATGAACCATAGCAAGACATCTTTAAAACTATTGATTTATTTCTATAGATGGTGCTAAAAGAAATAATGTGATGCCTTGTCAGAAACCTTTCTATATCAGTTAATGACATCACATGTGTACAGATAGCATACATAGAAAACACAATTGATGTTGATTGTAATAGCCACAAGGTGTACTTTCCCCATAGATCAGGTTCTTTTTACCTCCAAAGAAAGATGTTTCTCTCTGTATTTGGAGAAGTTTATTCAATATTGGTTTCATGGACAGTAAGCTACACTAGACCAAAAAAACAAAAGCAAACATTAACTCCCAGCTCACACAGTTATACTCTACTGCTCACCACTTTCCAAAGGTTTCATAAATGTAATCTAGGGAAGCATTAACGATAAATAAGAAACCCGCCACCTGACAAAGGGGATAAAATTAGCTTGGCTGTGCCACTATTTAGCAGCTGCTCCATCTAGTGGTTATATGAAGCAGCTGCTCTCTTACTACCAGCAAGAAAATCTTCTAATCCAAAGGCAATTTATGGAACATTTTTTCTTCCAGTTTAGAGTCTAGCCCTAAAGGAGGTGGAGCCCCCTTCCCTTCCTGTCCCCTGCTCCCTCTCTTCTGTCTGAGTCCCTTCCCCTGTCTCCCACAACATAACCTTGCATCCTCCCCAGCCCCCTTTTCTGGCAGGAGATGAGAATTGATTTTTTACATGGGATGTGCTAGGGGTGTAGCCAGACCTCACAGTGGAAGGGGACCAGAGCCTGAGGTTTGGGGCACATTTTGAGTGCCACCCCACTCCCCCCCACCTTGCCTCACCTCCTTGCCCCCACACCACCTCGCCTCCTTGCCGCTTTCCCTCACAAACAAATACCTTTGCTTACAGAGGTCCCCAACCCCCGCCAACTGAAGCCTTCTTCAGCGCCGGTCTCTGGCGTCAGTGTGCACAGGAGGAGCAAGAAGAAAGAAGAGCAGGGGGTAGGCAGCGAACGCGGCTGTGCCAGAGACCGGTGCTGAAGAAGGCTTCGGCTGGCGGGGTTTGAGGACCCCCGCCAAGCAAACCTTAGGCCCGGATGAAATTTGTGGGGGCCCAGGCCCCCATGGCCCTCTGTAGCTATGCCCCTGGGATGTGCATTTGGTTCATTAGTATGCCTTAAAAATATGTGAAGAGCAATTCTATACCTTTAGTGTGTACAGATGTGCACCATTATGAACATTAGAGGCACTAAAATCAGTAGTTAATTGAGTAAGCACTTTGGACGCTATACGATAGGGTGGCACCTAAGAGCCATAGCATGTATGTTACGCACCTTGCATGGTGCACTTAGATGTGCTCATTTACGGCTGCCATTGACCTGTCACAAATGGTCATGTCTAAATTTTGACTCACCGATTCAGGTTTACATTAGTATTCTATACCGCCATCTTGGTATACAGATGCAGTTATAGAATTGGCACTCAGCACTGGTGTGCCTCACATGAAATTATGGAACTGCCCCCATAGCAGTGGCGTAGCCAGACAGCCAATTTTGAATGGGCCTGAGCCCAAAGTGGGTGGGCACAATATTTTCTCTGCCCTGCCCTACCGCAAAGTATAAATACATTAGCTAATAAGGATCCTCAAACTCTGTCAGCTGAAGACTTTCTCTGAAGGTGGCCAGAACTCCCTTTTACCAAACTTGACAGGCAGTAGCAACATCCGTAAGCCACTGATGCCAGCACCCTATGCGTGCTTAGCTGTCGGTGACTCAAGCATGCTGTCACTGACTGCAGAGCTTGGTAGAAGGAAGTTACGGCCGTCTTTGGAGGAAGTCCTCAGCTGGGGAGGCTTGGGATCCCTACCAGCTATACAGCAAGGGTCAGAACTGGTGTTAGACATGCTAGGGCCCCCTCCCCCCTACCTTCCCTCCAATTTCCCAATCTGCCATTACTGTCACACCAACAGACCCTCACCAAATACAGAACATGGGATCGCTATCAGAAATAAAAATATTTAGACAAAAATTGAACTCGGAACCCCAAAAAAGTTAAACTTAGCATGTACTTCAACACTGGAGAAATAAAAATAGAAATGCATTTCCTTTCTCCTGAACACGATACAAACACATTTGCTAGATTTCCCAAAGCCAACATATTCCATTTAAAACATTCAAACTACATTGTTTTCTACCTTTGTGGTCTGGACATTGTATTTTTCCATCATGTTGGTTGCAGCTTATTTTCTGCTTTCCTGTCTGTCGTCTTCTAATTCTCTTTCAAGCGGCTGCTGTCCATTTGTCTTCTTTTACCTTCACTACACATGCTTCTGACATATTGACTTCTTATTTTTAGCTCTTTCCTCTCTTTTTTCTTCTTTCTGCCTTGCTGTCAACTCAAATTTCACCCTCTCACTGTTCTCCTTTTTAGTTTACAGCTACCTATCAGATTTTCATCTTTTTCTCTCACCTACTAGCTTTTCCATTTCCCCATCTCACTCCTTCCTCAGCCCTCCATTCCCTTTCATTACCATATTTCTATCCTCTGTAATCACTATTTTTTTATTTATTTCCTTGCCACCCTCTTCCTCTCCTTCCTGGCTCTCTCACATGGTTCCACCATCTTCCTTCCCTCCACCCTTGTAGCCCAGCATCTGCTCCCCCTTTCTCCCCACCCCACTCTTGTAGCCTTGCATCTCTCTTCCCTCCTGCCCTCTCCCCCATGTTCCAACATTTCTCTCTCTCTCTTCCCTCACTCCCACTGTCCGGCATCCCTCCATCACCCTTCTGCTCCTGAATCCAACATCTCCTCCTTTCTTCCCTCTCCACCTCCTGTGTTTTTCTCTCCCTCTCATTCACCCCCAGGTCCAATATATCTCCCTCTCTCCCACGTTCTACCATTTCTCCCCCTCTTGTGCCATGGGTACAACACTTCTCTTCCCCCCTCCCCCCATGCAGCATTTTCTCTCTTCCTCCCTTCCACTGCCATGCCATGTCCAACATTTCTGCCTCTCCCCCACCCTTGTGCCCCATCCAACATCTCTCACTTCCCCATACAATATCTCTTCCTGCCCTCCACCATCATGTCCAATTTTTCACCATCTATCTTCTCCTCCTCACCACCCCCTGTCCAACATTTCTCCCTCTCTTGTCCCTCTCCCCTCCCCATGCAATATTTTTAACTTTCTTACCCCTCTCTACCCTATGTCCCACAATTCTCTCTCTCTTGCCCCTCTCCAACTCATGCCCCCCCCCCCCATGCAGCATCTATCTTATGGAGACCTCCCCCCAACTCTCCCTCTCTTCAATGGGGCACCACCCTTAAAAGGCTGAGCTCCGATCCTGCATCTCCCTCCCTCTGTCCCACAGCAGCGCTTCCCAGACGCTGCCTACCTACCACCACCACGATCCAGCATGTACCTCCCATTTCAGCAGCAGCGGTAGCGATTCACGCTGCTGCTGCTTCGTTCTAACCCGGAAGCGTCTCCTCTCTGCCGAGCGCCCGCGTCCTGCCCCAGCAGAAACAGGAAGTTGTAATAATGGGGGCGGGACGCTGCAGAGGAGACGCTTCCGGGTTAGAACGAAGCAGCAGCAGCAGCATGAATTGCTACCGCTGGTCCGCGCTGCTGCTGAAATGGGAGGATCGTGGCGGCGGTAGGTAGGTAGCGTCTGGGAAGCACTGCAGTGGGACAGAGGGAGGCAGATGAAGGATCGGGGGAGCTCAGCCTGCTGCCGTTCAAACGAAGGTGCTCTGCTGGGTGGGCCTGAACCCAAACTGGGTGGGCCTAGGTCCACCCAGGCCCACCCGTGGCTACGCCCCTGCCCCGTAGTGCTTGCTAATGCCATGTAATGCACATTTCAATTAATGTGCATTAAAACATTTTAACACAGATAAAAATCATTATTTTATCAAAATGAATGTGTTAAACTGAAAACAATTTCCTAAAATCTGGAAACAGGGCTAATTGAAAGCTTTTTTTTCCCCCTGTGCACATCACTATAATTTGCCTACTTCTCTGATAGCTTCTATCTGAACATATAATAGCTGTAGGTCCCCTATGAAATTACAGAACCTCATGCATTTAAACTTCGTGTTGAAGACAGAAAGGAGGAGGCATGCACAGATAGGAAGTGCTGCTCTGCTGCCAGGGGTTGGGGAGGACAGTGCCAGACAATGGTCTCTAATTTGTGCTGGCCTATGTGCACAGGAAAAACATTTTGGGCTCCTTTTACAAAGCTGCAGTAAAATGGGGCCTGCATTAGCATCAGTGCATGTTGTGACACCTTTTTACTGAGGGCACCTTTTTACTGCAGCGGGCAAAAGGCTGTCTTTTTTCCTGAAAAGAAATGGCCATGCGGTAAGTGAACCCCTTACTATGTGGCCATTTCGGGGGGGGGGGGGAGCTCTTACCACCACCCATTGAGGTGGTGGTAAGGGCTCCCACGCTAATCCAGCGGTAACTGCGCTGCTTGATTTCCGTCTGGTAAGCACCGGCACTACCAAAGTAGAAAATATTTTTGTAGCACCGGAAATGGTGCACACTGGGGGTGGGAGGTACCAACGGGCTCCTGCGGTAGCCAATTCCTCGCGCCAATCCTTTAGTAAAAGGGCCTCTTTGTGCGTTAGTTTTCAGCCTCAACGTGATGTGTGTGGCATTGCCTATGTTCACAATAAAGAAAACCAGCTAAAATGTTGTGTGCGTAGTTGCTAGGTATGTGAACTCCCTTCCTGACCTGTGTGTTTGCATACAGCTTAGAGCAGTGATTCCCAAATCTGGCCTGGGGGAACCTCAGCCAGTCAGGTTTACAGGATATCCACAATAAATATTCATGAGATTGATTTGTATACACTGCCTCCTTGGTATGCAGATCTATCTCATGCATATTCATTGTGGATATCCTGAAAACCTGACTGGCTGGGGTTCTTCCACTGGCTTAGACTTAGAAGCTTAGGAGTGTATTGTGCCTGGGTGAGAGAAAAGGTGCAGCAAGGTCTCTGTCAGCAGTGGGCCACAATATACAGCACTCTGGTTAAGAAACACTTGCTCTGTGGTGCGGGGGGGGGGGGGGGGGGGGCCAGGAGGTAGTTACAATTTGCCCTACCCTGGTGCTTGAGGTGATAACAATTTGAGCTACCTTGGTGCATGGGGTCCCAGAAGATAATAACAATTTGCCCTACCTTAGGGACAGGCCTATACTATCAATAATATAGCAGAGCCAGTCCCTTGTCCTCTATAAGGGCCGAAGAATTGGGAGCTGAGCTGCTTTGTTTCTAATTGCAAAGATTTTGTGCCTCTGGGTTGGTTTAGGTATCCTCTCACTCAGTATACCAACTGAAACACTAAGAGGGTCTTTTACAAAGGCGTGCTAATGATTAGTGCGTGCTAAACGCTAGAGACACCCATAGAAATATATGGGCATCTCTAACGTTAGGGGTCCCTTTACAAAGGCACACTAAAGTGTTGTCCCTAAGTTTAACAGAGCAATTACTGAAAACATTTGGCAATTTGCGCCAGTCTTTAAAAGACGACATGTTGCTGGGTTTATCATCTTAATAAACATTTATTGTATGTCTAATTCTAGAGTAGTTATAGTGAGATGAATGTGAAAGACTATTGTTCTTCCTATGGTACATTCATACAAAGATGTTTATGTAGCAAGTATATATATATATCTCATATATATATATATATATATATATAAGATACACCTTTAATATAAAACTAAACTTAGTTAGCTGTAGCTATCCCTATCCCACTCCCCTTTAAAACAGGTACAAGATATTTAAAGGCCAATGCCTGCTATATTGTTGGAGTGGAGGAGTAGCCTAGTGCTTAGTGCAGCAGCCTGAGAGCTGGAGAATTGGGTTCAATTCCCACTGTACTCCCTGTGACTCTGGGCAAGTCACTTAACGCTCCATTGCCCAGGTACAATGATAAGTACTAAATTTGATGTGAGAACATGGACATCCATTTGGATGTGCCAGGGGTGTGTTCATAGCAGGACTTGGGCGTTCCTAAGCCATGGATGTCTTTCAGCGATAATGAAACAAAGACGTCTAAGTTTGCTTTGAGCTAGACCTATGTTTATAATGAATAGCTGCAGTGGGAGTTGAACCCACTTCCCCAGGATCAAGGTCTGCTGCACTAACCACTAGGCTACTCCTCTACTCCACACAAGAGGTGCCCCAAATGACCAGATGACCACTGGAGGAACTCAGAGATCACCTCCCCTTACTCCCCCAAATTGCAAAACATTTTTCCAAACAGCACTTTCAAAAGGAAAAGAGGACTTCTTTTTGTAGAAAATGATCTTTCCTGTTCTGATTTTGGACGTTTTACAAAAAACGTCCAAATTCAGACTTAGATGTCGCATCCAAAAATTCCCTTTCTGTATTTGACTTGCCCAAAGTCACAAGGAGCAGCAGTGGGAATTGAACCCATGTTGCTAGGATCAAAGCCTGCTGCACTAGCCATTAAGCCACTCCTCTGTTTTGGATGTCTTGCATTTGGACGTTTTTTGTTTGAAAATGGATAAAAAAAAGGACACCCAAATCACAGGATGTCCTTGGTATTTTTGAAACGAAATTTGGATGTCTTTGTAAAACGTCCAAATTCCGACTTTGGTGTTTCTTTCAAAAATGGCCATATGACAAAATAAGCAAATAAAAATGGCATTAAAACTAAAACAGCCAAGTAATGTCCCTATATACTGGATACCCACCATGGATAGTTACAGGCCAGCGACTCTTATCACACTCACTGTGATAACAGCTAGGATGGCTTGATCCATATCCCTCAGGCACCCACTATGTTCCCTAGCTCGATCCCTTCTACTGAGCTCATGCCAGTGGTTATCCAGAAGATCCAAGTACTGGATTAGCCTACCATAGCATGATCTCAATCATAAATATACCAATCCAAGCACTCACCTCTCAGCAAGCCTCTCCATCACCATTCACTGGGAAAATGTACCAAAGGCACTCATCTGCCACATTGGGAGCCACTTTTGCTCTGCCCACTGGCGCAGATAGGATAATGACTACTCACCCCTCAGGAATCGCTGTCGCATGCCAAGTTGGTCCTCACACCATTCAGCCAGTACTTCAAACTGAGATTTTTTTTTTTTTAAACAGTGCTCAAAAGGCATTTTTTTTTTAAGGCAGGAGAGCACGCCGGAGCAAAAGAAACCTCAGACGCCTTTTAAAGTCAGGAGAGTGAGAACCACAAACCCCAGTCGGGCAGAGAGGAGGGGGTGAAGGGGAGGAAGGGAGGGACCTGGCACCACCAGGTGTGCACCCAAGTCCCAGGACCAGGACACCTCAGACCCCAGAAGCTCAACTAGACCCAGGGGACCAGGCCAGGAGCCAATCAATCCAGAGCTGCACAGATATGACCATCTACCTGCTAGAGAGAATACTGAAGTTAAGGTGACTGCACATGACCACATATAGTAAGCCTCTGAAGTTCTCTCTATCTCCACCTGCTGGTAGAGGGACATAACCCACAAGTCTCTGGATTGATCTGTGGGACGCTATGGCATGATAATATTCAAATCAGACCAGATGTAAATTTAACAAGGTAATGTAAGAATGTAAAGAAAAATGGGTGGGAGAGCTGGAAAAATCATTGTACTGCCAGTGTCTGCTTTACATACATATTTATAGCCATTGGTCATCTTCCCATAATCCCACAGGAAAATGTAGTGGGAAATTTTTCTGCTGCAGCTTGGTTAGTGGAAAAAGGGGAGAAGGTCAAAAGAGTCATGCTATTTCTGGCTTCCTGCACAGTGGCAGAGATTTTTACGCTTAGTAATATGAGGCTTTAAAAATACTTTCTTCATTCACAACAAACCACTAAAGGTGCTTATATTTATTGCAGTATACACTAGTACTCCCAGCTTAACTGGGCAGAAACACAACAGTCTTTGGGAAAGCTGTGTAGACAGGGAGAACACTTGAAACGCCAAAAAGTAAACCTGACGCTGCCTTTATTGCACATTAGTAAAAAAGGCCCGTTTCTGACTGTAATGAAACGGGTGCTAGCAAGGTTTTCCTCTGAGTGTTTATGTTTGATAGAGTGTGTGTGAGAGTGACTGTGTGATAGGGAGTGAGTGAATGTATGAGTGTGTGTGTTTGACAGAGAGAGTGATACAGAGTGTGACAGGGTTGATGCTGCTTTAGTGGGAGTGGGTGGCAGGCGGTTTAGAGTTTGGTCAGCGTTGTTGTGTTGTGTGGGCTGTTTGTAAGAGTGCTGGTAGTTTTTTTTTTTTAAGTTTTAGGAGAGATGCAATGAGTGTGTGTGACTGAGGGGTGGAGGGGTTACCATTGCTGGGGAGTGGGGTGTCAGTGATTGAGTATGGATACATAGAGTGTGAGTGCCCATGTATCTATGTCCTGCATCAGTGTGTGTGTGTGAGTTTGGGGTGGGGGAGGGGTGTTAACTGGGATCCTGGTTGGAGGTTGTTTAGCGTTGAGTGAGTGGCGATGTTGTATCCATGTCGTGTGTGTGAGATTGATAGGGGGAGGGGGGCTGGGTTTGTAGGGCTGGGAGGCAAAGGGGGGAAGTGGGAGTGGCCATGTTGTATCCATGTCCTGTGTGTGTGAGATTGACAGGGGGAGGGGGCGTGGGGGGTTGTAGGGGGTTTGGGGGGAAGGGATCTGGTTTTGGCTGACCTCATGTGTCTGGCAGTGGCGTACCAAGGGGGTAGCATTGGGGCGGTCCGCCCCGGGTGCATGCCTGGGGGGTGGTGCCGCGCGCCGGTCAGCTACGTTGGTTTCCATGCTCTGTCTGCTGCCTCGGAACAGGTTACTTCCTGTTCCGGGGCAGAGGGAGAATGGAAACCAACGAATTGACCAGCCTGCAGCACCCCCCCCCCCCCAGAGGCTTGCACCCGGGGGGGGGGGGGTTTGTTCGCCGGGATGGGGGGTGTCCTTTTGCCAGGGGGGGTCGCACTGCACCGGGGGGCGGGTGCATCGGCATCCACCCCGGGTGTCAGCGCCCCTAGGAACGCCACTGTGTCGGGGCTCATTGTGAGGGAAGTGAGATGTGTGTCCATGTTTTTTTACAGCAGCTTAGCAGTTCTCTTTTTAGAGATTGACAGGGGGAGGGGTGGGGGGGTTGTAGGGGGGTGTGGTGTGATGGGGGGAACTGGGATCGTGCATCAGTGTGTATGTGTGAGAGGGTTGATGGTGGCAGGGTGTGAACTGGGATCTGGTTTTGGCTCACCTCATGTGTTTGGGCTAATTCTGAGCCAAGTCAGATGATTGTCATTTTTTTTTTTTTTACAGCAAGTTGGGGGTTGGGAAGGGTGGAACTGGGATGTTCATCAGTGTGTATGTGAGTGAGAGGGTTGATGGTGGAAGGTAGGGGCAGGCTTTGCTAATTGTGAGGCTGCAGTGTATTTCTGTGTTGGTGTGTGTGCCAGTATCAGAGTGGGGGCAGGGTTTGGAAACTGTGAGGCTGCATTGTTGTATTGCTTTTTGAGACAGATTTTTTTTCAGCCTTACCTTCTTTGTTTGTGCTGGCTGTGGTCCTCTGCCTTCCTTTACTTGATGGGTTTTTTTTTCTATCATTCATCCTGTCTGAGTGATTGAGTCGTTATGGGGGAGGGGTGTGGCTTGGTGGGCGACCTTCCTTGTTTCTCCTCGCTGTCCTCTTTAGAGATTGACAGGGAGGGTTATAGGGTGTGTGAAGGGGGGGAACTGGAATCGTGCTGTGAGACAGAGTTTGGCTGTGCTGCTGTCCTTCCATTTGCTTCAGCTGGGTTTTTTTTTCTCACTCATCATGCCTCAGTGAGTGAGTGTTAGGGAGGGGGTGTGGCTTGGTGGCGACCTTCTCCAGCTATCCCTGCCCTTCATGTCAGCAGGTTTTTTTTGTTTGTTTTCGATCACTGAGGCTGCCTCATGCGATTGGTTGTGTCATTGCTCCGCCCCCGACGTCATAACGTTTGACATGTGGGCGGGGCAGACACTCATGGAGCAAAAAGCGGTCTCAGCCACCTCACTTTAGAATGTTGGGAAAGTGAGGCTTCATTAGAATGTTGGAGGTGCGTTTTATATAGATAGAGCTAGATCCAGAAGAAAGACACTTCAAGATGGAATAAGCTGGTTTGAGAGAGAGAGAGAGAGAGAGAAAGAGAGCACAAACCAGAGGGATGTAAAGAGTTTACACGTAATCCTTCACCATAAACTAATGCACAAATGCCTACTATATGACTGAATGTAACTCAGCTTGAGCTACATCTACTTTTTAATTGAAGGGGTTTCTTCAAAGATGAACACATTATTCCACTAACAAAATCAACAAAGCCCTAGCCTGTGAAACTGAGAGCCATGTTTTATAATATGTACGTACTGTTTCTGATTTATTTTGGAAGTGATTAATAAGTCATTTAGGGGTCCTTTTACTATGCTGCAGCAAAAACGTGGCCTTAATGTGCCTTTACATGGGTTTTTCTCAAGCGCTAAGCCATTTTTACTGCAGTGGTAGAAATAAACTTTTTTCTCTTTTTGTATCACTGGCCATTTAAACAAAATTAGCACATTTGCACTTACCACCATCCATTTTGTAGGCAGTAAGGGCTCATGTGTTATTCCTGCACTAACTGATCAGTGCATGGTAATGTAGCAGTGCTGATTAGCACAAGAATGCCCACTCTCTGCTCCCAGACACACCCCCCTCCAAAACAAAATGTAAAATATTGGCGCGCTTACTACAAGACACCTGAGCATGTCCTATGGTATGCCATTTTAAGCAGTGCTAGGCACACAGTAGCACCTAATACAACTTAGTAAAAGGGCACCTTAAATCAATAAAAAATTATGCCCCAGGAGGCTCTCACCATCCTTGTTGCATTTTGAGCCCTGATACACTAAGGCTTTTTCCTGTTCTGTGTCTACAGGAGCGACCAAACCACGGAAGTGGCAAGAACAATGTCCCATGAAAAGTCACAAGAACAGGAGAAGAGTGGGAACAGAATCAGGCTATTCAAAAAAACCCAGACCATAGACATCCTACATAGATATAAAATTTATTAAAGGATGACTCAACACGGTACCATGTTTCGGCACTGAAAGTGCCTTCTTCAGGAGTCTGCACAAATACAGATAAAGACACATGTAAACGTCTTGAGTACACATCAAAACATAAACGAAAGTAGGCATATTAACTATACATCAAAAGGGTAGATCAAAATATATGATAAAAGGCTACAGGATGAAACAGTTTAAAAAAACATTTGTCATAGTGCGGTGAGAAAAAGGTGTATCGCCAACTAAAATGTATGTTATGTACACACTGTGCGGTGACATAATATACTTCAACAACATATCAGATTAGAGCTCACATTTTTTTAAAGGTTTTTCTGAAGACATTCATAAGGATTGTTAGACACGTTTACCAAGGTTCAAGGTTTTTGAACATATTCATGTTCTACCTTATGCTTTTATATCTAATGCATTATTTTAAGACCATTATTTGTACATCTTTTGGTCCTTTTAAACAAAATGGCACATTTGCATGTCCTTTTTAACTCTTTTGACAAACTTTTTTTTACTTAATTCATCCTGTAGCTTCCTTTTTACCTTTTTTTTTCTCATGTTTACATTCGTCATTACTTTTTGTGAATGTATTTTAACTGATTGTTCAATCCTGTAGCCTTTTATCATTATTATATATATTTTAATATACCTTTTTGATGTATACTTAATATGTCTACTTTTGTTTATGTTTTGATGTGTCTACGGGAGACAGCCTAGTGAACCAGGTCCTTGGTGAGCTGTACTACACTGTACCCTTACTCCTCCTTAAAACCTTTCAGGAAATTCAAACCCCTGGAATTTTCCCCAGCTCAGCTCAGTGCTGGAATAGTCCTTGGTATGCATAGGATTGGGGTTTTTTCCATCAACATCATAATCTCCTTGGAGCAGGAATCTCCCTACCAGTATTACCTGTCTGAATCATTCATTGTAAACCCTGTATTGATGTATCTGGGTTTCTCTTGTACACCACGACATGAATTACAGTGTAATGCTTAAAAAAAAAAAAAAAAAAAAAAAAGAAGAAGTAAAAATAGCATTCCACTGAGAAAAATTGTTGACAGGGTTGTGGTTGCTGAATTTCCAGGAATCATTATAACATCTTCTATGAAAAGTACATTAATTTGCAGGGCTTGTGTTTCAGGGACCAGCAAATTAAATCAGACTGTGTAACTTCATGATTCTATTCCAGGAACCACTCACTTATGACATGGATTTTTGTGCATTCCTGGTAAGCTATAGTGAAAGAAAACTGCTGAAAAAACTTGTATTTAGGTGATAGTAGCTAGTTCGCTAGTAGTGATGTAGTGAAAAAAAGGATTTACCAGAAACACTGGTCATTTGCTCTAACATATTAGTATACTTTCTAAATCTTTTAGAAACCAGATATAGTACCTCCTGAATACCACAATTAGGTCACATTAATGCCATCACATGTAAATTGATAAATCAGGATGGGGGAAAGTTCCCATATACTAGTTAATAGACATTCAACTATGTCATTCAAAAAGATTCATTATTGAAACATTTTTATAGGGTTATTGAAGAGAGTGTTTTGGATATTTTACCTCAAGAATTCAATTGATGTTGGTGCCTCTCTTCCTGAGATCTTCCCCCATCTTGGTAAAGTTAGTTCTTTTTGAAGTCTAGAACAAGGCCCTCTCCTCATGTGTCTTAATATTGAACCACACCATCCAGTGATCATAGATGCCAAATGATCACCCACCTGTAACATCAGAAACAACACTCCCTGTTGTAAGCAAACCAGGTCCAGAATGCTTCTTTTCTGAATGGGTTCCATTACCAACTGCGGATCAATTCTTCCTGTGGAGACTCTGAGATCACAGTCCTCGTCTCCACTATCTCCATCAGTATCAGGCTTATTTTCGAAAGAGAAGGATGCCCATCTTTTGACACAAATCGCAAGATTGGTTGTCCTGCTCACAGGGTCGCCCAAATCGGCATAATGAAAGCCAATTTTGGGCGTCCCCAACTGCTTTCCATCATGGGGATGACCAAAGTTCCCAGGGGGAATGTAGCAAGGCGGGACCTTGGCCGTCCGTAACACATGGACTTCCTCAACCCATAATGGGATGACTTTTACCTGGTCCTTTTTTTCTTATGACCAAGCCACAAAAGGTGCCCAAACTGACCAGAATGGACCACGGAGGGAGATCGGGGATGACCTCCCCTTACTCCCCAAGTGGTCACTAACCCCCCCCACCCTCAAAAAAAATTGTAAAAATATTTGTATTTGCCAGCCTCAAATATCATACCCAGCTCCATGACAGCAGTATGCAGTCCCTGGAGCAGTTTTAGTAGTGGTGCAGTGCACTTCAGCAGGCAGACCCAGACCCCCCCCCCCCCCCCACCTGTTACACTAGTGGTGGTAAATGTGTAGCCCTTCAAAACCCACCAGAAACACACTGTACCACATCTAGGTGCACCCTTCACCCATAGGGCTATGGTAGTGGTGTACAGTTGTGGGGAGTGGGTTTTTTTTGGGGGGGGGCTCAGCACACAAGGTAAGGGAGCTATGCACCTGGGAGCAATTTGTGAAGTCCACTGCAATGCCTCCTGGGGTGCCCGGTTGGTGTCCTGGCATGTCAGGGGGACCAGTGCACTACGAATGCTGGCTCCTCCCACAAACCAAAGGGCTGCATTTGGTCATTTCTGAGATGGCGTCTTTAGTTTCCGTTATCGCCGAAAATCAGAAACGACCAAGTCTAAGGACAACCGTCTCTAGGGATGACCTAAATGAAAAGATTTGGGCATCCCCGACCGTATTATCGAAACGAAAGATGGATGTCCATCTTGTTTCGATAATACGGGTTTCCCTACCCCTTCGCCAGGACGTCCTGCGAGGACGTCCTTAGGAAAACTTGGGCGACCCTTTCGATTATGCCCCTCCATGTCATTCCATGCATTCACCACCATTTCTGTAAAGAAGTATTTCCTTAGATTACTAAGAACATAAGAATAGCTATACTGGATCAGAGCACTTGTCCATCTAGCCCAGTATCCTGTTTCCAACAGTGGCCAATCCAGGTCACAAGTACCTGGCAGAAACCCAAATAGTAGCTACATTCCATGCTACCAATCCCAGGGCAAGCAGTGGCTTCCCTATGTCTGTTTCAATAGCAGACTATGGACTTTTCCTCTAGGAATTTATCCATACCTTTTTTTTTAAACCTAGATAAGCTAACCGCTATTACCACATCCTCCAGCAAGAAGATAAATTCATATGTGCTACTTTTTTATTTGTACTGTCCTCTTCAGTGCACAGACCGTATAAGTCTGGCCAGCCCTATCCCCGCCTCCCAACCACCAACCCCGCCTCCCAACCACCAGCTCTGGCACAGACCGTATAAGTCTACCCAGCACTATCCCTGCCTCCCACCACCGGCTCTGGCACAGACCGTATAAGTCTGCCCAGCACTATCCCCGCCGCCTAACCACCAGCCCCAGCACAGACCGTATAAGTCTGCCCAGCACTAGTCCCACCTCCCAACCACCAGCCCCGGTACAGACCGTATAAGTCTGCCCAGCACTAGCCCCGCCTCCCAACCACCAGCTCTGCCACCCATTCTAGGCTAAGCTTCTGAGGATCCCTTCCTTCTGCACAGGATTCCTTTATGTTTATCCCATGCATGTTTGAATTCCGTTACCGTTTTCATTTCCACCACCTCCCGCGGGAGGGCTTCCAAGCATCCACCACCCTCTCCGTGAAAAAATACTTCCTGACATTCTTCTTGAGTCTGCCCCCCTTCAATCTCATTTCATGCCCTCTCGTTCTACCGCCTTCCCCTCTCCGGAAAAGGTTCATTTGCGGATTAATACCTTTCAAATATTTGAACGTCTGTATCATATCACCCCTGTTCCTCCTTTCCTCCAGGGTATACATGTTCAGGTCCGCAAGTCTCTTCCTCATACGTCTTGTAACGCAAATCTCATACCATCCTTGTAGCTTTTCTTTGCACCACTTCAATTCTTTTTACAACCTTAGCAAGATACGGCCTCCAAAACTGAACACAATACTCCAGGTGGGGCCTCACCAACGACTTGTACAGGGGCATCAACACCTCTTTTCTTCTGCTGGTCACACCTCTCTCTATACAGCCCTAGTAACCTTCTAGCTACGCCACCGCCTTGTCCCACTTGTCAAACTATTCGCTGACTGAGGGGCTCAAGGGCTGATGAAACACAGCAGGGAGCTGACTCTCTTCATGGTTCTCTAATCTTGGTCTTGAAGAAAGAAAAGAGCTTCCCCAGCCAACTTGGTCTTACAGAGAAAGAAGTTTTGGAAATTCACACCAGAGAGAGCCTGGAGGTTGTTCTTATTCCAGCTTGAACACCAGTTAATTTCAGCAAATCTGGAGGGATTGGGGACTCTTGGGATTCAGGCTGTGTGAACAGTAGTATGCCTGCTGAAGGCTGTGGGACAAGAGAACCCTGCCATTAAACAACCTTGGAGGTCCGACTGAACCATGAGGAACCCAACCCCAGTGCATCCTAAGCAGACTGTAAATAAGCCATTAAGAATTCCTATGATATTATAAGACATTCTTCCTCACTGCCTTCCTCAATGTCTAGGTATGAGAAGACTATTATTGGTACTTTTGAGAGGTCCAGAGCACATGTACATTAGGACTAGTAGGAGGAGACATTACTAATCTGCAATAAAATCCCATTTTACTGCAGCTTATTATCATGAGAATCACCAGTTTGTGATACAGAAGCATTATGATATTCTGTTTTATTTCTGAGGAGAAGAAGAACATAATCTGTATTATTATTCTCCCTGAGAGAATAAAAGAGAGAGTATTATAATGTCTCTGTATCACTTCATCGTGTGACTGCAAATCTTATGTTCTGTAGTTGACAGCTCAATATTTTTGGTGCATTATTAATGGTAGAAGTTAAAAAATTGACCCATAGACTTCCAAAGATGTAACTTTAATGAGCCATCTGAAATTTAGTTCTCCCAAAGGTCTGCCTTTCGGGATAGCCCAATTAACATTTCATGAAATATAGTTGCATGTAGCTGGTCTTGTTATTAATGGAGTGGAGGAGTGGCCCTAATGGTTAGTGTAGTGGGTTGCAGACCTGGGGAACTGGGTTTATTTCCTACTGCTGCCTGATGGTCAGCAGTGGGTTGAGATCCTGGGCAACCAGGTTCCATTCCCTCTACAGCTCCATGTGACCTTGGGCAAGTCACTTAACCCTCCATTGCCCCAGGTACATTGTTCTACTTAGATTGTGAGCCCACTAGGGACAGATCCAGTACCTTTAAAATGAAACTGTAAACTGCTTAGGACTAAGCAGTATATGAGTACTTGAATGAATTTTGGCCACCCTGAAAACCAGATCAGTTAGAGGTTCTTGAACACTGGATTTTGGAACCACTGAATTGCATTACTATAAGATTAACAGGCACACACTTACTGAAAAAAAATGACCCTACACAGAGAATTATTCAGGAATTTGAAGAGAAGTGTATTTTCTAGCTGATAAAATGACTTGTTATAATATTATGTGGCATGCAATCAATGATTTAAGAATAACAATGATTCTAGATGCTGACACTTGTTTTCTGGTTAGAATTAGCATAACCACTGTTAAATTCCCTGTCTATTGCAATTTCCATGAACACTGAGTTAATCAAGCACCTTTCAGCTTCATCTAGACATATTCCTGTCTGCAAAGAGACATTTATTCAAAAGTCATTCATATTAAAGTGGACCTGGAAATAACTGGGATAACTGTCATCTTTCAAAAGAAATCTGCAGTGCATTTCGTTCAAGACAATGGGAATATGTGTCATGTCTACTACTTACTATTGCACAGAACAATATTACCAGGGCATGTGACCCTTCCATTCATCTGCTTAAAGGGTCTCAACAGGCCCTATTATATCTAGGGATAGGCAGTTGTTTCAAACAAATGTTGTTTTCCAATAAGGGTGCAAACTAGAGCCCTTTTACTAAAGCTTAGAAGGAACTAACAGACATTAGGGTGTGCTAAATGCTGCACATCCTATTTTATACCTATGGGGTCACATCGCATTTGAGTACTGCTGGTCTTTTTTTCACCTAGTTGGGATTTTACACATAGTATATTATCCATTAGAATAAAAGTTTACAGTATGGTTCTTTTTATTTCTTTATTATATTTTAATCAATAATTTGATATATCATTACTAAGGAAGCAGAATAGACATTATGCCATTCTTTGACGTCCAGTCTTTTTGTTTGGCACCTTCTAAATGGAATAGAAAACACATTAGTTTAATTTTAATATTTTTTCAGTCTTTAAAGGACACCTTTGAGACAATTGCTCTGTATCCAGGATATTAATCTCTGGTAAAATATGGAGATTCCATCACCTTTTGTTCTTATGCTCTCTTGGTGCTGAGCCATTTTACCTACAGGTATGTAAACTATGTAGTACATACCATCTACTGAAGGATCGTAAACAAAGACACTCACTGTCTAGCATGCTCTTGACATATGTAAAACAACTATTCGTTATGTTTGTTATTTTATGCATGGACAGATCTCCTTTTTATGATTTGCACTGTATAAACACTTTAATTCTCAACCCATACATTGTTACATCTATATCTTATTATGTATTATACATACATGGAGATATACACATATGTTTGCTGTCTCAATTTGTTTTTAGATACTTTTACCATTTGGTTTCTATGTCGTATGGATAGTTATTTTAACTTATGTTTTTATATATTTGTATTTCGCCAGACCCCTGAGGCAGGCGTCTGTTGTACCGAAACATGGTCCGTGTCGGGTCTCTTAAAGTTTTCCATTGTTCCCACCTTGGAGGCCCTTTTGTGCTTTGTTTACATGCCATGTGGCATTTAGCCATCAAAACATGGTCGTCGGGATTTTTTTTTTTAATGGATTGTTGGTTCCTTCAATAAATGGTTCTTTCTGGTGCTATTTAGCCCCTTGGTCCATTTTAATTATGCACTTGGTTCTGGCACAAACTGTATACATCAGGCAGCAGCTGAAGGACAGGCTTCTGTTAGGTTCCCAATGTTAGAGATGGTACAGCAGTCTACATGGTCAGGTTTGCAGTGTAAACAACCCTGTGGCCATGATTTCCCCAGAGGTAATTCTTGTAAGACAAATCTGATTGATTTCTTTGACTGGGTGACCAGAAAGTTGGATTGAAGAAGAGCACTAGATGCAGTGCACTTAGATTTTAGCAAGGCCTTAGGCAGGTTCCACATATGTGGCTAACAAACTGAGTGCCCTTGGTATAGGCCCAAAGATGACTAGCTTTGAAACTGGTTAAGTGGGAGGAACTAAAGGGTGGTAGAGTTGATGCAGAAGAAAAGGGCATTATGAGGGGCAGTGCATTTTTTTTCTAGCGAAAAAGGTGCCGGTACTAAAATGCCAGGCCACCCTTCAGGGGTAGGGTGATCACTGAGGGACCCACCCCACAATAGCCAAGCCCCTGTAGCCAGTCACAGAATCTATGACAAGGCAGAATTGTTGTGTAAAGCCTGAGCTCTTTCATTAAAACTTGGAGACCATGGGTCAATTTTAGCAGACAATAGAAAAGATAGGGTACTCAGTACCCCCTCAAAAAAAGCCCTGATGAGGGGTATGCTGTAAGTCTCAGTTCTTGATTTTGTTTCTTGTTCTTTTTTAAGATTAACAAAAATATAACCAAGTAAATACACTTGTACAGAAAAGTAGTGTTTATTATGTAACAAAAGCCACAATAGTGGTTACCAAGCGCTGAATGTGATATCCATAGGAATTGAATGGACGTTGTTGCATTTTGTGAGCCACTAATCATTAGCACAGCTTTGTAAAAGGAGCTCTTAATTTGAAGAACAAGTCCAGGTAGTTTACACAAATCCAAATAAATAATAGAAAGAAAAAGGAGCTCCTGGTTTACCTTTTCATTTTCAGTAAATCTTCACCCTGCAGTGGTATTAAAACACTGTCTTGGCCTGGATCAGGCCTTTCCTTCTGACCTGTCCAGCACCCTTCTGAAAACAGGAAGTTGTGTCAGAATGGGGGTGGGTTGGGGTAGGTCAAAGGGCAAGGCCCAGTGCAGGTAAACTGGGAAGGGAGGGAGAGATGCCGCACCGCCCGTGCATGCATGTGGGCGAACAGGTAGGGCAGGGAGGGCACTTAATTATTAATCACACTTACATTTTTAAATCGTGATTAACATGCAGCCCAGTGTACCTGGATGTAACTCACCTTGAGCTCCTACTGAAAAAGGTGTAAGCAAAATTTAAATAAATTTAAATAAACAAAATAAATAATCTCTTCTCCCCATCCAGCATTATCCCATTTCCCTCTCTCTCTTCTAACCCATCCAGCATTGTGTTGTCTTTTTCTTTCTTCCTGCCCCAATCAAGCATGACCTCATCTCTCTCTCTTACCCTCATCCAGCTTTACATCATCTCTCAACCCTCCCCCCCTCATCTAGCATCACAACCTTCCCTCCTCCACACCCACCTCCTGCCCATCTTCTTACAGCTTTTTTCAAGTTTGGTGGCAGGCAGCAGCACTGCCAGTCAGGTTTTCGGGATATCTACAATGAATATGCATGAGACAATTTGTATATAATGGAGGAAGTGTATGCAAATCAATGTCATGCATATTCATTGTGGATTATCTTGAAAACCTGACTGGCAAGTGGGTACTCCAGGACCGACTTGGGAAAACTGCAGTAGGATGTGATTCACACTAGCCCACTAGTTCCCAAACCTGCTCCTGGAAGCACCCCAGTCAATCTGGTTTTCAGGATATCCACAATGAATATTCATGAGAGAGATTTGCATGCATTGTGGATATCCTGAAAACCTGACTGGCTGGGGTGCCCCCAGAATCAGCTTTGGGAACCACTACACTAACCAGTTTCATTCTAGTAATAGTATAAATGAAAAGTACTAGTCAATAGATTGAAACAACATCTTTTGGTCTTAAATCATCAGGATCAAAAAGATTTTATTACAGATCACCTAGTGGTGGATAAAATTAAGTGCACTATGTATTGATTACAGTCTACTGTAAGTCAGAGATGAAGAAATAATATTAATATCCCTTGATCTGGAAAACTTCTTGTAGTTAGAGCAGTGAGAGCTGGGGAAACCGGAATTCATAATCCTGTGAATGCGCCTTATAACCTCAGGCAAATCACTTCACCCTCCATTAACTTAGGGATGGATTTAATAAAGTGTGTTAATATGTAGATCCCACTTTATGCAATGGAACCTATTTATTAACATGGCACATAAAGGAAGGAATTCAATAAACTGTGTAAAAAAAAAAATTCAGTGTTAAGCGCTAGTTTATAAAGGGTATGCACCTTATATAGGATAGCATTTCAGGCCAGATTCTATATAAGGCACCTAAAGAAAATCTACACATTAAACATTTCTGCCTAAGCATATTTTATAAGCGGTGCCTAGATTTAAGCACGGTATAGAATACACTTAGTTGATATCCCAGTGCCTAAAACTATGCGCCTCCATTTACAGCAAAGAAAACACGGCATAAATCCCTGCATATAGTTTTACATGCACAGGGCCATATTCTTTAACTATGTGTATAAATTTTGGAACGCCCACAAAACACCCACAGCCATGCCCCCTTTAAACTGCATGCATTAGAATTTAAGCAAAGTTCATTACAGAATACACTTAGAGAGTTGTGCACGTAAATTCTAAATATTGCCAGTTAGTGCTCATTATTGCTTGTTAGGTGCTGTTACTAATTGGCTTGTTAACCCAAATAAGTTACATGTGTTGCTATAGAATATGCCTGAATTTTGGTGCAGATCTCTAAGCATGCTATATAGAATCTGGCAGTAAACATGGATCCTGCATCTAACTTTTGGGTGCTGGCCTTATGCCGACTGAAACCTGGTGTAAATGCCGGTACCCATGTTAGGCACAGTTAGGCAGTATTCTGTGCAGCTTTTCAAAATGTCCCTAACACACCCATGGCCATGCCACCTTTTGAGATACACATCATGGGAATTAGGTGCCATGGCTTATAGAATGCAACGTATAGTACCCAGCTCACATACTATATGACAACTTCTTCTTTATACTATTTATATAGGTATTAATTATATAGGATCCATCAGACATCTCTGTCACCACCATTCAGGCTAGTGTGAGCCAGGCACTTTTATGGTGGGCAGATATTCCTCATTTGATCCCATAAGATCCCAGCTTTTATTATTATCACTTCAATCAATTCAGTCAAACGTTAATTTAATTTAAATTTTACTTAGCTTTAAAATTGTATCAATCTCTCTTATTTCTACTGTGGAGACATTCAGTCCGACATGAACTCATGTTTCGCAAAAAGTTGCTGTTTCAAGGTGTGTCTCCTAGAAAATAAAGCGTACACTGTCAAGCATTATTATAGTTTCTTACATCTTCCCTATCAGATAGATTTATATAATAAAATACCTGAATTAGTGCTGGAAGCCAACTCCATGCTTATTCACCATATATCAAGATGGCCGCGGCGTTTTAGCTATTTATACAATACAACTACGTCACTACTTCGTAAAATTTAATGCTTTCGCCATCCACCAATCCCAGAGTCCACAGTTGTAACTCCTCCTCTTTATTTAAATCACTGACATCCACTTGATCTCGCGATTTAAACCATTTGGTTGTACAGAGTTTAAAGAGAAAATCCATGATTGTTCCCTATAGTTTAAAAGATTTCTGGCTTATAGAATAGATACACCAGCTGCATGTGCAAATTTTAATGAATACTAATTATCAATAATTAGCACCTAATTTTTGCTGGTTCAGAGCTCACTAAACAATTTATTTGTGGGCACAATTTTAGGTGCCACATATAGATTCCAAGGGAAATAGTATTAGTGCATGCTAATGAGGTAACAGTGTTTCCCAAGTCCGATCCTGGAGTACCTCTTGGCAGTCAGGTTTTCAGGATATCCACAATGAATATATATGAAAGATTTGCATATAATGGAGGCAGTGTATGTAAATCAAGTTCATGCATATTCATTGTGGATATCCTGAAAACCTGACTAGCGATGGGTACTCCAGGTCTGGACTTGGGAAACACTGCTTTAGTAAACCTAGTCCTTTGATTGTAAGCCCTCAGTGGACAGGGAAATACTTTACATGTTTGCCTTGACCTACCAATGAATAGACATATGATTATATATATATATATAAATAATAGTAGCCATACTGGGTCAGACCAATGGTCCATTTAGCCCCGTATCCTGTTTTCCATACAGTGAAGCCAGGTCATAAGTTCCTGGCAGAAACCCAAATCGTGGCAACACTCCATACTACAAATCCCAGGGCAAGCAGTTGCTTCCCATGTCTGTCTCAATAGCAGACTGTGGACGTTTCCTCCAGGAATTTTTCCAAACCTTTTTTAAACCCAGATACACTAACCGCTGTTACCTCCTCCTCTGGCAAAGAGTACCAGAGTTTAACTATTTGTTGAGTGAAAAAACAGGTCATAACTGTATTCTCTTGAAGGCAGTTGACTTAGTATAAATTACCACTCCAGAAAAAAACAAATCATTGCTAAGGTGTTTAGGTAGAAGTCTAAGTTAATAGTATGCTTTCTTAGATTTTTTTTTCACTGAAGAGATGAATAAAACAGGGATACCCATTTTCTTCTCTGCTCTGTTCCATTGCTATGGAAACTTTAGCAATAAAGATTAGAATCCAGAAGGGTTATAAAGGGTATATGGATCAAATTACAGACATAACTATTTGCTGATGAAGTCTTCTTCTAGTATAATCTCTCAAGGATTTTGTTGTAATTTGTTTTTTGACAGGTCATTAAAATGCCCGAATGATAAGGGCTCTGTGCTACAGTAATTAAGTCACAGTGGATGCCAAATTGTGTTCATGTGCTTCAGGGATACCAGAAGTGCAGGTAGTTATGTATGAGTATAATATGGGAGTGCGTTTGTAGATGGTTTCCCCATATGGATATGGCCATGGAATGAGCTATGGAAATGCAATGATATATTGCAAGAGTATATAAACGCTAGTCTGAGGGGGAAAATTGTCTCTTGTTTCTTTTCTGCTGCACAGAAGCTGGCTAACAGCTCAGTCTGAAGTCCCAACCCTTCTGTGGCATGTGCCCTAAAGAACCAATCCAGTTTTGATAGGAAAAAGAAAATTCATTTAGGCTTTAGCTCCCTTTCACCCTATGAAACACTGACTGATCTCTAGCCAGTGATAGGTAGTCTTCCCTTCACCCATTGTGCAGCAACCCACCCCCCCCCCCCCCCCCGTTCAACATCACCCTCTTTATTTACTGTGCTCTTTCTAGCATCTCCCTCTGTGTCCATCATTCCCCCTCCACCACTGTCTAGCATCCTCCTTGTTCCTTCTTCCATCTTCAACATAACTCTCTTCTCTATCTGTCCCCCATGTCCAACATCTCCCCTTTCTCTTTCTTTCTCCCCTGTGTCCAGCATCTTCCTCTTTCTTCCCACTATGTTCAGCATCCACCCCATTTCTTTTGTCCCTCATGCACAGCACCTCCTTATCTCCACCATGTCCAGCATCTCCCATTTCTATAACTCCCTTCCATGTCTATCATATGCTTTCCCTGATCTAATTTCTCCCAGTATTGAGCACTTCCTCTCACTGTCCAGCACCTGCCACATTTGTCTCCCCCCCCCCCCCCCTAAGCTGCAGAGTAGTGTTTTGGCATAAGGCTTTATAAGAAGCAGAGTGGCAACAGTTTAAATGACTTTGCTAGAGAAAATGTGTATTTTGTAACCCAATCCCCTAAATGTGTATTTTGTAACCCAATCCCCTGAAGCAGTACATAAGTACATAAGTACATAAGTACATAAGTAGTGCCATACTGGGAAGACCAAAGGTCCATCTAGCCCAGCATCCTGTCACCGACAGTGGCCAATCCAGGTCAAGGGCACCTGGCACGCTCCCCAAACGTAAAAACATTCCAGACAAGTTATACCTAAAAATGAGGAATTTTTCCAGTCCATTTAATAGCGGTCTATGGACTTGTCCTTTAGGAATCTATCTAACCCCTTTTTAAACTCCGTCAAGCTAACCGCCCGTACCACGTTCTCCGGCAATGAATTCCAGAGTCTAATTACACGTTGGGTGAAGAAAAATTTTCTCCGATTCGTTTTAAATTTACCACACTGTAGCTTCAACTCATGCCCTCTAGTCCTAGTATTTTTGGATAGCGTGAACAGTCGCTTCACATCCACCCGATCCATTCCACTCATTATTTTATACACTTCTATCATATCTCCCCTCAGCCGTCTCTTCTCCAAGCTGAAAAGCCCTAGCCTTCTCAGCCTCTCTTCATAGGAAAGTCGTCCCATCCCCACTATCATTTTCGTCGCCCTTCGCTGTACCTTTTCCAATTCTACTATATCTTTTTTGAGATACGGAGACCAGTACTGAACACAATACTCCAGGTGCGGTCGCACCATGGAGCGATACAACGGCATTATAACATCCGCACACCTGGACTCCCTACCCTTCTTAATAACACCCAACATTCTATTCGCTTTCCTAGCCGCAGCAGCACACTGAGCAGAAGGTTTCAGCGTATCATCGACGACGACACCCAGATCCCTTTCTTGATCCGTAACTCCTAACGCGGAACCTTGCAAGACGTAGCTATAATTCGGGTTCCTCTTACCCACATGCATCACTTTGCACTTGTCAACATTGAACTTCATCTGCCACTTGCACGCCCATTCTCCCAGTCTCGCAAGGTCCTCCTGTAATCGTTCACATTCCTCCTGCGACTTGACGACCCTGAATAATTTTGTGTCATCGGCGAATTTAATTACCTCACTAGTTATTCCCATCTCTAGGTCATTTATAAATACATTAAAAGCAACGGACCCAGCACAGACCCCTGCGGGACCCACTAACTACCCTCCTCCACTGAGAATACTGGCCACGCAATCCTACTCTCTGCTTCCTATCTTTCAACCAGTTCTTAATCCATAATAATACCCTACCTCCGATTCCATGACTCTGCAATTTCTTCAGGAGTCTTTCGTGCGGCACTTTGTCAAACGCCTTCTGAAAATCCAGATATACAATATCAACCGGCTCCCCATTGTCCACATGTTTGCTTACCCCCTCAAAAAAATGCATTAGATTGGTGAGGCAAGACTTCCCTTCACTAAATCCGTAAGTCTATAATACTTAGTACAGAGTTCCCCAGTCATGCAATAAGGGAACGCAAGAGCATTTTGAGATAAGTATAAAGTTTTTGAAATAGTAAAATATCACAAAATGAACAGAATTACTAAGGCGCGTTAGAGGTGCGTTAACCATTAACGCACGTTAACCGTGTAGGTGTCCATAATATCCCTATGGGTGCTTACACAGTTAACACGTGTTAATGCTATGCACGTGCTAAAAGTGCTAACGCACCTTAGTAAACATACCTCTAAGTATTTTAAGCCACACATTGAATGGGAGTATTGTTTGATTTGTTAGCCATTGGTGTGCCGATGACAGGGCAGTGGGTGCATTGCACCCTAAGTGCAGGCAGTAAGAGGGTGCATTGAGCAGTCATGGAGCTGCAGTCTACATGCACACGGCCCTCGGATGTAAACTTCCTGTTCCAAGGCAGGGGGTCAGCAGAGTCAATAGCCGCATGCATGTAGACTGCAGCTCCGTGACTGCTCAATGCACCCCCTTACTCCTTGGAGGAGAAGGGAAGAGGTGATGCACCTGTAGGAGGAGGGTGCTGCACCTCAAGTGGCAACCAAGCTAGGTACACCACTATTAGCACAAACCACACATGGGACTTTGGAGTATTGCACAGTTATTGAGTGCACAGCGAAGTGGAGGTTTTCTGCGATTAAAAACCTAAAGCCTAGTGAATGACAACTGAAGTACATAGTTGCATACGGGCTCAAAGGATTTTTCTGGGGCTCCCTTATATGTTTGTGTGTATGTGTAACTATATATAAGTCTTGTCACAGAACACACAAGAGGGTTCCCCCTCTCTCAGGGCCATACTAAGGGTTGTGTGAGCAGTGCGTTGGGGGCACCAAAAGCTCCTTGTCCATAGTTTCCTCTGCTTGGCCACAGCACAGTCAGTGGGGTGGAAGTAATAGGGAGCATGTCACTCAGGGCACAATTTCAGCTCAGGATGATCCTTGCCCTCTCTTCCCCTTCCCCCCATAGTCTAATATGTCCCTCTCTTTTCATTTCCATTCACATCACAACAGCACTAAAATGAAGGAACAAAAAAAAAGAATTAATGTGAGTCCCTGGAGGCCATGTGAACACTCAATGCCTACTGTGTCCCACCCCCTCTGCCAAAAATTTCCCATTTTGGAAAGATCAGGATACAACAAACCAGTGATTCTCATTCCAGTCCTGGGGCATACCCAGCCAGTTGGGTTTTCACGATATCCACAAAAAAATATGCTTAAGCTACATTTGCTGGACTCAGAATTAGTAGACCTTGAGATGTGTGTGGGATCAAAGGTCACATCCACTGAATTTTAATCACTGTTGTTTCTTTGCAACATTTGGGAGTTCCTTCACTGTCTCAAAAGAACATAAGTGTTGCCATATTGGGAAACTGAAGGTCCATCAAGCCCAATATCCTGTTTCCAACAGTGACAAACCAGGTCACAAGTACCTGGCAAGATCCCAGAACAGTAAATCAGATTTTACTCTGCTTATCCTAGAAATAAGCAGTGGATTTTCTCAAGTCCATCTTAATAATGGCTTATGGACTTTTCTTTTAGGAAACTATCAAAACCTTTTAAAAACCCTGCTAACTAATTTTACCACATTATCTGGCAACAAATTCCAGAGTTTAATTACACGTTGAGTGAAGAAATATTTTCTCTGGTTTGTTTGAAATTTATTACTTAGAAGCTTCATTGCATGTCTCTCTAGTCCTAAAATTTGTGGAAAGACTAAATAAACGATTCACATCTACCTGTTCCACTACACTCAGGGCCCTGTTTACAAAGACATGCTTGCAGTTTTAGCGTACGCTAATCATGTACACGCCCATAGGAATATTATGGGCATATACACTGTTAATGCACACCTAAACAGGGCCCTCAATATTTTATAGACCTCTATCATATCTCCCTCAGCTGTCTGTACTCCATGCTGAAGAGCCCTAACTGCTTTAGCCTTTCCTCATAGGGAAGTTGTCCCACCCTCTGCACATTCACACAATGGCAGAGGAGAGAAAATAGCCTAGCCTCTTCTTACTTAGAAGAAAAGTGAGGCAACTGTCACAAGGATGTTTTGGGGGCAATTGCTGCTGTTCCAAAAGATTAGCCACCTGATGCAGCACCTTCACTCTGCTTTAACTACTCTTCTCCTTCAGCAGGACAATGACCCAAAGCACAAAGTGGCTACAGAGCCAAAAACAAATGTCCTTGAGTGGCCCAGTCAGAACTCAAATCAAAAATCTGTGGCATGACTTGAAGATTACCATCAGCACGCCACCAAACTCGACAGACCTTAAACAGTTTTGTAAAGAATTCTCTCTTATAGTCTTATCTTTGTGAGCAATGTCTGACTCTGGAGACCTATCCCAACAGACTCACAGCCTTGATGCCTTTCAGTTTTGAGGGTTTTTCTTTTTTGGAGATATATGTTGTCCCCCCCAGTAAAACATGTTTTCTTTTGAAAAAGGTACACCTAGGTGTGGAAAGAACCTCACCTTTTAAATGAATGCAAGCCTAACCCACTAAAACCATAAAATGTGGAGAAAACAATTATCAAAGTGCAAACTCCAATGTAAACACAAAAATGGACAAAAGGTAACAAGTATGATCTTGACAAAGTGATCTGCTGCTCTAGTTCAAGAAAATTCCTGAAATACATTTTCATATTTATATCCATTAGATGGCACCATAAGGCTAAATACATCATGCTGCTTATTCCGCAAAATGGAGACTTGGCACCTTTCTCAGTATTTCCCTGAATGAAGGTAAAGTAGGTGGATTATAAGAAATAAGAATGTTTCTGCTGTCTAACTGGATATGTATACATTAGTTTAATTGGATGCTCTGTTTTATCATACATCACCACATAATTTTGGGATAGCAGTGCTCGCTAAATTGGAAAATAAATACCAGGTTGATGTAGTGATGCCACCGGATATGAGTATAGCTTATACACCAGCTTGTTTCCTTGCATGGACACTTATGAGAAGGTAATATGTACATTTATGATTTGTCCCAGTGTATGATTAACACAGAGGCAGAACCCATTGTATGTACATATATGCATATTATACATATATTATACGTGCAAACATCTCTCTCTCTCTTTCAACATACACACACATACATACAGTTAGCTTTTTTAAAAGTATGATGTCCAATTATGCATTTTAATAGGAGTTATGTAGGATGATCCTGATTGTCAAATTTATCTTGGGGGGGCGGGGGGCGCCTAAAGGCTAGGGATCTGAAAATTAGCTTGAGGGGGTGCATAAAGCCAAAGGTTCACTAATGGTGCTTCATCTTCTTGCCCCAGCCCTGCCTGTTATAAGCTCATTCAGTGAATTCTGCTACTAAGCCTTCTTCATAAGGGTCTGGAATGTCTGTGCCAATGAAAAGGTCTGCATCTGTTGGGAAAGATCTGTGAGTAGGGATGTGCAGCTTGAAAATTTGTGTTTTGTATTGTTTCCTGTGTTTAGCTTTTTTGTGTTTTCTTTTTTTCAATTCGGGATGCCACAACCACTGTGCACATACTACTGGGAAAGAGTGCACAAGTGTGTGTGTGGGGGGGGGGGGGGGGCACTTGTCCTTTCAGGAAAAAAAAAAATCATATGAAACTTAAGGTTAGAAACATATTCGTCCCAGAGTTGTATTCTCTTTTCCGGAACCTTATCAGCTTCCTTGCACCTCTGTTACTTCCTTGCACCTCTGTTACTCTGTTTTCCACTCTGTATATATTCCCGGAGTTGGTACTCTCCTCTCCGGAACCTGTAAGCCACATTGAGCCTACTGCTATGCGGTAAAATGTGGGATACAAATGTAATAAATAGATAAAAAAAAGGTTTTGTTTTTGCTTTTGAGCAGGCTCTCTCTTTTTCATGTATGTATAAACGATGCAAAAATATTAGTTTTATTTAAAACCACTTAACTTCCATCCATCCACAGTTCTGAGCAGGTTACAAGGCATTCAACTAAACATACAAAACAAGCATTAAAACATATAAAAACCACTGCCATCTATCATGAATCAAATAGCTGACGATAAAACACTTTTTCAATTTCTTCCTAAAGGTAGTATAACAGGTCCACAGCATCAGCTCTGGATCTATGGAAGTGTGCATGTTTGAGCTTTTTTTTATGGTAGAGATTTGATTGTCCATTTTAATTGATTTAAATTGCTTCTGGTGTTTAACTTATTGTAGTCATGACTACTGCTTTTGAAAATTGACCCAAATCATTTATAGTGTATGACTGAAGAGAATCTGTCAAATTCAAGTAAATTTATTTTTTGTAGAAAAAAACAAACCAACCAAGATAACAGCCACCTTGTGCAAACTGTTTCCTGGGTCCGATTGCATGCTATTTTTCTTATTTGGATTACAGTTTACACAAGGTAGCTGTCCTATGCAAACATATTATGGTTACACACACCTCTGAACAGCATATGAACAAATGGCTACTTTTAAGATTAAAAAGTGGAGAAAGCATACAGAGGATGGCTCATGGTATTTTTTCAAATCCTGTCTATGCATGGGCATCTCTCTATTTCTGTTGTATGTTTTGCGTGTGCATTGCATGTGTTGTGTCTATGGGGGTAACTGAGGCTGATACAAGTTTGCAGGCAACAGTTTGCAAGGGTGGTGGTGCAATGCAGTGTTAGGGTCATTGTGTGTGGCTAGTTTATGGGTGAGGGGAAAGTTAGAAGGGAAGTATTTTTGATGTGAGGTAGTTAGGAAGGTGCTGGGGCAAATCTTGGGATGGTGGTGCAGTTGCAGGGGTAGTTTTGGGAGTGGCAGCAGTTTTGAGGGTGTGAGCAGTTTTGGAAGGTGAAGTGGCAGTTGTGGGGTATTAGTTTTAGGGAGTGGGGAAGTACATGCAGGGGATATTTTTTTTTTTGGGGGGGGGGGGTTGGAGGGTAGATAACTGGGAAAAGCACTTGAAAGGAGGAATTCCCTGTTATGTTTCACTGTATCTAGATATCAATGCTACAGAAATTGGACCACCACCTCCCACAGAAAAATATTGGGCCATTTGGTGGGGGGGAGGGTATTTGGCCCAATTTCAAACACACTGTATCTTTTTACCAGTTTGCCAGCGTTCTCTCATTCCGTTTCATCCCATTCTCTTAAAAGTTTCAGAGAATTATTCTACCCCCCCCCCCCCCAGACAGACAAAATACACAAACTCCCCACAATCCTTGGTAAGAATAACTAACAAAACTACTCAACCAAAGATCTAATACTACTTATACGGGCTAATAGCACCGTACCAATCGATAAACCCTCTGTTTTATGCTATTATTTTTGAAAATATTTGAAAGAGAGCCCTCAGAGAAAACCACCACTTTTAAGGCAATATCATTTATTTCTGCCCGGTGGCATAGCACTTCTTCCATAGGGCTATCTCTTATAAGTGTTTGTACGTGCTATTACACCAATACAAGAGTGCTAAAGAGTGAAATGTGCTCAAAAATAAACATAAACTTATCTTTACATGTTTTTGTTAGTTCTGTCTTTTTCCCCAGACAGAGAAGACATTCTCAGCCCTTTTTAATTGAATTCTTTCGAACTTCCATTGGGTTGGAAAGAATAAATATAACTACTGGCAGAAAAGTAGTTAAAAAAACAAACAAACCTCATAACACAAAGAAGATTAAGAATAAAGATTTATTAAATTCTTGCTGCTTTGGTAGTACAAAACACTTAAACACAATACAAACTGCAAGATAAAAATACACCTCTGAAAACTTCAATATGTAATGTTTGCATGGCAATTCCATGCCACTTTGGTTTACTGTTACTGTGCCATTGCAAAAAGGGTTAAACAGTGCTATAAATATGCAAAGATTTATTCTCTCATTACAGTTCTTCTATTTACATTTTTGGTCAAAGGCAAGTAGTCTGTAAAATATATGCATAATACAAATAAAACAAAATTGCACATTTCATATATTGGACACACATTTAAGAAACATTTCAAATTTATTTCAAAACAGAATAAACTAAATGAATAAAAAGCAGCATATTTGTGTCTAAACAATGAAAATATTTCTTTGTATCATTAAATATCCTTTCAATAGCCAAAAAGAAAGGCATGATATGAATTTGGCTCACTAGAGTAGTTCAAAACAGAATATTCAAGAAGTCATGATTTCAAAAACAGTGCTAGCAACTTTTGATAAATTAACTGCTTTTGGATGAAGAAAGGAATATATGTTTAAGGGCAAGCTGGGCAGTATGGGAAAAAGCTCTTTATCAAACCTAGCCCCGGCACAAGATGTACTAGACCCTAAAATGGTCTAGTACCATCTTGTCTGTTAAATGTAGAATGGTCTGTTGAAGTCCATTCTAGCAGAAAAGACTAGCTTAACTGATCTATAGGAAACCAACTGTCACTTCCCTCCAGAAAAACCAGCGCCACGAGTGGAATCTACCAGAAGCAGTTAATGCTTTGATTTTGCAAAGACTTCCACTAGATTGCTGCATAACGTTTAGTCTCATAGCTAAAAGAAACAGTGTGGAAAGCACTAATTACTACAGTTTAATAAAAGGTATGATTTATATTTATAAAAATAGCAGAGAAAACAATGTCGTCATCTTCAAAACCTATCCCACACCTTAAGTGAAATGCTATCACAGTCAAAATCAGTCTTTCTTTGGCTCAAAATGTTTTTTTGTAACGATATTGATATATCATGTTCATTACTGACAAACTGTATTCATAAAATAAAGATTCACTATTTCCTATTGAATGCACCCCTCATTCTCCTCTTCCACTTTAGTGTGATAATTGCAAAGCTCAGAGAGTCTATTTTTCCAAATCTGAAGCAGTAATTGTGTGCCGCTGTTCCCCCAGGTTTTCCCCTTGAAGAGAGAGTAACAGGCACTTTTCATGGTTCTTTATATAGGCAGGTCAAATGTAAGCCAAACTATAGTCACAGCAAGTATGCAGAAGCAGTAAATGTTATTCAAACATTCTATACCAAGTAGGCAATCCCATCATATTTATGAATAACAAAAACATGCACAGACACTATTGCTCCAAGTCTGTCCACATCCTCATGTCCACTGCATTAAATATCCCAATGATCTACACAGCCAAAGCAAGTTAGTGTTAAAAAAAATAACATAAAATAAAAGCATTCACCTACAGGAGGTATTTTAGTGTGAAATGAAAGGATTTCCATTTCATCTTAGAGAACCCTGAATAGGAGACTTTGTTGGTGCACATTTTGTGGAGCTCTCATGGTCTATGAAGAGTACATGTGCCAATGTGTTACTACCACTTTGGGATGTATATGTCTCAGCTCCTGTGAATCGGTGCGAAATACCCGAGTGCTACAAAAACGCCCTTGTTGTTTACAATAGCTAATTTATGCACTCTGTCTTCTAAACTTTCAGTTCCTTACAAAAGCCGCCTTCTTCCGTCACAAAATCTTGCACCTGCAAGAGAAAGACAGCCTAAGTAACCCGTGATTAATTTTATAAACAATTTATAGTCCTCAAAATTTCAACATTTTTTTTTTTTTTTTAGAAAGCAGCACATGTGAAAAACAAGTGTTGATATCCTCTATGTAGAAATGGGAGCAGCTTTCTAACAAAATAAAATCGTTACCTCTCTGTATGTGGAGAGCCTCTTGTAAAATATTACAGGAAATCTCCACATCTTGACCTGGATGTGTGAATTCCCCTTCTCATGGACTTTCTAAAATCTGCCTTCAATAGCAAATTTTATGCTACAGAGTCTAATTTTCCCAGGGTCTTCTGTATGTGGTCAATTGTATTCTACAGAGTTTATTTTATTACCTAAGATCAGATCCCTTCCCCCCCACCCCCCACCCAAAGTATCATCCACTTGGACACTCCCTTTTTATGGGGGGGGGGGGGGTAATGGAGCTTAAAACCTCAAGTGAGCTACTCCTCTGCTCAACTGACACCTGGGTTCTCCAGCAGGGTCAGGAGCTTCCTTAGACAAACAGTCTATCCACTGGAGACAGAGAAATACTCCTGAGCGAACAGAAATTCACCCCCACTATGGTCAATGCAGCTCTTACAGTCATACCTCTCTTCTGTCAGCAAGTGATATCTTTAGTAAAGGCTAAAGAAAAAATGGACAGCCTGGGCGGAGGACCCAGCACCGCCATGTATACCCCTGAAAGACCATTAATACTGCAATATCAGCAGCCCTTCTCCATAGAAATTCATCAGTCATACTCCTTAGCTTTTGATAAACTAGTCACTGACCAGCTCAAAAGTTAAAAATAAAACTCAAACCAGGAGCTAACATAGTAATCATGTACCTCCTGCTGGAGATAGAAGAATACTGAATTGTCTGAGCTGTACAAGAGTTCTGTTAAAGCACAGCACAACTCTGTATTCTCTCCACCTGCTGGTAGAAGGATGCAAACCCACAAGTCCTGGATTGTCGGTTGTGAATGACAAGGAATGCACTTTTGACTCTTATTTGGTTGAACTGTCAGTGGGAAGGAGTGGATAAATGAACAGCTTCACAAACCCAAAAATATTTACCTCAGTGTTTATGGTCATCTATGCCTGGATTAAACAAAATGAGAAAAAAGATTTCTGTAAAAGCTACATAAAGAAAAAAGCACAATCAAATGTTTTGAAGAAGCACAAACTGCTATCATAGAGGTTATGTTTATTGCTTATTCTTTGTAGAGAGGATTATAAAAACACACATGCACTACTACGTAGTTTCAGTCTAAGAGATAAAATGTGAACTTAGTCAATAAAGGAGTTACTGTACAGTGCCTTGCAAACATTTTCACACCCTTGTACAAAATGAATTCAAGTAGGAACTTGGTTATATATTAAAAACTTGATAGATAATTATACAGTTTTCACAATCACACACAATGTAAGGACAAAGAAGGGGAAAAGGTTAAAAAACAAACAAACAGTGGTTCTTATAGCAAGTAGCTGTATTACTTCCAAAGGGTATTAAAAACAAACCCATACAAAAACAAAGAAGACCTCAGAGTAAGACCACGAGAGAGCACAAATTTTAATATTCTGAGACCACCTCAGAGTGTACATCAATACACACACCTCTGTTTCTGTACCACTTCTTTGGCCTATCCTTGCACCGATAGGTGTGGACAGCACCTCACCATTTGTACCTTCTCCACCATCAGACGTCAAGCTTTTTCGTTCTTTGGATTTTGGTTCCACTTTTGTGACTCGGAATCTGAAAGAGCATAGAGAAGCCATCTTATATAGTCAATTGTTTAGGACAGAATAGAATGCCAGATGCAGATGATGAAGAAAGAACATTAGAGTTTGTTTCTTTCTCAAGGATTATAGACATGCACTGCCATATAATGAAACCAATTCAGCAACTGGGCAAATTTTCCTTAACTTTTGAACGTCTTCAGCATGCTGCACAAGCAATGAAAGGAAGGTGGTGATGTTGGAAATAAGACATCAACACTGCATAATCAGGGACATGACAAATGGTACAGAGAAACACTGTAAACAATGGGTGGGCAACCATGGTTTTCGATATTTCCACAATGAATATGCATGAGATTTGCATACAACACATACAGATCTTGCCAATGAACTGAGGACCATGGTTGCCCACCTCTGCTGTAAACATTGCATCATCACTGTACCAGAAAAGCATTGAGATCAAGACCCTAAAGAGAACTGTGAAAAACAAATAAGTTATAACCTGGGACAACCCCATCCTGACTGATAGAAAGATGGATTCAAGCAAACCAGACAGAGTGCCAAATGAGAAAAAACACTCAAACAGCATTAATCACAGAGGTGTCACTCTGTGAATTACTTGGAGACAAAGATGATCCTCAAATACCAAGAAATGCTCTCCGAGACCAAGAAAATGTTTTGGGTGCCGCAGACTTCATCAAAAAGAATTTCTACGCACACCTGACAGGTTGCCTATATATGTTACATCTTCTATATTCCAGAGGGAAACTCTCTGGCACAATACAAGTTCTATGGAAAGTGTTAGCAGCAAATTTGAGATATAGATCAAACACCACATGCCCTGACTTAAGAGTAAGGTTCACAACTCGGGCATTCGGCACACACTCAGACGTATCAACCCCCGCCCCCTTCAATACCACACTACAAGCCGTATCTTCGATAGAATTGGATTTATTTTGGCCGCAGCCAGGAACATCAAAATTGTTACAACTTAAACAAATTACATCTTCTACTAATCATTATGCCAGCATGCATTTCTACCCGGATACACAGCTTCTACACGTAGTTGCATATTCTGGGCCACAGGCCAAGCCGTACCAAGCCTCTGTGGCCCCCTGTGCTGTTTTCCAAGCACCCGACGTCACTTGGTGTCTCCCGTTGAAGGAGGCACCTACCACATTTACAAAATGACGTTCTAGGCCTCCCGGCCGCCCAAGCCAGGAGACAAGCTGTATACACGTTGTTTCCCGTTGAAGGAGGCACCTACCACATTTACAAAATGACGTTCTAGGCCTCCCAAGCCAGGAGACAAGCTGTATACACGTTGTTTCCTTATAACAAGGCTGCTCACATGCAAGCCTACCATTTGCATCAACTTGATAATTTTCCACACAACTCTTTCTGCAGCAGTAGTTACCCCAAACTTGTAACTGTTATGTGTCAAGCTGCTGTGTACCCATTGCTGGCTGTGCGTAAACATTGTAGTCTAACGCCTCGTTGCGACAAATCTTGCCTCTCAAGTGGGTGGGCGGGTGGGCGTTGCTCTTCTCCTGCTTCCAAATTCAAAAGGACTTCCTGTGCAGTTCAAATTCCTCTCTCCTCCTCCCTTGCTCCTCCCCTTCTTTCCTGCCCCCTCCCCTTGCTACCCCTTGTTTCCCTCCCACTACTACCTCTGCTCTCTAGCTAGGCCCTCCCTGTACCCTCCCCACACTTCTGTCTTCGCTGGCCTTCAGCCCGGTTGTGGTCGGTCCCCCTTTAATGTGTGTGCCTGGTTCTTTCCTGTCACAGTATGCACAAACTAAACCATATGGAGAGATTACCCCTGAAACACTACTGAAGAGACAGTAGGAGTTTCATGCTGACTGATCAAATTGAGGTTATTTTGATGACTGGATCTGAAGAGAGTGGGGAAGAAAGCAGCACATTAAACAGCACATGGAGGGTAATTTTATAAAGGCATTTTTGAAAGTATATGCCTGGATATACATATAAAATTATCCTGCACTTACTTGTACGTGACTAATGCAGGAATGTTCAGGGGCAAAATTCATACTTTAGAGAATGCATGATGTATACTCGTACAGTGTATGCCATTTATACCCATTCTAGCTGGTGAGAGTATGTGGGTTTGTTTTACATGCAATTTCTGTGGAATCTGTATTAGTATTTTTAAAGACATTTGGGTACCTATATATCTTTATAAACTGAACTATAAAGAAGACCAGTGCTGACTGGTTCCAAGAGATATGATCATGTGATGCTTTTACTTTGTGAGGAACTCTGGCTTCCTGTCACTTCCTGGATAACTTTGAAGATCCTATTTTTTTAAGGTCTTGTTCACCGGCAGTCCACAATATCTTATGGACCTTTTGGTCTCATTTACTCAGTGGTGTGCTGGGAAATTTTTAACAAGCTCTCTCTCCAGGTGTAGCCAACCCTGCAATTTGGGGGGGGGGGGGGGGATGCATTCCTCCCCCTCCCCCCATGCAGGCAAGCTAGGCATACACTTTGCTGGTAGGGATGCCAAGCCCCATCAGCCAAATAAATGAACTACTGCCACTCCCCGTTGCTTGTTTCTGGCTCTGAGCAGCATGCCAGGAATTCTTGCACATACTTACATGAAAAGTTCTGGCATGCTGCTCAGAGCCAGAAACAAGCAGCGGAGAGCAGTGGCAGTTCATTTATTTGGCTGGTGGGGCTCGGTATCCCTGCCAGCAAAGGTAAAGGAGTTCAGAGATGCCAAGGGTAGCCCACCTCAAAGCTGGAGATTTACCACCACTGTGCTGGAGATTGAAGGCCAGTGGAGTGAGGTTTTTTCTCATGAGCCCCAGCTCTTTCCCTCTCCCTTCCTTATTCCCCTCAATTAACTTTTTCCTGTCCAGCACCTCTTCCTCATTGCTCCCCCCAATGCAGTACCACTCTCCCTTCCTGCCCTTCCTCATGCAGCACCATCTGTCCCTCCTTGCCCCCACCCCTCCCGATACAGCACCTCTCTCCCTCCTTGCCCTCCCATGCAGTATCTGTCTCCCTTGTGTTGTTGCCCCCTCCCCCAATGCAGCATCTCTCATCTTCCTTGCCCCATCATGCACAGTCTCTCTCCCTCCTTGCCCCCATCATGCAGCACCTCTCTCTCCTTCCTTGCCACCCCATGCAGCACCTCTCTCCCACTCTTCCTCCTTGCCCCCCCCAATGCAGCATCACTTTCCCTCCCTCTCTTGATGCAGCACATCTGTCCCTCACTCCCTCTCTCTCCCCCTTGCTGTACCTGACTAGTTATCTGTGGTCCCTTGTTGCCCCCAACCATCACAATGCAATATCTGCCTGCCTCATTGACCCACCCAAACCAGCACCTCTCTGCTCTCTCCTTCTTTGTCCTCCCCCCCCCAACCTCCTTGCCTCTTCTGCCACGATTAATTTTTTTAAAGCTGTGCTGGCACACATCAGTAAGAGCAGACTGCTTCAGCCAATCCTATGGGCCTTCCTTCAGCATGTCCTGCCCCTGACGGCTGAAGGAAGACCTCCGGGATTGATTGAAGCAGCCTGTTCCTGCTGACATTTGCCAGCACCGCTTAAACAAAATTAATCGCCACATAAGATAAAGAGGTGGAGGGAGGACAGAGAGAGAAAGATCAGAGAGTTACTGTGTGGATGGTGGAGGAGGCAGAAGATGCCTGAGCCACAGGGAAGGGGGAATACTGCAGCCGCCAGGAGGGGATCCAAGTCACCCAAGCCCAAATTCTGGGAGCCGGTTGTTGAAGTAGCTTCTAATTTTGGGAGCCGGTTGTTGAAGCAGCTTCTAATTTTGGGAGCCGGTTGTTGAAGCAGCTTACTTTAACAAACTGGCTGTCAAACTTCATAAAAAATTAACAAATGGCTCTTGCGAACTGGCTCCAGCACACTACTACATATATTCCTACTCAAAACCCTTAGGTCCTCATCTCAAACTTACTGGTGGTTCCTTCTTTCCGGGAGTTAACTTTACAGTCTATCAAAGGTAGGTTGTTTATGGTCGCTGGAACTGTACTTTGCAATACTTTGCACCTGAATGTTCAGCAGGAGGCGACCATTGCGTCCTTTAAAGAACAGTTGAAAGTTTTTTTTTGTTTTTTTTTTTACAGCAGCTTTTGGCCTTTGATCTCAGGTTGTTTTTTTTTAAATATCACTTTGCCTGGGGGTAAATTCTCCAGAGTCTCTGGAATTTGTTCTGTGTATGTGTGTCTAAGAATGCTGGTTGAATTATTCTCTGTTCTACTCCCTTTCCTGATTTTTATTTTATTATTATTGTAGACCACCTAGGATTCAGTTTAAGCGGTATATCAAAATTTTTATAAAACTGCCCTGACAGTAACTATGCCCCATTAAGAATAATAGGGCTTGTATTATTTAATGTACATTAAATCACATTACAACACTTTAACCTGTTAATGCACATTAGTAAATAGAGCCCTTTAGTTTGACTGTCTAAATATAGTGAAAGGACTGTTATCCCGACATCAATTACATGTTGATCGATTGTAAGTAGAGCTAAGTTACCTGTAGCAGATGTTCTCTGAGGACAGCAGGTATATATTCTCACATGTGGGCAACATGATTCACAGAGCCCAGTGTGGACATTGCCAAGAGCACTATCATTTTAAATCACATCGCGCACACATGGATGCTTTCCTGCACAGGGAGATGAAAGATGAATTTTTTGTAGCTAAGTAAGAGTGGCAGATACATGGAATGCCCTCTCACGGGAGGTGGTGGAGATGAAAACAGTAATGGAATTCAAACATGCGTGGGATAAACACAAAGGAATCATGTTTAGAAGGAATGGATCTATGGAATCTTAGCAGAGATTGGGTGGCAACGCCAGTAACTGGGAAGCAAAACCAGTGCTGGGCAGACTACAGTCTATGCCCTGATTGTAACTGAATAGACATGGTGGGCTGGAGTGTAAATTTTAAGGGGCTTCGATGTTAGCTTCAGAACTTTTAGTACAAGAACAATGTTGCTGGGCAGACTTTTACGGTCTGTGCCCTGAGAAATGCAAGGACAAATCAAATTCAGGTATACATATAAAGTATCACATACCATGTAAAATGAGTTTAACTTGTTGGGCAGACTGGAAGGACCGTTCAGGTCTTTATCTGTCGTCATTTACTATGTTACTTCTTAAAGCCAGTTCGCACCCTAAATGATTTACATTTACTATGTTACTATGTAAGTAAATAGTGAGTTTGGTGGAAATAACGGGCTGGAGGGTAGAGTTGGATTTTAAACAGTAAAAAGATTCTGCAGGACTGCATGTCCAAACTGGCTATCCCCCCTGGAATACAGCTCCGGATAGTAGGGAGTAGTAAAGGTGTGGCTAGAAGACCACATAGCCACATTGCAAATGTCTTGAATAAAAGCAGAACGGAAATGTGCTACTGAGGCTGCCATGGTTCTTACATTATGAGCGGTGACTCAGCTATGGAGGGTCAGCCCAGCCTGAGTATATGTATAGGCAGTAGTCAGTCAACCAAATAGAGATTGTACACTTGGTGATGGGAATTCCAAACCTGTTGGGATCAAAGGATGCAAAAAGCTGGGAGGATTTCAGATGAGGTTTTGTTCGTTCTAGATAGTATGCTAGAGCTTGCTTGCAGTCTAAGGTATGCAGTGCTGCTTCTCCAGAATGAGAATGTGGTTTAGGAAAGAAGACAGGTAGTACAATGGGCTGGTTGAGATGGAATGCTGAAACCACTTTTGGGAGGAATTTGGGTGGGTTCGGAGTAAAACTCTGTCATGGTAGAACCTGGTATAAGATGGATCTGCCACAAGGGCTTGAAGCTCACCGACTCATCTAGCAGACGTATGAGCTATTAAGACCAGTACTTTGTATGCGAGGAACTTTAGAGAACACAGGAATGAAGTGGCTCGAATGGAGGTTTCATAAGAGCAGTGAGGACAACTTGGAGACCTCATGCTACCAGAGGTGGTTTGATAGGAGGTTTGGTGTAAAATAAACCCTTCGTGAATCTTATCAAGGGATGTACTGAAATTGGTTTATTATTAATTTTAGTATGAAAAGCACCGATGGTGCTCAAGACTACTCAAGAGTTAGTTTTGAGTCCAGAATTTGAAAGATGGAGGAGGTACTCCATAAGGGTAGGTAGGGAGCAAATAGTAGGTTCGAGCGACCTAGGAGAACACCAGTAGATCCATCCCCCAGTGGAGTATGTAGGCATCTGGGGCTATGTGGTTGGGAGCATAAAGCCTGGAACAGAAGCAGGGAAGCTTGTTGTTCTGATGAGAAGCTCCTGATAGTCGACATTGAGCCAGTGTGTGGGACCTCTTCCATGATTGTCTTGCTCATGTATCTATGGGCTGGACTTAGGCTGGCGCAAGGACCCTGTATGCCAGTATAGACTGCGATTGTAGTAGCCCAGAAAGCTTTTTGAGCATAGCCTGGACTTTCTCATGAACAGTAGGTGTCTGTATCAACTGAGAACCCATGGTGGATGCAGCCTGAGAGATAGTCTGGATCTGGAAGAACTCAAATGCTCTTGATGCGATATGAACTGGAGAGGAGAGTAATCATTGTGGCATGGCGCTTCCCTTGCATCGAGGACATCGATGTAGGGGAGATATGGGCCAAGTGTCTTGAGGGAGAACGATGGTGATGCTTCTTAGGTCCCTCGATGCACGCAGCACCAATGACGAGGGCGTAGAGTCAAAATGTGATCATGGCATCGAGTGATGTAGCACCCTCTCAATGTTGCATAGGTGCACTCAATATCGATGCCAGTTCCGCGTCGAGTACAGAGTCTGCCTTGCTTGATGCAGATGTCGATGTAGAAACAAACGTTTTTCATACTGGGGTTTGCAGGTAAGGGATCTTACCTGCATACGCTGGCAGATGTTACAGTGAATATCTCGGTGGTCTGGACCTAGGCACTGAACACACCAATTATGGGGGTCTTTGCCTGAAATAGTCACATTGCATCCAGTACACTTATTAAAGCCAGTTCGCACCCTCAATGATATGGAGGGAAAAACAGCTGACATGAGGTCATAAGGCTTTATAGCCCGGGTAGCTTGAGTGATTCCATACCTGAAAAAGGTCGATGCTTCCCAGGTAGGAGAAGGGCTCAGAGGACCCCTGGACCAAAACAACAAAAAACAAAATCTAAAAATGGAATAAACTAAATAAATTATGACAAAAAAAGAAAATGAAGAAAATATATCTCGCAGAAAGGGAAGGCAACAAAAAGGCAGTGCTCGCACGTCGGGCAGAAAGGCACCCGCGCAATAGGGGCACTGCCTCAAAGATTTAAAATGACAGTGCATTTGGCAGTGTCCACACCAGGCTCTGTGGATCACATCATCCATATGTGAGAATATTATGCCTACTTGTCCTCTGAGAATAGCAATTCAACAGATCCAGCCTGCAACGTGTTACAGATTTACCCTAGCTAAGAATGTAAAGCCATTTAAACCCCAAAGCAGATCTTCTCTCCTCTCCATAGCTATCCTCTTTGTCCCCCACTTTCCCCTTCTGGGGGGGAGGGGGGGGACTGTGTAAAAAAGTGCAACAGCCAGGAGACCTGAGCTCAAATCCTGCTTATGCCATGGACCTTGACCAAGATACTTTGCCTTGTTCTGCTTCAAGAACTCATTTTCTTCAAGGGCCACTATTAGCAGGAGAGAAAAACTAATATATATATATTTTTTTACATTTGTACCCTGCACTTTTCCCACTCATGGCAGGCTCAATGCAGCTTATATTGGGCAATGGAGGGTTAAGTGACTTGTCCAGAGTCACAAGGAGCTGCCTGTGCCTGAAGTGGGAATTGAACTCAGTTCCTTAGGACCAAAGTTCACCACCCTAACCACTAGGCCACACCTCCACTCAATAACATCTTTGTTCAATGCATTTGTAATCTTTTTCAAACATCTTTATTACAATGCAAGCTAGAGCTAGGCAGGAAAACTAAAAAAAAAAACCAAATTGCCACCCAAATATTACTGATTAGTACTAAAAATGCTACATGTGCACAGTGTTATACAATAATGTACAACAGATTCTAGCACTGTAGCTTACAATCTAGTCAAAACAAAACACAAGAGGCTTTGAGCCAAAAAGAGGAACATTTATTAAACACCATGAAATATGATGCTAGGTTCTGTAGATATTTAAAGAACAACTTTGAATATATATAATTACTAATACATTTTCTTGGATTTAGTGTAAATAAGCATAGATTATCTACCCCAATCGTAAATAAGGAACAGACAGATGAATTCCCAGTCTAAAACCCAGAGAGATGGATCTGTTGTAGAAGCAGGAAAAATTAATATTCAGGTATAATACACGCACAGGAGGTATTAAATTGTAACAGTGAGGCGATGGAGGAACCTAAGCCTGGTAGGTAGTTCATTAACCAGCAGAGCCAGGGTAATATTTAAAAGCAGTCTAAAAAGGTGAGAAGCTGTCAAAACGATTTATGTGGGCAGGAAAGGTTTCTGCCTGCTTAAATCGTTTGGGGCCGCCCAACCACTGATGTTCAAAGGCACTTAACTTGGGCAGTGCTGCTGATCAACTCTGACCAGCCATATTTAAAGTGGACAGGCCAGGGCTGATACAGGGAGCGAAGTTGGGGAGCAGCCGGCAGTTATACAGCTACTGGCAATATTGAACTATTCTGATTGCCCTCCCCCCCTCGGAATTTCCCTGTCTTCTGATTCCTCTCCCACTCACCTAAAACAAACAGTCTCCCTCCATCCCAATCCCCCCCCCCAAGCCTACCTGCAATCCCTTTTCCTGAGGCAGCTGCTAGGGGCTAATCGGAGGGGCTGAGAGCTTTTCAAAAGGTTACACAGGCCCCAGCTGATATTCAGCCAGGGCCCACATAACTGTCTTTTGCAGGCTTCAGCTGAATATCATCTGGGACTTGCATAAGCTCTGGTGGCCACTGCTTCCATAATTAACCCCGGATATTTAGTGCCAGTGCCCAGACTGGCGCTAAATATCTGGGGTGTGGTACTGAATATCAGGGTCTGGTACTGAATATCTGGGGATAATTTAACTGGTAATGACCGCATTTTTAAAAAAATGAAAACGGACCACTGCCAGCTGAATATCTACCCTGTGGATTTGTAGACCACTCACCTAACAGATAAAAGCTGCATGAATTAGGTTGTACTGCAATAAATAAAGGTCTCTTACACAACACAGAGGTACCATGGAAAACCTCTTACCTTCCCACAGCAAGCACTGTAACTGCACCAACACGACTCTTTTTGACGTCTTTGGTTTTCTGCACAGACCTCAAAAGGTGCCACCTTTTCTGGCTGCAGCGCGTGCATGCATTCCTTTCTACCACACCACCAACAGTATGCAAGTGATGTCCTCGGCAGGTGTGTTTTGATGGAGTTGCATTTGGTGACAAAGGAGTACTAGGACTCACAGGGGTTCCTGGAGTGTAAGGAGTCGCAGGGCTATTGGAAAATAAGAACAGTCATAGAACTCATTATGCACACAAGAGGACTAATGCTGCTTCTGCAAACAAATAGGTGTACTTCTGAAATGCACGTTTTCCACTTAAGTGTTCCATGTCTATGATCCCAGAAATTGACAAGAAAGATTCTGAAATGATTACATCTTATAGATTATTCGGCAACCATACTACTTTATTTTACAGGAGTAGGAAGGGATTCTTGAAAGCTATGAACACATTTAAGAGTAATAATTCTTAAGAAGAGAGTATCATGTGCATGGAAAACCTAAAATTCTCAGAACAGGACAGTGCTTCAATACAATACATGGCAGTGCTCAATTACTATTTATTTATTTATTTATTTGTAGCATTTGTATCCCACATTTTCCCACCAATTTGCAGGCTCAATGTGGATTACATGTGCCGTAATGGCGGTTGCCATTTCCGGGTAACAGAATTACAAATGGAATTGCGTTAAGGTGCATACATACACGGCAGCAAACATGGAACGCAGAACATAACATATATGGAACAGATCATGGTATAAATATACACCATGTGCATACATACATGGTAAGAAGAATTAATTATGGTATTGCATGGAGGTTCCTGAGTAGTAAATTTGATAGTAACAAACATTAGATCGTCGACTATAGAGAATCCCTATTCAGCATAAGGTTTAAAATGGTATTGCTTGATCATGATATCAAAGAGGTTAATCAGTCATGTGATAGGAGTTTGGTTTTGTATAGATCGTGTATAGTGCTGTTATTTAGTATTAAGATGGATGCTTATTGTATGCCTTCTTGAAAAGATCTGTTTTCAGTAGCCTTCGGAAGATGGTTAGGTCTTGTGTTGTTTTTATGGCCTTCGGTAGTGTGTTCCATAGCTGCGTGCAGATGTATGAGAAACTGGTCGCATATGTGGATTTATATTTTAGTCCTTTGCAGTTAGGATAATGGAGACTGAGGAATGTGCGTGATGATCTTTTTGCATTCCTAATAGGCAAGTCTATCAGGTCTGACATGTAGGTCGCAGCTTCTCAGTGAACGATTTTGTGGACCAGGGTGCAAAACTTTGAACGCAATATGTTCTTTTAGTGGGAGCCAGTGTAGTTTTTCTCTTAGGGGTTTGGCGCTTTCATATTTCACTCTCCCAAATATGAGACTGGCTGCTGTGTTTTGAGCGGTTTGAAGCTTCTTAATGATTTGTTCTTGGCATCCGGCATATATGGCATTGCAGTAGTCTAGATGACTGAGCACCATTGATTGTACTAGGATGCGGAATATTTCCCTTGGGAAGAAAGGTTTGATTCTTTTAAGTTTCCACATTGAGTAGAACATTTTCTTTGCGGTACTCTAGGGTTACCTCTTTACTTGCTGTGGGTATTGCAAATTGTCCAGAATATGCCGCTAGATTTCTGACTGGCTGTAAATCAAGTTTAACAATATTACCCCCCACAATTGAAGACATTTCAATGGTTACCAGCATATTGGCAAATCAGGATTAAGGTCATAACATTTAAAACCTTACATGGCAAAGATCCCTCTTATTTGGCAGAAAGCAAATTAAAGAGCTTAGTTCCAAAACCTGTTAAGTAAAGGTTTTTTTTTTTTTTAAACGAGATTATACCAGAAAGATTACCTTCATAGACAGCTGTTGGATGTGTGAAATCAGAAATAAAAGGTCTTTATTTGTAAGGCATATGATATTCATGTTAGGTTGACTAGAATTCTTGAAAATAAAAAATTGATCATTCAGAAAACAGCTTTTCACACTTAACAGATTTTGGAACAAAATTCTTCAATTACTATTTCCTTTCATCATCAAATTATAAATCGCAGGTGGTGGGTGCCTCTCTTAAAATGATACATTTAAACTAACTCATGATAAAGCTTTGTTCATTGTTGGATCACAATCATAGAACATGCTGCCAGGTAAGCTTCAGTTTGAAAATTAAATTATGTTTTGAAAATTCCTCAATTTAAAAGACCATTTATTTGTAATAGCATTTTTGGAGTAATGTTGTATGTTTGAATGTATATTTATGTTGTGACCCCATACAGACACTGGATACGTGACCTGCACCCTGCCATGATGGGATATAAATTAAATAAAATTAAAATTGTTTTTTGTGTGAATTTTGTAAAGAGAAAGTTATGTAAAAAGTAGGAAATTCATGTCCTATATGCTTGAAATGCTAAGTAGAAAGGTACTTCATTTAACATGACAAGTATTACACAATAACTTTCCACCATCCGATTAAAATTTACTGGCGCAAGACCCTTGTTGACTTCCTTACAAGAATCTTGGCACTTACTGACTTTTTTTCTCTAACTTTTAGAAAAAGGTGACTTCTGCTATATTATTCAAAGCACATATCTCATTGTATTTGTAACCTATGTGATGATCACTGGTGGTAGTTATGTATATTCCTGGTGATATATAGATAACAACTGGTCAAGTCCACAGCACATCAAGGGCAGAAATATCTAGTTTCTTAATAAAAGTAAATGTGGTTTTCTCTCATTGTTTGTCAAACAGTACTTAGCAAACTGACAACACTTCTAATCAAACATATAAACAGCGAGTGACCATAGTCACTCGCAAATGCGCAGTAAAGACGTCCCTCTCTGCCCCGCCCCCGCTTCAAACCGTGATGATGGGGGCGGGACAGAGAAGGAAGTCTCTACTGGCATGCTGCAGATGTCGGAACCGCTCCCCCTCCCCCCTCCCCCGGAGTCGCCGCCGCCCCTCCATCTGGCCCGAGCACTGTGAACTTACATCACCACGCAGCAGCAGGCACATCAGCAAAGCTGCCGTCAGGCTTCCTTCTCTGCCTTTGTCCCGCCCTCGCCGACGTTACGTCACACGAGGGCGGGACACAGGCAGAGAAGGAAGCCTGCCCTGACGGCAGCTTTGCTGATGTGCCTGCTGCTGCGTGGTGATGTAAGTTCACAGTGCTCGGGCCAGATGGAGGGGCAGCGGCGACTCCGGGGGGGGGGGGGGCTCAGAACCCCCCCCCCCCCCATTCCAAAAGTAGCCTGTTTTCACGGGCTCAACGGCTAGTGAGAAACAGAAAGCACATTGTGAAAACAATTTTCTGAGTCTAGAGTTTTCTGCTTTAACTAAATTAGAAGTTAAATGAAAATGGAACCATCATATAACTTAGAAAGAATTTGTTTGGACTCTTTGATGAGAAGTTCTGAAGACAACTGCCACACCTCGACTCACTGATGCATTCGTTTTTCAGAAGATTCTAGAGGGCCCTTATAAAAAATGTATTATTCCTATAGCCCTTGAGGCAGATAACACACACTAACAGCATTAGTGGACACTAGACATTACATAAATGATCCCCAGGTTTGTGTCTAAAAAGAGACAGTGACATGAGTTCAGTAAAATTTGCTAAATTCTGATTGGAATTTCAAGATCATTTAACAGGATTTGATCCTATTTTTTAGGTAATAAAAAAGGAACCATCTGAACACATATGGATAAAGGAAGACAAGAGAACTTGCAAACTCCTTTAAGGTTATGAAACTGATATGTACTTGTTATCATATGTAAGTAGTAAGATAAAACTTATCATTACAAGAAGGTTGTTTCCCCAAAAGAATTAGGAGGGATCGTGCAATACCTCTTAAAAAGAAGGAAATCTGGAAGGGAAAAAATGGCAGCAGTTATCGGCTGTGTGAGCGAGTCATCATTTGAGCTGCTGGTGGTATGTTTTCCTCATACCCATGCAGCATACGACGAGGAGGGGGGTGGTCAGGAGTGCACCTTCCATGTCTCGGGGGCCACCCCCAAGTTAGCAACTCATTGACCGCTTCACAGTTGAAAAACCCCTTACCTTTTGGGGAAGCGCACCCTGCTGAGAGGAGCGAGGCAGAAGAATTGGTTTCTTTGGGGCTGGAAACATCTTTGTCACCCCCAAAATCCTTGGCGCCTCCGTGTCAGCATTTTGTGTCAGCGTCAGGTGAACGGGAAGAGCAACCTGATACCAGATGTGCTGCAGGAAATTCTGCTGTGGAGGGTGTTGCCGATAGGATCGGAGGTAACACTCAAAAATATCTGGAGAACGTTTGCAAAAATTAGATTCTGTGACTGGAAATACTTTGACTGAGGTCAAAGTTCTGGGGCGGAAGATTGAGGACTTGACAAAGGCAGTGGAACAAGTTAAAACTGATTTCTCATCTCAGGTTGATCAAACAAGGCAAAATAAGAACATTGCTTCAATTTAAAAGCTCTGTAGTGAAAGAACCTTAGGATACATAGAAACTTGGAAAACACTGAGAATTGCAATCATGGGCTGAACCTAAGTTTCCTAAACTTCCAAAAGTCTCCTGGAATACCACCTCTTGATTTGTTCAAGAGATATCTTACTACTGTTCTGAAATATTCCCCAGATTCTATTCCTCCAGTTAATAAAATTTATTATGTGCCCATACCGGCACGGAAATCCCAGGGTGAATTGGAGGGTGAGCAGGAACAAGGTATTCAGCTAGATGTGAACAATATTTCTGCTGTTTTGGAAGAATCTGTCAGAATCACCAGAAAGAGTTATGCTGTTGGTTTCTCTGGTTTTTGAGCAAGATTTAAATGCAATTTTGAAATTATATTTTAGATATGTACCGGAACTATTTCAGGCAAACATATTTGGATTTACCCTGTCGTGATAGTCTACTCAAGAAATGAGGAAACAATGTTTGGTTATGAGGAAAGAAACTAGAGATCTTGGTGCCACTTTTTTTATTGGCTTATCCGTGTAAATGCATGACTAAATTAGGAGGAACTAAATGTCATCTTTGCTCCACAACAATTAAGGGGTTTTCTAGATATGAAGAAGATCATCTGAGTGTTAGCTTTTGGACTTCATTGTATTTTTTTTCTTTGGGGGGGGGGGGTGGAATCTAACAAGCCTTGTTTTTTTTGTCTTTTCTTTATATAATGGATTATTTTCTATCCTTTATTCTTTTTGCTTCCTCCTGTTTTGGGTGTTCTCTTCTCCATTGTATTGGTCTAAGGAAGATTTGATTTGTTTCCTTTTATATTATACTGCATGAAATATTTTCTGTACTGTGTTACTTAAACAAGATGCTATTCTTGTGATTGTATAATCGAACTTTTTATCAGTGATTTATTTTATTTGATATACCGCTAATCGCCATGTGACAGCTAATCGGTTAACAATAAAAGCTCAAGAGCAGTACAAATAAGGGAGCAGGGATGGAAAATAGTCTGAATTAGGAAGGAAAAACTTGAGTAAAAAGCCAAGATTTTTAAAGGCAGAATGTGAAGAAACAGTGGGTTTTCTAAGCCTTTGAACTGTATTAATGTTTTCATGAAGTGTATTTCTCTTGACCGGCCAACGATGGTGCTTGTTTTGTTTTAAAGCTGTTGCAGAGAAAGCTCTTTTACAGTTTAAGCTTGTGGAAACTGGAAAGGCAATCTACAGTACCACTGGCCAGATACTTTCAAAGTTGGTGCCCTGGGCTCTGATTGGCCCTGGAGTTCAAATCTAGCCAGGAGGTACTGGATTGTCCCCAGTCTTGGTACAGAGGAGAAACATCTCTGTCCAGAAACCCTGTTCAACACTTGTGAGCAGTTAATTTCCTGACCCTCCCCAGGTAGTAACAAGAGTGTTGATCCTTGTTTTGATAATCTGTTATTAGTTCCTGTACGTTTTCGCCTGGTTTTTCAACCATTCACTGTTCTACTGTGACAAAATTGTTAGTTTATTGGCTCTGTTGTTCTGGACCAAGAATCCTGGTGGCTTGTGTGTTGGTCTGTGGGTGCTTTCCAGGAACTGTTGGACCCCTGAGAGTGTGGTCCCAGTAAACTAGACATCACCGGGGAATAACTTGAGAGTGGAAGATTCACACAGAGGCAAGTGGGACCCAGTTGGTGAAAGCAGGGTGCTAATATACAGCACATGCCCAGGTGCAGGTAGGCCTGAGCAGTGCTGGGGACAGATCCTCCAGATGGCCGGAGGGTTAACCCCAGGCTGGTGCTAGGTGGTCCGAGACACAGGATATGATGGTTCAGATTTAATATGAAGTGACAGAGTATTCCAGAGTTTCGGGGCAGCATAGGCAAAAGCAGTGACCCAAGTAGTATATCCAGTCTTATAGAAGTGGGAGAAGGAAGATGGCCTGCTGAGAGGAGTGTAGAGATCAGGGAGAGGAATGTAAATTGAGAAGATTGGGGATATATTCTGGAGCAGATGGAAGTAGGCCTTTATAAACCAGAAATAGTTTTTAGGTAATGCGGTAGGATATGGGTAGCCAGTGTTCTTGTTTGAGGAAAGGAGTGACATCACTGAATTTTTGGGCATTGTGTTTAAATTGTACAAGCTGGAGGTAATTTAATGAAGAGAGATAAACAAGAAATGAGTGCATTACAGTAATCCAGATGATAAACAAGAGACGAGAGATTGGGAGATAAGGCTCAACTGAATGAATTCGCTGTAGGGAAAAAAAAAAGAGGAAGATTGAACAATTTTATTAATGTGGTGCTTGAATGTGAGCTTGGGAGTCAAAAGTGACTCCTATAAAGCAAAGTTTGTCAGTGTAGGTCACGACATGACAGTGGAGAAAGTGGGGTGGGGGAATGATACAGTAAGGATTAGGAAAGTACATTGTTTCTGTTTTAGAAATGTTTAAAAAGAGTCTGTTTACCAAGCCAAATGGCTGTTTGTTCAAGAGTTTAACAGACGAGTCCCCAAGGTATATAAGCACAAGATGTGAATGTCAATGGCATAACAATATGGGCTGCATCCATGAGACTGTATAAGTATCAAAGGGGAAATAAAGAGATTAAACAGAACTGGTGCCAAAAATGGATCCTTGGGGAACACCAAGGGTATAAGGATAGCTTGCAGAAGATACGTGGTCTGAGATCAGTTGATAAGAGCATTGATGTAGTCTTATCCTAGTTTACTTCATATTTACAACAGAGAGACCCATGAGCGATAAGCGATGTAGAAGCAAATCATGGTCAGTCATATCGAATGTTGAAGAAAGATCTAAGGAAACAATGACTACAGATGACTTGTGATCTAAGGATGTGTGTATCTCAGAGAGCAGTAAGAAGGGTTTCTGTGCTGTAGTTGTACAAAAGCCTGCCTTTTCAGCATCATGGTTTAGGCGGAGGTTTTCTTTCTTTCTTTTTTTACAGAAGTGATCACCCACTAAAGCCAGTCAATGAAAATTAGTTGAAGGTGAGGTTCTGAGGCTTTTTCCTTCTACATATTCATACTCTGTTGTAGTACATTTGTGTCATGGTGACGCTGAAAAGGCTGCAATGCGGAAGAGCTGATTTTGATCCAAAACATCTTGAAACAGCCATAGGGTGAAACTTTGGCCACAGTTGGTGGGGTCTATAGTAAAGCATGTTTTAAAAGCCCAGTGTAATTTCTTTTTTTTATTAGTTACAGTTTTATGGTTTCACCAGGAAATTAGCACTGCAGTTTTAATGATTTAAGTGGAAGTTTTTTATGCCAATGATCATGAGTTAAAGCCCATCACTGAAAATTAGGTGAAGGTGGGGTTCTGAGGCTTTTTGCTCATGTATAATCATACTCTGTTTTAGCATACTTGCTAAAGTCAGTGAGTACATAACTTAGATGGCAATCAAGAAGAGGATTTATTAGAAGAAAATGTAAAATGTCATACACAAAGAGAACTGAGTAATTCACTATTCTAACAGTGTACTACACTGAGCACCAATTATCCATGCCAGCTCCTACCCTCTGAATCTAGGGGAGCTGCTGGTAGTGCTGGGTAGAAACTCCTTTATAAAACCCACATAGTTCTCCTCCCACCTCGGTTGGCTGAAACAACAGTGCAGCCTGAACCAGCATAACAAGCAAAGTCAAGCATAACTGATCCAGAATCCTCAGTTTTGCCATGCTTCAGAAAGGAAAAACAAGTCGTCAACCACAGCTCTGTGCCAGTGAATGCTATTACCCAACCAACCAGCATCAAAACTAAGGACTACTTGATGGCAGAGAGTTAGAAGCGAGGAAGCAGAGCACCTCTAAAATGTTAGGCTCAGTCCAGGAGACAGCACTACATACACCTACTCCAATCTGGAGTAAGACACAGCTGAACGGGAAAATTTTAATTTCATGTCCTTTGCAGGATTTTTCAATTTCTTTGGGCTTTCTTGGCCATTTTGTTGTTCTGAGGATAATATTAAGAAGGCACCCTCTTTCCTGATAGTAGACACATGTGCCCTCTTTCCAAAAGAGGAAGCCCTATTATCAGTTTTTCTGCTTGTTTGTTAATGAGAAGCAATAACATGGGATATGTTGTTGACATTTACGACAGCCCATCCCTATAAATTAAGAGGCCCTTTTACTAAAGTGCATTAATATACGAATTGGTACAACTTGTTACCACACAAGCACAGTAACTGTTACCGTGATAGCATGTCAGTGTGCGCCTATTTATGTGATAAATGCATGCTGTGTTAGGGAGAAGGAACTAGGTAGGTTATGTATGTGTGGACTGCACACTACAGTTGAAATGTGGCACTTGCTGCATGCTGTGTGTTTAATGCGGGTTCACTTATTGCTTCCTCAACAGGAGGCATTAAATGCACCTGTGCTAATTCAAAAGAATCTTACTACCAGATTCTATATAAGGTGCCCAAAACTGGGCGCTGATCCAAGATGTGCATCCAATTAAATTGGCTAAGCCAATTAGTGCCAATAATTAGGTGCTAATGAATAGACCAACTTGTATATATATATATGTGGGGACTGAATTCAGCAAATGTTTCATAAAGTGTCCCAAACATTCATTATTCATCTAACTTTCATCCTGAATACAACAGAGAAAGAAAGTTTTTTAAAAAACTATTTATGGGGACCATCAGACATGGTAGCAGCTCACACCATAGGGAACAATCAGTTCCTTTCTCAGTTTGACCAAAGAAAATGGTTGTGGTGCAGAATCTTCATTAGATCACCCTTCAAAGTCTTTTTTTTTAGAAACTATATATCTCATACTGCGACATGGCCAGGTTTTGCAAAACTTCCTCAGGGAAAAGGCTCTCGTTGCATCGCATGGCATGGCAGCCATTTTTCTTCTCTGTAGACAGGAGTGAGCTGCTACCGTATCTGATGGTCCCCATAAAAAGTTAAAAAAAAAAAAACTTTCTTTCTCCGTTGTATTCAGGATGTATGTTAGATGAATAATGAATGTTTGGGACACTTTATGAAATAATTAGGTGCTGGCACCAATTTGGAATTGGGTGCACATTTTGCTACGGGCCATAACAATGTGTGCCCAAATCCTATAGCACACAATCCAAAAAGGTCATGGCCATAGGAGGTGCATGGGAAGGTCAGTGGCATTTCTAAAATTTGTGCAGAGTCTTACAGAGTACTGGGGATGTGCACCCAATTTGGTTGCCGGGAATTACACCTGGTTTCAGCATGAGTAAGTCCTGGCACCCAAACTGGGCTCTGAAATCAGCACCCAAAGCTATTCTGTAATGGGTGCTGATCTTTGAATGCCCATTATAAAACACCATTGCGCACTAGTTTTTGAGTGCCATTTACTGACTCTAGCCCTTAGTGTGTAGTAAAGAACATTTCTGTGCAGTAACTGCAGAGGACTTGCTGGGAATGTCCCCCAATAGATCACACAACTTTTGCACTTACCACTGTTAATGCACAAGTACAAAAACCAACATTACCACACTTTAGTAAAAGGGTCCCTAAATAAAATATAATTGCATCACATTTTATAAACCTATGGAAACAATTACCAATGTATGAAACATAAAATGCCAACTAATATTAATGTTTAAAGAATCTTAATATTTCAGCACAAAATAAAAGATAACCTTACAACACAGAGCTCTTCTCAAAGACTGGATTTGTTGCTAGAATGGACTTTGTTCATAAGAATTTCCCTTTATCACAGTACAAGAGTCTTATTCTATATCAATACAAATAAAAAAACAAAAAACAGAAAAAAAAGACATTAGAACTAACATTGCATACCTTTCAGGATCAAATACATTGTTATCCCCAATCATAGAATTATCTGCTACCAGGGCCTTCAAAACATCAGCATTTGCTGCAGACAGATAGACAAAACAAAACAAATTATCAAATGAATTTAGTACACTGAAATCTCCTATTAAAGCATTTCAAGGGGGTGGAAGTGACAGTTGGCCAAGTTAAAGCACAACAGTAAAACAGCATTATTATACTTTTCCTAAAAGCAAAAACTTGCAGGGGTTTGTGCTCTGTGCTGCATTCCAAGCTTCACTTTCCTCTCTGAATGGGATTCATTAGGTATTGTCAGCTATCCACAAGAACAGGTTCTCAAACCCTCCCAACTGGAGCCCTGTTGGGGGTGGGGTGAGGGTGGGTGGAGGGGAGGGGAGTCACAGAAAATCTACCCTCACAAATCAGTGAAAATAAAAACCTTCACGTGCATTTTATACATACTGAGCAAGTAAATTCTATAAAGTGTGATATGAGGAAACATGTTTCTGTAACTCATGAACAGGAAAGGCATTAGCTAAAATGTTGCAGGGGGAGAAGGGAGGGAAGAGTTCCGCTAAACAGAAACAGTATAGAATGTGTAAAATAATATTATGGATGCATCAATACGGTCTTTGAAATACTTATCTCCCAAGAGGGTCCCGTTTAAAAGTTTTCTGTGAAGCATTACATTGTATTGTACTAGTGACCTAGATATGTAGGAATGTACAGATAATTCTGGACGTAGGACATCAGTGCACAGCATATTAAAATGACTGTGAATGAAGCTAGCAGTTATTTGACACGGATGCAGAAAAGTGTGTGGAAAACTATGGCTGAGCATATGGCAGGAGGCAAATAAGGGTTAGTTCGATCTTCTGTAGTACAATCTTGAGAATTTAATGCCTGTTTCTTCTTTTTGCTCCAAATATCTCCAGGACACCCTACCAACAGGATAATCCTCCAAATTCTTCCCCCAAGAAGCCACCCCCATCCACCCTAAGACCCAAAACAATCAGTGGTCTAGTGGACCCCATACCCTCCCCATAATGCATACTCGCTTCTGCTTCCTTGCTATCTTTTAACATACTGCCTGACCCCACTTGGCACATCCTGGAATGCATAGCATAGAGTCAGACAGTCAAATAAGGATATTTTTGCCTTACGTGATACTCTACCTAGCTTCTGCCAAACAAGGCAAAGAGATACCCTTATTTGGCAGGATGCACAGTGCAGATCAGGCACCACCATTTGGCAAAATATGGTAAAGGGGTAGTGAGTGAGCATTCTTCCTGCCTGGTGTCTTCCAGGTGCAAAGGGGTAGCACATAAAGGTTCACTAGACCACAGAGTTTGTATTTTGGGTCTCGTGGGGGGGGGGGGGATGGTGTGGTTATCTTGAAGGATTGGGGTTGGGGGGGGGGAGGGGAAAGGACCCCGAAGTCCAGCTGATGTTTTTCTAATCTCTCCCTTCCTATTACGGGAGTCAATCCCTGTTCTTACACTGACAGGATGGGAGGCATTTACAGGAAATAGCTGCGTATCACTGCTGCAGTGTGCTTTTTTTTTTTTTCTTCTCTGGACAGCACACTCTTTAATGTAGCAATAATTTGCATGCTGTTTACTTACTATATCAGAAAGTTAACAATTGTGCATTGCCTTGCTAAAGGAAGCTGTCATGAAACGCTTAGCCACACGCCTGGGGTTACCCCGTGGCCACTTACAGCGTCTATCCCCAGCACAGCTCAGGTCCGCCTGTACCTGCTGCTTGTGCTCTACACTAGCACCCTCCTCCCACCGACTGGGTCACAACCGCCTCTGGGTGAGTCTCCCGCTCTCAAATTATCCTCAGCGATTTCTAGGTTACTGCAGCCACACTCCCAGTGGTCCACAATTCCCAGAAAGAACTAATACACCCAACACACAAACCACCAGGATTCTTTAGTCCAGACAGGCAGAGACAAACAATTGTTTATTGTCTTAAAAATATATTGAACAATGAACCAAAAATGTGCAAATGAGCAAACAGGTAACTGAAACATGGATCAATTATAACACTAACTAAACATTTATTTCCTAAAAAGTGCCTGGGAAGATCAGGACATAACTGCTGTTTACTGACCCTCAGCAAAGAGATCCTGCTCTCTTTTGTTCCTGGCTAAGACTGGAGGCAAAACCATACACACTAAAGGAAATGAGCTCCTAGGCCAATCAGAGCACAGTCAACAAGATATCAAAAATATACTGCTACATGCTTCCTGCTTGTGTTAAACTAAAGAAAAGAACATTCAGTTCTCTTTAACAGCTTTACAGCAAAGAAACACCACCTGCTAGCCAAATAGGAGAAATACACTTCAGAATTAATTTAGGCAGTTTACAGGCATCAACATAGTAACATATAATAAGATAGTAAATGACGGCAGATAAAGACCTCTATGGTCCATCCAGTCTGCCCACGATAAACTAATTTGACATGGTATGCAATACTTTATATGCATACCCAAGTTTGATTTGTCCTTGCCATTCTCAGGGCACAGACCATAGAAGTCTGCCCAGCACCCTTCTTGTACTAAAATTTCTGAAGCTAACGTCGAAGCCCCTTAAAATTTACACTCTAGCCCATCCCTATCTATTCAGTCACGATCAGGGAATAGACAGTAGAAGTCTGCCCAGCACTGGGTTTGCTTCCCAATTACCGGTATTGCCACTCAATCTCTGTTAAGATTCTGTGGCTCCATTCCTTCTAAACAGGAATCCTTTGTGTTTATCCCACACGTTTGAATTCCATTACAGTTTTCATCTCCACCACCTCCCGTGGGAGGGTATTCCATGTATCCACCACCCTTTCCGTGAAGAAATATTTCCTGACATTACTCCTGAGTCTGCCCCCCTTCAACCTCAATTCATGTCCTCTAGCTCTACACCTTCCCCGTCTCCGGAAAAAGTTTGTTTGTGGATTAATACCTTTCAAATATTTGAATGTCCGTATCATGCCACCCCTGTTTCTTTCCTCTAAGGTATACGTGTTCAGGTCATCAAGTCTCTCCTTGTACGGTTTGCAACACAAATCCCATACCATTTTTGTAGCTTTTCTTTGCACCGCTTCCAACGGCCTCCAAAACTGAACACAATACTTCAAGTGGGGCCTCACCAATGACTTGTAGAGGGGCATCAACACCTCCTTTCTTCCGCTTGTTATATCCCTCTCAAAGCAGCCTAGCATCCTTCTGGCCACGGCTGTCGCCTTGTCACATTGTTTCTTCACCTTTAGATCCTCGGACACCAACACCCCAAGGTCTCTCTCATGAGACAAGCTTACTAATCTCGCCCCTCCTATTCAGTATCTCTCTTTTGGGTTTCTGCACCCCAATGCATCATTCTGCATTTCTTGGCATTAAATTTTAAGTAAATAACCTTATCCGTGAAAAACCCTTATAAGTACCTGTGCCTAAATCATACTCCAAAATACACAGGGGCTCTGATTTAAATGCACTATAATTACTCCTATTGTATCTTATTGATTCATATGCTGTGGACAAATCAAAACTCATCAAGGTTACTTGTACTGAATAAAGTTATTTGTTCATTCAACTTGACACAATTACCCCATAACAATACAACTTATCCCTATGTATTTATACAATCATAGTCACCATATTCATTCAGCAAAGAGATAACCCTTCACCCCCCATTCAAAAAACACACACTCCTTCACAAACCCCTTAGGACAGTGATGGTGAACCTATGACACGCGTGCCAGAGAGGGCATGAAGAACCCTCTCCTTTGGCACGCGCGCCGTCGCTGGTCCACCCACTCTCCCTCCCTCCAAGCACCAGGCCGGCCTCCCTCCCTCTTCCAACCAACCAAGCACCAGGCCGCCCGCCCACCCTCCCTCCCTCCCAGCACCAGGGCCCCCCCTCCCTCAAAATTTAAAAGGCGTACCTCGAGGTTAAGGCGGCGTCGGCAGCGAAAAGCGTGCCTTTGCTCAGCGCGCCTTCAGCCTTCCTTTCTGTCTCTCAAGCTCTGGTCTCGCCCTCATAGGGCTTTATAGCATGAGAATCAGTGAAGGTTTTTATGAACTAAATACATTTTGAAGTTAGCATTGATATTGTCAATATATTAAAAAAAACTTTTTGTAAAAAAGAGCAAAATTGTTCTTTTTGGAAATAAATTAAAAGTTAAAATAATTCTTTCCAAGCAAGGTTTTTATGACCAGTGATGAACACCACGCCCCCAGTTAAAGCCGCCGAAAACTGAAAGTAAGCGGTCGGGGCGTTTGAGGTCTTTTCCTTGCTTTTTAGAAATATTTTGTTAAAATCAAACATCATATTTCCATATAAATTTTATTGGATTCCTCTTTATATGTTTGATAATAGCCTCTACCATTTTCCCCGGCACCGACATCAGACTCACCGGTCTATAATTTCCCGGATCTCCCCTGGAACCTTTTTTAAAAATCGGCGTTACATTGGCCACCCTCCAATCTTCCGGTATCACGCTCTATTTTAAGGATAAATTGGTATTACTAACAGTAGCTCTGCAAGCTCATTTTTCAGTTCTATCAGTACTCTAGGATGAATACCATCTGGTCCAGGAGATTTGCTACTCTTCAGTTTTGCTGAACTACCCCATTACATCCTCCAGGTTTACCGTGAAGTTAGTAAGTTTCTCCGACTCGTCCGCTTGAAATACCATTTCCGACACCAGTATCCCACCCAAATCTTCCTCGGTGAAGACCGAAGGAAAGAATTCATTCAATCTCTCCGCTACGTCGTTATCATCCTTGATCGCCCCTTTTACCCCTCGGTAATCCAGCGGCCCAACCGATTCTTTTGCCGGCTTCCTGCTTTTAATATACCGAAAAAATTTTTGCTATGTTTTTTTGCCTCTAATGCTATCTTTTTTTCGTAATCCCTCTTGGCCTTCTTTATCTGCGCCTTGCATTTGCTTTGACACTCCTTATGCTGCTTCTTGTTATTTTCAGACGGTTCCTTCTTCCATTTTCTGCAGGCGTTTCTTTTAGCCCTAATAGCTTCCTTCACCTCACTTTTCAACCATGCCGGTTGTATTTTGGACTTCCGGCTTTCTTTTCTAATTCGCAGAATATGTTTGGCCTGGGCCTCCAGGATGGTATTTTTGAACAGCGTCCACGCCTGTTGTACAGTTTTTACCCTCTCAGTTGCCCCCCTAAGTTTTTTTTAACCGTTCTTCTCATTTTATCATAGTCTCCTTTTTTAAAGTTAAACGCTAATGTATTTGACTTCCTGTGTATAGTTACTTCAAGGTTGATATCAAAACTGATCATATTATGATCACTGTTATCAAGCGGCCCCAGTACCATAACGTCCCTCACCAGATCATGCGCTCCACTAAGGACCAAGTCTAGAATTTTTCCTTCTCTCGTCGGCTCCTGCACCAGCTGCTCCATAAAGCTGTCCTTGATTTCATCAAGGAATTGTACCTCTCTAGCGTGTCCCGATGTTACATTTACCCAGTCTATATTTGGATAATTGAAGTCACCTATTATTATCACATTGCCCATTTTGTTTGCGTCTCTGATTTCTTTTATCATTTCTGCGTCTACCTGCTCATCCTGGCGAGGTGGACGGTAGTACACTCCTATCACTGTCCTTTTCCCTTTTATATATGGAATTTGTACCTCAAGAAGTGAACAGTGAAGCTACTTGCCTTTTTTAGGTTTAGCTACACAACCTATTTTCCTGTCCAAGTGGATTTATAGCCTAAATTGTACCTCAAGAAGTAGACAGTCAAGTGACTTGCCAAAGTTTAGAAGATGATTCAACAGGAGAAGTGGGATTTGAACCCTGGCTACCCTGGTTCTCAGGCTGCTGCTCCAACCACTAGGCTACTCCTCCCACTGAAATACAAACAAGCTAAAATTAAAGCTGAAGATTTTTTAGTGCAATTGCTTTAATAATTCAGCAGTTAAGATTACTCTACTATTTCACTGGCCAGTTACTTCTGAGGTTATTGTGGTCAGAGTCAATGTTTGAACAGCTGATCAAATGGGTGCAGAATTAAAACCCACAAATGGATGTAAAGATCAAAGGAGGTCAGGATGCTGTAATTTCCAAATATGTACTTACTCTAAAACACAATGTTCAAGCCAGTACAGTAATTGTACAAAGTGCACAAAGGGGTTCTAAACACAGTCTTTAAAAAGGCTTCAGTCTTATATTCACTTATGGAAACATTATGTTGTACCTGATAATTTTCTTTCCTTTAATCACAGTAGATGAATCCAGAGACTTGTCGGTTATGACTACCTACCAGCAGGTCGAAATAGTTCAATTTAGTGCTCTCTGTCATACAAGATGCTCCTTGGTCAGTCATAACAAAGCAGAAGGAAGCAGAGAAAATAGCTCTCCTTCCTCACAGCAATAAAACATGAACAGAAATTACAACTGTAACTAGAAACAGCAACATGTCAGAAACCTAAACAGAGAAACGTACTAAAAAAAAACCAAAAACAAGAGCACCAACACAGGGTGGGAATCTGGATTCATCTGCTATGATTAAAGGAAAGAAAATCATCATCAGGTAAGATAATATTTCCTTCCTTGTCATCAAAGTACATGAATCCAGATACTTGTGGCATATAACAAAGCAGTTCTCAAACAGGGTGGGAACCAGAAACTCCTGCAGAGAAAACAGATGCTTCAAAGGAAGATTCTGATCTGTTCAAAATATCCAGACGATAGTATCTTGAAAACTATGAAAGACCCTCTGAAGCGATTCATCACAGAACTCACAGACCACATCAACTAAATGCTCCAACAAGGCCTATTCCCGCAGGTTAAAGGAAACATTCCACTAACTCCCATCCCAAAAGACACCAAGAAAAAAAATAGACAAAATCTCAAATTACAGACCGATCGCTTCTATTCCCCTAACAACCAAGTTGATGGAAGGCTTAGTAGCCAGTCAACTAACAGAATACCTGAACAAATTTATTATACTTTACGAATCTCAATCGGGCTTCAGACCCCAACAAAGTACAGAAACAGTACTAGTTACACTCCTGTCCAGATTCAAGCAGGAAATAGCATTGGCCAAAAACATCCTATTGCTTCAATTTGACTTATCTAGCAAATTCGACATTGTTGACCGCCATACATTATTGAAAATTCTCAATAAGATAGGAATCACAGGACGAGTCTTTAACTGGATCACGGGATTTGTGACCTCAAGGACATACCAAGTCAAATGAAACACAGAGATCTCCCCACACTGGAAAGCAGAATGCGGGGTACCACAGGGTTCACCTCTCTCGCCCATACTATTTAACCTTATGATGACCCCACTGGCCAGAGCACTAGCCAAGCAAGGCCTTAACCCATTTATCTATGCGGATGACATTACTATCTACATACCCTTCAAAACGAATCCCTCCAAAATCACCAAAAAAATAACAAACAGCATGAACATCATGGAATTCTGGGCCTCAGCATTTAAGTTAAAACTCAACCGAGAAACTCAACGTCTCATTCTCTCCTCCCACTACAATACTGAACACTCCACCACCATCAATACATTTGGCACATCTCTCCCAATCTCAGACAATTTGAAAATTCTACGCATAACAATAGATCGCAACCTGACATTCGAAAATCAAGCTAAGATCACAACAAAGAAAATGTTCCACACAATGTGGAAACTCAAACACATAAAAGGGGAAATGGGACTTGATATACCGCCTTTCTGAGGTTTTTGCAACTACATTCAAATCGGTTTACTACTACTACTACTTATCATTTCTATAGCGCTACTAGACGTACGCAGCGCTGTACACTTGAACATGAAGAGACAGTCCCTGCTCGACAGAGCTTACAATCTAATTAGGACAAACAGGACAAATAAGAGATAAGGGAACTGGTCAATTCTCATTATTTGACGCTAAACAAGGATAAAACTAAGATACTAGGACCTTCATTCTTGGTAACACATCATGATAAACCCACTATCCATGGTAGAATATTCCCCCTGAAAATCTCCTTGAAAGTATTAGGTGTTATTTTAGATAATGAAATGAAAATGGAGAACCAGATTAATGCATTAACAAAGATGGTTTTCTATAAAATGTGACTATTAAGATGTATTAGAAGTATTTATTTACTTATTTCAGAGATTTATATTCCACTTTAACATCAAAGCGGGTTACAAAATAAGTACATAAGTATTGCCACACTGGGACAGACCAAAGGTCCATCAAGCCCAGCATCCTGTTTCCAACAGTGGCCAATCCAGGTCACAAATACCTGGCAAGATCCCAAAAAAGTTCAATACATTTTATGCTGCTCATCCCAGAAATAAGCAGTGGATTTTCCCCAAGTCAATTTAATAATGGTCTATGGACTTTTCCTTTAGGAAGCCATCTAGACCTTTTTTAAACCCCGCTAAGCTAACCGCCTTTACCACATTCTCTGGCTACAAATTCCAGGCACAGATAGCTACTTCTTCAACATAGAACAAAGATCTCATTGTGGTTCATATATGATCAAAGAATCCATAAAATATCCTGGAGTAACACCATATATTTTTATTTAAACAACTATGCTCATATTGAAAAACTTTATTAAATATTCAAACTACTTGAATTAAAAAGTAACTAGGATATTCCCACTTGGGCTTATTAGAACTACCCACTTACTATAAAATCTTCATGTTTGCCTGACCCAAAATCATGATACAAACACCTGATCTATTGATAGCATATGCATATGACGTCCAAACCCAATCCTGATCAAAGATGTGCTTATCCCTACACTGAAGCATGATTGTTCCTTCCCAAGGCAATTTCCACATCCAACTGTATGTTATATCAATTGACAAGTTCATCTATCAAACATAGCCAAATCCTCAGGTACTTATTTTGTACCAGGGGCAATGGAAGGTTAAGTGACTTGCCCAGAGTCACAAGGAGGTGCAGTGGGAATTGAACTCAGTTCCTCAGGATCAAAGTCCACTGCACTAACCACTAGGCTACAAAACTGTACTTCCCCAGGGATATATTCCGTTATATGATCCAATCAATGGTGTTAGCCCACGCAGACTACTGCAACGGAATATAAGCAGGATGCAAAGATCAAATCATAAGAAAATTACAGATAGCACAGAATACAGCAGCCAGCCTTATATATGGAAAATCCTGCTTCGAAAGCGCAAAACTCCTCCTCCAAAGTCTCCACTGGCTACCAATAAATGCGCACATAGCCTTCAAGATATGCTCAATTACATTCAGAATTATCTACGGCATTGCACCGGACTATATGACCGAACTCATCAATCTACCTTTAAGAAACACGAATGAATCAGCAAGATCATACCTGACTCTTCACTACCCCAGTTGCAAGGGAGTGAAATACAAATTGTCACATGTATCCAGCTTCTCCTATATTGGCACCCAACTCTGGAACTCACTGCCAAAAAACCTCAAACTCACAGATAAATACCTTAAATTCCCAAAACACTAAAAACACACCTTTTCAGGAAGCTCCATCCTCCTGCAGCTACCTGCCTCAAAACAACTTAAATATTGCCAAAATAACCTCAGAAATGAAAACAATGATACTAACCCTCACCCAATCAACTCATGCTCATAGACTACCATAAACATAGTCCATGCCAGTTTTGATCCTTTTTATTAAGATCTTTACTCCAATGAAATCAAAACTCTATAACCGTTCTCACTTATAATATGTAAGCCACATTGAACCTATCGATAGGTGGGGAAATGTGGAATACAAATGCAATAAATAAATAAAAATAAATGAAAAGAGGGCCACGTTGCTGATCTACTATTTCACCAAGAGAATAAGCACTAGATTCTGCCCAAGAAGAAAATGATAGTTTTCTTTGAATGAGCCCTGAGTGATGAAGGTGGTTGTTTACCAGAAAGACTATAGGCCAAAACTATAGGCTCCATAATTCAGCGAGCAATAGTTTCCTTGTAGCAGCATTATCCTGGTTTGATCCCGCTTCAGCTGCCATAAAAACAAAAGTGAAAGCACAATTATCGCCAAAATTTGTACTCAAATGGTGGAAACCTCTGGAATAGGCAGTTTCTCTGCTGATACACCCCCCCCCCTCCCCCCCGTGCGCCTGACAAAATCTTACAGCGGCAAGAACAACTTCTCATATTTTTTCTGTGAGTGTATGTGTCTGTGAGGAAGGAGAATTGAGTGGCAGAAGAGGGGTAATGGGGTGCAGGTGGAACTTGGCACCATCTAGTGTGCCCCCTAAAGTAGGAACCGCTATGGTATGAAATTAGCATCATTATGGATGGTGAAACCCCAAAGCTCTACTGAACCGAAGACCCAGAACAGAAGCTATAATACAGATGAGACCAGGAGCTTGTGAAACCATCCATCGCCTGCTGGAGATAGAGATATAGGATGGTATGTTCCTTGGCCAGTAGTATGACAGAGAACACTAAACTGAACTCGATCTCCACCTGCTGGTAGAGGGTCATAACCCACAAGTCTCTGGATTCATCTGTTTTGATGACAAGGAAAAATAATTTTTCATCATGGAAACCCCTACCCACCCCCCCCCCCAAAAAAAAACTATAAAAATGCCCACAGCAGATACAAACATATGGAGGAGGGGAAGAGGATCTTTTTAACTCCTACTTTCCTTTGAGAACAGTAAATTAACATATGGCAAAAAAAGTAGACCAAGTTACTAGCTATGTGGTAGTACTGTGCATTAAACATTAACTCATAGGATATGGAAAAATCTTTTCAAACAATCTGTTTACACAATACACTTTTTCCCACTGAAATGAAAATGATACGATGAATGGTATTGCCTATATCTTAAACAATCTATCTCACAGTTGCAGTGCCTTATTTGTGAGCACTGCAACTCTGAGATAGATTGTCCCAAACTTTCGCCACCAAGACCCTGAAGCCGTTTTTTCAAAACGCTGGCCGCTGTTGGCTTGGTGTGACAGAAGGGGACGAGATCTAATCTCCAGTGTGAAAGATAAGTGTTCTTTCAATAAATTTTGCTGGTTTGAGGTGCAAAACTAACAAGTTTTTTGGAGGTTTTTTTCTGAGCCTATGATGAACAGAGGATAGCTTTTGCATCCGCTTAAGCTCCGATAGACCTTACCTTAGTCTAGGAGCTCTGTGAGGCTCTTTTTCCTCCTCCTTCAGATGGTGGATTGTTTAAGATATAGGCAATACCATTCATCGTATCATTTTCACTTCAGTGGGAAAAAGTGTATTGTGTAGTACTGTGCATTGCCATGTAGAGGGTCCTTAGTTTAATTCTTAGTTCGAGCCTGTTATACCCTGAGGGTTTAGAAGTGAGTTGTGGTAATTGTTAAGGGAAACATCTGGTTGCCAGATTTCAAAGCTCATGGTTTTAGGACAATTGCTACAATGACTAGGGATGGAGTGGTATGTAGAATATATTAAAATAGGAGAAAATAACTGAGTAGTTACAAAAGAAGGCTCATAGTGTCAGAATCCGAAATTAACTGAAACTGAAGAATACAAGAAAAGTATTATTGGGCCAAAAAGTTCTTGTGAAACTACAGTTCTCTCTCTCTCTCTCTTCCCAGCTATTAAGCAAAACATTTGCTGCCGCAATTTAAAAAATGAAATCAGATATTCAGCACCGGTACTCAGATACCAACCAGCACGGAACATGCAATTTCAGCTCTAACCTGGCCATATTCTGACTACTAAACCAGATGAAGTTACAACAGCAAAACTTTATCCAGTTAGTGGTCTAAACATGGCTGCTAACTAGATAACCTCCGATTTAACCCACAGACCACCCTGACACCATCCAGATAGGAAAAAACAGAAGAGCAGAATATCTCATGGCACTTTCAACCATCCAGATAGGGCAAAGGAGGTCAGAAAAATAGGGCCAAGGAGGTCAGAAAAGTATTTAGCAACACTATTTGGTCAATACAATGTCACTTATCCAATTAGCAGCACTACTAATAAGACAGGTACCTTTCAAAATCTTCCCCATGATTTATAATTTGAGTCCAAACAGACTAAACAAAATAGAAAGGTGCAACGGAAACATACCTTCATTTTTCATAATGTAATTTACAATTTGCCCCACAGTATCAGTATTAGAGTCTCCTATACTTTCACGCAGTTCTGTGAAAATAAATGAATTATAATTCAGAATTTAAAAGTTTTAATAAACAGGAATTAAGAAAGAGGGGGAGGGTATGGAACCAGTCACATTGATTTTGCCTTCACTAAATACGCTTGTTTTCTTACCAATTTTTTCTTCTGCAATCTTTTCCTCTTCAACAGGTGATTCTGCTTCTGTTGTACAGCGGTACCCTTTCTTCTTAAGCAAGTGACAGATAAGGATCCCCAAAAGACCCATGATGAAGAATACAGGAACCAACACAAAGGCAACATATTCTGGATGTCCACCACCACTGGCTGCAGAGCCCGTGTCTTCTGAGCTATGACTTGCTAAACTATCAGGAAAGGATTCATTATCTGTAAAAATAAAAAAAGAACAACAAAATAAAAGACTTTATTACACAATTATTTATTTCAAATTTCTATTCTGCACAATCCTGTGTCCTTGGCGGATTACAAAGTTACATACACAGTAATAAAGTGCATCACAAACCTCAGATCAAAAACAAAACAAATACATTTTTTTTTACATAGCTATGTACTTGCCCCTCCATCTCACAAATTCCATGAAACCTCCCACCTACTCAAATGTTTTTGAAAATAAAAGGTTTTTAACTGACACACAAATGTATACATGCTTAACCTGAAATTTAGCATACAATGAATAAAAGTGCAAATCACAGCTCTTAAAGAAACCTGGCATCCATCATAACTACTCAGTGATGACACTTTAGTATTTAACATGCTGAGGCTCAGTCTAATGCTCTCCTCCCTCCCTCTTCTTTACTAATTCTTGCTCTATCGTTTTTCTAGCATGGGAACAAACAAATTCCGTGCCACACAGGATTAAAATAAGAAAGTATGTGTTCCAATAATGCAAAGAAGTTGAGTGGGTGCATATGCAGGGAACTTTAGCTGTCTTAACTGCTAAATTATCAGCTGCAGCTAAGCAACAGTAGCCTTCCCAGTACTAAAATGAGTCAAGTTGGCCCCATAGGCCTCCCCAGAGGGTATGTCAGCAAAACCTCAGAGGACCATGAAGGACAGGATTAAGATTGGGAGAAACACAAAGATGGGGGTGGAAGGTGAGAATATTTTAGCACTCATCTCTGATGAAATGGTATATGCAACTTCTAAAAATATCTCCACAGGCTTAGTAAAATGCAATCTTCCAATGCTATCAACCAGAAAGGAGGATACAAGTGGTTTGATGTACCCACTAACCAACCAGACTGCAGAGACAGAATAAAGGCTGTTAGTCCAAAATGATGCCATGGTGAGAATGAAACAGCAGACAGAGCTTCAGCCAAGAAAATAAAGGACTATAAGAGAGCAGAGGATCAGGGAAACTGTAGGAAGATGAATAATTTGCAAATAACTGGACTTCAAGCCCATGAAGGATCAAGGAAAAAAGTGGCTATTGGAGTAGCTCTGTCTGGATACATGCAGTAAGCAGGTGCCATGTGGGTAGGTCTGCTAGAAGAATGCAAGCCATGACCCATGGCTACTGACATTTTGAAACGGATGGGCAAAGAAAAGTTGCTCCGTGTGTACAGGAGAGAAAAGGAGATCATTTACCAGGGAAACTTGATGCATATTGCTGCATAGAGGAGGGCGCTAGTACCCCTCTGCCCTGAACTGCACCAGAAAGGTCTCCAGTTTCTGCAATTATGTATTGCTAAACTCCAGTCTCTCTCCATATTCTGTGAGCCCAAGGAAGTGTTGCAGGAATTTTTGATGTGGCTGAATGCCACCAAAGGCTATGAATGAGGATAGCTTGAATAAGCATTGTACAATGCAATGGCTGACCCACAGCAATATGAGAGAGAAAAAAAGCTTTGGTAGTGGATTAAGGGTTTGTTTTATATTGCACACAGTTTGTACTGGAAGGGCAATATAGCAGATGTAGCAGGTGTTCTCTGAGGACAGAAGGCCGATTATTCTCATATCTGGGTGACGTCATCCAAGGAACCTGGTGTGGACGCTAACGAATAACGTAGAAACTTCTATGTGCCTTCCTGCCCGATGCAACAGTGTGGGTCCTCCACTCAGGTGAAAGAAGCAAAAAGCAGATAGCACACTACTAAATTCAACTAATAGGGGAGATGGCAGCGTATGTGAGACTAATCGGCCTCCTGTACTTGAACATCTGCTACAAGTATCTTTGTTTTCTCCAAGGACAAGCAGGCCTTCTTATTCTCACATCTGGGAATCCCTAGCTACCAGGCTCACCAAAAACAAGAAAGCTAGGATAACTGAGTCTCGAAACATCGAGACTAAAACTTCAATCAATCCGAATCTATATACATACTAGCTGTGTAGGTGCAGCCTGGAGCAGAATAAAATGGAGTCTAGGAAGGTGCAGCTGTATTCTAGACACTAGTGGAGTTGTATTCTAGACACCGAACAAGTTCTGTGGAACTGCCTGTCCGAAATGACTGTCACATCAGGTATTCTGATCAAGACAGTAGTGGGATGTGAATGTGTGGATTGAAGACCATGTTGAAGCCTTGCAAATCTACTCCATGGAGGCTGATCTCAAGTGGGCTACCGACACAGCCATGGCTCTGACATTGTGAGCCATATGTCCCTCAGGAGTCAGCCTAGCCTGGCAGTAAGCAAAGGAGATGCAATCTGCTATCCAATTTGAAAGTGTATGATTGCTGATGGCTACCCCCACATCCTGTTGGGGGGTCAAAAGAAACAAAAGCTTGTGGACTGTTTATGGGTTTGAGTCCGCTCCACATTTAAGGCTAAGTCTCACTTGTAGTCTCTAAAGTATGCAGTATGCTTTCGCCAGGATGGGCATATGGTTTTGGGAAAAATGTTCGTAGAACAACAGACTGGTTAAGGTGGAACTCCAACACTACCTTAGGAAGGAACTTAGGGTGTGTGTGGAGAACTACTCTGTTGTGATGAAATGTAGTATATTGTGGGTGAGCTACCAGGGCCTGGAGGATCACTAACTCTGAGCTGAATTGACTGCCACCAGAAACACAACTTTCCAGGTCAAATACTTCGGATGACAGGAACTCAGAGGCTAAAAAGGAGTTTTCATCAGCTGGTGAGGATTATGTTGAGATCCCATGACAGTGGGAGGTTTGATAGGGGGCTTTGTCAACAACAAACCTCTCAAGAAGCAAAAAACTAAAGGCTATACAGACAGAGGACTCACCTCCAACACGGTGATAAGTGCCAATTGCACTGAAGTGAACCTTTACTGAGTTGGTTTTCAAACCAGCCTCAGAGAGGAGTAGGAGGTACTCAAGCAGTTTTTGTGTGGGGCAAGAAAAGGGATACAAGGCCTTGCCCTCACACCAGATGGCAAACCTCCTCCACTTAAGGGGAACACCTCTTAGTGGAATCTTTTCTGGAAGCCAGCAAGATACAGGAGACACCCTCAGGCAATAAGTTCAGCATCCAAGCCATGAGGGCCAGAGATTGGAGGTTGGGATGCAGAAGGAAACCCTCATTCTGCATGATGAGGGTTGGAAAACTGTCCAATCTGCATGGATCTTCGGAGGACAACTCCAAAAGAGGGAACCAGATCTGCCACAGCCAGTAAGGAGTGATCAAAATCATGGTTGCTTGGTCTTGCCAGACTTTCAGTAACATACATACATAGTAACATAGTAGATGACGGCAGCGTAAAGCCTCTACAAGAGGTATGGGAGGATACGCATACAGGAATCCTTTTCCCCAATGCAGAAGAAAGGCATCCGACGCTAGTCAACCATGTGACCCGAGCCTGGAGCAGAACCGAGGAACTCTGTTGTTCAGATGAGTGGCAAAAAGATGGACCGAGGGGTTGCCCCACTCTCGGAAGATCTTGCGGATGTTGAGAGACCACTCATGCAGTTCTGAGTATTTGATTTTGTATTTTTATTTATATAAAGGCTTGTTTTTATTCAATGTTTATTTGTATATATGCGTGTTTTGTAGACTCCTGATGCAGGCCTAATGGCCGAAACACAACGGTTGTGTCGAGTCCTTTATTTCATCAATAAACAAGTATTTTTAAGATCCATCTCTCCAGGTTTTGTTTTGCCGTGGTCAAACATCCCACTTTCTTCTATACCTGTTTACAGAGGACATCATGCTTTTCCTGAGCGAAGCTTAACAAGCCATTATTGATGTCATGGAGGTTTGTTCAGGATGCAAATACTTCACAGGATTGAAAATAAGTTTGATAAATCCAAGACCATGCACTTGTATCTAGCATTGCCAGCTCACTGGGAGGGTCCCATTCCTGTTAGATGGGCAGAGAAAAAAGATAAAACATTTGGTGTCTGCATCCCTTGACACTTAGACAAATCAACACATTAAACAAAGAGGCTGCTAGAGATACTGAACCAATCAGAGGCTTGGAAAGAGCGTCAGCTCTAATGAGCTGGTGTGTTGTGATAAAGATGGTGATCACACCTAACCCTTTTTGACAGGACCCCTGAAAATAAAACCTTAGAAGAGAAACAATTTTGGAGCAAAATTCTTATATAAAAGGATTTGGTTAACAGAGGAAAAAAAAATAGACTATACTTTCTTAATACTACTCAGTATATAACAACTCAAGTGTTTCCTAACACATGGGCGAGACACCCAGGGGGGTAAACAGCAACCAACAAGAAAGTAAACTGGTCTTTCAGTGGCAGCACTTGAATTTGGAGCAGGCACAGAAGAGCTCTAGTAGTGCAACATGCAGCATGCCTCTGTAGTATCTATCCAGCATTCAGATTCTGACCTTCCACTGCCACAAAGCTTACCTTTCTCTTGCCTCCTCTGAACCCCAGAGCTGTGTAAGTCAGGTCAGGAGACCTCATTCTATCCTGGCTATAGCCTTGCTTCTTGGCCTGCCACAGGTGGAGCTCTGCTCCAAGTTGACCCATCACCGACTGAAAACAGCACCTTCCTCTCGCCTCAAACTCAGGCTGTGGGAAATGAGTCAGGAGACCCAATCATATTGTGGCTGCAGCCTTGCCCCTGGTTACTCAGACCAGAACTTGCAACCACTGAGCTGTTTTTTTTTTTTTTTTGGGGGGGGGGGGGGGGGGGTAGTGTGAAGGTAGGTGAGAAGTGAGATGGACAGAAAATAAGAAATTCAGTCTTGGCCAAAGTTTAATATGACAATGGGACTTCCAGGTAGATAAGTTGAAAAACTAAGAGCAGAAGCCAAACTCCAGGAGAAAGCTTCAGGACAGAGAAAGATCTGAGAGTTATCAGCATAGACATAGTACTGAAAGCATAGGAGGAGATCAAGGCAGCAAAGAATAAGTATAATGAGGCAAGAAAGTCCGGAAGAGAGCCTTAGGGTATTCAGACTGATAAACGTATATGGGCTACAGAGGATCTACCAAGAGAAGCACTAATGGTACAAGAGAGAAGAGGGCAGTCCAAGATAGGGCAAGATCCTAGATCCAAATGAGGACAGTGTCAATGAGTAGGCTAATTGTATCAAAAGCAGTGGACAGGTCAAGAAGTATAAAGAATGAGTAAAAGCTTTTTAGCCGTAGCAAGGAAGATATTACTAGAAACTTTAGCAAGGGTCATTTCTGTAGAATGAAGAGGGAGAAAGCCAGATTAGAGAGGACAGCATTGATAATAGTTGGGATTCATGACAGTCAAGGCAACTGGCTGAGGTAGAATGCATATTAAAGTAGTTTGTGTTTAAAGAGCAGAGGAGAGAGAGGATGATTAGCAAGAAAGTAGGTTCCAGTGAAGGTTTTAAGAGGTGGTGTGATTTTTCAGCATATTTCTACTGAAGTTACTTCTGTCTTTTACAAGTGATAGGCTGTGGATAATCAACCATAGATGAAGGCAATGGATAAAGGGAGATGGAGCTGAGAAGGCAGAAGTTGTGATAGAGCAGAAGTACGGAGAAGGATTTACAGCAAACATTAAGGAATGGCAAACAAAAATAGGGACGTTATAATGCCTTTGTATCGCTCCATCGTGCGACCGCATCTCGAACACTGTGTTCAATTCTGGTCACCGCATCTCAAAAAAGATATAGGGGAATTAGAAAAGGTACAGAGAAGTGCAACGAAAATGATAAAGGGGATGGGACGACTTCCCTATGAGGAAAAGCTAAAGTGGCTAGGGCTCTTCAGCTTGGAGAAAAGACAGTTGAGGGGAGACATGATAGAGGTCTATAAAATGATCAGTGGAGTGGAACGGGTACACATGAATCGCTTGTTTACTCTTTCCAAAAATACTAGGACTAGGGGGCACGCAATGAAGCTATAAAGTAGTAAATTTAAAACCCTCTCCCACCCTCAAAAAAAAAAAAAAAAAAAAAAACTTTAAAAATATTTTGTGCCAGCCTCAAATGTCATACCCAGCTCCATGACAGCAGTATGCAGGTCCCTGGAGCAGTTTTAGTGGGTGTAGTGCACATCAGGCAGGCGGACCCAGGCCCATTCCCCCCTACCTGTTACACTTGTGGTGATAAATGTGAGCCCTTCAAAACCCACCACAAACCCACTGTACCCACATCTAGGTGCCCCCCCTTCACCCCTTAGGGCTATGGTAGTGGTGTACAGTTGTGGGGAGTGGGTTTTGGGGGGGGCTCAGCACACAAAGTAAGGGAGCTATGCACCTGGGAGCAATTTCTGAAGTCCACTGCAGTGCCCCTAGGGTGCCCAGTTGATGTTTTGGCATGTCATGGGGACCAGTGCACTACGAATGCTGGCTTCTCTCATGACCAAATGGCTTGGATTTGGTCGTTTCTGAGATGGGCGTCCTCGGTTTCCATTATCGCCGAAAATCGGGGACGACCATCTCTAAGGTCGACCTAAATTTCTCAATTTGGGCATCCCCGAAACGAAAGATGGACGCCTATCTTGTTTCGATAATACGGGTTTCCCCACCCCTTCACCGGGACGTCCTGCGAGGACGTTCCCAGGAAAACTTGGACACCCCTTTCGATTATGCCCCTCCTAGCCACCCACCTGTGGCTACACTGCAGCCACTTAGATGGTCATCTCCAGTACAGCTCAAGTTCACCTACACCTGCCACTTGTGCTCTCTACACTAGCACCTTCCTCTCACTAATTGGGTCCCAACCGCCTCTCAGCAAGTCTCCCGCTCTCAAATTATCTCCAGTGATTGATAGGTTACTGGGGCCACAACCCCAGTGGTCCCACAGCCCCAACACACAATCCATCAGGATTCTTTGTCAGTCCAGACAAGCAGAACCAATAAACTAAAAATTGTCTGTTGTCATGAAAAATTTGAACAATGAACAGAAAAGGTGCAATTCAGCAAATAGATAACTAAATATGGATCAATTTTAAAACTATCTAAACATCTAGTCACTACCTATTAGTACCTAGGGAGATCAGGTACAGTACATATAGCTGCTCACAGGTTATCAAATGTAACTATTCAAAGGGCCTCAGCACAGAGATTTTTCTCTCTTCTCCTCCCTGGCTAGGACTGTAGAAAAAGCCAGTACATCCTAGCTGAATTGAGCTCCTAGGCCAATCACAGTCCAGAACAAGAAGTTTTGAAAGTAGCTGGCCACATCACTGCAGGCTATTTCTTATCTGTGTTAACTAAAGAGGGAACAGTTCTCTGTAATAGCTTTAAACAAACATGCACCATCTTATGGCCAAACTAGAGAAATATACTTCAAGAAATAATATATTTTTACAGGCTTAAAAACCCCCATTTTTGTCACAGCTACTAACAGAAGTAAAATTTATCCACAGGCCCATGAAAAGGAGTATTCAGAGTTACCACTGTCTTGTACTGAGCCTTCCGTTTACCCTATGATGTTAATCTAAAAACTTGCTCCTCGGTGCTCCGATGGGCAGGGCTTACCACTTTGGGCACACTCCTGTGGCCACGACACAGGGGCCACTTGGTTGTCTCTTTGATTGTAAGCTCTTTGAGCAGGGACCGTCCCTCTATGTTAAATTGTACAGCGCTGCGTAACCCTAGTAGCGCTTTAGAAATGTTAAGTAGTAGTAGTAGTAGTAGTAAGGTGTTCTGGTGAAACTGTGTGATGTCACTCTTATGCGCACAAGTCCACCAGCTTCCAAGAAGACATTCTCATTCTCTCTCGTACCAGCAGCTCCTCCAGATAACAACTGTGTCCTCAGACAAATATTTTAAATAAATAAAAAATAGTGTGAGGTATCTGATCAAATGTTTTCCTCCCAGGTCTCACAGCAGAAAAGTAATAGAGAACAATCAGAGGGCAAGAATGTAGGCAGGTTTATATGGAATGCCTGCTCAGTTTATTAAATACCACGAAACCAAACCGAGTGAAGAGTAGAAAAATATGGATAAGATTAAAGGGATGAGTAGATGTATGTACATAATGTTGCTTTGAAGGGACAGGAGTTAGACTGATTTTATCAATGACAGGAGGAAGAAAATATTGAAAGGATGAGTGGAGGTAAAAATAGCTAGGATGGCAAGGTAACCTTAAGAAATTTGTGATAATAGAGAGAAATTTGAAGGGCTGATATGAGGGGAAAAAAACTGGATAGAAAGGTACGTCAAGGAAGGGGGCCTTGATTCAAGTCTAAAGACATCTGTATTGGGAATAAGTTGGGGAAGGGTAAGCGTCATGAAGAGTAAGACGTGTAGAACCTCAAGAGAAAAAGTGTCTAATGAAAAAATTGTTAATAAAATCTTAAATAATTTTAAAATGGGCCTAACTGGAATTACTGAAGATAATTAAGAATAAGAACGACTTCAATGCATCACTAAACATGCTTTAGAAGAAAAAAGAAAAGGGTGTGGATGTGTGTACATATGTGTGCATATGTACTTTTTGCCTTTCTTAACTACATTGACAAGACTAGATGCCAGATATATGCGATGATTTCAGAACACAAAGGTTTATTTATCTTATTTATTTGTAGCATTTGTATCCCACATTTTCCCACCAATTTGCAGGCTCAATGTGGCTTACATTTGCCGTAATGGCGATTGCCATTTCCGGGTAACAGAATTAAAAAATTGTTTTGCATTAAGGTGCATACTTACATGGTAAAGAAGAATACATTATGGTATTGCATATAGGTTCCTGAGTGTCATTTTTGACATAAGGATTAAAGTGGTAGTGCTTGTTCATTACTTGGAACTCCCAAAATGTTGGGTCAATACTTTATTGGGTATGAAATTGTTTATAACTCTGTTCCTCAAATGCCACAAGCCAGTTGAATTTCAGATTTACTATCCTGCCCATTAGATGTGCTAGCTAGGCATCTTATAATCTAAAAGCATCAAGTAACAAAAGGATGCGGTGTTAACAAGACAGGAAAAGGTGGGATGGAAGGGTCGAACTACAATAGTAGACAGGACAGAGAGGAGGGCAGTACCTAAGGGTGTATGCTTATCGATCAGTTTGCTTCTATAGCTTTCTGAAAGTGACTAGTCAAAAGCGCCTTTAAAAACGAAAGTCTTGAGGTCTGTTTTGAATTGGTCTAATAAAGCCTGTAGTTTGATATGTGAAACAGCAAAGAGTTTATTTTTACAAATTGGGTGCGTTATTTAAGAATTTGGATTCAGTATTTTATTCGTCTCCTTTGGGTAGCAGAAAACTAGTAGACTGTATGATTAGGAGAAATTATCTCTTACCTGATAATTTTCTTTCCTTTAGTCATAGATGAATCCAGAAATGGATGAGTTATGTCCAGCAGGTGGAGAAAGAGTACACTGAATTGAGATATATTGGATGTAGTCTGGTCAATCAGTATAATCCATATCAAAGCAGAAAAAGAAGACTCCACATGCAGCAAACTCCAATCCTTCCTCCCCAGAATTACAATTCAATAGGATAACAGAACTAGAACGCAGCAGAAAAACAGCTCATTTGAACAGATTAAGGAACAAGAAACAGCAAAGAATCCATTAGGCAGGGCTCTGGAAAGAAAACTATTAGGTAAAACAATTTCTCCTTCCATGTCATCAGAGCAGATGAACCCAGAAATGGATGGAACGTAACAAAGCAGTCCTCAATTCAGGTGGGACACAGACATCACTGTCAAAATGACACTCCAAAGACTATGTCTGATCGAGCTGCATCAACCACCAGAAAATGGATGAACAAACATGCAAAACTGAGAACATTAAAATGCCTTTGTATTGCTCCATGGTGCAATGGCACCTTGAATACTGTGTGCAATTCTGGTCACCGCAGAATGTCTTTATATTGCTCCATGGTGCAACCGCACCTCAAATACTGTGTGCAATTCTGATCCAATGGGCAAAAACAGTGCAGGCAGGCTGGATTTGCAGTGCCTCTCTACCCCCTCTTCTCAGATGCCACCCACAGACTACAAGTCCTGTACAAGTTGTCAAAGCTGCACCCCAAACCGGACAGCTGTTGCCGGAGTCCAATTTCAGAGCACCAAGGAGAGGAATTACCTGTCCAATATATATATATTTTTTTTTTTAAGAAGGGGAGGAAGGAGAAGTTTGCAACCCAAGGGGAGGAACCTGATACCACCAGGTATACCCCAGACAGCACCAGCCAAGCCGAACACCACAGGCTCGACCAAACCAAAGGAACAGGAGCCCCCACAGCAAAGAACAGACATAGATGGGAAGTTGTCTTCAACCTGCTGGAGATAAGAGAATACTGACTGACCAGAATTCAGGCTGTCCTATATACATCTCAATTCAGTGTTCTTTGTCTCCACCTGCTGGTAGATGGACATCACCCATCAGTTAATGGATTCATCTGACCTGACAACAAGAAAATATTTTATTGATCATGAAAAGCTTAAAATATGTAACAGAAACCTGACCTGGTCAGGTTATGATAAAGAGAGCCTATTAAAGAGATTAGCTCCTCTCTTTTGTTATTTCCTCAGGATAAATTATTAATTTGTTGGGTTTTGTTTGTTTTCTAAGTACAGCAAAGTTTACAGTTCAACGTTCTTTTTACATCTCCATTTTTTGTGCTATTAAATTTCTATGAACTGTGGTTACTGTTGTTAACAGCGACATTTTTTTGTGTTTAGAAACTGGATGTAATCATTTATTTTCTGACTGGGGTTAATAGTTCATTGGCATTTCAAACTCCCACTATTTAACAAGAGAAAGTCATAATGAATGGCATTTTGAAGTTCCTAGCTTGTACTCTCTATAATACCCATTATAAACATATCCACAGCAGAACAAAAAAGTCACACAGTTACTCTCAATAATGATTCCTGAATCACAAAGCACAACTTGTGATTCACAAGTGGGATCCTATCCTGTGATTTACATGTCAAGACAAAAGTTCACATGGCAAACAATTTCTTTTTTAAATAAAATATTTGGATAAGAGTCCTAAACCAAATCCCTTGTACTACCTTCTAACTTACAGTTAGCATCTCTATTTTGTTTAGAATACCTGATCTGAACACAATTTATTCATGTCATCTACACCAAATCACATCTACCCACTAGCTGTGGAGTCAAAACACATAGGCTGAGAGCATAAGTTTTAGGACATAAGCCTATTGTTCTAAGAAGTCATGCATTTTCTTTTGCTCCGATTTGCAAAGGGAAAGTCCATCTGCCTGCACATTTAGCAAGATAAGAATATTGGAAATGAGAACAGGGGCTTAAGATTATTCTTCAATTTCTTCTATGAAAGTTAAGGAAAGTGCAGTGCAACGTCAGAAGGGATGAACGTTTTAGCTTTCATGATGAGTGAAAAGGAAGCAACTGCTTAACTCAGACCTCTTAAACCAATACCACTGGCGAATGGGCTTCTAAAAAGCAGTCAGTCTACCTTACTGCAGATTCAAGGAGAAATGGGACCATGGCTGCAAGACATATGCTTCCTTTTACACGTTTTGTGCTGGACTGGATTTAAGTTTTTGTTTGTTTTGTATATTGTCTGGTGTGATTTTGGGTGCATGATGTGTTTCTATTTACTTTTTATGCAAACAATTAATTTGAATTATGCTGTATAAAACTTTTTACAATTGCAGCTATCCACTATTTCTATTTAGATATTCTGCAGCAGTGGTTTCTTCCTGGTCACTTCCATACAAGTCATGTTTGTGGAGCAACCATGATGGGAAAGGGAAGTGGGACTTGATATACTGCCTTTCTGTGGTTTTTGCAACTACATTCAAAGTGGTTTACTTAGTATATACAGGTACTTATTTGTACTTGGGGCAATGGAGGGTTAAGTGATTTGCCCAGAGTCACAAGGAGCTGCAGTGGGAATCTAACCTAGTTCCCCAGTGAAACAGGCAATATTTTCCCCAGTCTGGGGAACATACCTCTCTAGTTCTTTTAAAGTAATCTTAGGGCTCACAGCAACTTTCCTCAACAGTTTCCTTAATCCACAGCTATTGACGTCAGAAGAACAATCTGATCACGGCAGCATCTTGGTGGTACCCAATTGTTTCCATTTTACAATGATGGACTGACAGCACTCCAAGAGATATTAACACAAATTGGAATTTTCTTTTAGCGTTCCCTGATTTGTACTTTGAATAACTTTACCCCAGAGTTCTTTCAGTAGATCCTTGTCTGGCACATTTAGACCCTCACTTGATTCAACTATCATGACTGGACACCTAGTTTGGGCATGAGGATTTACACTAGCGTTCAGTTGGTGTAAATCCTCGCCACTCAAGATAGCTGGGGACGTTATAATGTCTTTATATCGCTCCATGGTGGTGCGACTGCACATTGAATACTGTGTGCAATTCTGGTCATCACATCTCAAAAAAGATATAATGGAATTAGAAAAGGTACAGAGAAAAGCGACGAAAATAATAAAGGGGACGGGACGACTTCCCTATGAGGAAAGGCTAAAGAGGCTAGGGTTCTTCAGCCTGGAGAAAAGACAGCTGAGGGGAGATATGATAGAGGTCTATAAAATAATGAGTGGAGTGAAATGGATAGAAGTGAATCACTTGTTTATGCTTCCAAAAAATACTAGGATGAGGTGGCACGCAATGAAGCTACAAAGTAGTAAATTTAACACAAATTAGAGAAAATATTTCTTCACTCAACGTGTAATTAAACTCTGGAATTTGTTGCCAGAGAATGTGGTAAAAGCAGCTATCTTAGCAGGGTTTAAAAAAGGTTTGGATAGCTTCCTAAAAGAAAGTTCATAAGTCATTTCCAAGACGAACTTGGAGAAAATCCACTGCTTATTTCTAAGATAAGCAACACAAAATGTATTGTACTGTTTTGGGAACTTCCCAGGTACTTGTAACTTGGATTGGCCACTGTTGGAAACAGGATACTGGGCTTCAAGGACCTTCGGTCTGTCCCAGTACGGCAATTCTTCTGTTCTTATGTTATTGTATAAATGGCACATTTGAGCCCCACGTATAGAATAGCGTAGTGCTTTTTTTTCCGGCACTAATTTATAGAATTTAGTCCAACACACTTTAAGACATTTTAGTGCACAGCATAGGGTGTTAAGAGGAGGCAGAGCATTTAGACATATAAGATAGAGTAACAATTTGAACAAAAATAAAAGGCGACTAACAAAAGGTGCAGGAAAATAATTTCAGCTACGGTAAAAAATAAGCAAGTCCTGCTGCTTTTAGTCACACACTCAAGGACTAAAACCAGCTGCGCTTAACTAGTTAGTTGCTTCTTCCATTAAAGGCTTGCAACAAGTGCCAAACTTCTGCCTGCTTCCTGAAGTAGAAATAATCTTGCATTAAGTGAAGTCTTTCTGATGGACTGACATTAAATTGGCCTTAAAGCATTTTTTTTTTTAAATAACTGGAGCTGTGTTTGTTATGACAAAGGGTGTGAACATTTCCATAAGCAAGACTTCTTGTTTTTTAAAATTTTTTTTAGCGTTTCTATAAAATTTCTCACACACTGAAAAACAAAACACATTTTTCTAAGCAAAGAGACTTGCATTCAGAAAATACAAGCACGCTGGGAAAGTACATACTTCAGATGGCACAAATTAAGTATATTTCTCATCCCTCCCTCTCTACTCATTTCTGCATCCCCAGGACCTCAAGGGAGCATCTGCTTAACACAGTGCTGTGTACAAATGTTTTATGGTTACAAGTCCGTGCCACAAGTGTTCCAAATTTCACAGCTTTGAGTGCCAACTACTACCCTCTCTCTCTCTTGGTTTCATATCCAAGTGCAGAGTCTAAACTATGGAGCTGAAAACCATCCCTATTTGACCTTTTGAATGAAACAGAGAACGCTTTTTTGAAAATCCATTTAAAATGGGAACTTGCAGGACTCCATTCAAGTCAGGATGATACCATGACCATTGCCAAAGATTAGAAATTAAACCACATGCTTTAAAAAAAAAAAAAAACTACACTGTCAGCAAACACAAGACTTCGGGTAAATACAGGAAATTCAAAAGGCTTAAAATCCTGTTCCCATGCAAATCTTATTTGCAACGTGTCCGAGAAGGAGACATGCAAACATGCAAAGGTATCAGCTATGCAAAGCCTAAATATAACATTCAAATCTGTATGCAAGTTACCTTTCAAAACAGAGCTCACAGATATCACATGAAATGTCAAATCAAGTTATTCATTTAACACAAATGAACACTAGATTGGCTGTTGGCTGTTGAAATGTTGAAACTATTTTAAAATTTCAAGTCCTAAAATGGCTACTCAGATTTCTACCACAATGTTTTATTTATAAAATCTCAACCCATAATGGACATTAAAAAAGCAAAAAAGTGGGTTTCTTAAGTTCTTCCACCCACTTCTTAAAATCATTTAAGTTTCTCACCCAGAAAAACAAAGTTGCATACTTAACAGGTGGATTTTGGGCACACAAATGGGTGACACCATCCAAAAGCACCTGGATGAAACGGCTCCATCCAGAGCTCAGAACTAGTGTGAACTTCTAGTAAATTAAGAGGGGGTACATGCAGCAAAGAATGAGACATTACAGCATAATAGTTTGATTAGTGCCTAACTTTAAAGAGAGGGGACTAAGGCTGGGATGTTGGTGAACTCCTTACGGATTAAATACCCTCTTGTAGTGTTAACCTTAATGCCACGGATGTTAACTTTGTAGATAAATCTGTTATGTTTATGTTTTACTGTCATGACATTGAAAGTTATATATATTTTCACTGTAGCACACCTGATTAATCGGTCCAATCATCAGACTCTGTCAATGACTGATTTAGAAGGCTGTATTATGTTTTCCTACTGTTCACCAATAAAGTTTCAGAAAAAAAGGAACTAATGTGAACTTCTGAGCATACAGATCCCTTTCCATGAGCAGTAATCCCTTCAGTCTCCTCAGTTTACAGCGCATCAGCTCTTAGAGAGATGGGTGAGACTGTGAGCCTGAGTAAGCCTAAAGTTTATGGCATACACCTGCGACATGTAAGCAACTTTGCTTTTTCAGCTCACAAACAAAATTGAATCAGTCACTCAAGAGGGTGACTCCCATAAATTTCCCAGTGTTGAGGAGCAACCTATTCACATGATGGGAGAGTTAAACAGATCACAGAGAACTAAATTTGGTACACTGCAACTGGTGCAAAACATGGCAACCTAATCAGTGATGGGCTTGAAACAAAGTGAGGGATAAAATCTTTAAAATCAATTTTCTCTGAACTGGCAATCAATACAACTCTCCGAGTTCCAGGTGAACATGATCATACTAAGATGTTGAGAACTGGGAAAACGACCTATGAGACTTGAGGCAGATTACAGGTTTAGGAAATGTTTAGATATCTTGTTATCTCAGGGGGAAACCCCCCCATTTTATTCTATTGTGGGGGGCAGTTAATAACTAAGCTGGCTTTTTAATGTTTGTGTTATGTTTTATTTCTAATGTATTGTCAAGGTGATTTTCAAATTAATCAATCTGTACTTTAAATGTAGATTTTTATTTATTTTTTTACTACTTGTACAGTGGTGGAAATAAGTATTTGATCCCTTGCTGATTTTGTAAGTTTGCCCACTGACAAAGACATGAGCAGCCCATAATTGAAGGGTAGGTTATTGGTAACAGTGAGAGATAGCACATCACAAATTAAATCCGGAAAATCACATTGTGGAAAGTATATGAATTTATTTGCATTCTGCAGAGGGAAATAAGTATTTGATCCCCCACCAACCAGTAAGAGATCTGGCCCCTACAGACCAGGTAGATGCTCCAAATCAACTCGTTACCTGCATGACAGACAGCTGTCGGCAATGGTCACCTGTATGAAAGACACCTGTCCACAGACTCAGTGAATCAGTCAGACTCTAACCTCTACAAAATGGCCAAGAGCAAGGAGCTGTCTAAGGATGTCAGGGACAAGATCATACACCTGCACAAGGCTGGAATGGGCTACAAAACCATCAGTAAGACGCTGGGCGAGAAGGAGACAACTGTTGGTGCCATAGTAAGAAAATGGAAGAAGTACAAAATGACTGTCAATCGACAAAGATCTGGGGCTCCACGCAAAATCTCACCTCGTGGGGTATCCTTGATCATGAGGAAGGTTAGAAATCAGCCTACAACTACAAGGGGGGAACTTGTCAATGATCTCAAGGCAGCTGGGACCACTGTCACCACGAAAACCATTGGTAACACATTACGACATAACGGATTGCAATCCTGCAGTGCCCGCAAGGTCCCCCTGCTCCGGAAGGCACATGTGACGGCCCGTCTGAAGTTTGCCAGTGAACACCTGGATGATGCCGAGAGTGATTGGGAGAAGGTGCTGTGGTCAGATGAGACAAAAATTGAGCTCTTTGGCATGAACTCAACTCGCCGTGTTTGGAGGAAGAGAAATGCTGCCTATGACCCAAAGAACACCGTCCCCACTGTCAAGCATGGAGGTGGAAATGTTATGTTTTGGGGGTGTTTCTCTGCTAAGGGCACAGGACTACTTCACCGCATCAATGGGAGAATGAATGGGGCCATGTACCGTACAATTCTGAGTGACAACCTCCTTCCCTCCGCCAGGGCCTTAAAAATGGGTCGTGGCTGGGTCTTCCAGCACGACAATGACCCAAAACATACAGCCAAGGCAACAAAGGAGTGGCTCAGGAAGAAGCACATTAGGGTCATGGAGTGGCCTAGCCAGTCACCAGACCTTAATCCCATTGAAAACTTATGGAGGGAGCTGAAGCTGCGAGTTGCCAAGCGACAGCCCAGAACGCTTAATGATTTAGAGATGATCTGCAAAGAGGAGTGGACCAAAATTCCTCCTGACATGTGTGCAAACCTCATCATCAACTACAGAAGACGTCTGACCGCTGTGCTTGCCAACAAGGGTTTTGCCACCAAGTATTAGGTCTTGTTTGCCAGAGGGATTAAATACTTATTTCCCTCTGCAGAATGCAAATAAATTCATATACTTTCCACAATGTGATTTTCCGGATTTAATTTGTGATGTGCTATCTCTCACTGTTACCAATAACCTACCCTTCAATTATGGGCTGCTCATGTCTTTGTCAGTGGGCAAACTTACAAAATCAGCAAGGGATCAAATACTTATTTCCACCACTGTATATAATCCTTTAGGAATTCAAGCACCAGAAGAGTAACATAGTAGATGACGGCAGAAAAAGACCTGCACGGTCCATCCAGTCTGCCCAAGAAGATAAATTCATATGTGCTACTTTTTTATTTGTACTGTCTTCTTCAGGGCACAGACCGTATAAGTCTGGCCAGCCCTATCCCGCCTCCCACCACCAGCTCTAGCACAGACCGTATAAGTCTGCCCAGCACTATCCCTGCCTCCCACCACCGGCTCTGGCACAGACCGTATAAGTCTGCCCAGCACTATCCCCGCCGCCCAACCACCAGCCCCGGCACAGACCGTATAATTCTGCCCAGCACTAGTCCCGCCTCCCAACCACCAGCCCCGGCACAGACCGTATAAGTCTGCCCAGCACTAGCCCCACCTCCCAACCACCAGCTCTGCCACCCATTCTAGGCTAAGCTCCCGAGGATCCCTTCCTTCTGCACAGGATTCCTTTATGTTTATCCCACGCATGTTTGAATTCCGTTACCGTTTTCATCTCCACCACCTCCCGCGGGAGGGCATTCCAAGCATCCACCACCCTCTCCGTGAAAAAATACTTCCTGACATTCTTCTTGAGTCTGCCCCCCCTTCAATCTCATTTCATGCCCTCTCATTCTACCGCCTTCCCATCTCTGGAAAAGGTTTGTTTGCGGATTAATACCTTTCAAATATTTGAACGTCTGTATCATATCACCCCTGTTCCTCCTTTCCTCCAGGGTATACATGTTCAGGTCTGCAAGTCTCTCCTCATACGTCTTGTAACGCAAATCCCATACCATCCTCGTAGCTTTTCTTTGCACCGCTTCAATTCTTTTTACATCCTTAGCAAGATACGGCCTCCAAAACTGAACACAATACTCCAGGTGGGGCCTCACCAACGACTTGTACAGGGGCATCAACAACTTTTTTCTTCTGCTGGTCACACCTCTCTCTATACAGCCTAGTAACCTCCTAGCTACGGCCACCGCCTTGTCACACTGTTTCATCGCCTTCAGATCCTCAGATACTATCACCCCAAGATCCCTCTCCCCATCCGTACCTAGCAGACTCTCACCGCCTAACACATACGCCTCTCTTGGATTTCTACTCCCTAAGTGCATCACTTTGCATTTCTTCGCATTGAATTTTAATTGCCAAACCTTAGACCATTCTTCTAGCTTTTTCAGATCCTTTTTCATGTTTTCCACTCCCTCCGGGGTGTCCACTGTGTTACAAATCTTAGTATCATCCGCAAATAGGCAAACTTTACCTTCTAACCCTTCGGCAATGTCACTCACAAATATAGTGAACAGAATCAGCCCCAGCACCGATCCCTGAGGCACTCCACTACTCACCTTTCCCTCCTCTGAGCGAACTCCATTCACCACCACCCTCTGGCGCCTGTCCGTCAACCAGTTCCTAATCCAGTTCACCACTTTAGGTCCTATCTTCAGCCCATCCAGTTTATTTAAGAGCCTCCTGTGGGGAACTGTGTCAAAAGCCTTGCTGAAATCTAAGTAGATTACGTCTATAGCACGTCCACGGTTCAATTCTCCAGTCACCCAATCAAAGAATTCAATGAGATTCGTTTGGCACGATTTCCCTTTGGTAAAACCATGTTGTCTCGGATCTTGCAACTCATTTTCTTCCAGGAAATTCACTATCCTTTCTTTCAGCATCGCTTCCATTACTTTTCCAATAATCAAAGTGAGGCTTACCGGCCTGTAGTTTCCAGCCTCTTCCCTATCACCACTTTTGTGAAGAGGGACCACCTCCGCCATTCTCCAATCCCTCGGAACCTCTCCCATTTCTAAGGATTTATTAAACAAATCTTTAAGAGGACTCACCAGAACCTCTCTGAGCTCCCTGAATATCCTGGGGTGGATCCCATCTGGTCCCATGGCTTTGTCCACCTTTAGTTTTTCTAGTTGTTGATACACAATCTCTTCCATGAACGGTGCTATATCCACTCCATTCTCAAATGAACTTTTGCCAGTCCATCGTGGTCCTTCTCCCGGATTTTCTTCAGTAAAAACAGAACAAAAGTATCTATTTAGCAAATTTGCCTTTTCTTCATCGTTATCTACATAGCGGTTTGCAGTATCTTTTAGTCTCACAATTCCCTTTTTAGTCATTCTCCTTTCACTAATATACCTGAAGAAATTTTTGTCACCCCTCCTTACCTATCTAGCCATTTGTTCTTCCACTTTCGCCAGATGTACCTCTCTCTTGGCTTCTTTCAGTTTCCTCCTGTATTCCTCCCCGTGTTCCTCGTCTTGAGTTTTTCTGTATTTCTGGAATGCCAACTCTTTAGCCTTTATTTTCTCAGCCACTTGCTTGGAGAACCATAGCGGTTTCCTTTTTCTCTTGCTTTTATTTACTTTCCTTACATAAAGGTTTGTGGCCCTATTTATAGCTTCTTTCAGTCTGGACCACTGTCCTTCCACTTCTCGTACGTCCTCCCAGCCCATCAGCTCCTTCCTTAGGTATTCCCCCATTTTACTAAAGTCAGCATGCTTGAAATCCAGGACTTTGAGTTTTGAGTGGCCACCCTCCTCTTCAGCCGTCATATCAAACCAAACCGTTTGATGGTCACTGCCGCCCAGGTGGGCACCCACTCGGACATTTGACACGCTATCTGCATTTGTGAGCACCAGATCCAGCGTCACTCCCTCCCTCGTGGGTTCCATGACCATTTGTCTGAGCAGAGCACTTTGGAAAGCATCCACAATCTCTCTACTTCTTTCCGATTCCGCAGACGGAACCTTCCAATCTACATCCGGCAGATTGAAATCTCCCAGCAACAGCACCTCTCTCTTCTTTCCCAACTTTTGAATATCTGTGATCAGGTCTTTATCTAATTCTTCCAATTGTGTTGGAGGTCTGTAGACAACACCCACGTGGACAAAGGTTCTATCCTCTCTTTTTAAGGTGATCCATATCGCTTCTTCCTTACCCCAGGTCCCTGTCATTTCGGTTCTTGTGATATCATTTCTCACATATAGAGCTACTCCTCCACCTTTACGACCCTCTCTATCCTTCCTAAATAGATTATAGCCTGGTATGTTTGCATCCCATTCATGGAAACCATTGAGCCATGTCTCTGTGATTGCAACAACGTCTAAGTCTGCCTCCAACATCAGGGCTTGAAGGTCATGAACTTTGTTGCCAGACTGCGAGCATTTGTGGTCATCACTTTCCATTTACATTTACATTTCCTGGTATGTGTTTCAACATTTGATATTTTGGTGTGTTTTTTGTCTTTGGGTCCCTCCATATCTTTTTGTTCCACCTTAATTTCTTTTGCTGTTTTTTCTGGCTCAGTTCTATTTTTAGGAACCTCACAGTGCTTTAATGGAGCAAAATAATTCTGTAGGGGTAACACTTGTGAGGGTGTATGCCTCTGTGTCACATGACGAAGTCTGCCTGAGCCTACTGTGAACCATCTATTCTTAGGTGGTTTTATCCTTTGAGGCAGTGATGTGAATTTGGTTTGATTTTGTGCAGTGTGATTTTGTGCAGTCTTAGAAGTTGCTTTAAGTGCATCTAATTCCTCATTTAATTTACTGAGCTCTTGTTTTAAACTAGGGAGCTGATTACAGATAGGACAAGCCTTAAGTTTCCAGATGATTGGCCTTGAAACTAAAGCTCCACAATTATTACAAAGAATAAAAGTCATCCTGATTTGTTGGAATGGGTATGAATAGGTATTTTATGATGGGGCTTGACATAAATACAAAACAGACATACTGTATTAAACAGTAGAGTTTGACTGAATGCATTGTCTTTGACTTAAGTCTTGTCCAGGCACTAGTGTGAAGGTATGGAACAAGGACTTTGTAGATGCTAACAGAAACTGCAAGAACTCCAATTTGTTGACGCTTGATTGTATTAGTTACCAGTCTGGTAACATAGTTGAATACAGAACGCAACTGTTTAAGATGAATATAGGCATCAACTTTCTAGTGCTGTGACCTATGAACTCCCAGCAACTGAATCCACCCTACCTCCTACTGCTTGCTGTCTGTAGTCATATTTGCCTTTACCTCACATGAGTCGCTTTCAGGGAGATCAAACGTGCATAAAATTTGAGATATGTTTGATATATATATAAATGCAATAAAATAGTACAAACGCACACAAGACATTTTTTTCCAATAATATTTTCTATTTAGGTATTTAACCCAAACTAGATCCACTGTGCAAATTAATTGAAACAGGTGAAATATCAGACAAGTAAAATTGTTCCTATTAATTGATAACTATGAATAGACAATAGTTCCTGTCTTCTAAGAAAAAGGAAAAAGTAATGTCTTACCTTCTAACTTTCTTTCCTTTAGTCACAGCAGATGAATCCAGAGACATATGGGTTGTGACTGCCAGCAGGTGGAGATCGAGAGTACTGAACTGTCTTATAGGACAGTACTCCTCCTGGTCAGTCAGTGTAGCTCATCACAAAGCAGAAGGAAAAAGGAGACACCATTGCCCCCTTCATCATAGGGTACTTGTATAAAACAGAATTGCAAACCTGATGACAAAAAACATGAACAGGAACCACCACTACTGAAACAGAGAAACGCAGACTGGAGCCCTGAAGAGGACAGGTACAAATCAAGTTAGGGTATACACAAAAAGTAGCACATATGAGTTTATCTTGTTGGGCAGACTGGATGGACCGTGCAGGTCTTTTTCTGCCGTCATCTACTATGTTACTATGTATCTGAGAGCAGGAGGGTGGGATACTGGATTCATCTGCTGCGTCTAATGGAAAGAAAGACAGCAAGTAAGACATAACTTTTCCTTCCTTAGTGTCTGCAGCAGATGATTCCAGAGAGACATATGGGATGTAGCAAAGCACGTATCACAGAGTCAGCAGAGCCCCTCTTTCTCAACTGTGGCCTCTCAAAAGGCATGCCCTGAGGCCAAAGCAAGAGGAAATCACTACTACTACTATTTAGCATTTCTATAGCGCTACTAGGCGTACGCAGCGCTGCACAAACATAGAAGAAAGACAGTCCCTGCTCAAAGAGCTTACAATCTAATAGACAAAAAAATAAAGTAAGCAAATCAAATCAATTGTGTACACCCATGGGAATTGGCCCCTTATGGAGCATTCCATGAACCAGTGGAAGATGGACCAGTGAGTCCAACAGAAGTCTAATCAAATTCACATACCACGGTCATCTGGGCCAATCAAGATTACGAGGCCCGAATTACAACTCAAAGCCGGACCCTACCAATCATAGGCCACGGAGGAAACCCAAAGAAGGTCAGACTCTGGCCAAGGCTGCAGATGAGCATCGATGCCCTCTGAACCAAACTCTTTCCTGTGGCTGCAAAATCTGGGAACTTTGGCATTGCAAAGAGTCGTCATGAGATCCATGGTCGGTCAGTCCCATTGAGTTACCTGTTGAATGGCCTCTTCTGAGGATTCCCATTCCGAAGATCCAAAGAGGACCTGCTTAGAAAGTCCATTTGCACACTGAGCAATCCCACTATGTGAGCATCTGAAATCTGTTGCAAGTGAGCTTCCAGCCAATGAAAGAGACATCGAGCCTTTATTGCCAAGGGCAGACTGAGTCCCCCCTGTCGATTGGCACAGGCTACTGCCATTATGTTGTCCGAGAGAACACAAACTGATTGGCCCTCCAGTGCCAACTGAAACACCTACAGGGCAAGCCAATTGCTCTGAGCTCCAATTGATTAATCTGCCACAAGGACTCCACCTTGTTCCATTGTTCCCAAGCACCCTGATGAAAACAACAAGCTCCTCAACCTGACAGGCTGGCATCGGTGACCACCACTATCCAAGGTGGTGGTCACCATTTCCCAAGTATTCCCTGAGCCATATGACTCAGTACAAGCCACCACTCCATACTGCGCCTCGCCTGAGGTGTACAGAGCAAACGTACAATACTAAGAAGCCGGGGACCAACGACTCGAGACTACTGTAAGGGCTGCATATGTGCCCTGACCCAAGGCACCACCATCAGGATCACTGCCATGGACCAGAGCACCTGCACAGAGTCTCACAAACAAGGATTCAGTTCTTGAAACGAGATGAATCTGAGACTGAAGCTTAAGAAACCTCTGATCTGACAAGAATACTCGTCCTTGAGCCATGTTGAAGCGAACCCCTAGATATTCGAGGGACTGGGGTGGCAGAAGATGATAGTTATTCATATTTATATATTAAGAAGCTCTTTTTAAAGGCATTTGTGGACACAAAATGAGGTTGAAGGGGGGCAGACTCAAGAAAAATGTCAGCACAAGTATTTTTTCACAGAGAGAGTGGTGGATACTTGGAATGCCCTCCCGCGGGGAGTGGTGGAGATGAAAAAGGTAACGGAATTCAAAAATGTGTGGGATAAACAAAGGAATCCTGTTCAGAAGGAATGGATCCTCAGAAGCTTAGCGGAGACTGGGTGGCAGCACCGGTGGTTGGGAGGTGGGGCAAGTACTGGGCAGACTTCTAAGGTCTATGCCCTGAAAATGGTACGGATAAATCAAGGTCAGGTATACATATAAAGTAGCACATATGAGTCTATCTTGTTGGGCAGACTGGATGGACCATACAGGTCTTTATCTGCCGTCATCTACTATGTTACTATCAGGCTTATTTTCGAAAGAGAAGGACGCCCATCTTTCGACACAAATCGGAAGATGGGCGTCCTTCTCATAGGGTCACCCAAATCGGTATAATCGAAAGCCGATTTTGGACGTCCCCAACTGCTTTCCATCACAGGGATGGCCAAAGTTCACAGAGGCGTGTTGGAGGCGTAGCAAAGGCGGGACTTGGGCGTGCCTAACACATGGATGTCTTCGACCCATAATGGGAAAAAAAAGGGCGTCCCTGATGAGCACTTGGATGACTTTACTTGGTCCTGTTTTTCTTACGACCAAGGCACAAAAAGGTGCCCGAACTAACCAGATGACCACCGAAGAGAATCGGGGATCACCTCCCCTTACTCCCCAAGTGGTCACTAACCCCCTCCCACCCTCAAAAAACATCTTTCAAAATATTTTGTGCCAGCCTCAAATGTCATACTTAGGTCCATTGCAGCAGTATGCAGGTCCCTGGAGCAGTTTTAGTGGGTGCAGTGCACTTCAGGCAGGCGGACCCAGGCCCACCCCCCCCCCCTACCTGTTACACATATGGTGGTAAATGTGAGCCCTCCAAAACCCACCACAAACCGACTGTACCCACGTCTAGTGTCGCGTTCTCGAGGCCCTTGGTATGCTGTCAGGTCCTCGGGGCAGCACTGGGAATCGTGAGCCCTTGGGCCCCTGCCGAGGAGCGGCAGAGGCAGGCAAGACCATCTTGGAACCGGACATACGGAAGAACAGGACTGGAACTTGGGATCGGAAGTAGGCAACTGGAACCGGCAGGACAGGATCCGCTTCATCTGCGCTTGGCCACCGTTCCGCTAGAGTTGAGCTCTAGCGTGCAGGTGGCCGGCAGGACTTGTAGGACAGGGCCGGAACTGGAGAACCAGAGGACCCACCCTGGGTCTAGGAAACACGAGGAAGACTAGACTAGGAACTAACTCAGACAGGGAGCTGCTGCACCGCCACTAGCAAGAACCAGAAGGCAGACCAAGGAGACAAGACATAAGAAGGCAAGCAGGAGCAAAGACTAGGGCGACATGCCAGCAAGGCAGACTGGGGATCAGGGAATACCCAGTGGGTAAACCCACTAGCTAGGAAGCAGCAGGAAACAGGGGCCACGCCCTGGCAATAAACGCTAGCTAGACAGAGACAGGATTCAGGATATACAAACAGGGTTCAGGATATGCACACAGGAAATACAAGCAGGGTACAGGATAGACACTCAGGATATATGTTAGCTAGGCAGAGCGGAAAACCGGATAACACTAGCTAGCCAGAACCAGGGGTCAGGATATACACTCAGGATATACAAGCAGGGTTCAGGAATAGCAGGGGTCAAGGCAGACAGCTAGTAGGGAGAGGAAACCAGGAATAGCGGCCAAGAGTCTTGGCAGGCAACAGAGCACACAGAGTAAACCAGGAAGAACAGGCCAAGGGTCTTGGGCAGGCAGCAGAGCAAACAGAGTAAACCAGGAATATCAAGCCAAGGGTCTGAAGCCACAGCCGTTCCACACACTGACTGGGAACTCACAAAGGCTGAGGCTTCAAAAGTGCAGACAGAGAACAAACACGGACAGAGGCTTCACCCCAAACCCAGGGTAAACCAGGAACAGAGGCTTCACCCCAACACAGGGTAAGCCTGGAGCAGAGGCTTTACCCCAAACACAGGGTAAGCCAGGAAGGACCCGCAGTCCACAGACAGACAGTGGCAGGGAAGACCCCCCACGGAAAGACAACAGACACAAAAAGAAGCTGGGCTGGAACCCAGAGAGAGGCTAAGCAGTAGTGCAGCAGACACTTACTAACCTGACCTGGCCTAAGAGCATAACACCATCAATGCAAAGGCACTGACTGCAAGCACAGCACTTCCTTATGAAGGCTCTCACTGATGAGACACCAGCAGTAGGACAGAAGCAGGAAGTACACTGACCCCAAAGACAGGCTTGACACACATAGGAAGTGAGCCCACAGGAAAGACAAGCACAGGAGCCATCTTGGAAGCTGGCACAGAGCCAGTGGCAGCCATCTTAGATGCTGGCTCCCCAGAGAGGCATAGCCCACACAGGTGAGGTCTAGTGAAGCAATCAGGTTCATGCTGGAAGCAGCCAGCACACCAGGACAGAGACAAGACTAACACAAACACAGACAGAAGCCAGCAGAGCTGCTGACCCCCAGAAAGAAGGTAAGGCTGAGGGTGGTCACAGCCACAGACGTGACATCTAGGTGCCCCCTTCACCCGTAAGGGCTATGGTAATGGTGTACAGTTGTGGGGAGTGGGTTTTGGGGGGGCTCAGCACACATGGTAAGGGAGCTATGTACCTGGGAGCAATTTATGAAGTCCACTGCAGTGCCCCCTAGGGTGCATGGTTGGTGTCCTGGCATGTTAGGGGGACCACTGCACTACGAATGCTGGCTCCTCCCATGACCAAAGGGCTTGCATTTGGTCGTTTCTCAGAGGAGCGTCCTTGGTTTCCATTATCGCCGAAAATCAGAAACAACCAAGTCTTAGGACGACCATCTCTAAGGACAATCTAAATTTCTTGATTTGGGCGTCCCTGACCGTATTATCGAAACAAAAGATGGATGTCCCTCTTGTTTTGATAATTCAGGTTTTCCATACCCATCCATCGGGATGTTTTGCAAGGACATCCTCAGCAAAACTTGGGCGTCCCTTTTGATTATGCCCCTCCACTTATTGTTTTATTATTAGCCCATAAGGTTATCTCATCTCCTCTTTTTAAGCCAATTTTATCCTTTTATGTTTTTTTTTACTACATCCCACACTGTGTATCAGTAGTTTCATGCCACTTGCTGTGACCTTTGTGACCCATCATCAGCATTATTGGAACACAAGAAATATGACCACTGAAATGCATTAAAAAATTACCTTTTTCAGCGATTACGTAATTCTAGGAGGGCAGAGTATATTTTATGCTCAGTTCTGCAAAAATTGTTTGTTTAAAAAAATTGCTGTAGTTCTGATTTTTAAAGGGTTTAAGATGTTACTTTCAGCGAGGAAAACCCAGAAGGTGGAGGAACACAGGAGTCCCTACAACAGCAAAACTCAAACGTCCAAGGGAAGTAGTGAGATGGGTTGGCTCTTCAAGAGCACACTAGGGAACAAAAGTTCATTCAATGGGATGTTTATTGGTGGTCGATACACTCAAAAGTTTTAAATAGCATGGAACCATGCTTCAACACAATGTCTGCTTCAGGAGTCTCTACTATTGCAGCAAAATGAATTAAATACATGATCATAGAAAATCTTGTGCCAATAGGACATAGAACAGTCTTTTGAAAGACTCTTTTCTGTTCAAAAAGATGACCAAAATGCTATACAGCATTACATTTTTCTTTTAGAGCCATCACATCTCCCTACTTCCACCCCTGAAGGATATTTTTGCTCTTTTGGCGATATGCAATTGCATTCCCAAGTCTTTTTCTGTACTTTAAGAGGTTTCACAGATTTTCTGAATTCATCTGGGACCTCAGCTGTGAGCAATAAAGCTAGCTCTGAAAAAAGCATGGCAGATTCTACTTTACTGCTGATAAGGAGAAGTGCTGCTTCCCTGTCTGGAAAGTGCTAAGCTTTGTAAGTAACTCTTAATACTGGACTCTTGGCATTGTTTTTCTTAGTGCAGTGCATTTTTACATACCGATGCAATAATTTTGTGATTTTTAAATTGATTCCTTCAGGCTGAGATTTGATTTTGGCTTTTGGTGAAAGTTGTGCAAGAGTCCCCCTTTAGGTATGTGTTACCACTGCCTGCTTGTTGTATACACATTTGCATGTTTGCTTGATTACATTTCAAGTATGATAGTATGCCGTTTGTCTGCTGTGACACTTTTTGGGACCCCTTTCACTAATATGTTGGTTACGTTCCTGAATCTTCACTATCCCAGCTGCAAAGGACTAAAATATAAATTAACATATGCATCCAGTTTCTCCTATATAAGCATGCAAATATGGAATGAATTACCAAAATCCAAACCACAACATAATTAATTTCTGTAAATTACTGAAAACCAACCTATTCAAAAAAGCATACCAAAATAATCCATCCTAAATGCCAGTTAAAATTTACACCAGATCTACACAAAACTTAACTCTTTATTTCCTGATTGTCCATACTAATTTATCATGATTTGAAGTTTAATATTCCTGATTGTTCAAACTAATTTATCACGAATGAAGTTTAATCCAACACCTTTTACTTCTTATTATGAAAATGAACTTTCTTTACCTGAATACCTAATCCACTCTGTCTCCTCCACCTTAACTATGCATTTCTCTTTTCTAGAATTGGTGATCACCATTACGAAGCAATGTAAGCCACATTGAGCCTGCAAATAGGTGGGAAAATGTGGGATACAAATGCTACAAATCCTATATAATAATTCTCACCTCCAACGTTCTAATGTGCCTGGTACCGTGGCTCCCTCGGAGGTGGTCTGCTAGGCAGTTTAGAATGCACTGACGTCAGTGATGTCACTGACAGCTGATTCCAAGGCAAGGGGAGGAATACACCTCCCCCTGCCTTGGAAACAGCTGTCAGTGCCCTCTCCCTCGGCGCAACACCCAAGCCGCTGCCCTGCAAAACCATGAGCCTTCCCTACTCCTCCCCTGCCTACCAATCAGCTCTCAGTGCCCTCCCCTCGGCGCAACACCCAAGCCCCTCCGCCCCGGAGTAGCACCCAAGCCCCTACCCCCCCCTCGATGCATCACCCAAGCCCCTACCCCCCCCTCGGGCACATCAACTCCCTCGCCACCCGCAGCCGCCAATACTAACGCTGTCTGGCTGCTGCTGCTTCTCCTGTAGAGCAGCAGCGGCCGGTACAAAAAGAAAAAAGCCAAAAAAATATTTTTAACCTGAAACGCAGCTCCGCAGACAGCCATCTGGCATTGGCTGTCGTCACTGCAGCCGCTCCTCCTCTCCCCTCCACGTCACTGCCCCTGCAGGAAGACCCCGGAGGAGCGCAGCGACGTCAGAGGGGAGAGGAGGAGCGGCTGCAGAGATGACAGCCAATGCCAGATGGCTGTCTACGGAGCCGTGTTTCAGGTTTAAAATCTTTTTTGGCTTTTTTCTTTTTGTACCGGCCGCTGCTGCTCAACAGGAGATGCAGCAGCGGCCGGACAGCGTTAGTATTGGCGGCTGCGGGTGGCGAGGGGGTTGATGTGCCCGAGGGGGAGGGGTAGGGGCTTGGGTGATGCGCTGGGGGGTAGGGGTTTGTGTGATGCGCCGAGGGGGGAGGGGAGGGTCGCTGGACATGGGTGGCTGCAGGGGGAGAGGAGGGTCACGGGACATGGATGGCTGCGGGGGGGGGGGGCAGGGAAGAGGGAGGTGGGGATGGGGTCCTGAGACCAGATGGGTGGCTGCAGGGGGGGCAGGGGGAGAGGAGGGTCACTGGACATGGGTGGCTGCAGGGGGGGCAAGGGGAAAGGAGAGGAGGGTCGTTGGACATGGGTGGCTGCAGGGGGAGAGGAGGGTTGCTGGACATGGGTGGCTGCAGGAGGGGCAGGGGGGAGAGGAGAGTCGCTGGACATGGGTGGCTGCAGGGGGAGCAGGGGAGAGAGGAGGGCCGCTGCACATGCGTGGCTGCAGGGGCAGAGGAGGGTTGGTGGGGAGGGGGTCCTGAGACCAGATGGGTGGCTGCAGGGGGGGCAGGAAGGACGCTGCAGGGGGGGGATTACCTTGCTAGCACCCGTTTCATTGCCTACCGAAATGGGCCTTTTATACTAGTAAATAAATAAATATCATTTTCATTTAGATGTTTTATATGTTTTTGTGCTCTCACTTATTGTTTTTAATCATAAATCATTGTACAAGTTACATATCTGTGTACATTTATGTAATATATGTGTTTTTGAACAATACATTTTATTTTTAAAATTTGCATTTTTTTTACTCATAAGTTTGTTTTTAACATTGTATGTTATCATTAAGAGCCTTAACCCTGACACAGTCTGTCAAGGCGAAACATGGCCATGTCAGGTGCTCTGATTTTAATTAAGTTTGCACTTTTCCTGTTCCATTTTCTACTGCAACTGTTTACATATCATCATCACCTGTTTATTCGTGCCATATGACCAGTAACCAGTATAATTCAGCTAGGATACGGAAAATATGGTCAAACCTGGACAATCCAGATATTCATGTAGCTGCAGAGCTTGAAGTACAGGAGAAGGCAGCCTCAAATAGGTGTTACAATATAAAGGTCACACAAATTTGAGCTTAGAAAGTATCTTAGGTATAGGAATCCTCAATTGCATATTAAAGGTCAAAGCAATATCTAACCCTACATTCAGATAATGCAGCATCTGGGAGATATGAATCCACCAAACAGGTGTCTGGACAAGTAGGCAAGTAAGCAGAGGATACAATCAAAATCTGCATCTTTTCAATGTTCAGAGAAGACTTGGTTATCTGCACATAATCATTAAACAGAAATTAAACAGTCAAACATTTGAGTGTATCTGACATGGAAGGCTTAACCAGAAGAAAAAAAGAAATGAAGACTGCATAAATTTGGCATGAAACATCCAGCCATGTGAACTTGCATACTGTATGGGTGCAACAGCAATATAGATGTAAAAAATATAATGCAGAGCAGAACCCTGTAGCACACCAGTCAAAATATTACAACAATCTGACTTATGTTGAAGTACACAAAATTTCTTCTTGTCCAAATAATACATTAACCATCTTAAAACTTTCCCACCTAACACTATAGGTCTATTCAATAACATCAGATGACAAATGCTGCCAAGATGTCCAGGCTGACTAGAAAAAATTAAACTCCCCCATCAAAACCTTATATAATTGCATCAGTAACTGAAATTAACAATTTCTTATTAGATTGAGGAAAATCCAAATTGGCATTTATCTAATACTTCAGACCTATCAATAAACACTTGTAATTTAACTATTTTCTCTACCACCTTTGCAATAAATTGCAATGATGAAATAGGCAATGGCTATTTATCGCACTTACGTAGTGGACAAACTACTGCAAGTTTCGAGCTTTCTGGAAGAACTTCTTCTGATAAAGATGTATTTACTATTATGAAGGGAGAAGGGAAGGTACTGCCTGCAGTTCAGATGAACTGGTATATAAATGTAAGCATGTTTGACATCCTTAAGATCTAAGGCAGTGTTTCCCAAGTCCAGTCCTGGAGCACCCCTTGCCAGTCAGATTTTCAGGATATCCACAATGAATATGCATGAAAGATTTGCATACACTGCCTCTATTATATGCAAATCTTCCATGCATATCATTGTGGATATCCTAAAAACCTGACTGGCAAAGGGTACTCGAGGACCGGACTTGGGAAACATTGATCTATGTTTGTGCAGCGCTGCGTATGCCTTGTAGCGCTATAGAAATGCTAAATAGTAGTAGTAGTAGTAACATAGCCAGTCCATTCGATTAAGCAGGGAGGAATGACACACAGGTAAGATGTTTGTTCTGATGAAAAAAGCACCAGAAAAAGGTGAGAAAAAAAATCTTGTTGGGAAAGATTTGGGAAAAGCTTTGTTGGGAAAGCTTTGTTTCAGCATAAAGCGAAGATACCTGTACAGGTATTCTCCGAGGACAGCAGGCTGATTGTTCTCACATGTGGGTCGACGTCCGCAAAGTTTTGCAAGCAAAACATTCAGGAAAGACCAGACACATAGGTATAGCCCTTGTGCATTAGTACATAGTACTCCATAATGTTTGGACAGCCCTCATTACCATGCTATAAGAATCTAATTTCTTTGTTAACTACCTCTCTGATAACAGCCTATATCCAATCTGTGTGTTTAGAGACCCAGAAAGATTTAACAGTTTGAGGTTTGTAGGATTATGAAGGTTAACAACCTCATTAAGTTAAATTCATGCCTCAGCCATGGAAGGTTCCTGTTTGCTAGCCTAACCTTAGCCTTGTTTCTTGTTGTGCCCCAGGAGGAAAAACACAGTATAATTTTTTCAAGATCACATTCTACAAGGAGTCATATTTACATTTCTGCATTTGTTAAATAAATTATCCTTTCCAAACTGGCAGATAGGTAGTCTGGACCCAGTAATTGAATTGTCTAGCCTTTATGAAGTTCTTTGTTTAAGTACTACCAGTCAAGACAAGAAAGCAAGGACTCAGCCCACACCTGTAAATGCTGGTGAAAAATGGTCTAGTCTAACACAGAAATCATGCCTCAAAAGCTGTGATTTATTTTACTGCCTACACTGCTTGAGCTTGGAAGATATATTGCATTTAATGCAATTTTTCCTGTGGATTAGACTTGTACATGAAATTTCCCTCATAAAAAAAAAGCACTGAACTTTTTATAGAACTATAATTAACAGTGGCTTGGTCTTGTTGAATAGTTAACTGCTTACCAGCTATTAGTCATAAGATTACATCATCAGAGAGATCTGGTCAACCTTCCCAGCAGTAAATATTCACCCCTAGATCCACTACAATACCTGACTGACCACAGGCTTAAGAATCCTAAAGCCATGCAAGGGTCTATTCCCTACACAAGGATACCCAAGCAATTTGGAAAAGTTATATTCTTTGAAATGCTTAAGGTAATTTTATATCAGGCCACCTAACCTGTGCGGCAAAAATATGCATGTTACACCAATTTATTTAAAAAAAAAAAAAAAAAGAGTATGTGCATATTTTCCTTTTTACAAGATACCCACAGAAAAGTGCACACACACAGTTGCACTGCCCTTGGGCATGCACAAATTTCTTACCTTACCACATTTTTGCATATATAATATACAGGCTACACGCTTTTACTTTTTTTTTTTTTTTTTTTTTTGCAAGAGGTGCGGGGTATACACAAGTTTGCAATAAAATGTGAAATTGTATATTACTCATGTTGAAAAACACTGATTTTGTAAACAATGAATGTGGGGTATGTATGATTTTACTTACAAAATTATCTTTTTTTCTGCAGGGTACACAGGTGCAAGTTATATACACATGAATGTGTGCAAAAGACACCCCTCAGAATGTCTCACCTAGGTCAGTTTATTTTAGGCACACACAGGGTATTATAACATGCAAGAACATCTTTAAGACTATTCTCTTTAGTTTTGAAGATTCAAGATTATTGGCTAGTGAACCAGCTATAAGGTCTACTCAATGAATCACTCATTTTCATTGCACTGTATGAACTAATAATGCTGCCTTGTTATTTCCCTACATTCTATCTACCTTGGCTAAAGTCCTAAGACAACCAACATTAAAAGCGATCTTCTGGTAATGATTGAAGGGATGGAGTAGGGGATGATATGTAGTTTCTGCAGTATTCTGCTTTATTGGTAATATTTTGTTGAGTGGAGGATTAGCCTAGTGGTTAGAGCAGTGGACTTTGATCCTGGGGAACTGGGTTTGATTCCCACTGCAGCTCCTTGTGACTCTGGGTAAGTCACTTAACCCTCCACTGCCCCATGTACAAAATAAGTACCTATATATAGTATGTAAACCACTTTGATTGTAACCACAGAAAAGCAGTATAGTTATAATGATATGTGCAATCAAAAGGTGGTATATTTATGATATGTGCAATCAAAATTTAAACACAAAGATGTTAATTTTACCAGTACATATGACTTGGACAAGTTAAAGTATCTTATGATCTAGGGAGATCTTCAAACCACAAAAAAAGGAAGATGCCATTCATGAGTGATAAAGGGAGCAATAGAAAGAATAAATGACTTTTGGAGAACATACAAACAACAGTGCAAAAGCAAAAACAAGAAATGCCTTTTTATCCAGTGTGCTTGTGTGATAGGCTTTGCCACTTAACTGAATATGTCAGTTATCCCCATTCTCTGGCAATGAACCAACTGGAATGTCAAATTGGCATCTTACTACAAGGCTTATTTAAATTCTTTTTGGCACACCTGCATAGGCGAACATATTTCTGCAGGACAGAAAAAGTGTGGCACCACAATGACTTTGGGTGAAACAAGAAGATAGCCAACATTGGTCCAGAAATGTTAAACAACAACAAAAAAGGAGAACAGGCTAAGAAATCATATCTCACCATTTTTCTACTAGGAAATCTAATACAAGAGAATCTAAGTTAGATTTATGCGATCAGAGAAGAAAACTAAAAGCTGATTTCCATTGTTCAAGAACACACACGGATATGAAACAAAAGGCATACATGTCTAATTTAGCCTCTGTTACACTGTTTTGCTTCCAGTTAGCCTAAAGAAGCCTTCACACAACCTTGATGTCTCATTTTACTGTACAGTACACGCCACAGCAGAACCACCAAGTTAATAATCTAATCTTTCCTTAAACAGAATCAAACTTTCCTTATCATAAAGGGCAGTTTGTCCAATCAAGTAAACATGTCTTCCATGCTGGATAAACAAGTTTAAGACTTATGTAGCTCTCCAGAAATCTTGCATTAAAATGAGGCAGTTATTGCTACTGGAAATATTCTGCAACAATGGAACAGTGAGCGAGGTCAACTCATTCTCCACTTCCTGCTAGGAGATAAAATAAGCCATTATCTGAACAGCAGCTGGCGTAAAATGGATACTGATCAAAACAAAGAACCTCCCCTACATCCCCCTCCAGTATCTTCATACCTGTGCAGTTAGTTTAAATTAATATCATGCTAGGTTCTCAGCTGGAGGTCAACAATGCTTCACAAACACAACACTGACTCACAAAGGACACAGCAAACATTAACAGATTATAGACCATGGAAAAATGCACTGTGCCATACCGTCTGTTTCCTGCTGGGTATTTTCTTCGGCCAAAAAACAGGAAGAAAAACATTGCACTACCTCTATCACATCTTCTTCTGTGTCACAGTCAATTTTGTACAGCTTATGAAATGTGTCACAGTATGCCTACAAAACGTGTCACTGTGAATCAGTAAAAACGAATATTACCCTTTTGTGGGAGGAATGTCATGGCATAGCAATGAAACTAACAACAACTGACTAAAAAAAAAAAAGTCCTGCCAGGCCAGCAATATTACCTGTGGGGACATTAAGGGGCTCATTTTCAAATGTGAAAACCATCTGAAAAGCAGCATAAAGAGGCATTTGGACATGTTTCTGCAAAAAGGGAAAGGGAAATGACACTTAATATACCGCCTTTCTGTGGTTTTTGTAACTACATTCAAAGAGGCTTTCATAGTACATACAGGTACTTATTTGTACCTGGGGCAATGGAGGATTAAGTGACTTGCCCAGAGTCACAAGACACATCCAAATCATGATTTTCAAAATGCAGATCTGAGGTGTTTCTCTGCAGTGCATGCAATCACAAGGGGGCGTGTAGGGGGCAGGGAAGGGGATTTGGGCACTCCTAAAACTTGAGACTTTCGGTCTAGACCCGTTTCAATCACAATTAAGTCACAAAATGGTACCCTAAATGCAGGGGCGTAGACAGACTTCACAGAGGGAAGGGGGCCAGAGCTCAAGGTGGGGGGGGGGCACATTTTGGTCTGCCACCCTGCCACTTCCCACCCACTGCTGCAGCAAATACCTTAGCTGGCAGGGGTCCCCAACCTCCTCCAGCTGAAGCGTTGTCCAGCGTCAGTCTCTGGTGCCGCCGCGTTGCCTGCCCTGTCTTCCCCTCACGTCCTGCACGCTACTTTCACTGAAATTTCACTAAAAGGACTGTGCAGGATATGATGGGAAGGCAGAGCAGGGCAGGCGATGTAGCAGCGCCAGAGACCAGCGCTGGACAACGCTTCAGCTGGTGGGGGTTGGGGACCCCCGCCAGCAAAACCAGGGCCCCATGGCCTCACATAGCTTTGTATTGTTATTTGAATATTTTTACTGCTGTGCCTATTGCTCATGTTTGATCTATTCTTACTGTACACCACCTTGAGTGAATTCCTTCAAAAAGGCAGTAAATAAATCCTAATAAATAAATAAATAATAAATAGCTATGCCACTGCCTAAATGACTAGATGACCACGAGAAGGATTAAGGCATGACTCCCCCCCCCCTATACTCCCCCAGTGGTCACTGACCCCCCTCCCACCACCCCTACCCACAAAGATGTGAAAGAAATAGTGCATACCAGCCTCTATGACAGCTTCAGATGTTATGGCCAGTCCTATTAGAGCAGCAAGCAGATTCCTGGAGTAGTGCAGTAGTGGCCAGTGCAGTAGAGAAAGGGACCCATTCTAACTGGTACACTTGTGGTGGAACGTGCGAGCCCTCCAAAAACCTACTATACCTATAAGATTAGGTAACACCTGCTGGCATAAGGGCTATTGTAGTGGTGTACAGTAGGTTTCTAGCGGGTTTGGGAGGGCTCCCCATACATTATAAGGGGGGGGGGGCTAAGGAAAAATTAATTCTTACCTGATCATTTTCTTTCCATTAGTCCCAACAGATCAATCCAGAGACATGTGGGTTGTGTCCCTCTACCAGCAGGTGGAGATAGAGAGAACCTCCGAGGTTTGCTATATGTGGACCTTTGCAGCCAGCTGAACCTCAGTATGAATGATACCAAAGCAGTGGAATTATTATTATTATTTATTGCATTTGTACCCCACATTATCCCACCTTTTTGCAGGCTCAATGTGGTTTACAGAGTGTTATTATGAAGTAGTCATTACAAGATCTTAAATATAATCGATAATAGGCTAAAGGTGAATGGGGATAAGGATGGAAAGGTGTTAAGTAAGGTAGTGTGAGAGGTGTTTTTTGATGCACATGAGTGGTTTAAGGAATGATTAGTTTCATTGAGGATTACTTTTGTAGGCTTTGTTGAAGAGATGAGTCTTCAAAGATTTGCGAAAGTTGGTTAGATTATCCATGGTTTTCAGGGCCATGGGTAATGCGTTCCATATCTGTGTATGCAAAAGTAGTGGCATATGACTGTTTGTATTTAATTCCTTTGCAACTGGGGAAGTTCAGGTTGAGGAATTTGCGGGCCGATCTTTTGGCGTTTCTGGGCGGTAAGTCCACTACATTTAACATATAGAGTGGGGCGTCTGTGTGGATGATTTTGTGAACGGTTGTGCAGATCTTGAACTCAATTCGTTCCTTGAGCGTGAGCCAGTGCAGTTTCTCTCTTAGGGGCTTCGCACTTTCGTATTTAGCTTTACCAAAAATGAGTCTGGCTGCGGTGTTCTGGGCTGTTTGGAGTTTTTTGATGGTCTGTTCTTTACAGCCTGCGTACAGAGTGTTACAGTAGTCCAAGTGGCTTATCACTAATGACTGTACTAGAGTGCGGAAGATGTTTCTTGGGGAAAAAAGGTTTTATTCTTTTGAGTTTCCACATCAAGTAGAACATTTTTTTCATTGTATTCTTCATGTATCGAGTGTGAGGTTTCGATCAATAGTGACTCCAAGAATTTTCAGATTTTCTGAAATAGGAAGTGTGCAGTATGGTGTGGTTATAGTGGGGTAGTTGTTCGTATTATATTGGGAAGTGAGAACTAAACATTGAGTTTTTTCTGCGTTAAGTTTTAAACTGGAAAGAGTCCGCCCAGGAGTGCATGATTTGGAGGCTCTGGTTGATCTCGTTGGTTATTTCGTTTAAGTTACTTTTGAACGGGATGTGGATCGTAACATCATCAGCATATATGTAGGGGTTAAGGTTTTGATTATCTAGAAGTCTGGCTAGTGGTATCATCATTAGGTTGAAAATGGTTGGTGAAAGGGGGGATCCTTGAGGAACTCCACATTCCGGTATCCAAGGTGGTGATCTGTCAGTTTTCGTTGTTACTTGGTAGGATCTGGTGGTGAGGAATCCTTCGAACCATTTGAGAACTGGGCCTCCGATACCGAAGTATTCTAATAGGTGTAGTAATATTCCATGATCCACCATGTCGACAACACAAAACATGTCGAATTGTAATACGAGTATGTTCTTGCTGGTTGCAATTGTTTTTTTGAATGAGTTCATTGCAGACACTAGTACGGTTTTAGTGCTATGATTTGATCAAAATCCTGATTGAGACTCATGTAGAATTGAATGTTTGATTAGGTATTCCGTGAGTTGTTTCGTCACTATGCCTTCCATCAATTTTGTTATGAGCGGGATAGAAGCAACTGGTCGATAGTTTGTTAGGTCCATTGTGCTTTTCTTGGCATCTTTTGGCAGCGGAGTGAGAAGGATATTTCCTTTATCGGTGGGGAAGGGACCATTTAGGAGTCTGTAATTTACTTGGTTCGTGAGGTCTTTTTTGAATTGTTTGGGGGCGGCTTTTATTAGGCTAGTGGGGCAAATGTCGAGTTTGTATTGAGATTTGGCATATTTTCTGAGCCAGTGTGAGAGTTCATCTACTGAAATCAGGTCAAACTTGGTCCATAATCGATCAGCTGGATATTCCCCAGGCTTTGGGTCTAAGCATTCAAGGATGCTTGTGTACTCAAAGGTATTGCTTGGTATCATGCGTCGGAGCTTTATGATTTTTTTCCTTGAAATAGCTCGCTAGGTTGGTTGCTGATGGGGTGTCTATGCTATCCAAGGTGACCTGTGTGGTGTTTAGGAGGTTGTTTAAGTGTGAAAAGAGTTTGTGCATATCCTTGTAATTTGGTCCTATTATAGTTTTGTAGTACGTTCTTTTGGTTGGTCTGATGTTGTATTTGTATTTTCTTTGTAGCTGTTTCCACTCTTTGAGTGCGTGTTCGTCTTTTTTTTTTTTTGCTCCATGCTCTTTCTAGTCTTCTAACCTATGTTTTTAATTCTTTCAGTTCTTCGTTGAACCATGGGATTGAGCTTTTCCTATGTGAGGTTCTAATTTGGAGCGGTGCTATCTTGTCTAGAACTGTTCTGCATCTGTTGTCCCATTCTTGTAGAAATTGGGGTGAGTCTGTAGTTGTTATTTATTTGTCAGTATATATTTGTTGCCAGAATGTTAGAGGGTCTATTTTGCCTCTAGTAATATAGGTTCTTTTTTCTTGTTTTTGTTGTGTCTTTTTTGTTTTCCAGAGGAGGGAAGTGTTTGCCTTGTGGTGATCTGACCATTGTGTGGCTGTCCATTTTGTGTCTCTGATTATGAGGTTCGCTTCTGATGAAAATTTGTGGGTTATGATGTTTAGTGTATGTCCTTTCTAGTGGGTGGGTTGCATGTTAGGCCAGTGGATCTCCCATAGTTGGAGGTTATCAATAGAAATCAAACAAAATAAAACATGGAAAAGAAAATAAGATGATACCTTTTTTATTGGACATAACTTAATACATTTCTTGATTAGCTTTCGAAGGTTGCCCTTCTTCGTCAGATCAGAAATAAGCAAATGTGGTAGCAGATAGTATATATAAGAGAAACATCAAAGCATTACCTTGACAGTCTGACAGAGTGGGAGGGTGGGGGTAAGCATGGGGACATCAAAGCATTTCATTGATATTCTAACAGGATGGGTGTTGGTAGGTGAGAGGAGGATAAGAAACAGGGAAATAAACAGAGAAATTCAACTTTATGGTTTATAATGGGCTAGAAAACCCAGATCCTTATTAAGTCCAGTCTGTTGGGTGTCAAAATATTCAATCATTCTTATTTCAAAGGTCTTACGTTCCTGTATTGTTTTAAAATTACCTTTCAGTATTCTTACTGTGAAATCACTGGTGCAGTGTTCTGGTCTTGAAAAGTGTTGGCCCACAGGAGTGGGGGCTTGACTGGCACCAGCTATTTTCATGTGATGTCTGTGCAGGTTGAATCTTGTCTTAAGCATCTGGCCTGTTTCTCCAATATAGCATCCTTCATTACATTTTTTACACTGAATGATACAGTGGTGGAAATAAGTATTTGATCCCTTGCTGATTTTGTAAGTTTGCCCACTGACAAAGACATGAGCAGCCCATAATTGAAGGGTAGGTTATTGGTAACAGTGAGAGATAGCACATCACAAATTAAATCCGGAAAATCACATTGTGGAAAGTATATGAATTTATTTGCATTCTGCAGAGGGAAATAAGTATTTAATCCCTCTGGCAAACAAGACCTAATACTTGGTGGCAAAACCCTTGTTGGCAAGCACAGCGGTCAGACGTCTTCTGTAGTTGATGATGAGGTTTGCACACGTCAGGAGGAATTTTGGTCCACTCCTCTTTGCAGATCATCTCTAAATCATTAAGAGTTCTGGGCTGTCGCTTGGCAACTCGCAGCTTCAGCTCCCTCCATAAGTTTTCAATGGGATTAAGGTCTGGTGACTGGCTAGGCCACTCCATGACCCTAATGTGCTTCTTCCTGAGCCACTCCTTTGTTGCCTTGGCTGTATGTTTTGGGTCATTGTCGTGCTGGAAGACCCAGCCACGACCCATTTTTAAGGCCCTGGCGGAGGGAAGGAGGTTGTCACTCAGAATTGTACGGTACATGGCCCCATCCATTCTCCCATTGATGCGGTGAAGTAGTCCTGTGCCCTTAGCAGAGAAACACCCCCAAAACATAACATTTCCACCTCCATGCTTGACAGTGGGGACGGTGTTCTTTGGGTCATAGGCAGCATTTCTCTTCCTCCAAACACGGCGAGTTGAGTTCATGCCAAAGAGCTCAATTTTTGTCTCATCTGACCACAGCACCTTCTCCCAATCACTCTCGGCATCATCCAGGTGTTCACTGGCAAACTTCAGACGGGCCGTCACATGTGCCTTCCGGAGCAGGGGGACCTTGCGGGCACTGCAGGATTGCAATCCGTTATGTCGTAATGTGTTACCAATGGTTTTCGTGGTGACAGTGGTCCCAGCTGCCTTGAGATCATTGACAAGTTCCCCCCTTGTAGTTGTAGGCTGATTTCTAACCTTCCTCATGATCAAGGATACCCCACGAGGTGAGATTTTGCGTGGAGCCCCAGATCTTTGTCGATTGACAGTCATTTTGTACTTCTTCCATTTTCTTACTATGGCACCAACAGTTGTCTCCTTCTCGCCCAGCGTCTTACTGATGGTTTTGTAGCCCATTCCAGCCTTGTGCAGGTGTATGATCTTGTCCCTGACATCCTTAGACAGCTCCTTGCTCTTGGCCATTTTGTAGAGGTTAGAGTCTGACTGATTCACTGAGTCTGTGGACAGGTGTCTTTCATACAGGTGACCATTGCCGACAGCTGTCTGTCATGCAGGTAACGAGTTGATTTGGAGCATCTACCTGGTCTGTAGGGGCCAGATCTCTTACTGGTTGGTGGGGGATCAAATACTTATTTCCCTCTGCAGAATGCAAATAAATTCATATACTTTCCACAATGTGATTTTCCGGATTTAATTTGTGATGTGCTATCTCTCACTGTTACCAATAACCTACCCTTCAATTATGGGCTGCTCATGTCTTTGTCAGTGGGCAAACTTACAAAATCAGCAAGGGATCAAATACTTATTTCCACCACTGTATATACCACATTGGAAGATGAGCATGTAAAATAGTCCTTTATGTTGAATATATTTTTCCCTTGTGAATGACTGTGGGGTCTTGTGAAATGTTTCTAGTTTGCAGCTGGATGCGCTACAGGGGAACGTGCCCTTTTCTTTTTCAGTCTGTGTAGGAAGTTTACTTCTGATCAGCTTGTGTTTTAAGTTTGGTGGCTGTCGGAAGGCCAGCACTGGTGGGGATGGGAATCTCTCTTTCAGTAATTCATCTTCCTGGAGTAGCGGCTGTAGCTCTCTTATGATTTTCCTCAGTTTCTCCAGCTCTGGGTTGTATGTCACTACAAGGGGAATTCTGTCTGTGGATTTTTTTTTTTTGTACTTTAGCAGATTTTCCCTGGGTGTTTTGAGGGAGGAGGCAATATTCTTGGAGATTATTTTCGGGTTGTAGCCTTTCTGTTTGAAGGATGCAGTCAGGGTTTCAAGGTGTCTGTCTCTATCCTCTGGGTCTGAGCAGATACGGTGGTATCTTGTGGCTTGGCTGTAAATAATGGATCTTTTTGTATGTGAAGGGTGGAAGCTGGAGTTCTGGAGGTAGCTGCATCTGTCTGTGGGTTTCTTGTATATAGATGTTTGTATACAGCCATCACTGATTGAGACTGTGGTGTCCAAAAAATTGGCTTTTTTTTAGGGAGTAGTCAATTTTGAATCTGATTGTAGGATGGTATGTATTGAAGGAATAGTAAAATTGTTTCAGAGTTTCTTCCCCCTCCGTCCAAATCATAAAAATGTCATCGATGTACCGGTAGTATTTTAGAGGTTTGGTCTGGTATGTGTGGAAGAGACATTTCTGAATACAGTCATTCACAAGGGAAAAATATTCAACATAAAGGACTATTTTACATGCTCATCTTCCAATGTGGTATATATCATTCAGTGTAAAAAAAGTAACGAAGGATGCTATATTGGAGAAACAGGCCAGATGCTTAAGTCAAGATTCAACCTGCACAGACATCACATGAAAATAGCCGGTGCCAGTCAAGCCCCCACTCCTGTGGGCCAACACTTTTCAAAACCAGAACACTGCACCAGTGATTTCACAGTAAGAATACTGAAAGGTAATTTTAAAACAATACAGGAACGCAAGACCTTTGAAATAAGAATGATTGAATATTTTGACACCCAACAGACTGGACTTAATAAGGATCTGGGTTTTCTAGCCCATTATAAACCATGAAGTTGAATTTCTCTGTTTATTACCCTCCTCTCACCTGTAAGTGAGTGGAGTGTGATTTGTGAGTTGCGTGATTGTTGTTATCTATATCGTGGACTGAATGTGCGTGTATGAGTAGGGTGAGACAGTAGATAGTTAGGAGTATTTTGCTGGGGTTCATATCAGCATTTAAGACACTACAGCAATTTTTAAAGCATCCTAACCGCCACCTAACACTTGAGACTCACGCGAACAACACAACCAAAAAGATGTTCTACTCCATGTGGAAACTGAAAAGAATTAAACCATTCTTTCCGAGATCTGTCTTCCGCAACCTAGTGCAATCACTCTGAGTACGACTTTGTCTTTCCTTAACTCTTCACAATGTAACCCATAATCGTATTATAACAAATTGTACTTCCATCAATCACAATGTATTGTAAGCCACACTGAGCCCGCAAATAGGTGGGAAAATGTGGGATACAAATGCAATAAATAAATAATAAATAAATCAGTATATGGAATAGAAGTACAATATGCGCGATACACCTACGGCACAGAATCTCCAACTGGGTCCCTGTAAACAGTACCCTTAAAATGTGACAGCAGAATTTTAGTTCAGTGTACACAGAAAACTCTCCTGACATTGTCAGACCAATTGCCCAACATACTTCCACCACTTCTATATTTATTTATTTTATTTTTTAATCAAACGAAGGAACATTCAGAACGGAACCCGAAAAAAAACTAACCAACCGTAACAAAACCGCAGACAGTAAACCCAGGGGGGGGGCCCTCTGGATTGATCTGTTGGAAGTAATGGAAAGAAAATTATCATCAGGTAAGAATTTTTTCCTTCCATGGCGTCCCACAGATCAATCCAGAGACTTGTGGGATGTACCCAAGCAGTCCTCAAGTAGGGCGGGACACCCCCAACCAGGCAGAAATCACCGACGAGCCAAACACTGCATCTTGAGAAGCTGCCACATCCACCCGATAATGACGAGTGAATGTATGGACCGAAAACCAAACGGGACTCTGCATAGAAGGAAGCTTGAGCTCGCGTAGAATGAGCACAAACTTGCTTGCAAAGGGGCTTGCTTGCCCAATGCCATGTATGCCGAAGAGAAGGCCTCCCGCAACCAACGGGCTATGGTGTCCTTGGATGCCATAAGACCCTTCTTACTGCCTCCAAAAAGGACGAAGAGATGGTCAGAAAGACGAAATTCATTCGTCACCTCCAAATACCTAAGAGCCCGTCTCACGTTGAGGCAGCGAAGAGCCTGGAATTGCTTAGGGTAATCTTCCCGGCGGAAGGCCTGGTAAATGCAGGGACTGCCCCAAGTGGAAACGAGAAACCACCTTGGGCAAAAACAAAGGAACTGTCCTAATCGATACCCCCACTTCCGTAAAACGCAGGAGGGGTCTCTGCAAGAAAGGGCCTGCAACTCTGAAATTCTCAGAGCAGAAGTAATAGCTACTAGGAAAAATCGCCTACAAGGTGAGATCCTAATCATAATCCCCGATAAGGGCTCAAAAGGAGGACGCTGAAGCACTTTGAGAACTAGATTAAGGTTCCAGGATGGCAGAACTGGCACATGAGGAGGACACAAATGATTTACGCCCCTCAAGAAACGAACCACATCCAGGTGGGAGGCGATGGATGCCCCCTGAAGACAGCCTCTAAAACATGCCAGAGCTGCCACTTAAGAGAACTCAACGAGAGTGATTTTTGTACAGCCTCCTGAAGAAACACGAGGATAACCGATACTGAAGCCGAAGCCGCTGACAATCCCGAACTTGCAAACCACAAATCAAAGGTACGCCACACCCTAGCATAAGTTATCGAGGTGGATCTTTTCCGATACTACAGCATCGTAGCGATAACCGCTTCCGGATACCCTTTTCTTCTCTACCTCGGCCTTTCAAGGGCCAGACTGTAAAACCAAAGGGGGAGGGATCCTCCATCGTGACTGGCCCCTGCAGAAGGAGACCTTGCTACGCCGGTAGCAGAAAAGGACGATCAAACAGAAGCCTGATCACACCTGCGTACCAGGGTCATCTGGGCCAATCCAAGGCCACTAGGCTCACTCGACCAGGATGACTGGCAATGCGAGTCAGTAACCTGCCCACCACTGGCCACGGGGGAAAGGCATAGAGCAGGGCCCTGGGCCAAGGTTGAGGAAGGGCATCGATGCCTTCTGAGCCCAGCTCTTGTCCCCTGCTGAAGAAACGGGGAACCTTCGCATTGAATGCGGTGGCCATTAAGTCTATCTCTGGCATCGCCCAACGAGCAGTTATCTAATCAAAGACCAGAGGGGAGAGCATCCACTTCCCCGGTTCCAACTAGTGGTGACTGAGAAAGTCCGCTTGAACATTCTGTGACACCACTATATTAGCCACTTTCAAGAAAGAGAGATGAGTCTCTACCCAACGGAGATCAAAGCCACCTCGTGCGCTAGGGGTGCACTCCTGGTGCCCCCCTGACAGTTTACGTAGGTGACTGCCGTTGCATTGTCCGAAAGAACTCGAACTGGGCAACCGCGGAGAAGAGACAGAAACTCCCAAAGGTCCAGATGAATCGCCCGAAACTCCAAGCGGTTGATGGACCACGACGTCTCCGTCGAAGTCCAAACGCCCTGGGCCGTCTTTTACAGGCAATGAGCCCCCCTGCCAGGCAGTGACGCATCCATGGTCACTATCTTCCAGTCCGGGGTTGCCAGAGGAATGCCCGACACCAGATTCTTTTGAATGAACCACCAGTGCATGATTGTGTGAAGACGGGCCGAACATGGCACCCAAACTTCGTAATCCTCCGAGAGGAGAGACCAACAGCTCAGAAGGTGCCACTGGAGGGGGCACATGCGAGTTCTGGCCCACTTTACCACATCCAAGGTGGAGGCCATGGAACCTAGAACTTGTACATAGTCCCAAGCCCGCGGGTTCGGAGTTTGAAACAGCGCTTGTAACTGAGCCTGTAACTGCTGTGCTCGAGCTGAAGGAAGAAAAACTATCCCTGTTCGAGTAACGAAGCACACCCCCAAGTATTCCAGCGTTTGGGAAGGAGTTAAGGCTGCACTTCGGGAAGTTGATCACCCAACCAAGAAACTGAAGCAACCCAACCACTTTGTCGGTTGCGCGCTGACTCTCCTCGAAAGAAGACGCCCACAGAAGCCAATCGTATAGATAGGGATGGACCTGAATCCCTTCCCTCCTGAGATAGGCTGCCACTACTAGCAGGACCTTGGTAAAGGTCCAAGGCGCTGTGGCTAGGCCAAAGGGCATTGCTTTGAATTGAAAATGACGACTGAGCAGTGCAAAGCGAAGAAAGCGCCTGTGGGGAGGCCAGATTGGAATGTGTAAATAGGCCTCTGAGATTGAGATAGGTCAAAAACTCCCATGGCTGTACCACTGCGATCACCGATCGGAGGGTTTCCATGCAGAAAAGCCGAACCCGTAAGGACCTGTTGACGCACTGGAGATCTAAGATGGGTCGCCAAGAACCACCCTTTGGCACCACAAAATAAATGGAGTATCGACTGCACCCTCTTTCTGCTGGGGGTACAGGTTGGACGGCACCCAGCCGTTGTACGTTGAGGAGGGTGTGTCAAACGGCCCACACCTTGGCAGGACATTTGCAAGGAGATTCCAGAAAAAAGTCTACTATCGGACGAGCCAATTCTAACTTGTAGCCGTCTCTGATAACCTCCAAAACCCATTCGTTGGATGTTACCCTAGTCCACTCCACCAGGAATAGGGACAGTCTGTCCCCAATAACCAGCTGGATATGGACCAGGGCCCCATCACTGGGTGGACCTGGCTGTGGGCTGGTTTCTGTTACTGGAAAAGAAGGCCCGCCTGTCACCTCGAAAGGGCTGAGGCCTCTGAGAAGACCTTGCTCTCTGAAAAGAGGCCCCACGACCTGGACGGTAATGCTTTGTATCCCTAAACTTAGGTCTAGGTCCCGCCGGTCGTACAAACTTGGACCTGTCCTCTGGGAGGCGCTGGCCCTTCGAGTCACCGAGGTCCTTCACAATCTGTTCTAAGTCTGTCCCAAACAAAAGCTTTCACCTAAAAGGAAGCCTTGCTAAACGTGACTTAGAGGCCACGTCTGCAGCCCAAATGCCGCAACCACAGCCAGCGACGCGCAGTGACCGCTAGGGAAACCTCCTTCGCCGAACACTCAAAAGATCATAAAGAAGATCCGCAAGGAAGGCTAAACCGGACTCCAAAGCCGGCAAAACAGCCACGAGATCTTCCGGAGGCTTTCAGTACCCACGATAAGCATGATCACGCCGCATAGGAGCCACAAACTGAGGCCTGCAGGGAAAGGGCGCTACTTCAAGGACAGCTTCAAGCAAGTCTCCAACTTACGATCCTGAGGGTCCTTGAGCACCGTGCCACCCTCCACAGGGAGAGTGGTTTTCTTAGTGACCACTGTGATTAAGGAATCCACTGTAGCAACCTTCAGCATGTCTAAGTTAGGAGCAGGTAGTGCGTAAAGACACGACATAGCTCTACGCAAGCTTAAGCCCACTGTCCAGCGTATCCCACTGCGCCGAAATAAGGATCTTCATGGCCTCATGCACATGAAAAGAGGGCACCAGACCTGTTCCCCCTAATGATTCAGGAGGTAAATGGCCAAAACCTCAAAAGCCCTAACAATCAGGGAGGGAAGCTCTTCCCTGTGAAAAAGGCGGGCAGCCGTCGGATCATCCCCCTCCTCAGAGGGCAGGGTGACCTCATCTGCCAAATCCAAACATTTTGAGGGAGAGCCCGGAGACAAAACCGGGCCATCTATGTCAGATAGCTCCTCGGGATCCAAAATCTCCACCCAGGGACGTTTTGGCAGGAAAAAGACTGAGAGGCTGCAGCAACCGAAGTTTGCTGAGGAAGAGACAGGGCTGCCTGAAGAGAAGCTCCTGACTTCTTCAAAAGAAAGGCACTGTGCATTAATAAAACAAAATCCGGGAAAAAGGAACTGCAAGGGACTCCCTTGCTCCCTGTACATCGTGTCCCTCCATCGGAGCCTGTGCCACAGAAGCGCGCTGCGCCTCTTGTCTATCAACCGCCACTTGTGAAGCGGGTCACGCCTAAGAGGAAAAAATGGTGCCCGCCAACGCACGCTGCACTAACTGCCCAGAGGACACCACCAAAACTATCCACTCTGCTTCCGACTCACCGGACGCCTGAGGGGAACCCCCGTCGCGCTGAACACCCGCTGCGGGCTGACGGTGGCAGGACTCACACTCCCCCGATGCTGCTCTCTGACCCCCACACCGGGAGAAGTGCTTAGCCGCCTCAGAAGGCACTGACATGCTCCACAAACGCCTGCCCCAAAACTGACTCGGCAGAACGTCTAGTTCCTCCGTATGATTAAACAAAAACAGTCTCTTATCTTTTTATTTATTTTTTTTTAGTCAGGAGAGAAAGAAAACACCCAATCAGGCCAACAGCCCCGGGCGACGGAGGACAGGGAGGGGGAGACCGGGAGGGACCTGGCACCACCAGGTGTACACCACAAGCTGCAAACAGCCACTCAACCCCTGTCTGTGCTAAACTAGGCCCAAAGGACACCAGCAGCCAGATGAAACCAGAGCTGCACAGAGATATCCCTCCACCTGCTAGATAGAGAGAACACTGTGGTTCAGTTGGCTGCACAAATCCACATATAGCAAACCTCAGAGGTTCTCTCTCTCTCTACCTGCTGGTACAGGGACACAACCCACAAGTCTATGAATTGATCTGTGGGACACCATGGAATGGTAAAATGTGTACCGGGGACCTTTTATGTGACGCCCACTGCAGTGTCCCCTAAGGTGCTGCAATGTTCTGCTGGCATGTGTGTATGGCGAGTCTACTAAGAATGCTGGCTCCCCCCCCCCCCCCCCCCCCCCAATACATCCCAATGGCTTGTTTTTGTGCGTTTTTCCCTTGGACTTTTTTTTCCCCAAAAATGGTCCTAAAAGATAGATGCACCGAGTAGCAAATGGCCATTTTCAAAACAAAAAATTGGACTTTTTCTGGACCATTTTTTTTTTTTTAAATGGTCAGACTCCCTACTGCATTTTTGCACGTTTTTCACAAAACGTCCAAAATCGTATTTAGACATTTCAAAAATGTCCTTACAGCTCTATTTTATTACGGAAGTTGACCTTGAATGGCGTTTGTCCCCTCTAGTCTCTTAAGACCAAAAGCAGGTGCTGTTTTCAGACGTTAACAATGACTATGTAGCAAATACAAATTTGAAGGCATTCTAGTCTAAGAACACAAACCTGCATATTTTTGATTACTTTGAAAACCAGGCCACTTTGTGGTTACCAAAAGCCAGCATGGAGAACCCCAGCTGGAATAAACTCAACAGCACATATGAAGAGCTTATTATATGTTATTGGGTACCAGTACAAGTGTCTGTTTAAATATCTATAAATATAATAGGACCACCATTCTGAAACAGATGTTAAACTTTTGCCAATAAAAGTTTATTTTATTAGAATGCTAGCAAGCAAGAAAATACAACACAGTATATGCAGCTAGAGCTCTCTCTCTCTCTCTCTCTCTCTCTCTCTCTCTCTCTCTCTCTCTGGTTAGACAATAAAACAAATCTTATAAAAACTAACTCTGATACCAAGATTTCTATGAGTTCGGCTAAATATAGAAAATTCCCACCTTAACTCCCTCCTTTCAATCTGTGAGTAGAGGGAGAACACATTTCCTCCCATAATCCCTCCTTTCACATGCACTGGCCTTGACTTCATCTCACTGCATTTTCCACCTTTCACTTCCTAGTTAACCTTTTTCTTCTATTTTTCTTTAAAAAAAAATCCATAATTCTCAGGATGAAGTGTGGCTGCTCACGAATGACAGGGTATACATGCTCATGCTAGAATGCCCCTGAGGTGCGTACCCATCCAACTTCTGCAATGGTCTGCAGAAGACAAATGTTCATCAGCAACTCACACTTACTTAGGTTATCAGATCCAGAGAACAACCATAACATCTGGATCACCCCCCTTGAACTACAAAAAGCAGCAGTTAGGAACAGGCACAGAAGAACACCTTCCCTCCACAAAACACGTTGCTGGTTTCTGCAGGTATATTATTAATATTTAATGACCAACTTCATGAAAACAGTCATCTAGGGTGGTATACAACAGATAGCAGAAGGATTTCATTTACAAAGAACTTATAAGCAAAAGTCTATGCAACTGTATCAAAAACACAGTGAAGAGAGGCAAACTTATGAACATAAATAAAAATTCATTCTACAAGGAGAATTTCGAGGGGCCAAGTTATACTTGCTAAGTTGAAAATAAAAATGGCACCAACAGGTGTCATCAAAAACACATCCATATTTGTAATAACCACACAAAGTTATTTTAAAAAAAGAATAAAACAAACATTTAAATCAAAAGCTTCAAAAAGCAAAAAAAAAAGGTCAACTGTGGCAAAAAGTGCAATGATGGATTTATCCATGGCATACTGCAAAACCATTAGGATTGAATAAAGTGGCAGGTCTTCCTTGGATGAACATGTGATCTCCCTTAATGAATATATGATAATTTAATCAACCATGGAAACATCTACTTCCCCCCCCCCCCCAAACATAAAATGGTGTCAGCATTTTTGCTTGACATCTTATGAGTGTTATACTATGAGTGTTATAGGTACCCAACGGAGATGGCTGTCACTTTTTCAATTTACCTTTTTGCAGAGTTGTGTGTGTTGCTGTAATTAGCATTAAAAACCTTTTTCTTTCTAGCTAACAGTTTGATCTACATGCCTTGGAGAACAGAGAGACGTTAGCTTGACGGAGTTTAAAAAGGGGTTAGATAGATTCCTAAAGGACAAGTCCATAGACCGCTATTAAATGGACTGGAAAAATTCCTCATTTTTAGGTATAACTTGTCTGGAATGTTTTTACGTTTGGGGAGCGTGCCAGGTGCCCTTGACCTGGATTGGCCACTGTCGGTGACAGGATGCTGGGCTAGATGGACCTTTGGTCTTTCCCAGTATGGCACTACTTATGTACTTATGTACTATTAGGCTGCAGACTTTTGAAGTCCAGCACCTTTCAGCTGTTTTGAAAACATAGCTGTTTCCATCATCTTGCCATGAAGGGATCCTTTGTATTTATATCACAGTAAGTAGTTGAGAGGCAGGAAGTGAAGAGCAAACAATAACAGTTACATCAAAATAATTCCCGTACAACCAGTAATAAGCACAGTGAGCATTAGACAAAATAATTTTAAAACCTCGGTATACCAACAATTCATTCCAAGTTTAGTTGTTGTTTTTTTTTTTTTTTGCTGATTGTCTTAATAGCTTCCTACAGGAGTCCATTCCATGCATCCACTGACCTTTGTGAAAAAAAAAAACCCGATGTAAAATAATTCCTTAATCTGCCTCCTTGGAGCTTCATATCAGAACCCTAGTTCTGCCCCTGCTTTAAAAGACTTTAGTCTCTCCATTCATAACTTTTCAAATCTCCCTTCTCAGGTATACACATTCAGATCCCTGAAATCATATCAGATGTGTCCTTTGCAATATATGCAGCAACATTTTGGTTGCATCTCTCTGGACTGCCTATACTTATCTCCAGAAATAAACACAGTATTCTAAGTGAGGATTTACTAGTGACCTATTATACATTAGCATTATCACCTCTCCCCCCCCCCCCCCCCCCCACTGCTCAAATTGTTATGTTGATGATGGTGGTAGTGGTGGAAAAATTAGATATAATAGGCATCTCTGGGACCTGATGGAAGGAGGATAACCAGTGGGATACTGTCATACTAGGGTACAAACTATATCATAGTGATAAGGTTTTACGAAAGGGAAATCGTGCCAAACGAATCTCATTGAGTTCTTTGATTGGGTGACAGGAGAATTGAATCAGGGACGAGCTATGGACGTAATCTACTTAGATTTCAGCAAAGCTTTTGACACGGTTCCCCACAGGAGGCTCTTAAATAAACTGGAGGGGCTGAAGATAGGACCTGAAGTGGTGAACTGGATTAGGAACTGGTTGACGGACAGACGCCAGAGGGTGGTGGTGAATGGAATTCGCTCGGAGGAAGGAAAGGTGAGTAGTGGAGTGTCTCAGGGATCGGTGCTGGGGCCGACTCTGTTCAATATATTTGTGAGTGACATTGCCGAAGGGTTAGAAGGTAAAGTTTGCCTATTTGCGGATGATACTAAGATCTGTAACAGAGTGGACACCCGGGAGGGAGTGGAAAACATGAAAAAGGATCTGAGGAAGCTAGAAGAATGGTCTAAGGTTTGGCAATTAAAATTCAATGCGAAGAAATGCAAAGTGATGCACTTAGGGAATAGAAATCCACGAGAGACGTATGTGTTAGGCGGGGAGAGTCTGATAGGTATGGGCGGAGAGAGGGATCTTGGGGTGATAGTATCTGAGGATTTGAAGGTGACGAAACAGTGTGACAAGGCGGTGGCCGTAGCTAGAAGGTTGTTAGGCTGTATAGAGAGAGGTGTGACCAGCAGAAGAAAGGGGGTGTTGATGCCCCTGTATAAGTCGTTGGTGAGGCCCCACCAGGAGTATTGTGTTCAGTTTGGGAGGCCGTATCTTGTTAAGGATGTAAAAAGAATTGAAGCGGTGCAAAGAAAAGCTACGAGAATGGTATGGGATTTGCGTTACAAGACGCATGAGGAAAGACTTGCTGAACTAAACATGTATACTCTGGAGGAAAGGAGAAACAGGGGTGATATGATACAGACGTTCAAATATTTGAAAGGTATTAATCTGCAAACGAACCTTTTCCGGAGATGGGAAGATGGTAGAACGAGAGGACATGAAATGAGATTGAAGGGGGCAGACTCAAGAAAAATGTCAGGAAGTATTTTTTCACGGAGAGAGTAGTGGATGCTTGGAATGCCCTCCCGCGGGAGGTGGTGGAAATGAAAACGGTAACGGAATTCAAACATGCGTGGGATAAGCATAAAGGAATCCTGTGCCGAAGGAATGAATCCTCAGGAGCTTAGTCAAGATCGGGAGGCGGGGCTGGTGGTTGGGAGGCGGGGATAGTGCTGGGCAGACTTATTCGGTCTGTGCCAGAGCCGGTGGTGGGAAGCGGGACTGGTGGTTGGGAGGCGGGGATAGTGCTGGACAGACTTGTACGGTCTGTGCCAGAGCTGGTGGTTGGGAGGCAGGGCTGGTGGTTGGGAGGTGAGGATAGTGCTGGGCAGACTTATACAGTCTGTGCCAGAGCTAGTGGTTGGGAGGCGGGGCTGGTGGTTGGGAGGCGGGGATAGTGCTGGGCAGACTTATACGGTCTGTGCCCTGAAGAGCACAGGTACAAATCAAAGTAGGATATACAAAAAAAGCAGCAAATATGAGTTATCTTGTTGGGCAGACTGGATGGACCGTGCAGGTCTTTTTCTGCCGTCATCTACTATGTTACTATGTAAGGTGGATTGAATTGGTGGAGAGGTAGTATTGTATGTTAAGGCGGGTCTTGAATCAAATAGATTGAAAATTCTGCAGGAAACAAAACACATCTTGGAATCCCTATGGAATGAAATTCCATGTATAAAAGGGGGAAAGGATAGTGATAGGAATGTAATACCGTCCACCTGGCCAGGATGAAACAAAACACATCTTGGAATCCCTATGGAATGAAATTCCATGTATAAAAGGGGAAAAGGATAGTGATAGGCTAGAGAGGTAAAATCCCCTGATGAAATCAAGGACTGCTTTATGGAGCAGCTGGTACAGAAGCAAACAAGAGGGAAAATTCTAGACCTAGTCCTTAGTGGAACACATGATCTGGTGCAGGAGGTAATGGTGCTGGGGCCGTTTGATAACAGTGATCATAATATGATCAGATTTGACATCGACTTTGGAGTAAATACACACAGGAAATATTGGTTAGCATTTAATTTCAAAAAGAAGACTATGATAAAATGAGAATGGAGAAAAAGAAAAAAAAAGAAAAACTTAAGAGGCGCTGCTGTACAGGTCAAAAATTTACATCAGGCATGGATGCTGCTCAAAACATGCCATCCTGGAAGCCCAGGCCAAATATATTCTGTATATTAAATGAGGAAGGAAAATCCAGAGCTTTTTTTTGTAGGAAAAAAGGTACCCGGTACTCATTATGGGTGGGGGTCACCATTGATGGCTCTGCCCATATGGTAGCTACACATGGTACCCACAGTAGCCACACCCCTTATACCTGCCACGGTGCGTATAAACAGGTATCATTGAAAATACTATACCAGTACAGGAGAGAAAAATAACTTGTGATTTTTTTTCAATATAAATAATTTCTGTAAGCTGTTACAGCTCCAGTACACCCAGTGCAAAAAAAAAAAAGACAGATGTAAATTCTCAAATTGGACATATTCCAAACACTGAAATGAAAATAAAATGATTTGTCTACCTTTGTTGTCTGGTGACTGTTTTTCTGATCATGTTGGTCCCAGTCTCTGATTCTGCTGCTCTCTATCTGTTCCCTTAACTCCGTTTCCAGGGCTTCCTTTCCATTTATTTCTTTACTTTCCTCCTTTCTTCTTCATTTCTTGCTCAACATCCATAAGTAAAAGCTGGGTCCTCCGCAGACTTGACTGGAGGAGATATAGAGTGGATCCAGTTTTTGCCTATTTTCTCCATCCATGTGCAGTTTTTCTCCTCGTTTCCCTTTCCCTCATCTCCATCAGTATAATTCTCCTTCCCATTCTTCCCTCCCCTCCCATCCATATGCATCTCCTTCCTCTCTCTTCCCTCTCATCCATCCATGTCCAGCATTTCTCCTCTCTCCATCCATGTTCATCTCACTTCCTCTCTCTTCCCTCTCCTCCATCCATGTCCATCTCGCTTCCTCTCTCTTCACTCCCCTCCCCTCCATGTCCAGCATTTCAACTCTCTCCCCTCCCCTCCATCCATGTCCAGAATTTCTCCTCTCCCCTAAATCCATGTGCATCTCCTCCTCTTTCCCTCCCCTCCATCCATGTCCAGCATTTCTCCTCTCTCCCCTCCATCTATGTGCATCTCCTTCCTGTCTTCCCTCTCCTCCATCCATGTCAGAGATTCTCCTCTGGCCTCCCCTCTCATCCATGTCCAGTGATTCTCCCCTTCCCTCCCATCCATGTCCAGTGATTCTCCTCTTTCCCCTTCCCTCCCATCCATGTCCAGTGATTCTCCTCTTTCCCCTTCCCTCCCATCCATGTCCAGCGATTCTCCTCTCTCCCCTGCCCACCCCTCCCATCCATGTCCAGCGATTCTCCTTTCTCCCCTGCCCTCCCCTCCATGTCCTGCTGCTTTCACTGCCGGTTCACTGCTGCGACTTCGGGTAAACAGATTTCAACATAGGGGGCACAAACAGAAAGTCGGGGAGCTGAAGGCGGGTAGGTGAGCCGGCCCTCAGAAAAAAATGTGCCGGTACGCTGTACTGGTGCGTACCGGCACAAAAAAAGCACTGGGAAGATCAAACGACAGCCGGAATGGTTAAAAAGTGAGGTGAAAGAAGCTATGAGAGCTAAAAGAAAATCTTTCAGAAAATGGAAGAAGGATTTGACTAAAAATAATAAGAAACTGCATAAAGAATGGCAAGTCAAATGTGAAGCGCTGATAAGGAAGGCAAAGAGGGACTTTGAACAAACGTTTGCGTTAACATGGTAAAAAATGCTAGATGACCGAGAGGTAAAAGGGGCACTCAGGGAAGACAACGCCACAGCGTCACCAACTTGCAAATTGAGATGGTAAAGCAGTCTCTGCCCAAGATATTGCTGTACTCCTCATAGAATGAGCCTGTAAGGCTTGAGGAGCTTGCTTCTCCGCAAGCAAATAAGCTGATGTGACAGTCTCCTTCAGCCATCTAGTAATTATGGGCTTGGAAGCCATGAGGTCAAGCCTGTTTACCAAAAAGCACAAACAACCTGTCCGATTTGCAAAACTCATTTGTGAATTCCAGATATCTAATGACGGCTCTACACACACATTGAGAAGCTTCAAGGAAGAATACTGAGCCTCTTCGCCCTCTCTGTCAAAGGATGGAAGCTCCACAGATTGGCTGAGATAAAATGCCGATATCACTTTTTGAAAAAAGGAAAGAACGTACACAAGGAGTCCCCGCCTCCAAAAAGAAGAGAAAGGGGTACTCATAAGAGCCTGAAGCTCTGAAATCCTACATGCCGAGCAACAGCCACCAAGAATGCTGTCTTTAGAGTAAGATCTTTCAAGGAGGCCTTCTGGAGTGGCTCAAAAAGGAGGCTTCTGAAGAGCCCAAAGGATTAAATTAAGGTTTCAGGACACGGTGTACATAAGGGAGGCCACAAGCGGCACCTTCTGTAATCAGCCCCTGAAACAGGCCAAAGCCACAACCTGAACTTTTAGAGAACTTAACGCCAATCCTTTCTGAAGGCCTGCCTGGCAAAATGCTAGGATGTGCGTGACCTGAGCAAAGAGAAAGTCCTCACTCAGAACAGCAGCCCTCAAACGTCCTCCACACCTTTGCATATACCATGGATGTAGAGCATTTCCGAGCCTGAAGCAAGGTAACAGTAGAATCAAAATAACCTTTTCATCTCAACCAAGCCCTTTCAATGGCCAAGCCGTAAGACCAAAGGGGCACAGATCCTCCATGAGCACTGCACTTGGTTCAGTAAGCTATTACTTGTGAACGACAGAGAAGATCCCCATCCAGCAGCTGAATCAAGTCCACATACCACAGCCTCTGCAGCCAATCCAGGGCTATGAGAGTTATTCAACCCCGGTGCAATGTGATCCTTTTCAATATGTGGCCTAACATGGGCCAAGGAGGGAAGACATACAGTAGATGTGTTTCTAGCCAGGACTGCAGTAGGACATCGATCCTCATTCAGCCTGGTTCTGACAACTGAAGAACTTGGGAACATTGACATTCCTTTTCATCGCCATCAAGTCCAGAAGCGGCGAACCCTATTGGTTCACTATCAGCTGAAAACCCTGGCTAGATAGTTCCCATTCTGTGCCTGCTGAGAAAGTTCACCTCCACATTCAAGGACCCAGCAATGTGAGCTGCCGACAAGCAGAGAAGATTTTTCCTCCACCCAACTCACGAGGGAGGCCGCTTCCACCACCATTGGATGGCTGCAGGTCCCGCCTTGCTTGTTGCTATAAGCCACTGCCTTCACACTGTTGGAGACAACTTGGATCAGCGCTCCTGCCAGAAAGGAAGCGAAGTCGTGTAAGGTGTTCTGCATTGCCCCGAGCACCAAGCAATTTATCAACCACTGAGACTCCTGTTCCAACCAGGTGCCCTGTGTCAGATGGAACCAGTAATGAGCTCCCCAACCCGACTTGCTGGCGTCCTTTGTCACCAATTCCCACTGTATTATCGGAAAGGGAGCTCCAATGGTCAAATTCCTAGACAACAACCACTTCCCACTGCGTTATTGGAAAGGGAGCTCCTATGGTCAAATTCCTGGGCAACAACCACCACTGCATACTCCATCTGGCAACCAGCATTCAAGGAAGATGAAAGTCGAACTTCTGTGTCACTGAGACTAGCATCTGAGAAGAGACTCCTATAATGGCTGCATATGAGCCCTTGTCTATGGCACCACTTCCACTGCTGCTGTCACTGACCCCAGAACATATACATAGACCATAGTCCCAGACCCTGGGCCTGCCTTGACTGAGAAGACATCTGTTGAACCAGCTTTGACCTCCTGCGTTCTGTGAGGAAGATCCTCTTCCGTGCTCTGTCAAATAGAACGCCCAGATACTCCAGTGCCTGCAAAGGAGTTAGTCTCTCTTCTCAAAAATGATCACCCAACCCGACTGCAGAAGATGGACAACTTTGGGTCCCATTCAACAAGGAGACTTCAAGAAGAGAGGAGCGACCGGGCAGAAGAATTCCAACTTATGACCTTCTGTAAGAATATCCATAATCCAGTAGCCTGATGTGATTTTAGCCCACAGCTCCCAAGACTCCTGAAAGCATCCTGCCACCAGAGGAAGAAAAGAGTGGATCAGACTTGCATCATTGCGAAACTCTGGAGGCACTGGGTGCTCTAGCTGAGAGGAAGACTTCCTGTCCGCACAAAAGGAAGATTGCCTGTTTTCTTGGACCTCCACTGCTGTCAGACAGGCCAAGTCAATCGATCTACAAGACCCACCATAGAAAAAAGAAGCAGTAGATCTAAACAAAAAACCCAGAACTCCAAGATGTGCAAAATGTACAAAATGTTCAATTTATTCACTACTAAAATAATACATAAGGGGCGTGTCAAGATGGCGGCGTGAAGGCGTTTGTTGAGCGATCGCTGTACTTTAGCTGGAAATCTTAACATTAGCTTCTAACTACGATGCCCCATACAAAAGGAAAAGGAACGCTGAGGTTTGTTCCCCCTGCCTACTTCGGCTTCCTCACCAGTTCAGCAAAGTCTGGATTGCTACTTCGCCGGAGCCTCATTGAGTGAATTGGGGGCGGCAGGACCCACTGCGCAGTTGTCTGAAGGAGCGGAACTTACGCTGGGTCAGGAAACATCTTTGTCTTCGCCCTCAGATTCTAATATTCCTCCATGTCCAGCGTCATTAGCAGTGCTCAGAGACAGCTTTCAATCTACCTTGTGTGGAAAGACAGTTGCCTGGCGTGGGCCTTGCACCACAACAGAAACGACTGGAAGAGGAGCCACGAGATTCAATCATGGCCTCGGGACTAACAACGGAGATAAGTCTTGAAAAAATCTGGATAAAACTAAATGCAATGGACAATACTCTTCAAAAATCTTCAGGTGAGATTTCACTGTTATCTAAACAAGTTTGAAAAAATGGTTAAAACAGGAGCAGTTGTGAAAGAAGATCTTACATCCCGTGTTAATCTGATGTAAAATGATATTAAACAAATACAAAAATATAATTCTATTGTGGCAAAGGATAAACTAGTTATTCATAGACATATTGAACAGATTGAAAACCATAATAGGTGACCAAATCTTCGAATATTGAATTTCCCAAAAGTACCAGGAATACTACCTTTGGAACTATTTAAAAGATTCTTGAAAACTTAAAGATTCCTCTGAATACTATTCCTCCTATAAATAAAATGTATTATCTTTCTAAAAGACCCGGGAAAAATGAAGGGGAACATAGATCTGGAGTTGACAATATTGATTTAAATAATATATCTGCAATCTTGGAACAATCGATTGATAATACAACGGAAAGAGCTACATTACTGGTTTCATTTGTCTTTGAACAAGATCTTAATAACATTTTGAGACTTTAAACATTCTAAAGATCTGTTTGGTGGCGAAAAAATTTGGATTTACCCTGATGTTACAAAAGTGACTCAAGAGAGGAGAAAGATTTTCCTAGGCATGAAACAGAAAGCTTGATCTTGGAGCCACGTTTTTCTTTTCTTGGCTTATCCGTGCAAATGCATGATAAGATTTGGAAAGTCAAAGTACATATTTTACGCTCCAGAACAATTAAAAGTTTTTCTAGATATGAAAAGACTTAAACAATATTAGATAAGAAAAGAAAAAATTGAGTCTCTATTCACTGCCTTACTTTAAATCTCTCTATATAAAACGCACCTCCAACGTTCTAATGAAGCCACAACTTCTCCAACGTTCTAAAAATGGGTCATGGTGTAGATCGATTTCTCTCCAAAACTGCCTGCCCGCCCTCGCGTCACAACATCATGACGTCGAGGGCGGAGCAAAGCTCATCCGTTGCTACAAAACGCAACGTGACGACAGACGCAAAAAGGAACAATGAAAAAGACATACACAAATGAGGGGAGGAGTAAGGGATCGCAAAACTGTTGCCACACGACGCATCAATAAACGATCCAATCAAAAACAAAGGCATCGGAACAAGGGAGGAGAAACAGCTGCACAACCAGACACTTTCTGTGCAGACAGTGCAGCACGGACACAACACTGGAGGCAGATTAAGATTCTGACGCCCATGCTCCGGCTAAAGGTATGTGCTGCCTACACACCAAACGGAACGCAAAAAGCATACCCCTCCGAGCAAGAAACCCGCCCCCACCCTGCAAACAGAAACACAGAATTCTCACAAAAAAATATCGCCGGTATGTGCTTCCTCCACCACAAACGGAACGCTAAAAACATACCCCTCCCAGCCACAAACAGGCCCCCCCCTTCAAACGGAAAAAAGACACCCCGCCTCCCTGCAAACGGAAACCCAGAATCGCAGGTATGTGCTGCCTCCAAACCAAACGGAAAGCCAAAAGCATACCCCTCAGAGCCACTATCAAGCCCCAGCCCCCCCCCCCCCCCCACCTGCAAACGGAAACGCTGAATTCGCTGAATAGGCACACAACACTCATGCATGAAAACAGAGGAAAGCTGACAAAAAAAAACCCATACAAAAAACCACAGTTGCAGCCTACCAAGCTCTCTCAAAGTTTCACAAATACTCACAACCAAACACATATGTGGGTGCCCAGCAAATGCCAGCTGCCTGTCGGAGCACTGTTTAAAGGAGTTGAGAGGCGCAGCCACCACACCCCCCAAGCAACGTTGACCCCCCCCCTCAAAGGAGTGGAGGAGTGGCCTAGTGGTTAGGGTGGTGGACTTTGGTCCTGGGGAACTGAGTTCGATTCCCGGCACAGGCAGCTCCTTGTGACTCTGGGCAAGTCACTTAACCCTCCATTGCCTGCCGCATTCAGCCTGCCATGAGTGGGAAAGCGTGGGGTACAAATGTAGCAACAAAAAAAAAAAACCCACTACAAAACCCCACCGCCCTGCAACACACCCCTCCCCCTCCGAGTCCTCCAGATCACTACACAAAGAAAACAGAGCTCCTCCAACCAGAAAAAAAGAGATGAACCTATTTAGACCCCCCCATAAGCAATGAAGCTAAATTGGTTGATCTCTGTTTCCACTCTCCCATGCAGCTGTAATTGCTATAAACTCAAAATACAACAAGAAAACTTAAGAGCTGCTGCATCCAGGTTGTCATTCTTTATTATTGGTCCATCTGTAACAAGTCTAAAGCTGTTTCATTTGGACCACTCCAAGCCCCTGACCCCCCTCCAAGCCAACAGCCATTCCCTCACAGTTCGCCATCCGCCCACCCCCCAAACATTCACACACACACACACACACACTCTAGCACACACAAAAACAACAAAACTAACAGCCTCCAAAAACACGACCTGAAGGATCCATCACTTTCAACACATCACCACAGGAACACAGACCCCAACTTCCAAAACCCCCCACAACTCCCTCACAATTACAATCTATATCACACATACGGTGTCACTGCCCCCCCCCCCCACACACACACACACACTCATGCTCGCACACACTTCACCACCACAGCCACCCCCTCCAGTGACTCTCACACCGATGCACAAAAACTGTCTCTCACACACACATACTAATGCAGCCTACTACTTCACCAGCCCTGCCCACACCTTTCAAAATGTCAAAATGAGGAACAACATGTCTGAACCACACTACAATCACCACTCAACACTCTAGCAATTCAACACTCCGCCCCTCCACCCTCTGACATTCTGACACACACAAACAATCTCTCACACACATACACAGATACTCGCCCCCACCCTCTGTTACACCCACCTCTCTCATTTTCACAGACAGACACACGATCTCTCTATGTGACACACACACATATTGGGGAGGGGTTCTATAATGATGCCTGCCACGCTATCTCACTCTTTCAAAAACTCTTACACTCACTCTCACACATATGTTGGTACCTGCCAGACTCTAAGTCAACAAAAAATACACAATTATACTCACTCTCAGACATACGGTGTCACTGCCCCACACATACACACACACACACACACACACACACTCATGCTCGCACACAGTTCACCACCAATGCGCCTACAACTTTACCAGCCCTGCCCACACCTTTCAAAATGTAAGAATGAGGAGCAAAATGTCTAAACACCACTACAATCACCACTCAACACTCTAAAGAACCGGTATCTACAGATGGACAACTGTATGTTGCCTTTTCAAGAGTAAAGAACTCTGATACAATTGTTAAACTGATTAATGGACCTCAACAAGGATACCTTTTACCCGATTGTAATAAAATTTGTACAAAACATATTGTTTACAAGGAAAAGTTACAAATGTATGTAACAATTACACTACAAATACAACTTTGAAAAAAAAAAACCTCTTTGCTTTTTTAAAAATCATTTATATCCCTTAATATGAAACAGAAAAACAAAACAAAAAAACCAACACACATGCAAATGTCTATCAGCTCTTTTTACAAAATTATATTACACGTGGAGGGGCATAATCGAACGAAAACGTCTATCTCCATGGGCGTTTATCTCTGAGAACGGGTCCGTGAAGGGGCGGGCCGAACCGTATTTTCGAAAAAATGGACGTTTTTGAGCTGGGCATTGTTTTTTTTAGCGATAATGGAAACTAAAAATGCCCAGCTCAAAAACGTCCTAATCCGAGCCATTTGGTCGTGGGAGGGGCCACGATTCGTAGTACACTCACCCCCTGATATGCCAGAACACCAATTGGGCACCCTAGGTCAGTGCGGTGGACTTCAGAAATAGCTCCCACATGCATAGCTCCCTTACCACGGGTGCTGAGCTCCCAACCCCCCTCCCCCAAAACCCACTACCCACAAATGTACAACACTACCATAGCTCTTAGGGATGAAGGGGGCACCTACATGTGGGTACAGTGGGTTTTGGAGGCCTCCCATTTACCAGCAGAAGTGTTACAGGTGGGGGGATGGGCCTGGGTCCACCTGGCTGAAGTGCACTGCGGTACCCACTAAAAGTGCTCCAGGGACCTGCATACACGCAGGCCTCTAGGACTGGTTGCTGCTGTATAACATTGGCACACCAGTTGACACCTGAAGGCTAATCTCTCCGAAAACGTCCTTTATTGGAATAACCGTGTTTACTCACAGTTAACTGCAGATCAGAGGTTGTGCCCCACTGGCAACGAGTCTCCCTGGTACTGAGATGAGCAGTAGGTCAAAGCTGGCAGAAGAACTAAGTTGTCTAACGTGGCTAACAGGAAAGGGAACTAAAACTGGCTTACAAAAATGGCCACTACCGCATGGACTACAACAGGAAACACAACAGGGCACACTCTGACCTAGTAGGCAGGGGGAAAAGCACCATGGGAGAAGAGCCTACCAACTACCAACATCTTGAGACTGTAACACAAGCTAATGAAATCATGGAGCCCAATACCCTACACCCACCACAATGCAATGCTGATGTGACCCTGTACTGCACCCGAGAGCCACATCTGACCCAGGGAAAGGCTGTGACAGGATCGAACACATTCTGCTGTCATGGAGGTGGGTACGGCATTTGAGGTTGGCATACAGGCTGGGAAAAAAGTTTTTAAAGTGGGATTTTTTTGGTGGGAGGGGGTTAGTGACCACTGGGGGAGTCCGGGGAGGTCATCCCCGATTCCCTCCAGTGGTCATCTGGGCAGTTGGGGCACTTTTTTGGGACTTGTTCGTGAAAAAAAAGGGTCCAAAAAAAGTGACCCAAAATCATGGTAAAAACGCCTTTATTTTTTCGATTATCAGCTAAAGACGCTCATCTCTCCTCGGCTGATATCCACGCCCCAGTTCCGCCTCCATCAAGCCTCCGACACGCCCCCGTCAACTTTATTCGTTCCCGCGATGGAGTGCAGTTGAAAACGCCCAAAATCGGCTTTCGATTATACCGATTTGGGCGCCTTTGCGAGACAAATGTCTATCTCCCGATTTAGGTCGCACTATAGGCGTTTTTCTCTTTCGAAAATAAGCTGGATAGTACAACAAAAAATATCTTTAAATATGAAAAATAAAAAACAGAAATACAATTTGAAACATTAATGTCAGAAACTCATGACCTTGCTAGCGCCCGTTTCATTTATTTTGGAAATGAGCCTTTTTTACTAGTATGTTAATATTTCCTAAGTAACTGCTTTATTTCACTTTCACGCCCCTTAAAAGTGGTCTAAGAAAGTTTGTGCTTTATTTCCTATTATTGTAAAAATTTCTAATTCATAATATTCTATACTGTGTTTCTATAAACAAGTGTTTGACTTGTAATGTTATATTAAAATAATTAATAATAATAATAATACATAATTAAAAGCCTGACACGGCCACATTTCATCCTCTCAAAGGGCAGCATCAGGGGCTTGAAACAGAACCTAGTAGTGTTTACAGAACGCTTCACTTACTGGGTTTTAAACTCTCTCCTCAGGAGCAGCAGTGGTAAAAGAGGAAAACATCAGAATGGCAAAACCAGAGAGATGTCAACCCTAAACCATTACTGTATTTTTTGTGTTATATAACTCACAGGGGGTTTTTTTGTTTTGTTTTTTAAACATGTGTTGGAACAGGTGTGGCTTATACACAGGTGCGACATATTATCAAATCTAAAAATTTATACTTGTCTAATGACCTTTATCTGACATGCAGACCTCTGGGTTGGGTCCACTTCCCATAGCACTTGTTCACCAACTTACTACTTCTGCTCCTGCATTGAGCCCACTACTTCTCTGGGTCTCCAGGCAGCTGCAGCAGCACCAGGAAGCATATGGCAGGTGCAGGGACATTCCCCTACATGGTGGCTGCATCGGCAACAGCAAGAAGACAGCAGGTACGGAGACATTCCCTTGTGCGCACTGCCACTTGATCGGCTAGTTCCAGAAACAGAAGTTATATCAGAGCTTCTAACTTTCTGTTTCTGGGACTGAACGAGTCAACAGCAGAATGCACAAGGGAATGTACCCATGCCAGTTTTCTGCTTGCTATTTCTGTTACAACCACCTTGCAGACCCAAAGGAGGAGAAGTCAGTCAGTCAGTGAATGAGCTGGAGGGAGAGCAGACAAGGAGACAGACAGAGCAATGCACCAATGCTGAATGATTGATGCATTGGTAGTGAGGAGTAGATAGAGATGGGCTGATACTGGATGGTGGGGGGAGGGAAAGAAAGAGGGGGTGATGCATTCAATTTCGGTTTTAGACACACGAGACATACTCAGCAGTGACTTATGTATTAACTTTTCCAGTTTTGTCCTAATTTTTCCTTCCTGCTACTAATACTCAGCAGTGACTTATAACCCAAAAAATACAGTACGAAAGAGAAGAGGCTTAAGTACCAAGAAATTAGACAAAGAAAATGTGGCAGAAAGATACTGAAATATTACCCATTGTTTTGGGTGTCACAGATTTGATTAAAATGAATTTTCAAGCACACCTGATATACACCTTACAAATTCAAGCAGGAAGTTCTCTTTGGCACAAGTAGTGGCGTAACTAGGTGGGGCCACGGGGGCCTGCCCCCCCCCCCCCAGATTTCATACAAGCCCCTGGGCCCCCCCCCCTCCAGATTTCGCCCAAGCCCCGGGTTCCTTTTAAGTGAAACTCGGCTTGCTCAGTTTCACTTAAAGGAGAGTGCACAGGTTGTCAGGAGGAAGAAAGCACAGGGCAGCGAAGAAGGCGCCTCGCCGCTCCCCCCGCCGCACCCCACAACACCAAATACCTTTGCTGGCAGGGGTCCCCAACTCCTGCCAGCCGAAGCTTTCTTCGGCACCAGTCACCTCACCTCCCCCTGCCAGCAAAGGTATTTGGTGCTGTGGGGTGCGGAGGGGGGGGGGAAGAGACCGGCACTGAAGAAGGCTTCGGCTGGTGGGGGTTGGGGACCCCCACCAGCAGAGGTATTTGCTGATGTGGGGTGTGGCAAGGCAGTGGGGGGGGCAAGGTGGCAGACTAAAATGTGCCCCCTACCTCAGGCTCTGGCCCCCTCCCACCGCGAGGTCTGGCTATGCCCCTGAATACAAGTACTATGGCAAGCATTAGCAGTAAATCTGCGAGACCAACATCATATGCTACATACCCTAGGGCTTTGGAGTGAGGTTCATCACTGTCATAGTATACACAAAACTAACCTATTTGGAGACAAAGACTGTAGCAGGCCAGTCTGACAACCATCTTCACCAATTGTTCAATATCAATGTTTCCCAATCTTTTTTGTGTCATTGCACATCCTGGCACATCTAGCAGTGGGCTCACTGCACTATAGAACACCATCACTACCGCTCCCTCCTTGACACAATCTTCATTTTCCTTCTCCATCCACCACCTGGCAAAAGCCATTTCCCTTTCATCTTCCCTGTCCCCATAATATCCTTCCAAGGAGGTTTTATGACAGGAGACGGGTATGTCGTCAAAAAGTTAAAGCCGGTTCCCCCAGCACCCGACATCTTGGTTTGTCCAAAACACGCCAGCTTGTGCAGCATACAGATGTACACAGAGAAACCGCCAGCAGGCATAGAAGACTATTGGAAAAACTGTCCATAGCAGAGACAAATTGGGTCCGAAGAGCTGGTGGGTCTTCACCCATTCAAGGCTGTTTCACATCAGCTGGGGTAGCTGCAGTTCCCTTCCCTTCCTTTTCCAAGACGAAGAAGCAAACCAGCCCTCAGGAGGTTTTACATTATAAAACCTCCTTGCTGGCACCACATACTCTTTTATAACACAAGTTCAGAATTTATGGAGGAGCACTCCTGCTTGACTTCCTGCCTCGCCTTCTGTTATCACTGGGAGGAGAGCCCCGGTGCCCATGCTCTCCTTCCTGCCTCGCATTCTGTAAATTTTTTTTTTAAAGCATATAGCACAGCACTGAAATCTACAAGAAAACATTACAAATAACAAATCAAGCTCTTGAGCAGTGACAAATACATTAACCCTCCCCCCTTCACAGACCCCCTTGAAAACTCACCAACCCCCCTCCCAAAACGCTTCTAACAGGGAGAATGCAAAACCAAGGAGGTTTAATAAAACCTCATAAGTATGCTATTGTTTTGGACAAACCAATATGGCAGCAAGCTCTGCCCACTGGCTTCAGTCCATATAATGGGCAAGATATGCTTATGGTGTCTCCCAGTGGTGTGCTGGAGCCAGCTCGCACCGGCTCGCAAGAGCCGGTTGTTAACTTTGCTTGGCTCTTGCGAGCCGGTTGTTGAAACGCGCGAGCCGGCTCTTCTCCTCCCTCCTGAGCCGGTCCTGTCCGTCCCTCCCAATCCGATCCCTGGCTCCCTCCCTCCCGATCCCTCCCTCCCGATCCCTCACGTCACCAACCCGACCTCACTCTCCGCATTCTTCGGGGCACCCGCTGCCAGAACTGACTCTCCCCCGCTGGCGCTGCCGGTTCGCACTTTAAAAATGGCCGCCGAGACTTCTGCTGAAGTCTCGGCGGCCATTTTGAAGCGCGAACCGGCCGGCAGCGCCAGTGGGGGAGAGTCAGTTCTGGCAGCGGGCAGGCAAGACTGCCTGCCCCGAAGAATGCGAAGAGACAGGTCGGGTTGGTGACTTGAGGGATCGGGAGGGAGGGAGCGGATCGGGAGGGAGGGAGGGAGCAGGGGAGGAGAATTCGTCAACAACTCAGGAGGGGGTGGCAGGGGAGAGAAGGGAGTCGCTGGGCATTTGTGGATGGAGGGGAAAGGAGGGTCACTGAGTATGGCTGGGTGCATGCAGGGCAGGGGAGAGGAGGCAGGAGGGTCACTGCTGGACATGGGTGGATGGAGGGCAGGGGAAAGGAGGGTCACTGGGTATGGGTGCATGCAGGGCAGGGGAGAGGAGGGTTGCTGGGCATGGGTGCATGCAGGGTCACTGGACATGGGTGGATGGAGGGCAGGGGAGAGGAGGGTCACTGGGTATGGGTGCATGGAGAGCAGGGGAGAGGAGGGTCGCTGGGTGGATGCAGGGCAGGGGGAGAGAAGGGTCACTGGACACGGGTGGATGGAGAGGGGGGGAGAGAGAAGAAATGCTGAACATGGATGGAGGGGAGGGAAGAGTGAGGAAGGAGATGAGATGAGGGAAAAGAAAGAGAGGAGAAAAACTGCACATGGATGAAGAAAATAGGCAGAAGCTGAGGACCAGAAATGAAGAAGAAAGGAGGAAAGGAAAGAAATAAATGGAAAGGAAGCCCTGGAAACGGAGTTAAGAGGACAGATAGCAGCAGAATCGGATACTGGGCCAGTATGATCAGAACAACAGTCACCAGACAACAAAGGTAGAAAAAAAATCATTTTACTTTCATTATAGTGTTTGGAATATGTTCACTTTGAGAATCAGATGCTCAACATTAAAAGTTTATATTTATTTACTTATTTATGGCATTTTTTCGCACATTAAACATGAAATAGATTGGAACCTGGGATCATTTAATTTTTTTTTCCTGGAGTAATGCATTATCCCCCTCCCCCCAAGGCTCTCTCCCTGGCTATAGCCAGCTCTGCAATCTGGGGGGGGGGGGGGGGGCGCAGAGGGGGACCGGGGAGAGAGCCTGTTAAACATTTACCAGCACACCACTGGTGTCTCCTATCACAAAACCTCCTTGTATCCTTCAACTGGCAAAGGAAAGTGGGGGAGCAGCCATTGCTTCCACCTTTCTCACCTTCCTTCTCTATGAGGGGTCCCAGCAGAGGTGAAAGTAGGTTATATGCTGCTCACTGACTCTCCCTGCTGGCTGGAGGAGAACTGTAGACTAGGAAGTGTAAAAGGGGGGAGGGGGGAAGACACTGCAGCTATCAGCAGCAACATCTCTTCTAGATGCAATTCTTCTCCCTACCAACAGCTTTGGCTGTCTGGTAGCAAAAGTTAGTGGAACACCTATGCTTCTGCCACAGTACACTATACTATGCAAAACAGAGACCCCAAAACAAAACTCTTGCCAGGTCAAAGGAACCAACATTCCAAATAGTCTTCTCAAACTGTGATAGATGGTACCACAGATTAACATTTCTGTGAAACCTATTATAGCACATCTATCAATAACTAGTAGGAATACTCATACTCATCAGAAATAATTGTTGCTAGAACCATTGGCTTACTATCAAACAATGGTTTAAATAAAAACATAGATCTCTTACGCAAGTCATCTTATTCATCAAGGCAAGCTATTTTAATGACTGAATACTCTATGCAAAACACAGTCCAAAGTCTGCTACCTATGTTTCTTAAAACTGCTGCTATCGGGAGTGAGTTTTGGAAAAGTGCTCTTCAGTTGACAGTCGATATACAGGCATCTGAGAAGCACATATTCTATACAACAGAGTAGGTACATACTTTCCTTACACCCAGGTACATACACATGTATGTAGTTAGGTATGGGTTCTTAAGCCAGCCATAGAGCTGCTATGAGAGCTTGAGCCTAATAATAAATATTCTGTAAGTTACATGTGTAAGTGGGAGTCCCACCCAGACTGTGGTGTGTTATTTGACAGGTAGGTGTGTACACACAGGCAATGTAAGATGTGCACATATTTATAGAATAGGTGGATTTTCTATATTTATGTACATAATTGGTGTGCCAACTTAGCAACTAGTTTATAGATTTATTTATTTCAAACTAGTAAAAAAGGCCCGTTTCTGACACAAATGAAACGGGCGCTAGCAAGGTTTTCCTCGGAGTGTGTATGTTTGGGAGAGTGTATGTGAGAGTGACTGTTTGAGAGTCGGAGTGAAAGTGTGATTGTGTGAGAGAGAGCGTGAGTCTGGGTGTGAGTGTGTTTGTGAGAGAGTGTGTGTGTGAGAATGAGAGTGTGTGCAAGTGTGTATGTGAGACACAGTGTGAGTGAGAGTGTGTGTGTGTGGGAGAGAGAGAGAGTGTGTGTGTGAGACACAGATTCTCTGTTTGAGTGAGTGTATGAGACCAAGCGAGTGTGTGAGTGACTGTGTGGCACATAGAGAGTGAATGTGATACAGTGTGAGACAGAGTGTGTGAGAGTGAGAAAGACATTGTATATGAGAGAGAGAGTGTGAGCCGTGCCCTCCCAATCCATGGCCATCTGTCCCCTGCCCCCTCCATTCATCCTTTTCCAGCAATTCCCCTCTGTCCGTGAGCCCTGCTCTCCCAATCCATGGCCATCCATGTTTGTCTGTCACCTGCCCCCTCCATTCATCCCTATCCAGCATTTCCCCTCTCTGCTTGAGGCCTGCCCTGCAATCCATATCCATCCATGCCCATCTGTCCCCTCCATTCATCCCTATGCAGCAATTCCCCTCTCCCTGAGTCCTGCTCTTCCAATCCATGCCCATCCATGCTCCTCTGTCACCTGGCCCCTCCATTTTTCCCTATCCAGCATTTCCCCTCTCTGCCTGAGGCCTGCCCTGCAATCCATATCCATCCATGCCCATCTGTCCCCTCCATTCATCCCTATCCAGCAATTCCCCTCTCCCTGAGTCCTGCCCTTCCAATCCATGCCCATCCATGCTCCTCTGTCACCTGGCCCCTCCATTTTTCCCTATCCAGCATTTCCCCTCTCTGCCTGAGGCCTGCTCTGTAATCCATATCCATCCATGCCCATCTGTCCCCTCCATTCATCCCTATCCAGCAATTCCCCTCTCCCTGAGTCCTGCCCTTCCAATCCATGCCCATCCATGCTCATCTGTCACCTGGCCCCTCCATTTTTCCCTATCCAGCATTTCCCCTCTCTGCCTGAGGCCTGCTCTGTAATCCATGCTCCTCTGTCCCCTGCCGCCTCCATTCATCCTTTTCCAGCAAGTCCCCTCTCGCCCTTCCATGACCCCCCCCCCTCGCATCCATGCTACGCTCTCTCCCATGTCCCAGCCTGGCCCGCCCTCTTCTTCCCCCCCCCCCTTCGCATCCATGCCTCGCATCCATGCCCCCCCCCTCGCATCCATGCCCCCCCACCCCTTCGCATCCATGCCTCGCATCCATGCCCCCCCTCGCATCCATGCCCCCCCACCCCTTCGCATCCATGCCCCCCCACCCCTTCGCATCCATGCCTCGCATCCATGCCCCCCCACCCCTTCGCATCCATGCATCCCTTTTTTTTTTTTTTAATTCTTTTTAACTTTACCTCCGTGGCGGTTCGTGCAGCGAAGCGTCAGGGAAGGAGGCGGCGCTCCCGACGTCTAGCTTTCCCTTCGCTGTGTTCCGCCTTGTTTTGAAGGCGGAACACAGCGAAGGGAAGGCTAGACGTCGGGAGCGCCGCCTCCTTCCCTGACGTTTCGCTTCCGGATTTGTTTGTTTTGTCGCGAGGGCGGGGCAGAGACGGCTGGCTGGCTTGAAGGCTTCACACCACAAATCCCCGAACCCTTCAGCCTCAGCCTGGGAGTGACGTCAGATGGCTTCAAGGCTTCAGGCTTCAAGGCTTCAGACTTCCGGCTTCAAGCTTCCGGCTTCACAGAACGTTGTCCTGAGAACTTAGGCTTCCGGCTTCAAGCTTCCGGCTTCACAGAACGTTGTCTTCAGAACGTTCACGGTGCGTTTTATTATATTAGATTATCCTCTATGTCAGTGGTTCCCAACTTAATCCTGGAGGCACCCCAGCCAGTCAAGCTTCTGAGATATCCACAATGAATATTCATGAGAGAGATTTGCATGCAGTGAAGGCAGTGCATGCAAATCTGTCATGAATATTCAATGTGGATATCCCAAAAACCTGACTGGCTGGGGTGCCTCCAGGACCAGGTTAGGGAACCACTGTCCTATGGGCTCTACACCATTAGATTTTCAGGTCTATTCTTCAGAATACCTAATGGCCTTACGCTCCTGCAAATGAATCAACAATATTCTCGTGGAGGATATTGTTGATTGATTTGCTTTTGAAGTATTATTATCCTCTGTGGCTCCTAGATTTGATGATACTTACGCTCCTGCAGCCATCCCAAGACTATATAAACAAGAAGAGGTTGGGGGGGGGGGGGGTAATAAATCCTACAGAAAATTTCTTCCAACTGTAACAAGGTTCAGCTCTTTGGCATAAGCATCTCCAACCAAAGCATCACAGAAAGAAGCTGTTAGACTCCCCTTAAAGCAATGCTAACAAAAATAAATTAACAAAATTTGCTTAGGAGTTTAACTGAACAAAATCATTTAAAGCTCCATTTATTGATTGCATTTTATTTTATTTCATATGAGAGTCAAGGTTATCAAGTGCCTTTGAAAGCACTTCCTACTTATCTTCTTGTATCCACATTGCTGGAATTGGCTAAGAATAACAGCAGCAGTGCCCTATTAGAAAAAAATCAGAAACATCAGACCATAGACCCCAGAACAGGGGGGAGCCACAGGTGCCATGGCACCCCCAAAATTTTGCTACCTATCCTCTCTCCCCTTGAGGCCTTTCTTCTCTTACCTTGCATCTGTGCATACTCAAGACCAGACAGCTTGCCAGCTTCTGTCCCCTCCAAAACAGGAAGTTCAGATGCGGCAGGAGACGTCAGACCATAAGCATCCAAAGGACCTTCATTGGGCCGGCTGTGTAATGTCTCCAACATAGCTTATAGAGTTGCCACCCCAGGGGAGAATGGTAAGAGAATAAATACCTTGCGAACGCAGCAGGGAAGAAAACAAATTCTGAAGGGGGGGGAGGTTTGAATGATGGACCACAGGCAGAAGGGGAAGAGAAGAACAGAGATGCTGAAGAGTGGGGGGTGGAGAGGGGAGACAGAGATGCTAAACACCATGGGGGGTTGAGAGGAGGAAAGGAGAGAGATGCTGGAGACCATGGGGGTAGTAGAATGTTGAACACTATAGGCAGAGGGAAAGGGAAGGAGACAGATGCTGAAGAGAGGAGGGGAAGACAGGTGAAGGGAGAGATGCTGGAGACCATGGGGGGGATTGAAAGGGAGGGAAGGAGAAAGATGCTGGAGACCGTGGAAGGTCATAGAATGCTGGACACCACAGGTGGGGGGGAGGGAAGAAGGGAAAGAGAGAGATGCTGGAGACCATGGGGAGGAGTATAATTTAGATATCACAGGAGGGGGGCGAAGTGAAGGAGATAGATGCTGAAGGGGGAGGGAAGAAGAGAGATGTTGAAGAGAGGAGGGAAGGAGAGAGATGCTGGATACCATGGAGGGGGGGTTGAGAGGAAGGGAAAGAGACAGATGCTGGCCACCACAGATAGGGTGAAGGGTGAGTAGAAGGGAAGGCGAGAGATGCTAGAGAGCGTGGGGGGGGGGGGGTAGAAATGCTATAGAACATGTGAGATGAGAGGAAGGGAAGGAGAGAGAACCTAGAGACCCTGGAGGGGTAGAATGCAGGACATTACAGTCAGGGGCCAGGAGAAGGGAAGGAGTGATGTTGAAGGGGAAGGGAAGGAGAGAGCTATAGACCATGAAGGGTTGAGAGAGAGGGAAGGAGAAAGATGCTGGATATGATGGGGAGGAAGGGAATAGGGAAGGAGAGACATGCTTGACACCATGTGGGAGGGGGTTTGAGAAGGACAGGGGAAAAGAGCTATATCGGATGCTATATGAGGGGACTAGGAGGATAGTATGAAAGGACTGGGGTGGAGATTGGGCACCGGCACCCCCAAACAAAAAAGTGTTCCACTGCCCCTGCATCAGACCACCACAAACTGCTTTAGCAGTGGATAAATAAAAATAGGGGCTGCACATGAAATAACTAAACCATCCAGCCCACCTCTGTCTCAAAAGCAAGGTCCACTGTACTTAAACAGTCCCAAACAAATGCATGCAATTCTCAAAACTTTTAATGGAGTCATCACTATAAGAACTATTTAACATACACAGGGCATGACTATTAAAACACACATACAATTGTACTATTTATATGTATTGATGTTGCAATTGATACAACTTTAAATAATTGTTTTTAAAAAATCATCACACATATTGTGACAAATAAGGATTTTCAGAGGTAGGCTAATCAAGTCACACAGTTATTAAGATTGTATAAAATGTTCCCCTGATTTAAGGGCGTCAGAATCCTAGGTGCTATTTCTGTGGTACAGTACTAAAATTAAATATTTACTGTTGTATACAAAATGGTTGACAAACCAGGAATTGAGTGTTGTCTGACAGCATCATATGAGCATAAGTCACACCGTGCACATCATAAGACAATAACGAATGGCAGACCAAAGGATGTATTTGAGGAAAAGCTTGAGAGATGATACCTTGCTACCAAACATTCCAATAAGATTACCTGGAATTGTGCAGGAAATATGCAAAATACCTGAACTGAAAGTAAGCACTACACATGATCCGCAGCTGTAAATAAAACCGTGACAGAAACCTGACCGGCAGAATCAAAAAATTGAAGACCACCCCGGAAACAAACCCTCCAGTCTCTCAATAGCAACCAGTCTAGAGACAACTCTACCCACAACAAAGTTTAAACCTTCTGCCATGAAAACACGTATACGTACATCTACTACGCTTTCATACTGTATTTTCTTGACAGAACCTGCAAGCAGAGTTAAGTGTCACTCACTAACTCCTGTACTGTTAGCTCAAAAAAAAAGTGAGTTGGGACTTGGTATACCACTTGATATAATTGGTTTAATTATATACATGAATCTTTTTTGTACCTGGAGCAAGGGAGGGTTAAGTAACTTGCCCAGAATCACAAGAAGCTGCAATGGGAATCAAACCCAGTTCACCAGGATCAAAGCCCATTGCACTACCCACTGCGCTTTTTAAATTGTCTATTATAAACAGATAAAAAATAAACTTATTTTTACCTGTTTAAAATAAACTAGCACGGCAAACGCACAAGGTAATTCGGTTTTTGTTTTGGTTATTTTTTTTCCAGAAAACCTTAAAACCATCTTTAGCCCCATACCAAGTCGGGTACAACAGGACGGAAGAAATTGAAAAAGAAAGTGAGAACTTCAAACAAGTCCACAACAACATCCGCTACCAGAGCAAACAGCGGAGAGCACGCGCAGTCTGCACCCCTCAACAACACCAGAATGAGCGCGAGAAGAAAGCGCGCGGCCGTTGCAACTGTGCAAAGGGCGATTCGAAGCGCGCGGGCTCCAGAACCAGGAAACATGGAGCTGAACGGGCTACCCACCGCTACGATGCAAAGGAGCTGAAGAAGCACCAACAGCTAGTACTGTTCCCACCAGAAGCACCATGTCCGTCCTTTCTCTGGGATGACCTCCCTTACTCCCCGTCCTGCTGTCAGCGCGCTGCCGAAATCTGGCAAGCGCCGCTCGCTCGGTGCCGTCCCTCTATGACGTCATACAACCTACGCGTCCACTTTCTTCCCGCCCCGTCCCAGTGCCGGATCGGGCTAGTTGCTGTCATTCCCCCCCCCCCAAAAAAAAAAACCCTGGGAACAAGCGTTGGGTTTGCGTGCTGCACTTCTAAGCAACTTCAAAACATTTGTATCCCTCCCCCCTTTTTTTTTTCTCTTAAAACTGTGCTATCTAATTCGTTTTGAACAAAAGCGGCAGAAACAGAGGAGTGTCCCGGATACTCCTCTGTTTCTGCTGCTTTTGTATTTAATTCGATTCTCTTGGAGGTGACAATTAATGCTGTAAACGTTTTTCTAACTTAACCGACCGCACCCTTCCTCATTACTATAACATCAAGGGGCGGAGTTACTTGAATATTAAAAGAAAAAGGTATACATTTTAACCAGAAGGAAATGGTTGTGACCGGGTGATGCTTCTGATTTTTAGTTTTCCCAAAAAGGGACATGGATGGTTTTTATTGGCCGTGTTCCAACAGCACTGGGTTGATGGGGAGGTCAGCGGAAACTAGCAGGCTTCTGAGAAGAAAAAAAAATGATTTCCTTAGAGAAGCAGGAATTGAGACAGGAACAAAGTTATACCTTGCAACAGACAATAGCGATCTGTGTAATGCAGAAGTGTGCACTTCAGGGAGCAGAAAGATACAGGATAACCTTGACTGAAATACTATCTGCCCTATAAAATTTAAAGTACTTGCATGGGATAGAGAAAATGGCAGCAAAGCTGATTGTATCTAACAGCAAGTGTGTAGTTTAAGGTCTTTAAAAGTTTGTTCAAGGCCCAGGTTATCCACCACTTGTCTTCAGATTCCAGAGCAATAGGGTTGTTCTATTCCAGCCCTTCCTTCTAGGAAGCCTGAGGGGAAGCGGAGTGGAGGGAGTGAGCCTGGAGTAGAATAAAGAACAGTCCCCATAATCCAACATGAGAGGCAGCAATGCCAAGGTCGGCACAAGGGAAAGAGTGCCTACCCTACTTGTCCCCATCCGTCTCCTGACTCCATAATTCCACTTCCTTTTTTTGCATTCAGATTAAGCCCAAACCTAAATAAAACTAAGGAAATAAAATACATAATAGCCACATAGTAATTAAAAAATAAGGGAAGGAGAGCTGACATCAAGAAAAGGGGATGGGACTCAGTCGCTTCTGATGGAACTTGATATACCACCTTTCTGTGGTTACATTCAAAGCTGAGTTGCAGACAAAGAGGAGTGGTTAAAGCACCAGTCTTGACATCCAGAGGTGCCCTGTCGGTTTAAATCCCACTTCTATTGCCTCAGGTACAAACTTGGTTGTGAGCCCTTCAGGGACTGAAAATATAAGTGTACCTGAAGGTAACTCACCTTGAGCTACTAAAAGGTGTGAGCAAAATCCAAATAAATATATATAGGTACTTACTTTGTACCTGGGACAATGGAAGAAATGTTAAAGAAAAAAAAGTAGAAATAACCTACAGTAAGGTCCAAAAACTATAGGAGTGGCCTAGTGGTTAGGGTGGTGGACTTTGGTCCTGAGGAACTGTGTTCAATTCCCACTTCAGGCACAGGCAGCTCCTTGTGACTCTGGGCAAGTCACTTAACCCTCCATTGCGCCATGTAAGCCACATTGAGCCTGCCATGAGTGGGAAAGCGCGGGGTACAAATGTAATAAAAAAAAGTAAAAATATACCCTCTTCACCCACCAACTATGGTAATCTAACCATGTAACTCACCAGCAGTAACTACTTAGCAGATTCAGAATGTTGGATTAATATCGCTAACTCTAGTTCTTATTGTTCAAGAGGTTCGTAGCTTAGGAATTGTTATTTATCTGTTAAGCCTCATATACATTTATCACTATGGTGAGACCGCATCTTGAGTATGTGTGCAATTCTAATTACCACATCTCAAAAAAAAGATGTAGTGGAATTGGAAAAATTACAAAGATTGTCGACCAAAATGATTGAAGTGATGGAATGACTCTCATATGAGGAAAGGCTAAAGAGATTAGGGCTCTTCAGTTTGGAAAAGGGACAGCTGAGGGGAGGGGAGATATGATATGATAGAGTTCTATCATATCTTGAATGGAGTGGAATTGGTAAACATGAATTGATTTATCAAAAAATACAAAGATGGAGGACACTCCATGAAGTTACATAGTAGCACATTTAAAACATAGAATAAAATATTTTCACTCAACATATTCTTACTGTACACTGCCTGAATGAATTCTTGCAAAAAGGCAGTAAATCCTAATAAATAAATATAGTTAAGCTGTGGAACTCATTGCTGAAGCAAGGAGTAAAAGCAGTTAATGTAGCTGGTTTAAAAAAAAAAAAGGTTTGGACAAATTCCTGAAGGAAAAGTCGATAAACTGTTATTAAGATAGACCTGGGGAAAGCCACTGCTTATCCCTGAGGTTATATAGCATGGAATCTTTCTAATTTTTCAGATTCTGCAAGGTACTGGTAACCAGGATTAGCTGCTGTTGGAAACAAGATAGTTGGATAGATGAACTCTTGGTCTGACCCATTATGGCAGCTCTTATGTCTCACAATTTGCCCCGTCCATTATCTCCTCTGCTTAGCCTCGATGCAGTGGGCAGAACAGGAACACTAGAGAATGTATCACACAAAAGGTCCAGCTAAGGACGCTTCTGACAAGAATGGAATCTGCATTGTCAGGCTGCTTAACATAGCTATGTAAATTTTCTGCAGAGATGGTTACAAAAATTTCAGTTCTTAAGATTCTTTGTATGTTAGCTGCCTAATTTGCACTGGAAATTGATTCCAAATCATTGGTCTGGCTACTGAGAAAGTACCCTTTTTGGGGTTCTTCAAAATGAATCTTTCTCAATACATACATCTTTCTCAAACATATCCAACATCTAACAAGTCTAAACAAGAACTTCAATCAAACAGAGCAGAACAGTAATCAAAAACAACAAACAGCAAAGAGCTGGATAATACATGATCCCATTTTTATTTTGTAAAAATGCTCCCCCCCCTCCCCCCATCTTTACCCTGGTCCCTATACAAAGGAACAATTTGTGTACAAAATCACCCCTCTCTCCCTTCCAACCCTACCACCCTGAACTTAAACAAACACTAAGATGACTAGTATCTAGGCTGGGCTGTCATTTTTATTCCCCTTCCTCTTGTCTTTCCTCTCTCCCCTACATCAAAGTAAAAAGACAGACATACCTTTAACTGAAAAAAGGAAGGATCTTTTCAATACTTGTTCACCTTGCTCCCCAGTTGACTACAAAGTTGGCTTTGAAGGGACTTTAAAGAAGCATTCCCCTTTGGGCATGTGTCCACAAGCCATATTATGCAGTAGGCAAAGATTTTATAGTTCTGATATGGTGGTGGTGCCTTTCTGATGTCACACTCCAGCACTCATGTGATGGGTTATGTTGGTACATGGAACTCTTTCTCCCTCACTGTCTCCTAGGCTCCAGTGTGGACCTTACCCGATAGCTCTCCTCAAACACACACCACAACAAGCAAAGGTTTTCTAGCCCCGATATCACACATTTCTGACATCATTCTCTGGTCCTCAGGTGAGGGGTCACTTTGGTCTGGTAACTCTTTCTCCCTCATTGCCTCCTAGGCTCCAATGCAGACCCTGAAAGATAATTCTCCTCCAATACACATTACAGTAGACAAACATTTTATAGCCCCAATGTCGTGTATTCATAAATGTTTCTGAAGGAGATTTTTGTTGAACCCAAGTGATTGGAGTTTTTCTAAAATTTTCTTTAAGAAATAATGGTTCACAATGTATTTGTTTAGCACTTTACAAGACATTTTTTTGAATGGACACATTATAGAATCAGTATGCCAAAATTGCATTTATTTATTTGTAGCATTTGTATCCCACATTTTCCCACCAATTTGCAGGCTCAATGTGGCTTACATTTGCTGTGGTGGCGGTTGCCCTTTCTGGGTAACAAAATTACAGATGGTATTGCATTAAGGTGCATACATACATGGTAACATACATGGAACATAACATACATGGAATAGATCATGTATATATATATACCATGTGCATACATACATGATAAAGAAGAATACGTTATGGTAGTGCATGAAGGTTCCTGAGTAATGAATTGGATTGTAACATACATTAGGTCATCGAATATGGAGAGAACATATTCGACATAAGGATTAAAGTGGTAATGCTTGTTCATTAATAGCAAAGAGGTTAATCAGTCAAATGATAAGATTTCGGCTATGTCTAGGTCGTGTATAGTCTTATTATTTAGTATTTACTATTCACCCCCATCCCTCACCACCTCTCCATCTCTCTTGTCCCCCTCCTCCTTCCTAGCCCTTAATCTCCAACACCTCCTTCCTGCCATTAACATAAGTACATAAGTACATAAGTAGTGCCATACTGGGAAAGACCAAAGGTCCATCTAGCCCAGCATCCTGTCACCGACAGTGGCCAATCCAGGTCAAGGGCACCTGGCACACTCCCCAAACGTAAAAACATTCCAGACAAGTTATACCTAAAAATGCGGAATTTTTCCAAGTCCATTTAATAGCGGTCTATGGACTTGTCCTTTAGGAATCTATCTAACCCCTTTTTAAACTCCGTCAAGCTAACCGCCCGTACCACGTTCTCCGGCAACGAATTCCAGAGTCTAATTACACGTTGGGTGAAGAAAAATTTTCTCCGATTCGTTTTAAATTTACCACACTGTAGCTTCAACTCATGCCCTCTAGTCCTAGTATTTTTGGATAACCCTTCACCATTCCTCCTAAGTGCACCCCGTCTTCGTCGCCTTCATCGCCCGACCTCCCCCACCCTCCTCCGCACTCTCTTACTCCTCCTCCTGCTCTCCGCGGGAGACATTAATCCTAATCCTGGCCCCCCTCACCTGTTCTCCTCCTATCCATGCAAACGATTCCGTGATGTCTCCAACCTCGTCTCTATTCCCCTCCTCCCCCCTCTTCCCTCCCCTTCTCATGCGCCTTGTGGAATGCCCACTCGATCTGCAACAAACTGCCCTTCACCCACGATCTCTTCATCTCTCGTTCCCTCCAACTGCTCGCCATAACCGAAACCTGGCTCTCCCCTGACGACTCTGCCTCAGTCGCGGCCCTTTGTCATGGAGGTTATCTCTTCTCCCACACTCCCCGCCCAGATGGCCGCGGTGGAGGCGTCGGGTTACTTCTCTCGCCCTCCTGTAGTTTCCAACCCCTCCTCCTACCGCAATCTCACTGCTTCTCGTCCTTTGAAGCTCACTCCATCCGGCTATTCTACCCATTACCACTCAGAGTTGCAGTCATCTACCGCCCCCCTGATAAGCCCCTCTCTTCATTCCTTACTGACTTTGACGCTTGGCTCACCGTCTTTCTTGATCCCGCATCTCCATCCCTCATTCTTGGCGATTTTAACATTCACGTTGACAACCCATCCAACTCTTACGCTTCTAAATTCCTTACTCTGATATCCTCCTTTAACCTCCGACTATGCTCTACCACCCCTACTCACTGTGATGGCCATTGTCTCGACCTCATTCTCTTCTCTTCCTGCTCACCTTCCAATTTCTGCACCTCAGTCCTTCCTATCTCAGATCATCACCTAATCACCCTCACACTTCATCACCCTCCCCCTCAACCTCGCCCAACTATAACCACTGCCTTCAGGAATCTCCAAGCTGTCGACCCCCCTACCCTATCCTCTCATACCTCCACTCTCTTCCCTTCCATCTCGTCTTCTGAATCTGTCGACACGGCTGTCTCTACCTACAATGAAATTCTCTCCACTGCTCTGGATACCCTAGCACCATCTGTCTCTCGCCCCACTAAGCGCATTAATCCTCAGCCCTGGTTAACCCCTTGCATCCGTTACCTCCGCTCCTGCACCCGATCTGCTGAACGACTCTGGAGAAAATCTCGCACCCTGTCAGACTTCACCCATTACAAATTCATGCTATCCTCCTTCCAGTCCTCCCTATTCCTTGCCAAACAGGAATATTATTCTCAATTAACCAATTCTCTTGGCTCCAACCTCGTCGCCTCTTCGCCACCCTCAACTCCCTACTTAAAGTACCCTCCGCTCCCACCCCCCCTCACTCTCTCCTCAAACACTAGCTGACTACTTCCGCGATAAAGTACAGAAAATAAACCTTGAATTCACTTCCAAGCCTTCTCCTCCCTGTGGCTTCTTAACCCACTCCCTCAACCAACCTAACCTGGCCTCCTTCTCCTCCTTCCCTCAGATCACCAAAGAGGAAACTGCTTGCCTTCTTTCTTCCTCTAAGTGCACCACCTGTTCCTCTGATCCCATTCCCACCAACCTGCTTACCAACATCTCTCCTACAGTTAACCCCTCAATCTGTCACATCCTCAACCTCTCTCTCTCCACTGCTACTGTCCCTGACACCTTCAAGCACGCTGTAGTCACACCACTTCTCAAAAAACCATCACTTGACCCCACCTGTCCCTCCAACTACCGCCCCATCTCTCTTCTACCCTTCCTCTCCAAATTACTTGAACGTGCTGTCCACAGCCGCTGCCTTGACTTCCTCTCCTCTCAGGCCGTCCTCGACCCGCTTCAATCCGGCTTTCGCCCACTACACTCAACAGAAACAGCACTCTCTAAAGTCTGCAATGACCTGTTCCTTGCCAAATCCAAAGGTCACTATTCCATCCTCATCCTCCTCGACCTATCTGCCGCCTTTGACACCGTCAATCATAAGTTACTTCTTGACACACTGTCCTCATTTGGATTCCAGGGCTCCGTCCTTTCCTGGTTCTCCTCGTATCTTTCCCAACGCACCTTCAGAGTATTTTCTAATGGCTCTTCTTCCACCCCCGTCCCGCTCTCTGTCGGGGTCCCTCAAGGATCTGTCCTTGGACCGCTTCTTTTCTCGATATACACCTCTTCCCTGGGCTCGTTGATCTCATCACATGGATTCCAGTACCATCTCTATGCTGATGACACCCAGCTTTACCTCTCCACTCCCGACATCACAGTCGAAACCCAGGCCAAAGTTTTGGCCTGCCTTTCCGACATCGCTGCCTGGATGTCCAACCGGCATCTGAAACTGAACATAGCTAAGACTGAGCTCCTTGTCTTTCCACCCAAACCCTCTGCTCCTCTTCCCCCACTTTCCGTCTCTGTTGACAACGCCCTCATCCTCCCCGTCTCTTCAGCCCGCAATCTCGGAGTCATTTTCGACTCCTCCCTCTCCTTCTCTGCCCATATCCAGCAGACAGCTAAGACCTGTCGCTTCTTCCTCTATAATATTAGCAAAATTCGCCCATTCCTTTCTGAACAGACCACCCGAACCCTCGTCCACTCGCTCGTTACCTCTCTTCTTGACTATTGCAACCTTCTCCTCGCTGGCCTCCCGCTTAGCCACCTATCCCCCCTTCAATCTGTCCAAAACTCTGCCGCACGTCTTATCTACCGCGTGAACCGATACTCTCATATCACCCCTCTCCTCAAGTCGCTTCACTGGCTCCCGATCCGCTACCGTATACAATTCAAGCTTCTCCTATTGACCTTCAAGTGCACTCAATCTGCAGCCCCCCATTACCTCTCTACCCTCCTCTCCCCATATGTTCCCACCCGTAACCTCCGCTCTCAGGACAAATCACTCCTATCTGTACCCTTCTCCACCACCGCTAACTCCAGACTCCGCCCCTTCTGCCTCGCTTCACCTTATGCCTGGAACAGACTTCCTGAGCCCATACGCCGTGCACCCTCCCTGCCCATTTTCAAGTCCTTACTCAAGGCCCATCTCTTCTCCCTTGCTTTTGGCGCCTAACCACCTTCCCCATTCCTGATACCTACACTGACTACATAGCTTATTACCTTTAGATTGTAAGCTCTCTTGAGCAGGGACTGTCCTTCCCCTTGTCTAAACTTGTACAGCGCTGTGTAACCCTGGCAGCGCTATAGAAATGCTTAGTAGTAGTAGTTGTAGTAGTATTTAAGATGGCTGTTTATGGTATGCTTTCTTGAATAGATCTGTTTTCAGTAGCCTTTGGAAGATAGTTAGGTCTTGCATTGTTTTTATGACCTTCGGTAGTGCGTTCCATAGCTGCGTGCAAATGTAGGAGAAACTGGTCGCGTATGTGGATTTATATTTTAGCCCTTTGCAGTTAGGGTAGTGGAGATTGAGGAATGCACGTGCTGATCTTTTTGCGTTTCTAGTAGGCAAATCTATAAGGTCTGACATATAGGTCAGGGCTTCCCCGTGAACGATTTTGTGGACTAGGGTGCAAACTTTGAACGTAATTCGTTCTTTTAGTGGGAGCCAGTGTAGTTTTACTCTTAGGGGTTTGGCGCTTTCGTATTTCGCTTTCCCAAATATGAGTCTGGCTGCTGTGTTTTGGGCTGTTTGAAGCTTCTTAATGATTTGTTCTTTGCATCCGGCATAAATGGCGTTGCAGTAGTCTAGATGGCTTAGCACCATTGATTGTACTAGGCTGCGGAATATTTCCCTTGGGAAGAAAAGTTTGATCCTTTTAAGTTTCCACATTGAGTAGAATATTTTCTTTGCTGTGTTTTTCGCATTGACTTCTATTAAGAAAAATCAATATATGGCCTGATGACAATTAAGAGTGATATATCTCTCTGAGGAAGTTATGCATAAGAAGTTTTGCATCTAGGAGTTCACCTCTGAAGGTCCACAAAATTTTTAAATTGCTTATTCATTTATTAATTATAGGAAGAGGTATAGAGGGGCATTTTTGATATGACATCTAGATCTGATTTTGGACATTTTGCTGAAAACACCCAAAAATTAAGTGGCAAACATAGCGATTTTTGAACCAGAAAAACGTCTTTTTTTTCCCCAAAATGGCCATTTGTTTTGTGCTCAATGCATTTTTCTGTTGTGGCCATTTAAAAAAAACCGTCCAAGGGAAAAACACACAAAAACAAGCCATTGGAACATTTGGAGACGTATTTTCAAAGCACTTAGACTTACAAAGTTACATAGCAACCTATGGAACTTTGTAAAGGCTTTGAAAATGAGCCCCATAGGGGGCCAGCATCTTAGTAGACTGTCTACACAGGCATCCCAGCACAGAACATTGGGGCACCTTAGGAGGCACTGCAGTGGACTTCACTTGAAAGGTCCCAGGCATACATCACACCATTACTCACTTATATTGTATGGGGAGCAGTGGCGTACCAAGGTGGGGGCGGTCCACCCCGGGTGCACGCCGCTGGGGGGGTGCTGCGCGCTGTCGGCTCTTCGCTTTCATGCTCCCTCTGCCCCGGAACAGGTTACTTCCTGTTCCAGGGCAGAGGGAGCATGGAAAGGAAGAGCCGACAGGCGCGCGGCACCCCCCCCCCCCAGCGGCGTGCACCCGGGGGGGTTCTTTCACTGGGGCTTGTATGTACTGTTTCTTTTACATCTTTGGGAGTCGGGGGTGGGAGGGAGCCAGTTACCACTGGGGGAGTAAGGGGGATCATTCCTTTATTCCTGCTGTAATAGGGCTGGCCATAATATCTGAAGCTGTCATACTTGCTGGTATGTACTGTTCCTTTCACATCTTTGGGGGCTGGGAGGGGTTCATTGACCACTGGAGGACTAAGGAGGGGTCATACTTTAATCCCTCCAATAGTCATCTGGTCATTTAGGGCATCTTTCTGTGACTTAGTTGTGATTGAAACACCCTGGACGTTTTTACTTTGTTCTATTATGGCAGAAATATGTCCCAAGTTTTGGGAATGAACAAATCCGCCCCCCTCCCTTGTTTTTCTATGCAATTTGTCTGCAGTGCATCCAAATCCATGCCCCTTGTGATTTAGATGCACTGCATACAAATTGCATAGAAAAACATCTTTTAAAAATGTGGACATTTTGGACAAAAAACATCCATCTGCCACTTCGTGCCACTTTTTGGATGTTTTTCTGTTTTGAAAATGAGCACCATAGTGCAGGGGCGTAGCCAGACACCCACTTTTGGGTGGGCCTGGTCCCAAGATGGGTGGGCAGAACTCCGCCTTGTCCCACAAGTAATTTGATCTCTCCCTCTTTCACTTGCATGCCATATGGTGTTTCAAATTACCCCCCCCCCCGCATACCTTTTAAATAGCAGATTTTCACCAGCAGCAAGCAGCAACTAATACACCCTGCTCATGTTGACCCCACAGCCTTCCCTCTGATGCAACTTCCTGTTTCCGCATAGGCAGGAATACATCAGAGGGAAGGTTGTGGGGCCAGTGCAAGCAGTATGTATCAGTTACTGTTCACTGCAGGCAAAGATATGTTATTTACAAGGTATGCAGGAAGGACAGTTGTTGGGAGTTTTCTGCTGATGGAACTTGGAGATCTCTGTCAGCCATATCATAGGTGTGCTGCTACTGGGTGGGCCTGGGCCCAGCCTTGGCTATGCCACTGCCATAGTATTTGAGCTACATATTAATCTGGTTTTACCTCTTGAATTTGGAATGCTTTGGATGTTTGTCATGGAAATTTCTGTTCTGTGCATTAATATTGATATTTCAAAAATTGTATGCACAGAATATCATTCCAGGATACATACATAGCTCTGAGTGCTAATACAATTTTTTTGTTCACAAAATATAGTTACTTCTCAGACCTGTATACATATACATCTGGCGTGCTTTCCCATGTTCATGCACATATTTTGCACACAACTTATTTTCATACTATCTGGTTACTGCATTGGAGAGCAACATTTTTTTTTCTTTATACTTTCATTAAGGAACCAAGTGCTGAGCTGCAGCATACAGCTCTAACTCAAAGTTACTGCATTGGCCTTTTAATCTCTCTAAGAGTAAGTAATGTGACTAGAACCAGTGTTGTCAGTTGGGCATGTTTTCCATCAATTTTTGGCTTTGGTGGGTTGTGGTTTGTGAGCTACTTTTTTGCAGCGTGTGTGTGTGTGTGTGTTTTGGGCACTATTCAGCCCAGCACACTGGACCCGCCCACTGTTGCTCATACCAGTCAATCCTTGGTGGCAGCCTTTCTTCAGAGAGCAGCCCTTGTAGCATCATCCTATGATTGACCGGTGAGCACATGGCACTCTGACAGTCCCATCGCTATTTTTACTCATCAGTCCACTGTATGCTGCTGTCCTCATGCTACTTGTCTTCTCATGACTTGTGAAGACATGCTTACCATGAGCATTTAGTAAGGTTCTGGGGGGGCTGACACTTTCCACCAGAAGTGTAATATTATTATTATTTGTTACATTTGTATCCCACATTTTCCCACCTTTTGCAGGCTCAATGTGGCTTACATATAACCGTTAATGGCATTAGCCGGTTACGGTCTGAACAAATACATGGTATGAATGAATACAAAGTGATATTGTAGTAGAATGAGGTACATGTAAGGTAGTTACATGTATGGCGGTGGGTTGGGGGGAAGTTAGAGAGGGAAAGGGAGAAGAAGAAGAGTCAGATAATGTCCATCACAGTCTTTGGTTATTTTGACGCATGTGACCAGGTATTTTTATGCTGGGTCGGTGGGGTATGCTCTTCTGATCAGGACTGTCTTTAGTGCTTTCCGAAAATTTAGATGGTCAATCGTAGTTTTTACTGTTTTTGGTAATGCGTTCCATAGTTTTTATTTGTAGCATTTGTATCCCATATTTTCCCACCAATTTGCAGGCTCAATGTGGCTTACATTTGCCGTAATGGTGATTGCCATTTCCGGGTAACAGAATTACAAATGGTATTGCATTAAGGTGCATACATACATGGTAAAGAAGAATACATTATGGTATTGCATATAGGTTCCTGAGTGATAGATTGGATTGTAACATCCGTTAGGTCGTCGACTATAGAGAGACCATTTTCGACATAGTTGTGCGCTTAGGTAGGAAAAGCTGGTTGCATAGGTGGATTTGTATTTGAGTCTTTTGCTGCTTGGGTAGTGGAGGTTTAGGTATGATCGCGTGCAGATTTTCTGGTGTTTCTGGTTGGCAGGTCGATGAGGTCTGTCATGTATCCCGGTGCCTTGCCGTAAATAATTTTATGAACAGTCGTGCAGATTTGAAAGTCATACGTTCTTTGATTGGTAGCCAGTGCAAGTTTTCTCTGAGTGGTCTGGTGCTGTCAAAACGTGTTTTTCCAAAAAAAAGCCTGGCTGCTGTGTTTTGGGCGGTCTGAAGTTTCTTTATGATTTGATCCTAGAATGGATTATGGGCCTGGGTCACCTTCTCTACAGTGCACTAGGCTTATTCCAGGAACCTGCTTGCTGTTTCAAAACGGGTGAGATTTCCAGCTACCCTCCTCGCCAGGTCGCCGCCGCTCCTCCCCCTGAGGTCGCCGCTACTGTTTCCTCCCCCCCCCCCCCTGGAGTTGCCGGCCCGGGCCCTCTCTTTGCGATTCAACTTACAGCGCCAAAACCGCAGCAGGCAGATCAGCTGAGCGGCCGTCGGCCTTCCTTATTTGCCTGTGTCCCGCCCTCGTGTGATGGTAAGTTATTTATGATGGGGTTTTTTTGTGTCAAAATTGTTGGGCTATTTTTAGTCTACTTTTGTCATGAATTTGGCTTGAAAATGTTTTTACCATCTGGCAGCCCTGATTAGAATGTGTAATGATCTTAAGGACCTATTCCTCCTGTTTACTAAGCCGTGCTAGTGGCTGCCGTGCGCTAATGCCAACACAGCCCATTCACTTTGAATGGACTGTGTTGGCATTGCTGCGCAGCTTAGGAAACAGGGGTATATGTCTTGTACAGGACAGAGTATTCTTTAAAAGCTGAGAACGCTCACAAAAAATATTTGTATACAAAAATCAGAACTCAAAATATCTATAAGCATACTCATTGTGGATAACCAGAAAACCATACTTCCAAAGAGGGGCATAGCTAGGTGGGGCCATGGGGGCATGGGCCCCCAAAGATTTAGTCTGGCCCCCTCTACTTTCAACCCCCCCCCAGCCGACCCTCTCCCGCCACTTTCGACCCACCGCAAGGTACCTTTGCTGGCGGGGGTCCCCAACCCCCGTCAGCCTTAGTCTTCTTCAGCGCCGGTATCTGGCGCGTTCTGTATAAAAGGATGCCGCCACTTTTGTAGAGAAGGCCAGACGAATTTCATATTTAATATAAACAGTTTACTCATTTGTTTAGTGTACAAGCTGATTACCATCAATAGGGGTAGTCAGGAAGCATTTCTACTCAAAACACATCTACACACACAAGCAATATACAGCAAGCTTAAGGCAAATCAAAAATGCTCTAGACAGACAAAGAAAAATTCAAAATGCTTGCTACCTCTTTGTTTCCCTCTAGTTTTATACCGGGCCTCTGACTAATTCTCTCATACAACATTCCTGTGCAAGTCTCTGAATACCACAAACTGTTAATCATGTGCAGAACATCTGCTTTCTATTACCCCCCTACCTTTTAGCCCACAGACTTTCTGGAGCCTGCCTTTGGCTAATGTGTTGCCACATTCTTTCATGCCTCAGGAGGGTTAGTGTTAAAACAGCTTGTTGTAATCATGGAGCCTTCCACTCCGCATTTTTCATACTTTTATTCAACAAATCTTTCATACTTTTGTTCAACAAATCCTCCCTTTTGAGGCCTGGTATTCCAGGACTCAAACATCTGTTTTAGCTCCAGTCTGTATCCTTACCTCCCTTCTAAATTTCCTCCCCCCTTGTTTGTGGCATTCAGTTTCTGCACGCTTTTTCAATATTTTTGGCTGACATATTAAAGTTCTATTTATTTTTGATTTCAGTTATCATTGTTATTTTAAAAGCATCCTGGCACATCTTTGCAAACATGCTAATACATGTTGCATTAAACAGATTCAATTGTACTAGGGTACAAAATTTATATTTCCTTTGAATACAGACAGTGAGCTTCATCAAAGGGGAATACACTGTCATTCATTCTTACTTCTCATTAGTTGATGTGGCATTAAAAATTACACAAATTAAAAGCATAACATTCATTGAATCAGTTGTTACAACATTCTGCATGTAAGTGCACTTTATCGGGGGAATGTGTTCAGTTGTCATACTATTAATCAGACACCAACATGATGTCTGTGGGTACTTGTCCATAAGCAATATAAATAGTCTCATTTGTCCAATGAAGGTTTTCATCATCTCTTACACAGGTATTATTGGGATCACAGTCATGGTGCCCACTCAATTTTATCATTGTAGTCCCATACATCATAGCTGGCAAGGACAAGGATGTGGGCACATATGATACAATCAGTCAAATTCAACATTTTGGGCCGCTGCAACAAGTCTATTATCATATGTGTTCATTGTCCATTAACAAACAACAACATCCCAATACCATCATGTTTAGGGACATGATGTTTGTTTATTCTTTGTCCATTTCAATGTTATTAATTCGTCGAATATCTGCTAAATGTATCCAAGAAGTATGACCTTCCAGACGGGCAGCGGTCTGAGTAAGGGCCGTGATAGCAAAAGGCCCTACATACACAGGATCTTTCCATGTTTTATGTGTAAAGTTCTTTCGCAGTACTAGATCACCTACTTTAAAAGCACAAACATCATTAGTAGTCCCTGCTTGTGATGCTACATTTGTTCGGATCATATCACTTGTCAGGTTCAACATAGGTTGTAGCTTTTGCCAGTACTGAGTTGTGCTATCAGTACTTGCTGTCTGCATCGGGAAGAAATGACGTCCTGTCTGAATTTGGAATGGGGTCAATTTAGTACGCCCATTAGGTTGGGCCCTTATAACCATCAAAGCTAATGGTAACAAATCAAGCCAGGTATATGGTTTACCTGCTGTTTCCTTGTTTAAAGCCTTCAGTAATACTCTCAATTTAGTTTTTAAAATACCATTGTAGCGCTCCACCAAACCATTGGAGGTGGGGCGATACACTGATACTTTTCTGTGTGTTAAACCCATAATCGTTTCCATTTCTTTCAAAACACTGTTATTAAAATGTGTCCCGTTATCAGAAATTATTCTAGACGGACACCCATGTCTTGGCATAATATGAGTTACCAGGCATTGTACCACTTCATGTGCTGTCTCCCTTTTACATGGAAATGCTTCTATCCACCTTGAAAAAGCATCCAACCAAACTAACAAATATCTTTTTCCCTGCACTGGAACAATCATATCGGTGAAATCGATATACCATTCTTTTGCTGGGCCTTCTGGTATTGGAAGTGTCCCAGGCGATATTTTAGGACCTCGTTTAGGTATGTTAATATTGCATACCATGCAATTTTGCACAACCTGTTGAATCAGGTTATCAATTTTTAAAGTCCAAAATCTTTGCTCAAATTGTTGCCTCATTGTTTCCTTATTCCAATGCATGGTTGCATGCCACTCAGCCAATACCTTAATCACCTGACTCATTGGCATGCAAGGTAATCCTTCTTCTGCATTAAACCATTCACTTCCCAATTTCATACATCCTCTCTTCAACCATTTTTCACTTTCCTGTCCCTCTGGCTGCCACATTTCAATCTTATCTACATTCGTAAGTGGCCCTTCCTGTGTCTGTCTAGTATTATACAAAATCTTTTCACTTTGCTTAACCACCTCCGTTGCTGCTGCATCAGCCATTGCATTACCTAGTGCCTCAAAGGTTGGCCTTTCAGTGTGGGCCGGGGTCCACACAACTGCAGTTTTTCTACCTTCACGTTCCCTTCTTGCCAAAATTTCAAACAGCAATTTCCAATATGTGTAATGTTGTAGATTTTTACCTGCACTGGTTATCATCCCCCTACGCTGCCATTTTAATATATGATACTGTAGTGAACTTGCAACGTAACCACTATCAGTATATATAGTGACATTTTGAGTCATATCATTGTGTTGTAAGGCTGTAATAACGGCTAAAAGTTCAGCATGCTGTGCAATCTGGTCAGGAGGGGTTTTATATTGTACTTGCATTATCTTTCTTAGATTCTCATCTACCTGCACGCAGGCAAAGCCTGCAACAGTCCTTTCACAAGCTCCATCTGTAAACCATATTAACCCATCAGATAAGGGTTCAAAAGTAAGACAGTGAAATGTAGGGATTTCTATAGTATCGATCTCACCCTCTTGATCGACAGGAAAAAGCAGATCTATCTTATTTCTCTGTTCTTTAGTTAATGGTATTATTCTTATATCTTGTCCTAAAAGTACTGCTTGATATTTTCCAAATCTAGTGGCTGTCAATGCCGTCTGGCTAGGGCTCAACAGCGTTTTAATCGTGTGGTTAGTATGTATTACAATAGGAACAAAGGCATTTGTGCTCTCCACTTGCCTACTGCAGCCACTATAGCTGTCAGTAACTTTGGTATTTCTTTCATTCCCTTTTCCACATGATTAAAAGAGCCTGACAAAAAAGCTACTGGTGCATTTACTTCATTGTTTTGATTAATCATAGCTGCCCAACTATTTCCCATGTCTTTTACCCACAAATGCACAGGTGATTGGATATCTATTACTGCTAACGGTCCTGGAGATAACAAATCCCTCACAATCTTAGCCAGCACTATTTTATCCTGTTCTTCCAATACAATTAGTGTATTCTTTGGTGTGGCTGCGGGCAGTTTCAAATGTTTATAAAGTCTCATTACTTTTTGTGTATAATTTGGTATCCATTGTCTGCAGTAATTTAACATTCCCAAAACAGCACGTAACTGGGTAACTGTTTGCGATACCGGAGTTTCATTTAAAATAGATATAACTTCCGGTATAATGACCTTATGTTCTGCTGAAACATTTTGTCCTAAAAAGGTGACAGTAGACTGAGCTATAACACATTTTTCCTTATTACATTTATATCCTAACTCTCCTAATAACAAAAATAATTTTGTAGTCCAATCTAGGCATTCTGCTTCAGTCTCAGCAGACAGTAGAATATCATCTACATAGACAAACAATGACACCGTGTCAGGCAATTGACTCCTGAAATCCTTTAAATCCATCATTAGTTGTTTTGAGAATACCGATGGACTATCAGTAAAGCCTTGAGGCATCCTAGTCCACCTGTATGCCTCATTCTGTACTATAAATGACGTCAAATCCCTAGACTCTGGATGAAGAGGTATTGAAAAGAATGCATTAGACAAGTCAATAACAGTGTTATATGCATATATATTCTGAGTGTGCAGAAGTGTAGCAGGATTTGCACAAATCGGAAATTGATTTTTTGTAACCTCATTTAGCTCTCTTAAATCATGTACTATCCTTACATTGTTTTCTCCTTTCGGGACCGGAAACAATGGGGTATTGTACGGGGATACTGAAGGTTCAATAATACCACATTTCAATAATTTACCAATGTGTTCCAGGGTTTTGGATACTAATTTAGGTCGTATGGGGTAAGGGTCTTGCTTCGGCCCCTTTGCCCCTTCTATTAATTCTATCTTATGGGGTTTTGCATTTACGGCTAGTCCATATGGTGACTCACTTGTACTCCAAATATGTTGCGGTAATTCTTCCATAACCCTTACTTTATTTTCATTATTCAACTGTTGAACCATGGTGAGCAAACTTGGTATTTCTTTATTTCCAAAATCTAAACACAATCCTAATTGAGACAATAAGTCTCTACCACACAAATTTACTGGGCAATCAGGTGCCACTAAAAAGGGTACTACAGCCTCCCTTGAACCGTGCGGTTGGCATTCCAAGCGCACCAGAGTGGGTTCTGTTAGCCTTTTTCTTTGTTCTATCCCCGTAAATCCCACTGTTGTTCTATACTGATTTGAAAGTTTAACTCCCTGTGGTTTTGCACACAACACAGAGGTACTCGCCCCTGTATCTATCAAAAATCTCACAGGAGTTCCATATTTGCCAATTGTCAATGTAATAAAGGGTTCCCTTGTGTCTAACCTGAAAATCATTCCCTCTTCCTGACACGGGTTTGCTTCCAGTCAATAGCATTGGTCTGGAATATTCTGCCAAGTTGGAAAAGCATTTACAGTGCCTTGTCTCTGTACTGCAGCCCCTGGTCCCTGTGATTGCATCGCCGGCTGCTGTAAGGCAGTCTGCGGGGCACTCACAGGCATTCCTACTACTTGTGGCATTAATCCTTGCTGCGTCTGCATTTGTACTTGGGGCATTCCTGCATTCTGATAACATTCTGAAGCATAGTAACCATATTGCTGACAAATCATATTGTTCAGATGTTATTAAAGATTTTAAATCACCTCTTTCCCCTATTAGCCCTACACACAGAGCTAGCTAGGACTGTGACTAATTCAAGCCAGATGATCTCTTAACACTGCAGGAATCTCACTTAAAAAAGAGTCAAACAAAGTTAAATTGCAAAGACATTCCACATAGAGAACTAGAAACAGAATAACACATATTTTAAAATAAACAGAGATCAGAATTCCCTATAAGACAAAGAACTTATTTAAATCTAATCTAAAACAATCTTTTAAAAGGAACAAAACAAATTTCAGTTCTTCCTGACCTTTCTAAATCAAAACCAGATGACATTCCTCAACCTTCAGGCTGAACCAAAGGCTGCTTTTCCTGTTCTTGCTGTATTTTTTCAAACGATCCATACTGAGACCAGCTCAAAAAAGAATCCTTTGCATCACATTTGATCCATTTCTCATGTTTCTCTTCAATCTGTTTTTTTTCTAACGGGAATAATTCTATGACATGCTGCAAAGGGGTGCATTTTTTTGAACTATCTAAATCTAAATACATAGCATACACAGGAGGCTTTTCTTTCTTATCTGCCCCTTTCCCTTTCATTGTATTCTGACTATTACAATTTCTCCTATAGAGCCACAATCTACAAAAATATACTAATGCACTTAAACAAAGAAAATATACAAAAAAGAAAACTACAAAGTTAAACAAATATATCGGTAATAAGGCCACAGTGTAAGCTTACTCACGCGTCTTCTTATTTCTCTTTTTAGCAAGCCCAGGAGTTATCACCTGTATGTCCACGTCAGTAGTTTGATCAATCCCACATCAGTGGAGCACAGAAATCATCAGGTTTAAACAACGCTTGCTTTCTCTCAGAATCCTGTAAAAAACTTCATTAACAACAAACACTTAATTTGTCCTTCGTCTCGCCTTCTCTTTTCCGTATGCGGCCTACTCCTGGCTGGCTCGCCACTTTTGTATAAAAGGATGCCGCCACTTTTGTAGAGAAGGCCAGACGAATTTCATATTTAATATAAACAGTTTACTCATTTGTTTAGTGTACAAGCTGATTACCATCAATAGGGGTAGTCAGGAAGCATTTCTACTCAAAACACATCTACACACACAAGCAATATACAGCAAGCTTAAGGCAAATCAAAAATGCTCTAGACAGACAAAGAAAAATTCAAAATGCTTGCTACCTCTTTGTTTCCCTCTAGTTTTATACCGGGCCTCTGACTAATTCTCTCATACAACATTCCTGTGCAAGTCTCTGAATACCACAAACTGTTAATCATGTGCAGAACATCTGCTTTCTATTACCCCCCTACCTTTTAGCCCACAGACTTTCTGGAGCCTGCCTTTGGCTAATGTGTTGCCACATTCTTTTCATGCCTCAGGAGGGTTAGTGTTAAAACAGCTTGTTGTAATCATGGAGCCTTCCACTCCGCATTTTTCATACTTTTATTCAACAAATCTTTCATACTTTTGTTCAACAGTTCGCTGATCTGTGCTGTGAGTCCTGATGTCCAGCAGTATGTACTGGACGTCAGGACTCAGAGCACAGATCAGCGGGGGAGGGATGGCGGCGGCGGCGGCGGGGGTGGGTTGAAAGTGGCGGGGGGGTTGGCGACTGGGGGAGGCGGGCTAAAATGTGCCCCCCACCTTGGACTCTGGACCCCCCTACCGCCGAGATCTGGCTATGCTCATGCTTCCAAAGAGTGATAAATTCCACAACAGCAAATACTTAAGCCACTGTTTACAAAGCCATGCTAGTGGCTGATAGTGCGGTACTGCTGACACAGCCCATTCACTTTGAATGGACTGTGTCGGCAGTTTCCATGTGGCTTTGTGAACAAGGGGATTAATAATATATTAGCACAAAAAGTTTGACATCACACCCATCAGTATCCTTCTGCAAAACCAAATAGATTATTAAAAGCAAATGCCTCCTTCTGGAATTTTAAACCAGTAAGGAGTATTGCAGCATTCACAGGAGTCAATGTACTGGCCGGGACTTTTCCAGATTTTGTTTTGTTTTTAACTTTGTACATTTGACACATACAGTTTGCTTTTTTTGGGAGAGGTAGGAATACTTTAAGGGATCATTACCTGAAACAGCCTTAGGAAGATAACTCTGTCATATCTACCACAAGGGGATTTTTCTTGTTTAATATATATGTTGATATTCATATATTTCATCAGCTATCTGTTTGCTGTGAGAAGTTTCTGCAAATGCTGCTGCTATATGAGACATACTATTGCAATTTATCTCACACCTGCAGCCCTGCTGATCCTGTGCCTTACAGAAAATGATGTGCACACTTTTTCTACAGATAAGCTTCTGATCCACTTGGCAGCTGCTCATAAGATCCAAGACTGCATGTGTGAATTGTTCAGGTAGCACCAAAAATATTTTTAACACATTTCTCTTTATTTTTGAATGATAGTTACAGATTCTTAAGTACAAATACCCCTTTCCAACTGGGGATCATACTGTTTGCTTTTTAAAAGTCAGGCCAGATCAGTGACAATTATATGCTCTGTGATGTAGAAGACTAGAATTTGATTCTTGGGCTAACATTTTGTTCCTCTAGAATGTACAGACTAGGAGTGTTGTGGACACAATATTCAGGGCCGGTCTTAGCAAGTGTGGGGCCCTGTGCAGACCAATTTGATGGGGCCCCATCCCAGCTCCGCCCCCACCCTATCTCCACCCAAGCTCCACCCCACCCTAGCTCCATGGCCGGCCATCCCCTCCAAGCTCCAGGACCATCCCCTCCCTCCGAGCTCCAGGGCCCGGCCCCCTCCGAGCTCCAGAGCTCTTCCCTCCTTCCCAGCTCCAAGTCCCCCCTCCTTCTCAGCTCCAAGTCCTCCCTCCCAGTTCCAAGGCCTCCCTCCCTCCCTCCATGCCAGCTCCAAGGCCTCCCTCCCAGCTCCAAGGCCTGCCTCTCTCCCAGTTCCAAGGCCTGCCTCCCTCCCTCCCTGCCAGCTCTAAGGCCCCCCTCCCAGCTCCAAAGCTCCCCACCCTCTGAATTTTAAAAGTTACCTCGTCGGGTTACAGGCAGCGGCAGGAGTGAAAAGCGTGCAAGCTCAGCTGCTTGGCGCTTCGGGAGCCTTCCTTTCCCCTCTCTCAGCTCTGGTCCCGCTGAGGGGACCCCTTGAGCGCGAGGCCCTATGCGGTCGCCTCACCCTAAGACCGGCCTTGACAATATTTACTGTCTTTGGGCAGAGTAGATATTGAGATCACTCATTCAAAAAGTACAAAGTCCAGGGAACACTCAAAAAATTGCATGCAAATTTATTTATTAGGATTTATTTACCGCCTTTTTGAAGGCATTCACTCAAGGTGGTGTACAGTAGGAATAGATCAAACATGAGCAAATATGCTTAAAACAAATAGGAGGAAATATTTTTTCATTAAAAGAATAGATTAAACTCTGGAACTTGTTGCCGGAGGATGTGATAACAGAGGTTAGCATATCTGGGTTTAAAAAAGGTTTGGACAAGTTTCTGGGGGGAAAGTGCATAGTCTGTTATTGAGATGGACGTGGAGGAAGCCACTGCTTGCCCTGGGATTGGTAGTGTGGAATGGTGCTACTAATTGGGTTTCTGCCAGGTACTAGTGACCTAGATTGGCCACTGCTGGAAGTAGGATATTGGGTTAGATGGACCATTGGTCTGACCCAGTATGGCTATTCTTATGTTCTAATGTCGATAATTATAAAATCAATGTCACTAATAAGGTGAAATATCAGCATTATTATTGATGACAGACTATCATTGTTGAATTATGTAAGGCAGCTTGTTAAAACTGGTTTTCACACACATCCGTGAAGGAGACAAATGAAAATTGAATGCCCTAGCCATTTTTCAAAACTCTGTGAATGATGTCTTCCAGAACCTGTTACAGAGCTGCATACTGGTTTATCCAAGGCACTTGCTCAACATTGGAAACAAAGTAAAACAAGTCCTCTAACATCTCCATGAGAATCACCTGTACGCTAAACTGGAGAAGCGCATGTGTTGGGTATTATTAGGAAAGGTATGGAAAACAGGTGTGAGGATGTTATAATGCTGTTATATCGCTCCATGGTGCGACCACACCTTGAGTATTGTGTTCAATTCTGGTCGCCGCATCTCAAGTAATATATAGTGGAATTGGAAAAGGTGCAGCGAAGGGCGACTAAAATGATAGCGGGGATGGGACGACTTCCCTATGAAGAAAGACTAAGGAGGCTAGGGCTTTTCAGCTTGGAGAAGAGACAGCTGAGGGGAGACATGATAGAGGTATATAAAATAATGAGTGGAATGGAACAGGTGGATGTGACGCGTCTGTTCACACTTTCCAAAAATACTAGGACTAGGGGGCATGCGATGAAACTATAGTGTAGTAAATTTAAAACAAATTGGAGAAAATGTTTCTTCACCCAACGTGTAATTAAACTCTGGAATTTGTTGCCAGAGAACGTGGTGAAGGCGGTTAGCTTGGCAGAGTTTAAAAAGGGGTTAGACGATTTACTAAAGGACAAGTCCATAAACCACCACTAAATGGACTTGGGAAAAATCCACAATTCCAGGAATAACATGTATAGAATGTTTGTATCTTTGGGAAGCTCGTCAGGTGCCCTTGGCCTGGAATGGCCGCTGTCGTGGACAGGATGCTGGGCTTGATGGACCCTTGGTCTTTTCCCAGTGTGGCATTACTTATGTACTTAGAGTAAGTTGCTTTTTTAGGCTCCATCATTTTTGATTGCTCCCTGGTTCATTGGGCCATATCCCATTGTTCATCAAGTGGGCCCGTGGCTTACCAGCTGAAGCTACCTTCTACTCTGCAGATCCATAATACGTTCCACGTATCCCTCCTCAAGCCTTTGGTTTCTGAAAAGGAAGAAGCAGCCTATACCCTATACTGTGGCCATGGACCCAGATCAGGATTATAAAATTGAAGACATCTTTGACTACAGGAGACAGCGTGGCAAACTTCAGCATGTAATTTTGTGGAAGAGATATGGTCCTGAGGAAAACTCTTGGGAACCGGCAGCCCAAGTCTGTCCTCCACTGCTCATCAGAAGATTTCACTGTAGGTTCCTTCATAGACCCAAACCTGGATTGAGAGGGGGGGGGGGGTCTTTGGGAGGGGGTACTGTCACAGCCGTGGCCATGTCATCCAAACCCCGGCTCACCTTTTGCCGGGGGATGTCAGGGGCTGACCTCCATGGTGCCCCTCCGGGACTTCTTACACCTTTCCCGCTGTCCTGGGGCTTGCCGCACACTGTTCTCTCTCCAGCCAATACCAGCACTCCTAGGAACATGCATGTGCAAAGAGGTTTTTTTTAATTGGACCAACGGCGGGAGGATCTGGAGGCACTCCTGGATAACATCAACAGCCAGGGCCCTTATTAGGGACTAAGTCCATTTCCTCCATGTCTTTGCAGTGGGTCATCTAGAATCATCTAGGAGTGAGTTGCAGCCTTGCCTTGCCTCCTGTTTCCAGCTTCAGTCCATCTTCCAGTCTTCAGTTCTAGTGCATCCTGCAGTCTCCAATTCCAGCACGTCTTCAAGTCTTCAGTTTCAGCTTTCTCCAGTCTCCAGCACATTCTCCAGTCTTCAGTTCCAGTGCATCCTCCAGTCTCCATTTCCAGCATGTCTTCCAGTCTTCATTTCCAGATTCCTTCAGTCTCCATCTACAGTACATTGTCCAGTCTTCAGTTCCAGAACATCCTTCAGTCTCCAATTCCAGAACGTTTTCTAGTCTCCAGTTCCAGCATACCTTTCAATCCCAAAACAGTATGCTAGAAATACGCAATGGATTTTCCTCAAGTCCATTTTAATATTGGCTTATGGACTTTTCTTTTAGGAAGCTAGCCAAACCTTTTTTAAACCCCGCTAAGCTAACTGCTTTTACTACATTCTCTGGCAACGAATTCCAGAGTTTAATTACACGTTGAGTGAAGAAATATTTTCTCTGATTCGTTTTAAATTTACTACCTTGTAGCTTCATTGCATGCCCTCTAGTCCTAGTATTTTTGGAAAGAGTAAACAATCGATTCACGTCTACCTGTTCCATTTCACTCATTATTTTATACACCTCTGTCATATCTCCCCTTAGCTGTCTCTTCTCCAAGCTGAAGAGCCCTAGCTACTTTAGACTTTCCTCTTAGGGAAGTCGTCCCATCCCCTTTATTATCTTCATCACCCTTCTCTGTACGTTTTCCTAATTCCACCATATCATTTTTGATATGTGGTTACCAGAACTGCACACAATATTCAAGGTGCGGTAGCACCATGGAGTGATACAAAGACATTATAACGTCCTCATTTATGTTTTCCATTTCTTTCCTAATAATACCTAACATTCTATTTGCTTTCTCAGCTGCCGCTGCACACTGAGCAGAGGGTTTCAACGTATCATCAACAATGACACCTAGATCCCTTTCCTGCTCGGTGACTCCTAATGTGGAACCTTGCATTACGCAGCTATAGTTCGGGTTCCTATGTCCCACATGTATCACTTTGCACTTGCTCACATTAAACTGTCTGCCATTTGGATGCACAGTCTCCCAGTCTTGTAAGGTCTTTTTGTAATTTTTCACAATCCTCTTGCGATTTAACAACTTTGAATAACTTTCTGTCATCAGCAAATTTAATTACCTCACTAATTACTCCCATCTCTAGATCATTTATAAATATGTAAAAAAGCTACGGTCTCAGCACAGACTCCCGAGGAACCCTCGGGGTTGGATGGGCAGCGTAAACCTGACTTTGGCCCAATGGCTCACCAACCCCGAGTTCTGACATACGGTTTGTCCAATCGCACACTTCAAATCATCTGAAATGTATTTTCTGACATGAACAGGCATATTTTTGGAAATAAACTGAACTTTTCTTTCCAGTTTGATAAAATTTTCATTAAAATAAGAAATAAAATACAAATTATGTCAATACTTTTTGTCAGTCCGATTGCCAAATGTTCACGAAAATGAAACCAAAAGACAACAAATATTATATTACCCAAGAGAGCTCAAATTGTTTGAGTAAGCAGGGTTATTTTAAACTTGAATAAATCCAATATTTACAGTTTCTGGTAGCACAAAATAAAGTGCAAAATCACTGTGTAGTCATGAAATTAGTACTAAAGTACCATAATAATGATGCATCATACTTTTATTTATGGTGCCGAGATCATTCATGGCTCCCTATTGGGGCATGTGTAAAATTTAAGATCCCTGTTTTATTTTTGTTACATTTGTACCCTGTGCTTTCCCACTCATGGCAGCTCAATGCAGCTTACATGGGGCAATGGAGGGTTAAGTGACATGCCCAGAGTCACAAGGAGCTGCCTGTGCCTGAAGTGGGAATTGAACTCAGTTCCTCAGGACCAAAGTCCACCACTCTAACCACTAGGCCACTCCTCCACCATAAATGTGTGGCAGCCTTGCCTTTGGTGGCCCCGTTATGCAATTGCCAGCCTCTGTATCCTTTGTGTTCACATGGTTGGTGGGGGGGTCATTGGAGGTACCATCCCTGTGGTAAGTAAAGGGGGTCTGTACTTGCGATCAGACATTCTTGATTACAGGTCCTAGATTATGGAATTTGCTTCCTCAGTTGTTTTGCTGCACCTCTTATGTAAATAAATTTCCATAAAATGATAAAAACTTGACTTTTTCATGAGAGTGAAAGTTTGTTACAAATAAGCCGTTATTGTTTAAGGAATATACATATATATGACATGCTGAATTTTCCACTGTGTTGAGCTTAGTCTACTGCTGCCATTTTTCATTCCTGCTGTAGTAGGCTGCCAGTCTACAGCTGATTTCTGTGACCAATCATTCCTGCTGCTTATCAGCTCACAGCAAAAAAAAAAACCAAAACAAAACTATATGGTGCAGGCTGCAGGAAGAAGTTGGCAGCTGCAACAAAAGTGGAGAAAGAGTAAGAACATAAGAGTGGTCATACGAGATCAGACTAATGGTCCATCTAGCCCACTACCCTGTTTCCAACAGTGGCTAAGCCAGGTTGCAAGTACCTGTCAGAAACCCAACTCATGGCAACATTCCATGCTACAAATCCCAGGGCAAGCAGTTGCTTCCCCATATCTGTCTCAATAGCAGACTATGGACTTTTCCTCAGGGAACTTGTCCAAACCTTTTTTAAACCCAGATATGCTAATCGCTGTTACCACATCCTCCAGCAAAGAGTTCCAGAGCTTAACTATTCATTGAGTGAAAAAATATTTCCTCCTATTGTTTTTAAAGTATTTTCATGTAACTTCCTTGAGTGTCCTCTAATCTTTGTACTTATGGAAAGGGTAATAAATCGATTTTCTTCTACTCATTCTACAATACTCAGGATTTTGTAGACTTCAATCACACCTCTCCTCATCCGTCTCTTGTCCAAGCTGAAGAGCCAAACCTCTTTAGCCTTTCCTCATATGAGAGGACTTTCATCCCCTTTATCATTTTGGTCCCTCTTCTTTGAACCTTTTCTAATTCCACCATATCTTTTTTGAGATACGGTGACCAGAACTAAACACAATACTAAAGGAGTGGTCGCAGCATGGAGTGATACAGAGGCATTATAGTATTTTTGGTCTTATTCACCATCCCTAATAATTCCTAGCATCATGTTTGCTTTTTTGGCCGCCGCCACAGACTGATCAGAAGATTTCAGCGTATTATCTACGACGACACCTAGATCTTTTTCTTGAGTGCTGACTCCCAAGGTGGACCCTAGAATCAAGGTAGCTATAATTCAGATTATTCTTTCCAATGTGCATCAACTTGTATTTGTCCACATTAAATTTCATCAGCCATTTGGATGCCCAGTCTTCCCATTTCCAAAGGTCTTCATTAGAGAATAACACGGGGACGTGTAACCACAGGACTGGGGACAGGGACAGAGCCCGTGGGGACAGGGCAGGGACAGATCCCACGGGGATGGGGTGGGGACGGGGACAGATCCCGCGGGGACAGTGCCAAACTTTGTCCCCATGATATTTCCTACTTTGAAGCCTATTAATGAACTGGACTGTTATTTATGTTTGAGTGATTCAGACAACACTATTTTAATTTTTTGGAAAAACAAGCAAACATGCTGGCCACAACTAGCAAAATGTGCATGAGCAATGCTGTACATTCCTGCTACCAGTACATCTTCTAAGAAGACATCTATTGCAGGAAGGACTGTGGAAGTCAGGAGAGCTAGATTGAATCCTGAGATTGTTAATGACTTATCATTAATCCACAGATTAAAATATCATAACAGTGCTTCATAGGGCATATTTCTCCTCTGCTAGGGCATACAGAATGTGTTGTATTTTGTACCAGGGGCGTAGCCAGATAGCCAATTTTGGGTGGGCCTGAGCCCAAGCTGGGTGGGCATGGAATTTCCCCCCCCTCCCGGCCCCTCCAGTTTACTCTTCTCTCCACCCCTCCCTGCCCACAAACCCCAAATATTAAATACTTGAGCTGGTGGGGTCCCTAAACTCTGCCAGCTGAAGATTTCCTCCTACTACTTGAGCAGCCAGCACTCTTCCAAATGGCAGCCGGCAGCACTTGCCTCAAACTGATGCTGCTGCCAGCAGGCTATGCATGCTCAGTGCTTTTGCATGTGTGAAAACTAAGCATGTGCAGAAGGGCCGGTCTTAGCGTCAGCTCAAGGCAAGTGCTGCTGGCTGACATTTGGAAGAGTACTGGCTGCCCAAGGACAGAAAATCTTCAGCTGGCAAGGTTTGGGAATACCCACCAGCCATAGCAAGAGTGTCACAATTTTGGGTGGGCCTGAGTCCAAAGTGGGTGGGCCTTGGCCCACCTGTGGCTACGCCACTGTTTTGTACCCCTGGACATTTTAACAGGGTGGATTAGGATTCCTTGGGTTAGTAGAAGTCAGCTATTGTTGGGGTTGGAATGGTAGAGGGTGGGATGGGGAAGGGTTGTTATAGTTGCTCGTTATTATTGTTTTCTATTTGTGATTTATAAACAGTTGCACAGCATATTGTTCCTTTTTATACTTTAATAAAGATTTAAATATAAAATCATAAGTGTTCAAGGCTTCTGCAGGTGAGAACAGAGCTCATGGGGATGGGGCAGGGACAGAACCTGCAGGGTTGGAGACAGGGCCTGCGGGGACGGTACAGGGATGGAGACAAAGCCTGCTGAGATGGAGTGGGGATGGAGACAGAACCCATGGGGATGGGGCGGGGGCAGGGACGGGGTCAAACTTTGTCCCCGTTTCATTCTCTAGTCTTCATGCAATATTTCACAGTCTGCATGTGTTTGAACAACCTGGAATAGTTTTGTATCATCTGCAAATTTAATTACCTCACTCATTGTTCCAATTTCCATATCATTTATAAATATGTTAAATAGTACCAGTACTGAACCCTGTGGCACTCCACTGTTCACCCTCCTCCATTGAAAGAAATGTCCATTTAACCCTACCTTCTGTTTTCTGTCCAATAACCAATTCCTAATCCACACCAGAACCTTACTATCCCACGACTCTTTAACTTTTTAAGTATTCTGTCATGAGGAACTTTATCAAAAGCTTTTTGAAAATCTAGGTATACTACATCAACCAGCCCACCTTTATCCATATGTTTATTCAAGCCTTCAAAAAAACTGAAGCAAATTGGTGAGGCTAGACTTCCCTTGGCTGAACTCATGCCGACTCTGTCTCATTAAACCATGTTTGTCTATATGTTCCATAACTGTATTCTTTATAATAGTTTCCACTATTTTTCCCCTCACTGACGTCAGGCTTACCGGTCTGTAATTTCCCGGATCACCCCTGGAACCCTTTTCAGAAATCAGTGTCATATTGGCCACCCTCCACTCTTCAGATACTATGGATGATTTTAACAACAGGTTACATGTTATTAACAGCAGATCAGCAATTTCATGCTTGAGTTCTTTGAGTACCATTGGATGTATGTCATCCGGTCCAGGTGATTTACTACTTTTTAATTTGTCAGTTTGGCTCAGTACATCTTCCAGGTTCACTGAGATTTCTTTCAGTTCCTCCTCATCATCACCCTTGAAAACCATTTCTGATATAAGCAGATCTCTTACATCTTTTTCCGTAAAGACCGAACCAAAGAATTCATTCAATTTCTCTGCTATGGCCTTGTCCTCCCTGAGTGACCCTTTTGCTCCTTCATATCTAAGGGTCCCAGGTTTCCCTCACAGGCTTTCTGCTTCTGATGTACCTGAAAAGGTTATTACTGTGAGTTTTAGCCTATGCGGCAAGTTTCTCTTCATAGTCCCTTTTAGCCTTCTTTATTAATGCTTTGCATCTAACTTGCCAGTGCTTGCGTTGCTTCTTATTTTCTTAATTTGGGTCCTTTTTCCATTCTTTGAAGGACAATATTTTGGCTGTAATAGCCTCTTTTGCTTCATCTTTTAACCATGCTGGCTGTCATTTTTTCTTCTTTCCACCTTTGCAAATATGTGGAATGCATCTGGTCTGGGCTTTCAAGATGGTATTTTTGAATAACGTCCATGCCTGATTTAGGGGTCAGTTTACTAAGCATTGCCGACACAGCCCATTCAAAGTGAATGGACTGTGTCAGCATTAGCGCACAGCCAGCTGTGCTACCGGCTTAGTAAAACCCCAGCGTTAGTGTCCTTACCTTAGCAGCCGATTCTTTTAGCTTCTTTTTAACCATTTTCCTCATTTTATTATAGTTGCCCTTTCGAAAATTAAATGTAGCTATAGTAGATTTCCTGAAGCAACAGTAGATTGTGAGAGAGAGATTCTGTGACAGAAAATGTTTGGAAGGGAGCAGAGGGGAAAGAGCCTAAAATTGAAGACACAGGGGAAGAAACAGAAAGAAGGAATGGATGGGATGCTATAGGGAAGAATAGGATGTGGAGAAGTTTAGAGAAGGGAAATTAAGACTGAATGGGAGGAGATACAATTCTGTGGAGACAGAGAGAGAGAAGTCAAAGGGAATCATTGTTTTACTTACTTTTACTGTTGTACACAAGGTAGTTGCTCATGGAGGGGCATAATCGAAAGGGGTGCCCAAGTTTTCCTGAGGACTTCCTCACAGGATGTCCCGGCAAAGGGGTGGGGAAACCCGTATTATCGAAACAAGATGGATGTCTATCTTTCATTTCGATAATACGGTCGGGGACGCCCAAATCTTGACATTTAGGTCATCCCTAGAGATGGTCATCCTTAGACTTGGTCGTTTCTGATTTTCAGCGATAATGGAAACTAAGGACGCCCATCTCAGAAACGACCAAATGCAAGCCATTTGGTCATGGGAAGAGCCAGCATTTGTAGTGCCTTGCCAGGACACCAACCGGGCACCCTAGGGGGCACTGCAGTGGACTTCACAAATTGCTGCCAGGTACATAGCTCCCTTACCTTGTGTGCTGAGCCCCCCAACCCCCCCAAAACCCACTCCCCACAACTGTACACCACTATCATAGCCCTTACGGGTGAAGGGGGGCACCTACATGTGGGTACAGTGGGTTTCTGGTGAGTGTTGGAGGGCTCACAATTACCACCACAAGTGTAACAGGTGGGGGGGATGGGTCTGGGTCCACCTGCCTAAAGTGCACTGCACCCACTAAAACTGCTCCAGGGACCTGCATACTGCTGCGATGGAGCTGAGTATGATATTTGAGGCTGGCATAGAGGTTGGCACAAAATATTTTTAAACTATTTTTTGAGGGTTGGGAGGGGGTTGGTGACCACTGGGGGAGTAAGGGGAGGTCATCCCCGATTCCCTCCGGTGGTCATCTGGTCAGTTCGGGCACCTTTTCGTAGCTTGGTCGTAACAAAAAAAGGACCAAGTAAAGTCGTCCAAGTACTCGTCAGGGACGCCCTTTTTTTCGATTATGGGTCGAGGACGCCCATGTGTTAGGCAAGCCCAAGTCCCGCCTTCGCTACGCCTCTAACACATCCCTGGGAACTTTGGTCATCCCCACGATGGAAGCAGATGGGGACGCCCAAAATCGACTTTCAATTATGTCGATTTTGGCGACCCTGTGAGAAGGACGCCCATCTTCCGATTTTTGTCGGAAGATGGGCGTCCTTCTCTTTCGAAAATAAGCTTGACAGTCTTGTAACTTTTCCGTAGTATGTCCACATGTGTGGAATACACTGCCATTTGAATTAGGATGTGAGATAGCTTTTCTCACATTTCAGAAGAACATTCTTGAGAAGTCTACAAATCAATACATGAAATGGAATGAGACTGAAGAGTAGTGAAGAAACATGAAAAGCACATGAGAAAACAGAGACAAATGAAAGTTAAAAAAAAAAAGCACCCCTAGGTGGAAGAAAGAGGCACAAACAGGAGCGAAAAAGGATAGATAAAAGGAAGTGAGAAAAAAGAACTGAAAAGCAAAATAAAAAATGGAAAGAGGGAATAATAAAAATAGTTCTGGCTCTACCCTGTACCTGAACTGTTTGCAACCTCAGAAGTATATTAAATCCTCATTAAATATTATTCTATAATGATTACAGAATTGTCCTGGCTACATGAAGTTCAATAATGCAGTCAGAAGATAATAATTCAAGAGATGGAGAGTAGCATGTGACAATACAGGGTAAAGGAACTTCCAAAAGTCAAGTAATTCCTATTGCAAAGATCACATGGGTATCTACAATTCCTATAAAACATTCATGCATACTTAGCAGAAGAGCAGAAATCCCTCAACAACTTTGGCTGGCTTCTGAGATATTTGTGAAAGTCTTTGCATGACATGCTTAAGGTTGAACTGCAAGAACAAAATTCATTAGACAGATTTAACCAGCAGAGAAACAGAGAAGAGATTAGCAATGCCTTTCTCTCTCTTTAGCACCCCATGTGTCAAGACTGACTAAATTGTGTTGGTCATAGGCACATAAAAAAGGATATATTCCTAAAAATTGAAAAAACCTGAAGGACATATCTGAAGAAGTCCAAAAGGAGGACATGTCCTCTTAAAAGAGCACGTACAGTAACCCTAGTTGCAGCATCACTGAATTTCACCTTTCATGTACATCAAAAGCTACTATTGCATCCTGGAAAGAGGTCTTGTATTGGCACAGCTCCTAAATTTATCACATACTTTCATGTGCCCAGGGCTGACCCAACCACTAGGCTGACCAGGCATTCACCTAGGAAGGCACAATTTTGGGGCAGCACCAATGCGACAGCATAGCTGTGGAAGATTTATTGCTGCTAGTATGTGGCATTGAGCATCCCCATCCCCTCTGAACTTTCTTTTTTAAGAAGTGTAGGACCCAGGGGGGCTTAAGCATACACAATGCTCAACATCCAATGCTAACCACAATGAGTATTGCGTAAGCATGCTGACTGCCACATCAGTGCCACCTCAGAGAGAATAAGGAAGGGAAGCTGCAGAACACCATGGGGTAGTGAAGAGGGGAGGGAAGGGGAGATGCTGAACACTGAGGGAGTTTATATATGCTCTGTATGAGTGTTGTTATAAGCATTTTGTATTATGTTTTATGTTATTGTTACCTATCTAGAATGGCAGATAGTACAAGCTATATATATATATATATATATATATATATATATATATATATATATATATATATATATATATATATATATATATATAAAATAGTGAAGAAGAAAGATGCTGGACACCATGGGGGAGGAGGAAACAGGGAAGGAGCTAGATGCTGGACACCATGGGGGGGAGGAAGAAACAGGGAAGGAGATAGATGCTGGACACCCATGGGAGCTAGGAAAAGGAAGACACTGGACTACAGAGGAGTAGAGAAGGGAAGGAGAGATGCTGGACATGAAGGGGTGGGGGCCTTGAGCTACCCTGGATTGTAGGGGCATATGAATGAAGGTTTGCCTAGGGTATCAGATATCTTTGGGTTGACCTTGCATATGCCATAAAATATAGATACATGTTGACAAATATAATATTGTAAAATTGAAAATATACTTTGCATGAGACATCAATGCTCCTGAATTGAAGCAAGTAGATTACAGGACCTCTGACTGGAGGAGGGAAGGAAAGGTGGAAGGTTATGTCAATCAAATTTGATCAAGCTTTCAGATGAAGTGACCAGTACAGTAAATAGGGAAGTTCAGTACAAGCAGTCTATATGGACTTCAAAAAATGCTTTTCACAATGTTCTATACAGAAGATTGGTAAACCAACTCGCTAATTAGGAGAATAGAATAGAAAGCGAAGAACTGGCTAAGCAACAGAACTCAGGGAGTGAAAGTCAATGAAATCTATGCCATTGAAGGTAAATGATCAGCGAGGCGCCTCAGGGCTTGGTGATAGAAATCAGTCATTTTCAACATTCTTGGAGTCAATGAACAATATGTTTAAGAACATAAGCGTTGCCATAGTGGTTCCTCGCCTGTCAGCTGTGGCTGGGTTCTCCTGATGAGAGTCCTATTTAAGAACAGAATACTGTCATCAGTTTGCTTCGGCTTCTACTTTGGTGGAGTTTGTGGTGTTTCGCAGATTTGATCATTGCCTGAATCCTGACCACCTCTTTGTTTGCTGTCTGCCTTGACCATTGCCTGAATCCTGACTACTTCTTTGTTTGCTGCCTGCCTTGACCATTGCCTGACTCTGGACCACCTCTTTGTTTGCTGCCTGCCTCGACTTTTGCCTGTCGTCTGACCACTACCGGTTGGAGTTCGGAAGTCCTGTCGGCCCCCGGTCCTGGGGGCTCAACCCCCGGGGGAAGGGGTTGCTCCAGGTGAAGTCTCGGGATTGTTCGGCAGTCCTGCGGAGCTCAGGTCTGAGCTTGTCTCATCTGTGCTTCGCTGGGCACAGGGACTTGCAGCATAACACACTAATAGGCACAAGAAGCCTCAGATTAGACTTTTTAAATTTAGCCATTTCAAAGACATCTCTATCAGTACAAACAGAAAGAAAGGAAGCACAAAGACATAAGCTATACAGGGTTGAGCTCCCCTCAGTCCAGAAGATGTGCTGTGAGAAGACTTCCAGAGAGGGAGAGATCTTTATTTGTAATAATTTACTGGGAAATTCTTTTAAAACTTGGGGAAAGTTAGACTTAGAATTAAATAGGTAACCTGAGAACTTTATTTTAAGCTGATGACTTCACTTAGGAAAGGAGTCTAATGAATAGTTTTTCTTAGCATATAAATTCTCTGTAACAGTTCCACAGGCTAGCATTTAAGGGGGCTGAAATTAATAAACCTAATGAAGGGTCAGATTTGAAAGAGTTTTCCAGGAACTGAACCTCAGCCTCATAGACTAAGGACAGGAGATGTGCAGGCCATGGACTGCATATCTATTATCTGAGCTCCCAGAATGTGACCACTAGATGCAGAAAGATCCCCCCTCCCCTTACAAACACCTCCAAAGGAGCCTATTGGACCAGTAAGAGGTGTCTCTTATCAATGGCAGTAAATAAGGAAGAATGATAACCAAAACATGATTTAGATGATCCCACATCCGTTTGTATATGTTTAGTAAATAAGGAAGTCCAGTCAGACATACATTGCTGGTTCAACGGTTTTTGGTGGGTCTGACCCTGCATATACTGCTATCCTAGCTCCATGCACTCCTTCAGTGCAAGTTCTTCCCTACTTGGTTCATGCTTGATTCCTGCTGTACCCTTGCTTCCTATCTCATGCCTGGTTGTTGCACATTTAGTTCCCACTCTACCTGGGATTATTGTTCCATGCCTTATTCCTGTTCCATGTCTGGTTCCTGGTTCTGCCTTGCTCTGGACCTAGCCTCTCTATCTAGTTAAGTCAATTGGGGGAATAAAATAGGAGAAAACTGGTAATAGGCACAAATGGTGCTAAATTCTCACCGTGGTTCCAATTAAACTGAAAAGCCCAAAGGAGCAGGTGGAAACTACCAGGTCAAACTTCCATCCCTCCTAGAAATGGCCTTGTGTGTTAAAGCAGTGCTTAGATTTCTGCAAAGAGCATCTACATTCTGCTTCTTGGCTGTTTATTTTAAGTTAGAGAAATGTTTAATAAGTTGATGACTGAGCTCATATACTGCCTATGGCATAAAGTCTTACCAAAACAAATACTATAATTTCCTGGTACTGCTTGTGACTAGCCTCTGTTTTTCCATATAGAAAAATAAACAAACAACTGAATAAAGTCTGTTCATCATCTTTGTAAACATCCTTAACTGAGGTGTCTCTTTGTACAGAGCAAACCTATTCCAAGGATCTTCCAAAAAGCATATACTTATGTGTGCAGACTGCATTTATCTCAGCCACTAAAAACATATAATTTGGTAAATCACTAATGTTTGATATTATTTTAATAAACAATCTGGCCAGGTGGGAGAGACCCTGCTATTTTGGAGCCAATCATTCGCATCCCAGAACTAGTTGTTTAGTCTTTCTGTAATATGGTTTCAATTTCAGTATACATCATCTAACAAAAGTCATACTTTAGATGTTCTAAATATGCAGAGGAGTAAATAAGTGTATCTTAATGTACTTAAGATATAGAAATGGGCAGGTGCAATATATATTGAAGAGGGCAGTACTTTCTAATACTCACCTGGAAAGAGAACTGGGTGTTCAGAATAAACAGGGATGTAGCACATTTTCCCCGGGATTCTATATACGGCGCCTTAATTTCTACGCAGAAATCGAAGCTTATTCTACAACAATGCATGTAACTTAATTGGTTCACTAGCTAATCAGCGCTGTTAATTAGATGTTAACAAGAAATTATGAGCACTAATTGGCATTAAGATTTATGCAGATGTCTGTTCGGTTCCTTTTAAAGAAAATGCAGTAAAAGTTTTATATAGGTGGTATTTGACTCCTGTTCATTTACATCATATGCTTAAGGCAGTTTCACCTTTATGCTGGAGGGGTTGTGGCCAGAGGGGTACCATGGGTCATCTCTGGTGGACCTGTACTAAGGTATGAGCATTCTGGAAGGCTGTCCAATATAGACTCCAGAAATGGCTTTCAAAATCTATTAAGTGGTCCCCAGAATTTTTCTTGTTTCCAGGTACTCCTCCAGGTCTAACCACATCCCAGGGTGTTTTGGTTTGTCATGCTATTTCAGCTGCTAGGGTTACGCTAGCTGCTCATTGGAAGTCTCCTCAAGTTCCTTCCTTGATTTCATGGTTGAATAAGCTGTGGCATATTTGTGAAATGGAGATGTTGTGGGCTAGAAGACATCACACTTTGATAAAGTGGGAGGCTATTTGGGTGCCTTTTATAACTCACTGTTCGTTTTCAGTTTCTGGAGATTGAATGGGCTGAGAGGGAGAGGATGGTTTTTTTTTTTGGGGGGGGGGAATGGGTTAGGGAGTATTTTAATAAAACTAAATTACAAAGTATAGAAGTTGTTCTTAAGCTGTACTTGGATATTTCTCAGAGATTTTTAATGATGTTCTGTAATGCAAGTACATGATGATGTATTTCATTGGACATCTGTCTTTGTGTTATCTCTGAATATTTAATAAATACTTCTTTAAATTTCAAAAAATGATTTATGCACACAACTCAATAAACATATTTTGTAACGTGGTGCACCTAAATTTTAAGTCTCATAGTTGGAAAGGGGTGTGACCATGGGTGGGGCATTGGAGTTTCTAAAATCTGTTATAGCATACAGCTGCTCTGTGCTTAATTTAGGCGTTGGGATTTATGCCAAGTAAAACATGGTATAAATGGCTACGACTACATTCTGGTCACGTGGAGAAGTACTCAACATTATTTTATATACCACGTGAAAATTTAAATCTATTCTGTAAAATTTAGGTGTACTTTATAGAATACGCCTAGGCGTATTTTTTTACGTAGAATTTTCAAGAGCTATATATAGAATCCAGCCCTTTGAGGGTAATTTTATAAGGAGGCGCCTAGTTTCAGATGCTAAAAACATGTGTGTAAAGCAGTACTGCAATCATTTATGTATATAAAAGGGTTCTTATCCTCTAGTTGTGATTTTATAAGTACGCATGTAGAATCGATGGAATGTACAGTACTTTGCAAGAGGGCATACACATGGGTGAAGTTTGAGTGGAGCACACAATTACGCAGGTAGATTTGCACATTTTTTTTAGAAATCTAGGGGCGGGCATTTACACCAACTCTAGGAAAGGTGTAAAAGTCCTCACCTGCAATATAGGCATGGGATCTATTACATATTATTTGTTACATTTGTATCCCACATATTCCCACCTATTTGCAGGCTCAATGTGGCTTACATGGTACCGTAAAGGCGTTCGTCCAGTCCGGTAAAGAACAAATACAGTGTGATATGTGGTAGGATAAGGTTCATGTGTTACAGACACATTTGGGAATCATAGGAATAGGTTCAAGTGTTACAGACACATTTGGAAACTTAAAGAGGAAGAGTTATGTTATGTCCATTGTGAGCTTTGGTTTCATTATGTAGCAGGATCCAGGCGTTTAAGTTGGATCCATATGCTAGTATTTTATTGAAAAAACGAGTATTATAAAATAGTACCTAAGTAGGTGCCGCCTTATAAAATTGCCCTCAATGAGACAACAAAACAGAGAAAAACTACAAATGGCACTTCATACCCTAGAAGAAGAAGTATGTTATTTGCAATAGCCTATATTGTTTTCCACTATAACATGTGACACACTATTTGCAGAGCTTTCTCTAATACAAATAACATTTCAGATGTACTTTTCCACATGTAAAATTTTATTTAAATCAATAATAAGCTGCTATAATGCAAAGCAGCTCACTAATATTAGTATGTAGTAAATTTACATGTGAAATTTGCAACACATTTCTTGCAAAAAAAAATTTAGTTGAGTTCCCAATTTGCAATTTAATAGAATAAGCCAATCAGTGGCAATAATTGGCTTTTTAACAAGCAATAATTGGCACTAATTAGATTTAATTGGGTCCTATGCACGTAAAAAAGGGTGGTGCAGAAATTGGAGTGTTATGGACATTTTGGGGAAGACCGGGGGTGTGATTTTGAATTATGTGCCTAATTATAGAATAATGGTACTTCACGGATAAATTTAGGTGCAGGCTTTTGCACCCCATTTTCATTGGTGCAAATGGCGGTGCTTAAATTTACGCATGACCTCTCCATTTAAGCGTTAATTCTATAAACCATGCTGAACTTTAGCCTCTGCTTATAGAATACCAATTAAGTGTTTTTATGTGCCATATAGAGAATCTAGCCCTTAACGCATGGTAATTGCAGGAAGCACTCCACACCCATTCTCTGCTCAGTAATGCCTCCTAAACAAAAACTCCATTAAGACGTGACTTGCTACAAACTAATGGAGTTTATAACACAAAGACAGGTTAGTGTGTCCTTGCATTAGCTGCTACAGCAGGTTAAACTGCACATAAACAGCTAACACAGCTTAGTAAAAGAGCTATCTCAAATAAAAACATTTTAGGGTGTAAAGTGTCATTTGTAAAATGTTTGGGGTTTTTTTACAACACCTCAATGAGAAAAGTTTCACAGCAAACTTCTGTTTGCTTTTTTCTTTTTTTTTTTCTGGAGGACACCTTTGTGTATAAATCCCCATAGAAAAATAGCATGTAAAAATGCTTGATTGCTACATGCAAAACAGCCCTTCTTAGTATATCAGCCGCAAAGTACTTTTTCATACACAGAACATGTGCCAAAATTGTCTACGTTTCTAATAATAAAGGAGACAGAAGATCTTAAATCTACTAAAAGATAATCCACCCTTAGTCTCCTCACTATTCCTCCTTCAGTTCTAAATTCTGGCTCTCGCCTGATTTTCCTCCTGGCATCTCTTCTCACAGCTTTTCCTGATCCTCTTCCCACCTGACCAGAATGAATAGACAGATGCAGAAATGTTAGCATAAATCAGGGACGCTAACTGGGTAACACAGTAATAATGGGTGATTTCAATTACCCAGATATTGACTGGATAAATGTAACATTAGGGTGTGCTAGGGAGGTAACGTTCCTTGATGAAATCAAGGACTGCTTTATGGTTCAGCTGTTCAGGAACCAGAAAGAAGGGGAGCAATTCTAGACCTAGTTCTTAGTGGAGCACATGGTCTGGTTGATAACAGTGATCATAGCATGATCAGATTTGATATAATAATTGGAGTAAGTACACACAGGAAATCCAATATGTTAGCATATAACTTTTAAAAAGAAAACTATGATAAAATGAGGACAATGGTTAAAAAATAAATCAGTGGAGCAGCTGCACAGGCCAAAAATTTGCATTAGGTGTGGATGTTATTCAAAAATACCATCCTGGAAGCCAGATCAGATTCCACCTATTAAAAAAGATGGAAAGAAGGCCAAATGACAGTAAGCATGATTAAAAAATTAGGTGAAGGAAGCTATTATAGTTAAAACAGCATTCTTTAAAAAATGGAAGAATGATCTGACTGAAGATAATAGGAAACAGCATAAGGATTGGCAAGTCAAATGCAAAGTGCTGATAAGGAAGGCAAAGAGACACTAACCTTGGGGTCATCTTCGACTCCTCCCTCTCCTTTGCTTCACATATTCAACAGACTGCTAAAACCTGTCGTTTCTTCCTCTATAACATCAACAAAATTCACCCTTTCCTTTCTGAGTATAGGAGTGTGGTAGCCGTGTTAGTCCACTCTTAAGGTTATCAATAGAAATCAAACAAAATAAAACATGGAAAAGAAAATAAGATGATACCTTTTTTATTGGACATAACGTAATACATTTCTTGATTAGCTTTCGAAGGTTGCCCTTCTTCGTCAGATGGGAAATAAGCAAATGTGCTAGCTGACAGTGTATATAAGTGAAAACATTCAAGCATTACTATGACAGTCTGACAGGGTGGGAGGATGGGGGTGGGTAGGAGGTATGTATGGGGACATCAAAGCATATCATTGATATTCTAACAGGATGGGTGTGGATAGGTGAGGGGTGGGGTGATCAACAGAGACATACAGCTTTATGGTTTATAATGGGCCCATCCTCCCACCCTGTCAGACTGTCATAGTAATTCTTGAATGTTTTCACTTATATACACTGTCAGCTAGCACATTTACTTATTTCCGATCTGACGAAGAAGGGCAACCTTCAAAAGCTAATCAAGAAATGTATTGTTATGTCCAATAAAAAAGGTATCATCTTATTTTCTTTTCCATGTTTTATTTTGTTTGATTTCTATTGATAACTTTCTGAGTATGCAACCAGAACCCTCATCCACACTCTTATCACCTCCCGCTTAGACTACTGCAACTTGCTTCTCACAGGTCTCCACTGAGCCATCTCTCTCCTCTTCAATCTGTTCAAAATTCTGCTGCACGACTAATATTCTGCCAGTGTCGTTATGCTCATATTAGCCCTCTCCTCAAGTCACTTAATTGGCTCCCTATCCGTTTCCGCATTCAGTTCAAACTCCTCTTACTGACTTACAAATGCATTCACTCTGCAGCTCCTCAATACCTCTCCACTCTCATCTCTCCCTACACTTCTCCCCGGGAAGGCAAATCTCTCTTATCTGCACCCTTCTCCTCTACTGCTAACTCCAGACTCCGTTCCTTCTATCTTGCTGCACCGTATGCCTGGAATAAACTTCCTGAGCCGGTACGCCAAGACTCATCTCTTGCCATCTTCAAATCTAGGCTAAAAACCCACCTCTTCGATGCTGCTTTTAACTCCTAAACCTAAACCTTCAACTGTCCCCTATCCCTGATATGTCCTGTTTGTCCTAACCCTTATCCCTTACTTGTCCTGTCTGTCTGTCATAATTAGATTGTAAGCTCTATTGAGCAGGGACTGTCTCTCCATTTTCAAGTGTGAAGCGCTGCGTACGTCCGGTAGCGCTATAGAAATGATAAGTAGTAGTAGTAGTACTATGAAAAGAAGATTGCATTGGAGGCAAAACCGTATAGGCTTGCTGTTCCTCTTGTTTTTGTTTACTTTCCTTGTGTAATGATCAGTTGCCATATTTATAGCAGTTTTCAGCTTGTACCACTGCGCTTCCACTTCTGCAATGCCTACCCCTGCCATCAGCTCCTTCTTCAGATATTCTCCCATTTTATCAAAATCAGTACATCTGAAATCCAGTACTTTGAGTTTTGTGCGTCCGCATTCCGCTTTTGCTCTTATATCAAACCATATCGTGTGATGATCACTATTACCTAGGTGGGCACCCACACAAACATTGGAAACACTTCCTCCATTTGTGAGCACTAGATCCAGTGTTGACCCTTCCCTCGTGGGTTCTGTCACCATTTGTTTGAAAAAGGCACTTTGACAGGCATCTACGATCTCTCTACTTCTTTCTGATTCTGCTGATGAGACGTTTCCAATCCACATCAGGCAACTTGAAATCTCGCAACAATAGTGCCTCCCCTTTCATACCAAGCCTATGAATTTCTTCTATCAGATCCTCGTCCAGCTTCTCCATTTGTGCTGGAGGTCTATAGATAAACTCTCTTAAATTGGCAAAAAATTTTAGCTTCAACTATATGTTGTCAACAGTAATTCACAAATAAAATTGAGCTTAGTATAAACCGCTTATGGAATGAAAAGCAAAGACCTCAGCTGTGCCGCTCGATGGGATGAAGTTATACCATCAAGACTTGTGCACTGGCGTCATCATTGGTCTTTTATATCTTATTGTACGTATATTGCTATTTTATGAATTAATTTATTCAGAAATTCTTGAAATACTTTGTTAACTTACCTTACATTTAGCCAGACACCTGGCATCTATATTGTGATCGGGCTCTGTGATTGGTGGGATAGATCAGCTGATTAATTTATAACAGTTATTTAGATGCCGGCACCAGTTTTGCTGAGGAATAGTAGTCGGCAGGAGGTGTCTGGCTAAATGTAAGGTAAGGAAGCCTCAGAAGGTTTAAGGGGCTTTTATTGTTTTAGCATATGCATATGTACAAATACACACACATTATTATTATTTTTGTAGAGGGTTCATCCTTGAAGCAGTTGCAAAACATGAACCATGTTGGACAATATACCCCTGGGCCAACAAAAAAGATAAGTTATCAAAGTATTTCAAGAATTTCTGAATAAATAGATTCATAAATTATTGATTTACATATAATAAGGTATAAAAGACCGATGACGATGCTGGTACATAAGTCTTGATGGTATAACTTTATTCCCTTTGAGCGGCACAACTGAGGTCTTTGCATTTCATTCCATAAGCAGTTTATACTAAGCTCAGCTTTATTTGTGAATGACTGGAGGTCTATAGATAACACCCATGTGGATACAAGTTCCATCTTCTTTTCCCAGGACAATCCATATAGCCTCTTCCTTTCCCCAGGTTCCTTGCATTTCAGCCACTCTGATATTGTTTTTCACGTACAACACCACTCCTCCACCTCTTCAGCACTCCCAATCCTTCCGAAAAAGATTATATCCTGGTATGGTCGCATCGCATTCATGGGAATCATTGAACCATGTCTCTGTAATAGCAACAATATCCAAGTTTTCTTCAAACATCAGGGCTTGCATATCATGAAGCTTTTTATTTAGACTACGAGCATTTCTGCACATTGATTTCCATGTGAGTTTGGATGGTTTTCTATGCTTACATGCAGAGCCGTAGCGAGGGGAGCTGACACCTGGGGCAGTTCGCCACTGCGCACACCCCCCCCCCCCCGGGTGCAGCATGGCGCACCCTCCTCCCGCTGGAGCGCACCCCCCCCCGGAGCGCATACCTCCCCCCCCCCACTGGAGCGCATACCTGCGGCGAGGGACGGGCGGGAGTAACCTGTTCCGGGGCAGAGAGGGCAGTGCACCAGCGCGGAGCCGACACCCCCCAGCGGCGTGCACCCGGGGCGGACCGCCCCGCCCCCCTTCCTACGCCACTGCTTACATGACCTTTGCCTCTGCCATCATGTTTATTTCTGAGCGTGACTTTCTGAGTTCCCTTGTTACCCCCACCCTCTAGTTTAAATGTCTAGAAACATACTATCTGAATTTGTTTCCAAGGATCCTTTTTTCTGTCACTGAAAGATGTAGCCCATCATTACAGTACAGCCTGTTATTTTTCCATGTACTACCCCATCCTCTTATGTATCTAAGACCTTCCTTTTTACACCAAGCTTTGAGCCACTTATTGGTTTCCTCTGTTTTACATAGTCTTTCCTCTCCCTTCCCATATGTAAGAATTACTTCAGAAAAAGCTGCAGTCCGAACCTAAGACTTGAGTCCCTACCCAAGCTTCTGAAACGCTCTCTGTGCTCTAAACTTGCTATGGTTGGCCAGGTCATTTGTCCCCAGATGGATTACAACATCAGTATTACATAGTAACATAGTAAATGACGGCAGAAAAAGACCTGCATGGTCCATCCAGTCTGCCCAACAAGTCAAACTCATATGTGCTACTTTTTGTGTATACCCTACTTTGATTTGTACCTGTCCTCTTCAGGGCACAGACCGTATAAGTCTGTCCAGCACTATCCCCGCCTCCCAACCACCAGCCCCGCCTCCCACCACTGGCTCTGGCACAGACCGTATAAGTCTGCCCAGCACTATCCTCGCCTCCTACCACCGGCTGGCTCTGCCACCCAATCTCGGCTAAGCTCCTTAGGATCCATTCCTTCTGAATAGGATTCCTTTATGTTTATCCCACGCGTGTTTAAATTCTGTTACCGTTTTCATTTCCACCACCTCCCGCGGGAGGGCATTCCAAGCATCCACTACTCTCTCTCCGTGAAAAAATACTTCCTGACATTTTTCTTCAGTCTGCCCCCCTTCAATCTCATTTCATGTCCTCTCGTTCTACCGCCTTTGCACCTCCGGAAAAGGTTCGTTTGCAGATTAATACTTTTCAAATATTTGAACGTCTGTATCATATCACACCTGTTTCTCCTTTCTTCCAGAGTATACATGTTTAGGTCATCAAGTCTCTCCTCATACGTCTTGTAACGCAAATCCCTTACCAGTCTCGTAGCTTTTCTTTGCACCGCTTCAATTCTTTTTACATCCTTCGCATAGAATCCTTACTCTCTTCTCGGATCACGATCAGTATTTGGTTGGCACTTCTGGTGGCTGAGGATCCTGCAAGGCATTTCACTAAGTTGGGTCCTATAGCCAAATGAGGTTTCTATATTGTTTTCTTAATTGGTCCTGTTTAGTTCATTTTTGGGTTTTATTGAATAAATATGAATAAATAACTTTTCATTTTGTATATTTATTGTGTTATTCATTGGGTGATATACCCTTCACACTTGTGTTTGGGCTATTTCACAATGTGTCTGGTACTGGAGGGAGTTTGTGTTGTTACTGAGATAACACCAGAATAAAAATATTTTTTGTATGACGTTGTATGATGAAAAGTCTTAGTTCTGTACTGCACCCATTATTGGGAGAGAGGGGAGAGTTTCTATGCATGCAGAGTATGTGTTTACTTTCAAGTTCATGATGATCATGTGATATTTAAGTATCATCCATCAGGTGTGCCCCAGTGGAAAAAAGGTTGAAAACCATTGCCCTGCAGGGATCTTTCAGGTGATCTTTTATGCCCAAGGAAGAATAAACAAAACATGCGGCATCCTCTGAATCAGTGCTTCTCAAGCATTTTTTTAAATTATTTTGTTGCATGCTTTCAGTATTGCTCAATCCTTTTAGCACATCAACAAAAGATTTCTGGTACCTGAATCTGGGGCACTTGTTCCTTGTAATACTAATAATGAGAAAACATTTCATTTTGGTGTATTGGGATGAGGGAATCTGGTGAGTTATACAGTATAGACATGGAAAATTATATCAAGCTGCTCTCAGGTATACTTAAAAGAACTATAAATGAACATTTTTTAAGTTGGATTAAAACAAAATACTGTTGGACCCAATACAAAAGGTTTTGTGCTACATATTTAGAATTAATCATACATGAGAAAGAAATCCAATAGGTAGGAAGGATGCATGAAGTTTGATAACTTTTTTCCCTGCATACTGTGATAACATGATCGACGGACAGGCATGGAAACCTCACAGGCAGAATTCAATATTAAATCAAAAGAAAACTTTATTGATGAAAAATAATTAAAACAAGACAGTCTGTTCTTCTCACAGGCTCACTTTCTCCTTAGCAACAATCACAATTACTTCCTTCTCTCTTAACACTTCTAGCTTCTTCAATACAGTTCCAGTTACTCATAAATCCAGGCCTGGCTCCAACTAGGACATTCAGGACCTGGGTCTTCTCAGATAACTAAAGGAACTCTTTTACCTTTGCAGTCTTCTGTTCCTTCTCATGAAGTCCCTGGACATCTACAAGGTGCAAAACTTTGAACTAAGGCCACTCCTTACTTCTCTGGAACTCCCCCACAAGTACTGCTGTCCAGCCACACTTTAGGGAGGGTTCATTCCCTTGGAGCCTCCCTCCAGGAGATTTCTGCTCTTGGGATCTCCCTCTCTCTCCTGAAGACCTTTCTATCAGGGTCTCCCTCTCTCACTCCAGGGCATTTATCTACCTCCCGGCCTGAGCCCCAATCCCTCTGACTCAGCCTCTGACATGACAGGTTTAGCGTCACTTACTGGAAGGTGGCTAACCTGCAGCCTCAGGGAGGGAGTGTTGTTAAGGACACATACTGCTATACCACTCACTTCCTCACACTTACCTTTGCTGAATGGGGAAACAAAGGATGTGTTGGGGGTCATCTCTGATTCCTTCGACTCCCAACAGCAGCTCTCTATCATGAACTTTGACACAACATAATCTGGATGCCTCCAGTGGATCTGCTGCAAAAGAGTGAAAAGCAGCACCAGAATTTTAAAGGTTGCCCTCAAAGCCCACCAGCAAGTTGTTTCTCCTTCAGATTTAGGTAGGTGTGAAGCCTCCTATAACACAGGGGCCCAGAAGAACTGGACTAGACAAGACAGGACTTAAACAAAGTAAGGCAGAGATAAGGTACAATAGACAAGTCAATGACTGGATCCAGATGAGGCAAGGAAAGCAAGGCAAAGGGGCAGAACTGGAACCCAGACAGGATAAGGCAAGACTCAGAACTAGATTAAAACTGGGACTGGGACCCAGGCAATACAAGGCATGGCAGAACAAGGCAAGACACAGAACTGGATTAAAACTGGGTCCAAAAGGTAAGACAAGGCAAGGACTGGACTGGACTGGATGAGACCAGCAGGGCTGTAACAGGCAGGACAGAATACAGTCAGGGCAGGGACAGAAGCTAAAAGCAAGTAGGACTAGAACTAGAGCAGAAGACAAACAGGGCAGAAACAAAAGCAAGATTACAGACCAAAGACAAAGCAGGACAGGAGCAGGCTGGGAGTGCAACAAGAACAAACAGAAGCAAGATTATATATAAGGCAGGAACAGAATTTGGCTTGGCAGGGGAACAAGAATCAGGAAAGGAGCTTTTTGCTTGGCAGGAACAGGATCCAGGAACTGGATATGGCAGGAACAGGAACCAGGATTGGAGCTTTGGCTTGGCAGGAACAGGAACCAGGAACAGGACTTAGCTTGACAGGAACCAGGAACAGGAATCAGGAACAGATATCAGGAACAGACTTGACTTGGCATCAGGAACAGACTTGGCTTGGCAGGAACAGGAATCAGGAATGGAACTTGACTGTAGCAGGAACCAGGAACAGAGCTTTGGCTTTAGCAGAAAGCAAGAACAGGGTTTAACTGAAGCAAGGGTCAAGAGCAGGGCTATACTGTAGCAAGAGTCAAGAGCAGGGCTAGATTAAAGCAGAAGTCAGAAAAAAAGTCAAACTGTAACAGAAACCAGGAGCAGGGTTTGGCTATAGCAAGGGCCAAGCTTTCAGAAACAAGGTTCAGAAGCAAGACACAAAGGAATAAGAATTCAGGGACAAGACTCACAGGAACAAAGCCAGGTAGGAATCAAGGCATACAAGGATAAGGCATTTAAGAAAAAGTGTTTGCAAAAGCAAGGCTTTCAGGAACATGGTTCAGAAACAAGGCTTTCAGGTACAAGACTCATAGAAACACAGGGACAAGACTCACAGGAACAAAGCCAGGCAGGAAACAAGGCATACAGGAATAAAGCCAAGCAAGAATTGGATCCAAACAGGAAACACAAAGGGATCCTTTTACTAAGGTGTGCTGAAAATGGCCTGTGGTAGTGTAGGCGTGGGTTTTGGGCATGCGCAAATCCATTTTTCAGCACGGCTGTAAAAAAGGCCTTTAAAAAAATTTTGCCTAAAATGGATGTGCAGCAAAATAAAAATTGGCATGTATCCATTTGGGTCTGAGTTCATGTTCCTGTGTGTCTTGCTTCTGAACCGTTAACTGGGCGGTAATGACCCACGTGCATCAGAAAATAAAAAATATTTTGCTGACGTGTACCAAAAATGAAATTACCGCAAGAGCCATGCAGTATCTGGGTGGTAACTCCAAATTAACACATGTTGGGTGCATGTAGGCACTTACATGGCTTAGTGAAAGGGCCCCAAAGAAAGGGAATAGAGACCTCTTGCAAAGGCAAGGCAAGAGAGTTCCAAGGTGCTTTATAAAGGACTTTGCTGATAATGACACAAATTGGAATGAGGCTTGAATAGACTGTAATGAGGCTTGGATAGCAGGAACACCAGAGTGAGGCTTGGATAGCAGGAACACCAGAGCAAGGCTTGGATAGCAGGAACACCAGGCAGCAGATGCATCAATGCAGGGATAAAGCAGTCCGGAGAAGCCACAGAGCCAGATCACTGGAAAAAGATGAGTCTGGATGCAGGTGCACAGCCACAACCGTGACAATGGGGGAAATTCTATAAAGGTCACCCAAATTTTGGTTCCAAGATACATTGCACAAAGCATTGAGGGCTGGAATATATATAAGGCGCGGCGAGTAGCACATATTAAATTGTGTGCACAGCCAATTTACACATAGAAACATGACGGCAGATAAAGGCCATATGACCCATCCAGTCTGCCCATCCTCTGTAACCCCTAACTGTTCCTTTTCCTAAGCGATCCCACATGCTTATCCCATGCCTTTTTAAATTCTGGAACAGTCCTCGACTCCACAACCTCCATTCCATGCCTCCACCACCCTTTCTGTGAAATAGTACTTCCTTAGATTACTCCTAAGCCTATTGTCATGTCCCCTACCTCAACGCAAGCAGCGTCCTTGGGCTGCGCAGGGTCCCGTCGACACGTACACTTGACTGACACAGCCCTGAGCCATGTGTATGTATTTCTTCTCTGGCTGCAGGCTCCTTAATTGCTATGTTTCCATGCACCTGGCTCTGCTCTCTCTCTCTACCTGGCTTCCAGGCTCCTTGATTGCTTTGTTTCCACCCACCTGGGTCTGCTCTTCCTCTGCCTGGCTTCCCTTGCTTCTCTCCTATTGGTCTTCCGGTTCCTCCTTCCCCTGTTCTTGTCCTATGGCTGTGCCCCTTCTCCCTGCTGATGTCAGACGCCAGCACTTTATCAGCTGAGCTCTCCCTAGACTCCTTGCTTCGGCTTCTACTTTGGCAGGTGTACTTGTTCAGTAGTGTGCTTCTCCTCTACTTTGTTCTTCGTTGCTGACTCTGCCTGTACCTGCATTACTCTTGTGTCTGCTGTCTGCCTCCTGACCTTGCCCGTACCTGGATCACTCTCGTGTTTGCTGCCTGCCTACTGACTCTGCCTGTACCTGGATTACTCTCATGTCTGCTGCCTGCCTACTGACTCTGCCTGTACCTGGATTACTCTCATGTCTGCTGCCTACCTACTGACTCTACCTTTACCTGGATTACTCTCTTGACTTGCTGCCTGCCTACTGACTCTGCATGTACCTGGATCACTCTCTTGCCTGCTGCCTCTCTGGCCATCACGTTCATCACCCCGCTTCCTGCTCCATCTCATAAGCCCTGCAGGCCACCCGCACCTAGGGGCTCAACCTCTGGGGAACGGCGGTCAGCGCAGGTGAAACCCGGGGTTGTCTGGCCACCAAGCAGAACCTGGTCTGAGTACTGGGCTCAGCAGTGCTCTACTTAGTACAAGAACTCACAGGTCTGACACCTATTCCCTCTTCATCATATGCCCCCTCATTCCAGAGCTCTCCTTCAGTTGAAAAAGGCTCTCTTCCTGTACATAAATGCCCTTGAGATATTTAAACATCTCTATCATGTCACTCAAGTGAGTAACGAGCTAATTAGTGCTGATAATTGGCCGATAGCAACCAATTATCAACAATAATTAGCAATAATTGGAATTTATATGTGATTCTTTTTAAGCATATTCTAGGAACAGGTACATGTAAATTCCAATCAATACGTGTAGCTGAAAAGGGGGCATGGCCATGGGAAGAGTGTAGGCGTGTCAGGGGCATCAATCAAATTTACACTCATTGTTATAGAATTTGGGGGAACACGTGTACATTTAGGCATGGATATTTACATGCCTAAATGTACATGTGTTCCCCCGGTCTATATGCTAGTCTATAAACCATGTCTTATTGTAGACACAGTTTGTAGAATAGCGCTACGCACATTATTCCAACGCGCCTACATTTTAAACGCCACTTACAGAATCACTATGTCAATAGCAGATGTAAATGTGTGGGGCTAAAGGCAGCATTTTAGCATGTAACTCAAAAAAGATATAGTAGAATTGGAAAAGGTGCAACGAAGGACGACTAAAATGATAGCGGGGATGGGACGACTTCCCTATGAAGAAAGACTTAGGAGGCTAGGGCTTTTCAGCTTGGAGAAGAGACGGCTGAGGGGAGACATGATAGAGGTATATAAAATATTGAGTGGAGTGGAACAGGTGGATGTGAAGCATCTGTTCATGCTTTCCAAAAATACTAGGACTAGGGGGCATGCGATGAAACTACAGTGTAGTAAATTTAAAACAAATCGGAGAAACTTTTTCTTCACCCAACGCATAATTAAACTCTGGAATTCGTTGCCGGAGAACATGGTGAAGGCGGTTAGCTTAGCAGAGTTTAAAAAAGGGTTAGACGGTTTCCTAAAGGACAAGTCCATAAACCACTACTAAATGGACTTGGGAAAAATCCACAATTCCAGGAATAACATGTATAGAATGTTTGTATCTTTGGGAAGCTTGCCAGGTGCCCTTGGCCTGGATTGGCCGCTGTCGTGGACAGGATGCTGGGCTCGATGGACCCTTGGTCTTTTCCCAGTGTGGCATTACTTATTTACTTATGTACTTATGTATAACTTACAGTATTCTGTAAATTAGGTGCATAAATGTAACACATGCCCATGCACCATGGCCTCTGTGTGCCCTGGTGCTTGGGCATGCTGTGTGTCAGCACCCAGGTGATTGCGTTAATACGATAACCAGGGTCCCAGCACACAGGAGAAGGAGAGTGACTGACATGCAGGAAGGTAAGGTGGCTGGGGGGTGATGGCGGGCCGAGTGGGGGTGGCGGGGTGGTGGCTGCCCCGGGCCCGACTCTGTCTCTTGGCAGCCCTGCCATGCACCTCCCCCTGTGTATGTCTCCTTGTGTTTACATGCTAAGCGAGTTATGCCACTTAGTACCCAACTAGTATTTATGTGCCTAACTCTAAGTTTCACACATAATGATAATATTCTATATTTTACATGCACAATTGGTGTCTAACTTTAGGCAACCAGTACTTTGAAATGCTTTTAAAACAAATAGGAGGAAATATTTTTCACTCAATGAATAGTTAAGCTCTGGAACTCACTGTCGGAGGATGTGGTAACAGCGGTTAGCATATCTGTGTTTTAAAAACATTTGGACAAATTCCTGAAGGAATAGTCTATAGTCTGCTATTGAGATAGACATGGGGATGCCACTGCATGCTCTGGGATTGGTAGCATGGAATGTTGCCGCCAATGCATTTTTTCTAGCAAAAAAGGTGCCGGTACTCAAATGCCTTGCCACCCTTCAGGGGTGGGGTGATCACTGAGGGACCAACCCAAAAATAACCAGGCCCCCTGCAACCAGTCAGAGAATCTATGACAAAGCAGAATTGGTGTATAGAGCCTGAGCTCTTTCATTAAAACTTGGGGACCATGGATCAAATTTAGCAGACAATAGAAAAGGTGCTGGTACTCAATACTCCCAAGTACCCCCTCAAAAAAAGTCCTGGTTGCCGCTATTTGGGTTTCTGCCAGGTACTTGTGACCTGGATTGGCTACTGTTGGAAGCAGGATACTGTTCTGACTCAGTATGGCTGTTCTTATGTTCTAACCAGTTATACAATGAGGGGATAAATACATGGCATTTCTAGTTTGGGTGGAGTGTGGTAGAGTTATGAAATACACATATACTTTGTGCATATATGGATAGAGTACACTAGACTTTAGTCATGTTTTCCCAGACACAGTCACATATTTGTACCTATCTTGGAGCAGTTTCTGTGAGAACCTTTGTGCAGCACTGGGGCTGGTTCTGGAAGTCCATTTTATAAAGGTACATACACACCTATGTTGTATTTATCAAATGGTGAACCACACACTAAGAAAACAACTCTAAGAGAGTGTGGAACGATCCTATACACAACCAAAACACACTCTTCAAAAAGATAATTACATAAACATGTGTATAACCATGAGCTTGGTTCAAACAAAGGCAAATCTTCAAAGGTCATAGAATAAAAATTTAGTTGGGATCTCAGATAAAAGGGTTCTGTGCAGTATGTCTTCCTTCTCAAAGTGGAACTTGTAAACTACTCGTTATATCATACTCATTTAAATCATAGGTCCTGGAACCACTATTTTAGATATAATGTATTTAATTGTTAATAGGATGTACATTTTCCATGCCATTTCATACCATTTAAAACCCCAAATGACAGGGTAACCCCCCCCCCCCCCCCCCCCCCCCCCACACACACACACACACAGTTTCAGGATTTTTTCATTAACAGTTGTCAGGCATGAGCAGCTTTCAAACAGCGACTCTTGGGCTGGAAAACACCTTGTCAGGAGATTCTTTTCCCCCTAGTAGTATCCTGGCTCTAGCCAACCCATTCCTAGCTGTGTCTTGTATTTCTGGTATTTGATTGACCCAGCAAGGGACCAGCCTAGTACAGGCTTGGGTATTTCTGTCCCATGTCTGGGCTTGTTCTCTGTTGCATCAGTCTTGTTTTTTTGTTCAGTTCTGCATTTGATTCCTGTTTTTGCCTTGCTTCCTGATGCTTCAGGATTCCAGCTTCTTGTCATACTCCTTCTTTCCAGTAATCCTTGTTTGCTGTTTTGTGTTGTATGCACTTCTTGGAGTTACAGTGACACTGTACAGCGCTGTGTAAGTCTGGTAGCGCTTTAGAAATGTTGAGTAGTAGTAGTAGTAGTAAAACATACCTTGAGCAATCCTAGTTTTCATCTTGCTCTTGACTAGTATTGAAGCCTTGGGACTTCCTCTCTAGCAGCTGCTCTCACTCCAGCTAGGGATTCTATGACAGAATAAACCAGCCAAGGTAAAGATACTGATAGATTGACACAGAGGGGCATAATCGAACGGGGCGCCCAAGTTTTCCTGAGGACGTCCTCGCAGGACGTCCCTGCGAAGGGACGGGGAAACCCGTATTATTGAAACAAGATGGGTGTCCATCTTTCGATTCGATAATACGGTCGGGGACGCCCAAATCTCAACATTTAGGTTGACCTTAGAGATGGTTGTCCCCAGTTTTCGGTGATAATGGAAACCGAGGACGCCCATCTCAGAAATGACCAAATCGTGGGAGGAGCCAGCATTTGTAGTGCACTGGTCCCCCTCACATGCCAGGACACCAACCGGGCACCCTAGGGGGCACTGCAGTGGACTTCTGAAAAAGTTCCCATGTGCATAGCTCCCTTACCTTGTGTGCTGAGCCCCCCAACCCCCCCCCCCCAAACCCACTCCCCACAACTGTACACCACTACCATAGCCCTTGGGGATGAAGGGGGCACCTAGATGTGGGTACAATGGGTTTGTGGTGGGTTTTAGAGGGCTCACATTTACCACCACAAGTGTTACAGGTGGGGGGGGGGGGGAATGGGCCTGGGTCCGCCTGCCTGAAGTGCACTACAGTACCCACTAAAACTGCTCCAGGGACCTGCATACTGCTGTTATGGAGCTGGGTATGATATCTGAGGCTGGCATAGAGGCTGGAAAAAATATGTAAACCTTTTTTTGAGGTTGTGAGGGGGTTGGTGACCACTGGAGGAGTAAGGGGAGGTCATCCCCGATTCCCTATGGTGGTCATCTGGTCATTTAGGGCACATTTTTGTGGCTTGGTTGTAAAAAAAAAAAAGGACCAAGAAAAGTCTCCCAAGTGCTCATCAGGGACATTCTTCTTTTTTCCATTATCGGTCGAGGATGCCCATGTGTTAAGCACGCCCCAGTCCTGCCTTCGCTATGCTTCCAACATGCCCCTGTGAACTTTGGTCATCCCCGCGACGGAAAGCAGTTGAGGACGGCCAAAATTGGCTTTCGATTATGCCGATTTGGGCTACCCTGTGAGAAGGACGCCTATCTTCCGATTTGTGTCGAAAGATGGGTGCCCTTCTCTTTTGAAAATAAGCCTGACAGTCACTTAAATACAAAAGCTGATAGGACTCTGATCAATTTCAGTGCCCACAGCAGCTTAAGCAGAGCTGCCATCTTACCTAGTTCCAAAAGAGAGGTTTTTTGGCCAATCTTGGGGGCCTTTTTACTAAAGAGTTGCAGCTTGGCAACCCAGAACTACTGCTGGCCCAACACAGCCATTGGTGATAGTTCTGCCTCCAGCACGTGCCATTTCTGGCGCTACTGGATTAAAAAAATATATATACCTCTGCGGATTACTGCTGGGGTAGCACGGGAGCCCTTACCACCACCTCAATGGATGGCGGTAAGTGCTCCCCCTGCATGGCCAGTGCAAGCTTACCACATGGCCATGTGTTTTTTCAAGTTCTTTACCCACTGTGGTAAAAAGGGCCCTGGCGTATGGCAAAAATGGCCTCCGCTGCTACCGCAAGGCCCTTTTTACCGCAGCTTCATGAAAGGGCCCCTTGGTTTTGAACTTGGGATTTATTGTCTCAGATTATACCCACTGAAATCTATGCTGTAGGTCCCATAATGCATCAGGATAGAGTTGTCTGAAAGCTGGGACTGCCCTTAAATATCCCTCCTGGAACTGGTTAAATGGATTAGTAATATTAATTTAACAGTAAAATGTTATAGCGGTACAACTTCTTCACTAACTCTGCATAGGCTCTGAGTCTAATGAAACAATCTGAGCAGAGACAATGGAAAATTGTGATTAAAGTATTTATCCTATAATTTAGGAATAACAAGAGTTCTTGACTATAATTTCTCATGTTAAGGGTATCTTAATAAAAAGCATCATTTCATTTGTTAAAGCAAGTAAGTTCCAACTGTACAGGTTTTCTGTTTCGCTTCAACTGTTTGTACAAAATAAAATTAAACCACTTAACTGGAACTTTGCCAGCTCTGGAATGTGACACGTGAATTCAGTCAGTATAGGTTAATAGACTAGACAATACTGACAAACTCCAAAATATGTAAAGTACTAGCCATTGAGCCCGTAAAAACAGGCTAGTATAGGACGGAGGGGGGGTTGAAAGCCCCCCCCCCCCCCACCGCCGAGCTCGCCGCTGCCACTCCGAGATCACCGCTACGCCCCCCCCCCCAGAGTCGCCGCCACCCCTCCACCCGGGCCCTCGCTTCGCTATTGAAACAGCGCGGGAACGCAGCACACAGCTCAGATGAGCTGCCGTCCTTCTTCTCTGCCTGTGTCCCGCCCTCGTGGGTGAGGGTGGGACAGAGACAGGGAAGGAAGGCCGACGGCAGGTCAGCTGAGCTGTGTGCTGCGTTCCTGCGCTGTTTCTATAGCGGAGCAAGGGCCTGGCCCGGGTGGAGGGTGGGTGGCGGCGGCGACCTTTGGGGGGAAAGCGGTAGCGACGGTGGTTTCATCCCTCCCCCTGCGCAGTAGAGACCCTCTCTTTCCCGCCCCCGTCATCACGTATTGATGCGGGGGCGGGACAGAGAGGGTCTTTACTGCGCATTTGCGAGTGAGTTCGGTCACTCGCCGTTTATATATTTGATTGGTAAGAAGTGCTTTTGTCTAGGAAATACTCAAGCAAACATGACAGTTAGACACTGAACTTTTTGTCAGTACAACGGTTCCTTCCCCTTCTCTATGGTACCTTCCTATAAGGATACTCAGAGACTGGTAACTGAACTTGGAAAATGCCATATAAATGATTCCCTGTGTACCATGGAATCATTGTTTCTTAGAAATCTTTTACCATTTTATACACCTTAATTAGAAAAACAGGTGGTTAATCACTTGACTTTGGATATCCATCAAAACCAGTGTGGTTTTTTTTTCTAGGAGAAAAAGTGCTGGTACTCATATAGGGCCAATTTTATCCATGGCTCTACCTATAAAAATAGTCACCTCCCCAGGTAGTCATGCCCTTGTCACCAACCATGTAACACATAAAAAAGTGGCACTGTAACTATTACACCAGTCCTAAATCTCCAACACATTTCTTATTGGGAAAACAGAACAAACAAGATTTTCTACAAAGAAACTACAGATCAGCAGAATACCTTATCTCAATCACATATACACAGAACAGGGATATTACACAGACTTAACACCAATACACACCAGAAGTAAAATTACAAGAAGTGCCACTTGCTGCTAAGACCTGGCAAGGAGTGCAGCTGGAGTCAAATTAATGCTATAAAAAGCAAATCTACCTGATGGTTCTGGGTTATTCCGGTACAGGCCGAGTCAGTCCTGGCTTTACCCTCATTGCATTCAGAATGAGTAAAACCAAGATTAGTTCAGATTGCTCTGATGACCTGGAACTGTCAGGTAACTCACATTCAAACTGTAGGAGCAGATACAGCTGAAAGCAAGCACATTGTTAAAAGCTGCAGGATCACCTAGTCCAAACATGACTGACAAAACTTTCCAGAAGCACAACAACCATCTGTAGCCTGGAGCATAGGACTAGTAAGTACCATCTCTAAAAATTCCCAATAGCAGTGCATATAGTCAATGTGAACCGTCATAGTTCTAGCTGGAAGGTGGCTTCCTTTAAATTTGAAGGTCATAGGTTCAAGGCTGGCTTGTACATGACTGGAAAAACACATGGGGAGACTTTGAGTGAGATCTTTAATTGGATGTGTGGAACATATTTGGAAGGCGGAATAAAAAGGTGCTGGCGGTATGTGAAAAAAAGCCCTAAGAATTTAGCTCTGTCCAAACATAGTCACAACTAGAACCCTTGTAGTTGTCTTTCCTATAAGAACTGAAACAAAACCCTTTTATGGTCTGATGATCTAGAAATGCTTATTCTCTTTACAGAATGTTTATTTTTCTTTATGCGTTCCTATAGGAATGTCTTCACAACAGCTGAGTTAAAACTATTTTAGTTTCACATAGAGAAAATTCTGGTCAGATTCTCATAAGAAGAAAAGGAATGAGTAGTCAATCATTATCATTTATACAATTGGTTGTGTTGGAACTTAGAATTTAGACACAAGATTCCACACCAAAGGAATAAAAAACATTGGATCCATATTAGTAGCGGCTACTGTGGATTTAGCTTGTCAATGGTTTTAAATTCCTCCCACATGGAATATTCATGCTCCTCTTTGTGTGCGTGCTGGTCTGCAGATTTAGTTTCTAGGCCAGGGGTGTCCAACTTCGGCTCTCGCCAGGTTGGGTTTTCAGGATTCTCCAATGAATATGCATGAGATTTATTGGCATACAATGAAGACAGTACATGCAAATCGATCTCATGCATATTCATTGGGGAAATCCTAAAAACTCGACTGGATGGTAGCCCTTGAGGATCGAGGTTGGACAACCGTGTTGTAGGCTTTCCTTGTACTCGGGGAAGCACAGTACCTCTCTGTTTGCAGCACTTCCAGTCTGAGACAGTTGCCAGTTGTAATAACATAGTAGATGATGGCAGAAAAAGACCTGCATGGTTCACCCAGTCTGCCCAACAAGATAAACTCATATGTGCTACTTTTTGTGTATACCTTACCTTGATTTGTACCTGTCCTCTTCAGGGCACAGACCGTATAAGTCTGCCCAGCACTATCCCCGACTCCCAACCACCAGCCCCGCCTCCCACCAACGGCTCTGGCACAGACTGTATAAGTCTGTCCAGCACTATCCCCGCCTCCCAACCACCAGCCCCACCTCCCACTACCGGCTCTGCCACCCAATCTCGGCTAAGCTCCTGAGGATCCATTCCTTCTGAACAGGATTCCTTTATGTTTATCCCACGCATGTTTGAATTCCGTTACCGTTTTCATTTCCACCACCTCCCGCGGGAGGGCATTCCAAGCATTCACCACTCTCTCCGTGAAGAAATACTTCCTGACATTTTTCTTGAGTCTGCCCCCATTCAATCTCATTTCATGTCCTCTAGTTCTACCGCCTTCCCCTCTCTGGAAAAGGCTGAGCTTCAACTGGTTAACACATTGTATTCAGCTTAATTACTATATTCAGTAATTCTCAGCAAGGTTGCAAAACTAATGCCAAGGTCTAGTGGCTGTGTTTTTCCTAAACCTTCTCTCCACACGTGCATGATTATAGCTGTAAAGCTAATGATACTAGTAGCTGTGGTGATTATCCAAAGCCCCAGACAGCTTCAAATCAGCAGTAGACAGTGGTGTTCACCAAAGCAGAAATGCACTCCAGCACCAAGTAATCTCTCTTCCCTTCTCCATGAACGCCTGATAATAATTAATATCACCACAGCACTACATTTTATCACGAGGATTAGCAGTCACCTTGCTGTTACCGCTCTTCAGAAATCTGTTTTGCCTTCAAATCACTGAGGTCATGTTTTAAAGCTTACTGTGCCAGACGTGTGCTCTTTTTCTTATCAGACTATTTTCATTAAAAAGAAAAGATTGTTTTTGAGACTGATATAAGGATCTAGGACGAGGTTTGTTTTATTCCATTGAACCTTCACCTTTTCTCTAGAACAGTGGTTCTCAACCACTGTGTCAGGACACACTGGTGCGTCACCAAAAGGTGGGTCACCAAAAATTTGGCATAGTTAGCAAGCTTATACTTCTCTTAACAACCATTTGTGCCTGTAAGCTGGGGAGAGGAGAGATCCAGTGAGACTCATAGTTGAAAACCCCATAATTGGTCCCTATTTTTGCTTCCTCATTACCCCCTGTGGTAAGTGCTGCCACCAGCCTCAATTGGAAGTAATGTGAATCTGCTGTCCATAAATTCTGCTTGCTAAGTAGTTTCTGAGTAGCATATTTGCAGGGTTTTTTGCTACTTCGCAGTATCTGGTACCAAAGAGATTTTGTGTTGCTGTTACTGAAGTAGCAGAAAAAGAAACTCAAATGGGCCTTCAAGACTGGAACAATCGAGAGTCCTTTAATTAACAGACCCAACATGGACCATGTTTTGGCGTGACTACACCTGCCTCAGGGGTCAAACATAAATGAGTGCCCTCGGAAGAAGCACAGAAAATGTGACAAGATCCTTCAAACAGCACTGCTAGCAGGATCAAAAAAAACCTATAAAATCACTTCAGTGCGTATGTTCTGTGCTTCTTCTGAGAGTACTCATTTATGCTTGACCCCTGAGGCAGGAGTAGTCACACTGAAACATGGCCCATGTCGGCATTTAGGCCACATCAATAGCAGGCAGAAATGCATGCCCCAAAATGCACACTTTCACATTTAACTTACAGTATTTTATAAGGTGCACATATATACCTGGAGGAAAGAAGAACCAGGGGCGATATGATACAAACGTTCAAATATTTGAAAGGTATTAATTCACAAACAAACCTCTTCCAGAAACGGGAAGGTGATAGAACTAGAGGACATGAATTGAGGTTGAAGGGGGACTGACTCAGGAATAATGTCAGGAAGTATTTTTACACCAAGAAGGTGATACTTGGAATGCCCACCCAAAGCATGTTTAATTTCATTAGAACAAGTGTGTACACAGTATGAGGGGAACAGCAGGGCAGGCAATGTGGTGGAGATCAGCTTCAGCTGTAGGAGTTGGGGATCCCCGCCAGCCAAGGTATATGGGGCAGCGGGGGTGGGGAACGAGGCAGTGGGCCAAAATGTGCCCCCCTTTGGCCTCTGGACCCCCACATCGAGGTCTGGCTACACCACTGCTCCCCTTACTCCCCCAGTGGTCACTGACTCCCTCTCAAACATTACCAGCCTCTATGCTATCCTCAGATGTTATACTCAGGTCCATTACAGCAGCATGCAGGTCCCTGGAGTAGTGTAGTGGTGGGTGTACTACACTGTAGACAGGTGGACCCAGGCCCATACCTCCCCCTACATCTTACACTTGTGGTGGAAACTGTGAGTCCTCCAAAACTCACCAGAAACCCAATGTACCCACATGTAGATGCCCCTTCACCCATAAGAGCTATTGTAGTGGTGTACATTTGGGGGTAGTAGGTATTGGGTGGGTTTTGGGAGGATCAACAGAGAAGATAAGGGAGCAATGGTGAGATATGTAGCTGGTAGTATTTATTTGAAGTCCACTGCAGTGCCCCCTAGAGCACCCCATTGCTCTCCTGGGATGTCTACTAAGAATGCTGGCTCCTCCACTTGGCCTTTTTTTTTTTTAATGGACCAAACACACAGAGCACAAAAACATCTAGCTAATAGCCATTTTTGGAAAAAGTAAATAGACGTTTTTCTGTTTTGAAAATATCTATATTCCCTCACTTGAATTTTAAACATTTTTAGCAAAACGTCCAAAGCTGGACTTAGATGTCATATCGAACATGCCCCTCCACATCATTTTGTTACAGCAGTGTTTCATGGTTACTTGTTGTTTGTTTTTAATTATGTATGTTATTTTGTTACCCACCTTGGACAAAGGTGGGATATAAATAATAAAACATAAACAAACTCTTTTTCACAGGCACCAAGTTCTAGATATCTTAAAGCACTCAAGCAGACCTCCAAACTTACAGCCACAATTCTTTATGCGTGCAAATTTGATAAAGTTACAGAGCAGTAGATTTTTGGGTATTATTTACTCCTTGAAAGGGTTCAAACGGTGAGTGGAGGAAATTTGAACCATGAAAATTTGACCAGTTGACTCTTAAAGTTAGCTGGACATTTTGACTTTCCATCCCTGTGCTCTCCCTCCCCCACCAATAGACTGCTGGCTACGCCCCTGCCTTTAATCATGCAATTAATCACGTGATTAAAATTTTGATCGAAATGCAGTCCTAGTAGCTGCTTAGTATTTTATACTTACACACACAATTGCCACCTACCTTTAGATGACCTGTAATAGAATGAGGGGGTATACAGCTATTCTTGCAAATAAGTGTAATGCCACAGTGTGTTCAATGACTACCCTGGCTTATGGTATTGATTAACCGGCCCATAATCAGTACTATTTAACCAGCCAGGAATGACTCCTGGCTGGTTAAATAGCACTTTTACTCAGTGGCGTAGCAAGGGCGGCTGACACCCGGAGCGGGTCACCGCTGCGCAACCCCCCGGGGTGCAGCGCGGCACCCCCTCTCGGAGCACATTCTTACCACTGGTGCTCCGCCCCGAGTGCACGTCGTCGCTGGGAGCTGCGTCGGCTCCGCTGGTTCCCTGCTCTCTCTGCCCCGAAACAGGAAGTAACCTGTTCTGAGGCAGAGAAAGCAGTGAACCAGCGAAGTTGACACCCCCCCCCCCCCCAGCAGCATGCACCCGGAGCGGACTGCCCCACCGCCCCCCCTTCCTACACCACTGCTTTTACTGGCTATCCGTGAGTTGTTAGTTGAGGATAGCTGGCTATCTCCCATTGAATATTCACGGTCAGTGCACAGTCCATAGATCCAATAGACTCTAATTACATCTTATCTTTCATATTCACTACTGATTAATTGTTATTCATATCCTACTTCAATACCCATCGCTGTTTAACTGTTGTTTTTTATTCTGCTAAATTTGAAAAATTGTACTTCTTGCATTGTAACTTACTACAATATTTTTGTAAGCCACTTTGAGCCTGCTATCAGTGGGAAAAGGTGGGATACAAATGTGATAAATAAAATAAATAAATAAATAAAATAGCAGATAAATGACTATATCGCGCGATACAGCCGGCTACCCACAAATATTCAGTGCATGGCTGGCTAAGTTTGGTGGCCAAATAGCAGGCCTATCTTTGACTACTATAAAATTAACTGGCCAGCGCTGAATATTACATAGTTGGTTAAGGGCGCTGTTTACTAAGCAGCGTTATAGGCGCATTAACATTTTTATTATTTGTTTATTTGTTGCATTTGTATCCCACATTTTCCCACCTATTTGCAGGCTCAGTGTGGCTTACAATATTCCACCCTGGTTATTAACCATGCACGTGCCTACAATATAGGTGCCTACATGGTTAGCGCAAGTGCTATGTGTAGGCCAGGGGCGTAGCCACGGGTGGGCCTGGATAGGCCTAGACCCACCCAGTTTGGGTTCAGGCCTACCCAGCAGCGGAGTGGAGGGAGCAGGCAGCGCTGATTCTGCATCTGCCTCCTTCTCTCTGACGGCAGCGCTTCCCAGACGCTGCCTACCGCCGCCACGACCTACCTCCTTCCTCTGTCTCACTCTCAACAGCAGCGGTAGTGTCGCGATTCAAACACGCTGCCTCCTGCTTCTAACCCGGAAGCGTCTCCTCTGCAGAGGAGACGCTTCCAGGTTAGAAGCAGGAGGTAGCATGTTTGAATCACTACCGCTGCTGTTGAGAGTGACACAGAGGGAGGAGGTAGATCGTGGCGGCGGTAGGCAGTGTCTGGGAAGCGCTGCCGTCAGAGAGAGGGCGGGCAGGTGGAATGGGAGGGAAGGATGCATGGGGGTGAAGGAGAATCGCTGGACACATGGATGGGAGCGGGAGGGGAGGGGAGAGAGGAGAGTCACGGGATAGATGGATGGAGGTGGGGGGCAGGGGAGAGAGGAGAATTGCTGGGGATGATGGATGGAGGTGGGGGCAAGGGAGAGAGGAGAATTTCTGGGGGTCAGGGGAGAGAGGAGAATTGCTGGGGATAATGGATGGATGGATGGATGGAGGTGGGGGCAGGGGAGAGAGGAGAATTGCTGGGGATGGATGGATGGATGGAGGTGGGGGTCAGGGGAGAGAGCAGAATTGCTGGGGATGATGGATGGATGGATGGAGGTGGGGGGCAAGGGAGAGAGGAGAATTTCTGGGGATGGATGGATGGATGGTGGTGGGGGTCAGGGGAGAGAGGAGAATTGCTGGGGATGGATGGAGGTGGGGGTCAGGGGAGAGAGGAGAATTGCTGGGGATGATGGATGGATGGATGGATGGAGGTGGGGGGCAGGGGAGAGAGGAGAATTGCTGGGGATGGATGGATGGATGGAGGTGGGGGTCAGGGGAGAGAGGAGAATTGCTGGGGATGATGGATGGATGGATGGATGGATGGATGGAGGTGGGGGGCAGGGGAGAGAGGAGAATTGCTGGGGATGGATGGATGGAGGTGGGGGTCAGGGGAGAGAGGAGAATTGCTGGGGATGATGGATGGATGGATGGAGGTGGGGGGCAGGGGAGAGAGGAGAATTGCTGGGGATGGATGGATGGATGGAGGTGGGGGTCAGGGGAGAGAGGAGAATTGCTGGGGATGATGGATGGATGGATGGATGGATGGAGGTGGGGGGGCAAGGGAGAGAGGAGAATTTCTGGGGATGGTTGGATGGATGGAGGTGGGGGTCAGGGGAGAGAGGAGAATTGCTGGGGATGATGGATGGAGGTGGGGGCAGGGGAGAGAGGAGAATTGCTGGGGATGGATGGAAGTGGGGGTCAGGGGAGAGAGGAGAATTGCTGGGGATGATGGATGGATGGATGGAGGTGGGGGGCAGGGGAGAGAGGAGAATTGCTGGGGATGGATGGATGGAGGTGGGGGTCAGGGGACAGAGGAGAATTGCTGGGGATGATGGATGGATGGATGGCGGTGGGGGCAGGGGAGAGAGGAGAATTGCTGGGGATGGATGGATGGATGGAGGTGGGGGTCAGGGGAGAGAGGAGAATTGTTGGGGATGATGGATGGAGGTGGGGGCAGGGGAGAGAGGAGAATTGCTGGGGATGGATGGATGGAGGTGGGGGGCAGGGGAGAGAGGAGAATTGCTGGGGATGGATGGATGGAGGTGGGGGGCAGGGGAGAGAGGAGAATTGCTGGGAATGGATGGATGGATGAAGGTGGGGGTCAGGGGAGAGAGAAGAAATGCTGGACATGGATGGAGGAGAGGGAAGAGTGAGGAAGGAGATGAGATGAGGGAAAAGGAAGAGAGGAGAAAATTGCACATGGATGAAGAAAATAGGCAGAAGCTGGATCCAATGGACAGTCAAGTCTGCGGAGGACCCAGAGCAAGAAATGAAGAAGAAAGGTGGAAAGTAAAGAAATAAATGGAAAGGAAGCCCTGGAAATGGAGTAAAGAGGACAGATAGCAGCAGAATCAGATACTGGGCCAGTATGAGCAGAAAAACAAAGTCACCAGACAGCAAAGGTAGAAAAAAATCATTTTATTTTCATTATAATGATTGGAACATGTCCACTTTGAGAATCAGGTGCTCAACATTAAAAGTTTATATTTATTTACTTATTTATGGCATTTTATCCCACATTAAACATGAATTAGATTGGAACCTGGGATCATTTAATGTTTTTTTTCCTGGAGAGAGTAATGCATTGCCTCCCCCACCCCCCAAGCTCTCTCCCCGGCTATAGCCAGCTCTGCAATTTTGAGGGGAGGTGCACAGGTGGACGGGGGGGGGGGGGCGCAGAGGTGGACCGGGGAAAGAGCCTGTTGTTAAACATTTACCAGCACACCACTGTCTAGTGCCCACCCATCCAATCTGTTGGCCCACCCAAAAATTGACTTCTGGCTACGCCACTGGTGTAGGCGATCTAAAAACACTAACACACCTTAGTAAACAGGGCCCTAAGTTTAAGCCGGCAAAAAAAACCCTGGATATTCAATGCCAGTCACCAGAAATGGCCCGGCATTGAATATCCAGGTTTAGCACCAGCGCTGGGCAGACAGCAAACTGCCCAGCACCAGCTGAATATCGGCTGGTAATTGCTTGGGTCTGGATGACTAGATTTGGAGCAGGCAGGGTAGCTTGGCCATCTGCAGCATACTTAACAGTATTTTCTCCTTTTGTTCTATGGCTCTCTCCTTTTTCCCTCTTTTCTATCCTTGGTTAATGTGCTGCATCTACTCAGCCCTGTAAACCGCATTGGTGTCATTTCAAAACACAATTTATCAAGTTGCCTAAACATAACATAAAACATAACATAACTAATTTCAACACCGTTTGTGCTCTGGGAGAACAAAAAAACATAAGTCAAAGCCAAGAAAATGTTTATTTGAAAGATTCCAAATAGCTTGTTTTTCATTTGAAGGCTCAGTTAGCGTAGTACTAGGATATATCACCTTGTCATCTTTTCCTGACTTCAGTCACATTAACTCCAGTGTGTGATTTTCTTCATGTCACCATCAGCAAGTGAAGAAACTGACACTGGAAGCAGGAAGAAACAATGAAGAGACATATTGCAAAACACATAATATTTAAAAATATACAAAATTTCCATGCATATGTGTAATCAAGTTTCAGTCCGCTAACTATATATATATTTTTGAACATGTGCATTTATCTAAGTTTTTGGCTGGTATGCAGACTGAACAAATTTATACCCCGAAGGATAATTGTGGTGCAGCTTCTGAGATTTAATGCCCTTATAGATTATCAATAGAAATAAATAAAATAAAACATAGAAAAGAAAATAAGATGATACCTTTTTTATTGGACTAACAATACATTTTTGATTAACTTTCGAAGGTAGCCCTTCTTCATCAGATCAGAAATAAGTAAATGTTGATAAATAACAATATATATAAGTGAAACATCAAAGCATTCCAATGACAGTCTCTCAGGAAGAAGGTAGGGTGGGTTAGGTGAGAGACAGGGAGAGTTGGGTGGATAAGGGACAGGGAGATATGCATGGTGATAAGAGGGTGACAAAGCAGTAGAATTTTATGGTTTGTAATGGGCTAGAAAACCCAGATCTTTGTTAAGTCCTGTCTGGTGGATGTGAAAATATTTAATCATTCTGACTTCTAAGGTCTTATGGTCCTGTATTGTCTTCAAGTTTCCTTTTAGTATTCTAACCATAAAATCATTGATACAGTGTTTTGGTTTTATAAAGTGCTGTCCCACAGAGGTGACGTCCTGGTTGGCACTGGCATTTTTCATATGATGTCTATGTAAATTAAATCTCTTCTTTAGCATCTGGCTTGTTTCTCCAATATAGCACCCTTCATCACATTTTTTACATTGAATGATATATAATCACGTTGGAAGATGAGCAGGTGAAGGATTCCTTTACGTTGAATACTTTTCCTTTGTGAATGACTGTGGGATCCTGTGAAATGTCTTGGCATAGTTTGCAGCTGAGTATATTGCAAGGATGTGTGCCGCTCTCTTCTTTTTGAGTCTCTGTTGGGAGCTTGCTTCTCACTAGCTTGTGTTTTAAGTTGGATGGCTGTCGGAAGAGGTGGGAAAGAGTGAGTGAATAGGGAGGAAGGAATATGTGAGACAGCACGAAAGGAGGGAGAGAAGAATGGTAGGAAAAGAAAAACACAAGGAGCTTGTGCTTCTCTCCTACCCCTTGTCCTGCTCCTCGCTCTCTGACTTTCACCCCTTCAACCCACTTCTCTTGTCTCCTCTTTCTCAGTACTACATCATCTCTCCCCATGCTGTCCACAACCCCTCTCTCATTCTCTCTATACCCCACCCTCTCTATCTTCCACTTTCTCTGCTCTTCCCATCTGCTCAACATCCCTTGTATCTGTCTACCACCCCTCTTCCCCCTATCCTCCTTAATCAGTCTTTGTTTCCTCACCACGAGTAGGCTGATCTACAGGCTTCAACTAGGCTTTTCTTAGGCCCTTTCCCTAGTTCTCTGGTTCTGGGACTCAGCAGCTCTTCTGTACCAATTCAGTTCAGTGCTGGCAGGTGCAGCAGCAGCAGCTTTGGAGATCAAATTGGGATGGAGTTCAACTGGTTTGCACATAGATATCAAGCACACATAGGGTTACCATATGGCTCCAGAAAAAGGAGGACAGATTGAGCCAGCCGGGTTTTACTTCCATTGCTTTCAAAGCAATGGAAGTAAAACCCGGCTGGCTCAATCCGTCCTCCTTTTTCTGGAGCCATATGGTAACCCTAAGCACACATAAATTAGCAGCATAACAGCACTTTAAGAGCACATGTGGAGGGAAAATCTGTAACCGGGCATTTGTTGGGAGCCTTTCCCTTATATGATAGATAGGCCCCATCCAGTGCATTCCAGAAAGCACCTCACAGGCTATGGCACCACCATTTTGAAGTTGACCGCACCCAGAGGCAGGAGTGAGTGGGCATTGCTCCTGCCTCTTTCAGGTACGGAGTCTTGGGCCTGTGGTTGGAGTCATTGGATGAGGGCACTAGGATGAGGCACCAGGGAGTTTTTATTATGGGATTGGGGGGGCATTAGACTACCAGGGAGGTTTTTTTATGGAATTGGAGGGGAGGGAGACTACTACATTACCAGGGATTTCTGTGGGAGGAAGGAGGGAGGACTGGGTCAGCCATGCTTTTTTTTTTTAATGTCAACTTTCCTGTAAGTGCCTGAGCCGATCATAGCTCAGGTACTTACAGGAAAGTTGACATTTAGCACTATGTCGCAGATTACTGCCATGGTTTTAATTTTAATAGCTGCGGCTATTTTTTTACATTAAGTTCACTGTAAAGTATAAAGTGCCCTATGAACCTTTCAGGATCGGACCCTGTGTCTCTAGAGCAGGGAGCATTTATGCTTCCCTCCAAAAGCTCAAGCTCGAATGTGATTGGGCCATTTTCCAAGCATAGAGCTCCTACTATTGTACATTGATTGGCACTTTTCTGGAGCAGGGGCCCAGACTGTTCTTCCTGCAGCTGCATAGGAAGGAACATTTTGGCAGCCTGCTACGTATGGATGAATGGATAAGTGTGAAAGTGACAGAGAAAACTAATCCCCACCTACCTACCCTTTGTCCCCTCCAAAGCAGGCAGATTATGTATCCCACATTTTCTTGCACCCATTCCACCAGACCCCCATAACCTTTCCCCTACCCTCTCCCTTTTTCCCAGCCTCTGCCACACTTCTCTACTTGGCTTTCAGCTTATTTATTTATTTGTTACATTTGTACCTTGCACTTTCCCACTCATGGCAGGCTCAATGCGGCTTGGATGTAACAAAAGAGAGGGAACAAAGTACAAACTAAAGTCCAAACAAAAAAAACAGCACCACAGGCCTTTAAAAATGGAACACAGTTCTTTAATGAATGAGCCTTGACAAAAAGACCCGACACGGGCCGTGTTTCGGTGACTAGCACCTGCGTCAGGGGTCTACATAGAATACAAAACATAGAAATAATATATTTTAAATTTTTTTTTTTTTTTTTTAAATATAACGAGTAAAACCAAAGATTAATATTTAGACTCATCAAGCATACATATATAAGCCTATATAAACACCTAAAGCATTTAATATTTTAACATTGCATTTAATATTTTAACATTCTCATATATTATTATATAGTAATTTGAAAATAAATGGATAATTAATCAAAATAAAAATGGTAACTCACCACAGTGATGACGTGGAAAACTTGGGGAATAACTCGAATATATTCCTCTACAATATATTATTCCTTACTTTTGGACAAAAAATTTTTCATATATTAATATTATATGTTTAAAACGCTTATTTTAATTATTTATAATATATTTTATAAAAAGGTCATATTATATAATACTGGCTATAACTAAATTTCATATTCATAAAAGCTTAAACTAACAGGTCAAAAATAATTTTTTAAAACATTTTAAAATATACAATAAATTTCAAACATTACACTGATAATATCATAAACCTTCAAAAACATTCAAATCAGCACAGAAATGAATAAATATATACATCTTCAAATATAAAAAAGCCAAAACTATAATATCTAGTGGCATTACTTGATCTTAATTTTAAAAAGACAACATTTTGTCACTATATGTGTATGTGTATATATAATTTTAGTATGTTTAGAAGGTGATCTCCTCCTGTTGAAACTGTTTATATAACAAACATGAAAACATGGAAGAGATATAAGAACACAACTAGCGTTTTTTTTGACCTAAGGGTGTTGCCTCAAAAACCCCCGGCTTAGTAACAAACAAGCTCACGGGGGCTGGGCTGTTTCATCACTGGCAAACACCCCGAGTATTAAGTAATTTCTTTGTGTTTAGACCATAGAGAGCTCTTAAGCTACTTAGCTTTTTACTTAGCTTTTTCAAAGTAGTAGTACTAATATATTTTTCTGTTACAGTTTAGATAGACGCAGACCTAATGACCCTGAGGCAGGTAACGAAACGCTGGCCATCGTAGGTCATGGTCGTGTTTGGCGTCATATCAAGGAACAGAAAATCTATACCTCCGGACTACTTTGAAAAAGCTAAGTAAAAAGCTAAGTAGCTTAAGAGCTCTCTATGGTCTAAACACAAAGAAATTACTTAATACTCGGGGTGTTTGCCAGTGATGAAACAGCCCAGCCCCCGTGAGCTTGTTTGTTACTAAGCTGGGGGTTTTTGAGGCAACACCCTTAGGTCAAAAAAAACGCTAGTTGTGTTCTTATATCTCTTCCATGTTCTCATATGTGTATATATATACATACACACACACACACACACACACACACACATACATACACACACATGTGATTGGCAGATAACAAAATAAATGCAAATTTTAAAGGTATTTTGTCACTAGCTAAAATACCATTAGCAGTTACAAATAAAATTTACATAATTAATTGTAATTGGCAGATAACGAAACAAATATACCCAGAGCTCCAAAAGATAATAGAAGCCCTGTTAATGCTATAATATATATATATATATATATATATATATATATATATATATATATATATGTATATGTGTATGTGTGTATGTGTGCATTCCATAGTTGTGTACTTATATAGGAGAAGCTGGATGCATAGATGGTCTTGTATTTGAGTCCTTTGCAATTTGGGTAGTGGAGGTTTAGGTATGTTCGTGATGATCCGGTTCTGTTTCTGGTTGGTAGGTCAATAAAGTCTGTCATGTATCCTGGGACTTCGCCGTATATAATTTTGTGGACCAGGGTGCAGATTTTGAAGATGATATGTTCTTTGTTAGGGAGCCAATGCAGTTTTTCTCGGAGGGGTTTAGCACTTTCGAATCGTGTTTTACCAAATATCAGCCTGGCTGCTGTGTTTTGGGTGGTTTGGAGTTTCTTTATGAGTTGTTCTTTACATCCTGTATAGATTCCGTTGCAGTAATCTGCATGGCTTAGGACCATTGATTGTATTAGGTTACGAAATATTTCCCTCGGGAAGAAGGGTTTTATGCGTTTAAGTTTCCACATTGAGTGGAACATTCTCTTCGTTGCAGAGTTTACTTGGCTTTCAAGAGTAAGGTTGCGGTCGATTGTGACGCTCAGTATTTTTAGGCTGTCTGAGATAGGAAGAGTGTGGTTTGGGGTGTTTATGGTTGTGGGTTAGTACTTATTGTGTTGAGATGAGAGGATGAGGCAGTGTGTTTTTCAGTGTTCAGTTTCAATTGGAATGAGTTTGCCCAGGAGTCCATGGTGTTCAGACCGATCTTGATTTCATTGGTGATTTCTGTCAGATCGTGTCTGAAGGGAATGTAGATTGTGACATCGTCTGCATAGACGAATGGGTTGAGGCCTCGGTTGGATAAGGACTTTGCTAGTGGGATCATCATTATGTTGAAGAGTATTGGTGATAGTGGTGATCCTTGAGGTACTCCGCAGGCTGCTTTTCACGGTGGTGATATGGTTGAGTTTGATTTTACTTGGTATGTTCTGGTGGTTAGAAAACCCTTGATTCAGTTGAGTATGTTTCCACCAATCCCGAAGTGGTCTAGGAGTCTTAGTAGTATATTGTGGTTTACCATATCGATGGATATGATGGACCATCTACCTAATACAAGTGTATGCACACAGCCCCATATGTGAAGACACAAATACACACATACATAAACTCACCTATCACATGCAGACAGATCCTCAGTAATACATATCTACACACACACCTATGAAAACTTGATCACACACACTTATCTACGCATAAAGTTGCCCAAGCTTCAATTGGCATTATCTTCTTCCCATGCGGCTCTGATGGCTATTGCTCTACATACCAGTATCTTACGCATCCCCATTGCACACCAATCCTCAAATGTGTAATATGTTCTAGAGTCATAGTAGTTACATGTGTCAAAGGCACCAAAATTGGCAGTTACGTGCATAAGTGCTAATGTATGCAGCAAAGTCACTTAGCATGTAACTGTGAGAGGTTATAAATGTGGTCAGAACATGGGCGGGCCATGGGCATGTCAGCAAGTGGCATGCACGACTTATAGAATACTATCAGCTCTGTGTTTGCATAGCACACTTAGGCGCACTAACTTAGATCAGCTTTTGACCTCACGCATGCCCTGAATCCATTATAGAACTGGCACTAAACGCGGGTCATCATGGTTCAAAGTTATAGAATTGCCCCCTTAGCTTCCATCACATTCTCTGATTCATTGTCATATTCAAAGAAATAAACCAAAGACACACAAGACTAGAAAGCATCCTTCATCTTGAAAAAAGATGAATGTACAACTTTTAGGGCTCATGTTTAGGCCGAGATTGGGTGGTAGAGCCGGTGGTGGGAGGCGGGGCTGGTGGTTGGGAGGCGGGGCTAGTGCTGGGCAGACTTCTACGGTCTGTGCCCTGAAAAAGACAGATACAAATCAAGGTAAGGTATACACAAAAAGTAGCACACATGAGTTTATCTTATTGGGCAGACTGGATGGACCGTGCAGGTCTTTTTCTGCCGTCATCTACTATGTTATTATGTTTCGATTTGATAATGTAAGAAAGTATGATGAGGAAATATGCTGACTCTGAGCCTGATGTAATGAGTTTTTCACTATCTTTGAAATTTGTCATGCTTTTGATAAATTAATTTCCTTTTTATTTCAATGCTGATTATAATCTACTCTGTTCCTTTCTGTTGCACAATAAATCTTGTATTGGAAGCTTAGAATAAAGTAGAAGAAAAATTCCACAAGGCCTGTAGTTGGGCTAGGCAAACACAGAGAAGCTCTGCTACTCCAGCCCTGCAGGAGTTGTATAGACATGTGAACTGGCAGCAGAGAAAGAGGCTGCATTCCTCCCCTTGTTTAAAATTATGCCCCAGTTGCAAGAAGGAGAAAGGAATGTAAAGCCAATTAAGCAAGTAAATGTGTTTTCCTTCAGACAGGTCTGTGACAGTCTTCAATGCTAGCTGCTAAGTGAGGAGGCAGTTCTGTAAGTGCGCACACCTTCTTTTAAGTACCCTAATCCTACACGGTGAGAATCTATTCTATATTGGTATTTGGGTGCCCAGATTCCATTATATAATACTAGTGTAACTCAACATTGGTCTCTGCAGTCAAAAGATCTTTGTGTGTTGCAATACCCTATGCTTAAGGGAGTGAAATTTAAATCTGTTCACTCAATGGGTTTTGTTTATCGATCAGTCCAATGTTGGAATTCGCTCCCATCAGAACTGAAATTGATTTCATGTTCTTTGAAATTTTGTAAATTGTTAAAAGCAGATTTATTTTGAAAATATTTGTGCTAAAATGTTATTTTTAAAAATATTTGATGTAACTTTTTATCATTTTTGATGTAATGTCATTTTTTATGTGTATTTTAAGATGATGTAATTTCCTAGTGATGGCCTGGTATTACTACTACTACTTAACATTTCTAAAGCACTACTAGAGTTACGCAGCGCTGTACAATTTAACATGGAAGGACAATCCCTGCTCAAAGAGCTTACAATCTAAAAGACAGGTGTACAATCTAAAGACAATCTAAACAATCTAAAGACAAGTGTAGAGTCCGTCTGATAGGGCATACTGTATTTCACGAAAGGTTAGGTGCCGAAAGCAGCATTGAAGAGGTGAGTTTTAAGCAGAAATTTGAAGATGGGTAGGGAGGGGGCTTGGCGTAGGGGTTGAGGAAGATTGTTCCAAGGGTAGGGTGAGGCAAGGCAGAATGAGCAGAGCCTGGAGTTGGCAGTGGTGAAGGGAACTGAAAGGAGGGATTTGTCCTGTGAGCGGAGGTTACGGGTGGGAACATAGGGGGAGATGAGGGTAGAGAGGTAGTGAGGAGCCGCAGACCGGGTGCATTTGTAGGTAAGGAGGAGAATCTTGAATTGTATGCGGTATCTGATTGGAAGCCAGTGAAGTGACTTGAGGAGAGGGGTGATGTGAGTATATCGGTTCTGGCGGAATATAAGATGTGCGGCAGCGTTCTGAACAGATTGAAGGGGGGATAGATGGCTAAGTAATGTCACTTTTTATGTGTATTTTAAGATGATGTAATTTCCTAGTCATGGCCTGGTATTCTTATACTGTAATCAGCATTGATCCAAGAATGGTTTGTAGCGGAATATAAATGTAATTGTAATTGGCACTCCTTACATTTCTTTCTTTTTTTTTTTTAATTGAGAATTAGGTTTTATTAAACACTTGCAAAATAGGCAAAGTACAGGCCAACCAAAGCAACATACAAGAAAACCATACAATCAAGCTTACGTTGGTCAATATACAAAGAAAAGGGACAACAGCAAGATGAGAAAATGCCTCACAGTTTTCTATATTTTAACGTTAGAAACCTCCACTACCCCCCAAAACCAGCCCTATCCCCTCCTAATGTCCCCTTCCTACCCCCTCATTAATCCCCCCATGAAAAACCTACATAGCATAAAACATGAACACAGTTGAAAGTTTTTCCAAAGGACCCCAAACTTTCCTCCATTTAAACATGGTATTACGCCTCTCAGCCGTTAACTTCATTCTGTAGATGTAGCTCAGTTTAACTCTCCAGATCTGAATGGTTTGACCCATTTCCAACAGGTCGCCAGTATCAATTTGGCTGTATTCAGGAGATGATGAACCAATTACAAGTAGGCTCGCTCAGGCCCGGGACGTGTGGGTGCCTAAATGCAGCAAGGGTGTGCATAACACAGTGTTCAGTAAGCTGCATGCATAAGAGTCAGCATCACCCATGCCACTTCCATGTTCCATGCATGTGAATATCCCCTTGCATTTATGCGCTATCCCCCTGATTTTACACATTTTTATGTAAATATCCTATATAATAAAACTCACCCTCAACGTTCTGAGGACACTGACGTCACTGTCAGGTCCTCCGGGCACTTCCTTCCAGTTCGAAGCCTTCGTGGTGGTGAAGCCACTGAAAACACTGTGTTGGGGCCCCGCCCTCGCGTCAAACGTGATGACATCGAGGGCGGAGCAACGCCGTCAGTAGCTTCACAAACAACTACGCAGCACATTGAAGGTGGCGTGCCGAGAACCACAACAATGGCAGCCAGTGCCATCAGAACGCCAAAAGGGGTGAGTAGGGAGGGGGGGAGGTTCGGAACGAAACCGTGCTAGCGCCTGTTTCATTAACGCAAGAAATGTGCATGTTTTACTAGTTTTTTTAATATATCAACAGTTTTTTTTTACTTATGCTGTTTTTATTATTGTTTGATTTATATTGTTATTTATGTTTAACACAGACCCCTGATGCAGGCGCTGTGCGCTGAAACACAGCTTGTGTCGGGTCCAATTTGGAATATTGATTTTTAGCAATAAAGAACTGTGCCCCGTCTATGAAGGCTTTTGGTACTTTTTTCTGTACTTTAGACTTTGTTTTGTATTTTGGACCCTCTCTATGTAGTTGTATTTATGTGCTATCCCCCAGATTCTATATAGCGTGCCTAGCATTCTGTGCCGAAATCCAAACGTATTCTATAACAACATAATTGGCTTAACAAGCTAATCAGCATTATTAACAGCACTTAACAAGCAATAATGAGCACTAATTGGCAATAATTAGAATTTAAGTGCACAAGTTCCTAAGTGTATTCTGTAACACACTATGCCTAAATTTTAATGCGCATAGGCAAAAAGGGGAATGGTTATGGGTGGGAAAATGGGCTTTTTGTGGGCATTCCAAAATTTACTCGCATTATTATAGAATATGGCTCTCTGCACCTAAATCTACATGCTGGGATTTACATCATATTTTTGTTGGTGTAAATGAATTTGCATAGTTTTAGGCGCTAGGATATCGACTAAGCATATTCTATATACTGTGCCTAAATCTAGGGACCATGTATAGAAAATGCTTAGGCAGAAATGTTTTCCATGCAGATTTTTTTAAGCATCATATATAGGCTCTGGCCCTATGCCACTTACGTGTGCCCTTATAGAATAGCTCTTGCTCACTTTGCTGCCACTTATGCATATAGGTGTACACTTACCAGTATTTGATACAGTTATGCAAGAAAGTGGCACATAAATGTGGACACCCAGTTATAGAATTGCCCATCACATGGTTTGTGTCATCACACGGTATATTAAAGCACAGAGGATGAAATAGACTGAGCACAGAGACTGAGAGACCTTCTAATATTTTGCCCCAGTATGCACTGATGTACCACAAAGATGAGCACATCACTCAGTCTTGGCATCCAGTGATCACGAGATGCTGTGGTTCAATATTAAGATATGTGTGGAGAGGGTTCATTCAAAAGTGAAGGTTCTAGACTTTGTTCAGATGGGGGATTACTTCAAGGAGTTGTTAGCTGGAAGGAATATCTGGACGAAGTAAGAAAGCATTGGAAAAAACTGAAAGGAACTATTGTAAAGGCAACAACCCTTTTTGCAAGCAAAGTAAATAACAGTAAGAGGAAAAGAAGGCCACTTTGGTTTTGAAAAGTAGTAGTTGAAAAAGTAAGGAAAAAGAGGTTAGCCTTAATAAACTACAACAGATCGCAGAAAGAAGAAGACAATATGTGGAAAAGCTAAGAGAAGCTGGTAGTCAGGAAAGCAAAATGCAAATGGAAGAAAAAAATAACCAATATGGTAAAATGACAGGACAAGACATTTTTTAGATATGTTAGTGATAGGAGAAAGTGCAAAAGTGGCACTGTGAGACTTAAAGGTGGAGGGGAGGAATATGTAGAAGCTGATGAAGACAAGGCAGAATTGCTTCACAAATATTTTTGTTCTGTGTTCACAGTTGAAGAGAAAAAACAACAAAACGGAAGAATACAAAAGAACCAGGCTCAAAAAATATATGAAAAGCCAAATTTATTTGCACAGGACCCTACACGGTCCGTGTTTCGGCCAGAAAGGCCTTCCTCAGGGGTCTAAAAACAAAACATACAGTATATCATAAAATTTATCAAAATGCAAACATATAAATATAAAATAAAAAATAAAAACATATATTACATAAGGAACAAGATAAACCGCAATAAATTAACATATAGCTATAAAGGTAAAATATTGCTGTAAGGGTAAGATTGAAAACATATTAATATAATAATATAGTCATGAAGGCATAAGTATATAAAAACATATGTAAATAAGTAGTAAAGGGACAAGATAGTGCGTTCAAGGATATATGGAATAGATTATGATAAATATGACAATGAATATGCGTAGATTAATTCAAGATATGGAATTTATAACATACCTATAAATTGGCTTATACAAATATTCATATATGTATCCAAAAATACATTCAAATTCGGACAGATCTAAATAGAGATGAAAAAATATATATATATAAATAAACATGTAAATATATAGGAAAAAGATATGACTGGACAACAACAAAAATGTATATATTATAGCCCCGAAAAGAGAAAACAAGTTGAGTTGTTACCACATACATGTTATACACAATATATAGATTGCTGCAAGGAGAACATGATATAGGGATTAACTATCCTAAAAGGGATAATATTCACGAAATCTTAAATGAACAATGAAAACTAAATGATTTTATAATAAGAACAGAATAAATATGTTAAAATGTTTAAATATATATATGAAATATACTTTTAATTATACTATAATTTTGATTACAAAAATGACATACTCCATTGATATAAGCAGACACTTATCCTGTAGGTGTATACTATCCCAATTAATATGTAAGTAAAAAAATATATGTAAGTAAAAAGCAGACTAGAGACACTTCTGCCGGTCAAAATCAACAGTTAGTGGAAATTGATGAGGAGCAATTGTTTAATGACAGCACAACTTGTTGAAAACAAATGAATATAATGAATTTTAAACTTTAAATTTTAAACAATAATGGCAGTTATTTACTTAAGTAGTAACTCATATGTAGTATAGTTAAAGCCGCAACTCACACAGAGTTAATGACGTATATATTTTATAAAAATTTTTGATGCGTCTCTGGAAGTTACCCTGAAAGGCAGATTATCTGCTAGTACTGCCAAAAAATATTGTGTACAAAAGGATCAAAGTGAACATCAATAGAATGAAATATTTTTAGGTTAAAATCAACATAAAAACTTGCCTACTGATTCTATCCACGCTGATATGTAAGCCGTGTGATTGAAATGAAAGTCAATGTAGAGAAAACGTTGCGACTTTAAAACCAAAAGTGACGTACATATCGTAGGATACCGTTTGACGTTAGTAGGAGCCAATGGGCATCGGGATCGAGATTATTTAAAAGTAAATGGAATGGCAGGAACCAATTATCAACAAGTGATATATAAGCTAGACATTAGACTAAAATATCTGTATGTTTTGTTTTTAGACCCCTGAGGAAGGCCTTTCTGGCCGAAACACGGACCGTGTAGGGTCCTGTGCAAATAAATTTGGATTTTCATATATTTTTTGAGCCTGGTTCTTTTGTATTCTTCCGTTTCTGTTGTTTTTTACGGGAGAATTGGACTCTTTGTTGTTTTTTCACAGTTGAAGAGCCAGGAGCAGGAACACAGAAGACAAACACAAACAGAAATGGAGGGGTGGTAGTCCCTGAATGAATGATTTTCAGAGGACTGTGTTTGTGAGAAGCTAGCTAAACTAAAGGTGGACAAAGCAATGGGGCCAGATGGCAAATATTCAAGGATACTGAAGAAACTTAGGAAAGTTCTGGTGGCTCCGCTGGCTGACATTTTCAATGCTTCTCTAGAGTAAGGAGTGGTCCCAGAGGACTGGAGAACACAGGAGTAGCTAGGTGGGTCACCAGCGGCGAGACCGCTCCCCCAGACATCTGATGGTGCCAGCGCCTATTTTTCACGTGATCTGTCGCATGAAAAATATGTGCTGGTGCCGTTGGCAGTCTGCTCTCCGCTCCCCCCGATGCCTCAATCTGGCTATGCTTCTGCTGGAGAAGGGATGATGTGGCCCCTCTCCAGAAAAGCAAATATAAGGATGAAGTTAGGAACTACAGGCCAGTACATCTGACTTCTGTGGTAAGAAAATTTCACTAGAGGCAGGTCTTGTCAGACAAATCTGATTAATTTCTTTGACTGGGTGACTAGAGAGTTGGATTAAAGGAGAGTGCTAGATGTGGTATATTTAGATTTCAGCAAAGCCTTTGACTCAGTTTCACATGGACAGCTAATAAATAAACTGAGTGCCCTTAATGTGGGCCCTAAGAAGACTAAGGGGCTCATTTTCAAAAGAGAAAAACTTCTAAAAAGTGGCATAAATCAGCATTTGGACGTTTTTCTCACAAAAACATCCAAATCCTTATTTTTGACACCCATTTTCCAGATATTTTTCTGCTGTTCACCTACAGTGCATCCAAATATCAATGGGGCATGCCAGGGGCATGTTAAGGGTGGGATTTGGGTATTCCTAAGACCTGGACATTTTTCAGTCATAATGGAACAAAACAAAAACGTCCAGGACTAAAACTAAGATGTTTTGAGCTAGACCTGTTTTTAGAACAAATAAGCCTCAAAAAAGGGCCCTAAATGACCAGATGATCACTGGAGGAATAAAGGAATGGTCCCCCTTACTCCCCCAGTGGTCACTGGCCCCCTCCCACCCCCAACTCCCAAAGATATAAAAGAAACAGTACATACAAGCCTCTATGGCAGCCTCAGATATAGCCAGTCCTGTTAGAGCAGCAAGTAAGTCCCTGGAGTAGCCCAGTGGTTGATGTAGTGCACTGTGGAGAAGGGGACCCAGGATCATAATCCACCCTAACTGTTACACTTGTGGTGGAAAGTGTCAGCCCCCCCCCCCAAAACCCACAAAAAACCTGCTGTACCCACATATAGGTGAGCGTTCCTAGCCTCAATGACACCCGGGGCGGATCACCGATGCACCCCCCCGCGAAATGACACCCCCCGGGTGCACGCCGCTGGGGAGGGGTGCCGCGGCACGCGCCTGTGGGCTCCGAGTTCGCTACGCTAAATTCGCTGGTTCGCTGCAGCTCCCTCTGCCCCGGAACAGGAAGTAACCAGCGAAGTTAGCGTAGCGAACTCAGAGCCCACAGGCGCGCGCCGCAGCACCCCCCAGCGGCGTGCACCTGGGGCAGACCGCCCCCCACCTTGGTACGTCTCTATGTATTAGTGAAAGACCCCAGGCACTGCACATCAGTTCTGCATTTTCATAGATTCTATGGATGATTGCAGGGGGCCTGGTTATTGTAGGGCATGTTCCTCAGTGATCACTCTACCCCTGAAAAATGAGTACTGGCACCTTTTTTGCCAGAAACAAATACACTAATATGCACCAATATGAAATGGTGCAGTATTTGCAGTTGGTGTTCACTTTCTTTTGCAGTCTAGGCATGAGTCGTTTACAACAGCTCTATGGCTAGTTTAAACGTCCACACCTGCAAAGTAGGCATGCGTAAGGTGGCCTTTCTTCCTTATCTCTTCTCTTTCTTTCTTTCTCTTTCATGTTTTTAAATTGGTTTTTAAAGTTGGTTTTTGTAAACTGCATTGAAGCCTTTGTTAGGTCCCATTGGGTCTATCAACCAATGTGAAACAAATAAATAAGTATTCTGTAAAGAAAGGTAGGTGCCTACCTTGCTCCTCAACCTAGGTGCCTTCTTATAACGTTTTAACAATGGGAATTTAACTCCTGGCCTGAGGTGGAGTAAAGTTAGGTTGCTGTACCAGCATGATTTTCCCGTGAATCTTTTTTCTTTCTCACCTACTTTAAGGTCGGTGAGCAAGAAGTTAATCTCCTTTCCAACCAGTGGCATGATATATTAAAAATATAGGGGCTGATATTCAGCGTGGTTTAAGCGAGAAGGTGAGGAGACTGCCTGCTTTAAACTACACCAAGTGGACCAGCACCCAATATTCGGAAGCAGTTAAGCAGGCAGGGCTGCTGAATATTGGCTCTGACCACCATGACACTGACTGGGTACCGCTGGGCCAGACTGGGATGGAGTCAAGGAGGAGCTAGCAGTTATGTGGGCACTGGCCATATTCATCACTGGTGCCTGCACTGCACAAAAGGCAGTCACCTTGCTTACCTGCGTGGGTGTCCGCACTGATTGGTGGTCAACCCTACATAACTTCTTGGTCGGTGCCTGACCCTGGATATTCAATGCCGGTGCCTGAACATGGCATGGCACTAAATATCCAAGTTTTACATAGAATGCTTTAGCGCAATTTTATTTATTTAGGGGGTATTTTACAAAGGCATGCTAGCATTTTTAGTGCACATTAATCATTAGCATATGCTAAATGCTAGAGATGCCCATAGGAATATACGGGCATTTCTAGTGTTTAGTGACGCTTATTTTTAGCGAACGCTAAAAATGCTAGCACACCTTTATAAAAGGGGCCCTTGTTTATTTATTGAGACTTGCTATAAAACCATTTCCAGCAAGTATTTCACAGCGGTTTACAGTAAAAAAATAATAACATAGAATGTCACAGTTGTGCCCCTGTTTCATGCTCTCATTCATCTCGCCACCTTGTGGTCTGACCTGGTGGCTGTGATGGACTGTCTGTTTGCTGTTTCCCATGTTCCAGAAGTCATGCTGATCTGGTCCAGATCTTCCAGCCTTCCAGACTGGCTTGGGATTTTTGGAACTTAGCAGCACCCTTACCTGGTGAACTCCCTTGTATGTGGCCTTTATTAAGCACCTGGGAACTTTCAGACTTTGCCTTGGCAACAGAGGTCTTCAGTTATGTTCTTGTCCTTGTTGGTCTGTTGTAGTTCCTGCCCTGAAAGCTTGCTTTGCCTGTCTTTGACCCTGCTGGTTTCCTGGTTCCCTGCTGCTTTGCTGCCTGCCGGTAAGACTCTGCGTGATTCATGGACTATTCTCCTGCTTCTGCTTACTACTACTTAACATTTCTAGAGCACTACTAGGGTTACGCAGCGCTGTACAATTTAACAAAGAGTGCTTCTGCTCCAGTCCGGCCTGTGTCCGTCTGTTTGTGGTCTGCCTTGACTCCTGTTTGGGTGATTTGCCTGCCGCTGCTGCGCCTCGGCAGTGGCCCAAGGGCTCACTTTTCCTCACCAGCATGACATAGAATATGTAGAAAAAGAATTATAAATGTTGATAGGAAAGAAAAGATAACCACACATTCAAAAGAAACAATAAAGCAAGACAATGAATAGATTAGAGACAAGGACTTGGTCTTTAGTCACAGTGAAAGGGCCAAGAGCAATCTAGCTTAAAAAGAGGGAAAGGCTTTTTGGAAAATCCAAGATTTCTATTTCTGTTGATGGCTCTCTCATTCTCCCTGTCTCCTCAGCTCGAAACCTTGGGGTCATCTTTGACTCTTCTCGCTCCTTCTCTGCTCATATCCAGCAGATCGCCAAGACCTGTCGTTTCTTTCTTTACAACATCCATAAAATCCGCCCCTTTCTTTCCGAGTACACTACCCAAACCCTCATCCACACCCTTGTCATCTCTCGTTTAGACTACTGCAATCTGCTTCTTGCTGGCCTCCCACTTAGTCACCTCTCCCCTCTCCAATTGGTTCAAAACTCTGCTGCCCGTCTCGTCTTCCGCCAGGGTCGCTTTACTCATACTACCCCTCTCCTCAAGTCGCTTCACTGGCTCCCTATCCGTTTTCGCATCCTGTTCAAACTTCTTCTACTAACCTATAAATGTACTCACTCTGCTGCTCCCCAGTATCTCTCCACACTCGTCCTTCCCTACACCCCTTCCCGTGCACTCCGCTCCATGGATAAATCCTTCTTATCTGTTCCCTTCTCCGCTACTGCCAACTCCAGACTTCGCGCCTTCTGTCTCGCTGTACCCTACGCCTGGAATAAACTTCCTGAGCCCCTGCGTCTTGCCCCATCCTTGGCCACCTTTAAATCTAGACTGAAAGCCCACCTCTTTAACATTGCTTTTGACTCGTAACCACTTGTAACCACTCGCCTCCACCTACCCTCCTCTCCTCCTTCCTGTACACATTAATTGATTTGATTTGCTTACTTTATTTTTTGTCTATTAGATTGTAAGCTCTTTGAGCAGGGACTGTCTTTCTTCTATGTTTGTGCGGCGCTGCGTATGCCTTGTAGCGATATAGAAATGCTAAATAGTAGTAGTAGTAGTAGTAGGATGTTTCAGCTCTGAGGGGATGGGGTAAGGAGCTCCAAAAGGCTGGTGCTGCAAAGAAAAGTGCCTGACGTCTGGTTGATTCAATTCAATTTATTACAAGACATTATCTTGTATTTTGAAACAGGGGTTATTGCTGTTTAGACCATCTTAGGAGCCAACTCTTCAAAATTATTGGGAGTGCTAGTCCCAATGGAAATTACCTCTTCCTGGTCACAGTCAAGCAGTTTGTTAAATATTAGGGGTGTTCAATAACCCATAGCACCCACAGAGCTGGCTCCTCTTAGTACTAATGTGACTAAGGGTCCTGTTACTAAGCTGCACTAGAGGTGCATTATTGTTTTTAGTGCACGCTAAGCATTAGTGCATGCTAAGCGTGTACACACCCATAATATTCCTATGGACACTAATATTTAGCACACGCTAAAACGCTAGTGCACCTTAGTAAACAGGTGTTATGACCCAGTAGTAGTGAGCCCTTGTGCCCCGACAGAGCACGGCAGAGATGGAGTGCTACCGCACTCAGTCAGGCAGCCAGACAACCCCTAGCTTCACCTGGAAAGCGACCACCGTTCACCGGGAGTTGAGCTCCCAGCTGCAGGCGGCCACCAGGACTTCTGGAACTGGCGGGGTTGCACAGCCGCTGACCAGGATGGCAGGAAACAGACACAGTCCAGAACCAGTACTCCGACAGGCAAAGAATAGTCAAAATCAGTCCAGGGTCAAGGCAGGCAGCAAACAAGCGTAATCCAAGAAAACTAACCAAGGTCCGGTGCACAGGTAAACAGGAACAAAAGAATAGTCAGTGAACAGCACTCCCACAGCAACTCCTCAGAACAATTGAGGCCGAAGCAAAGAAGACCTGGAGGCAGTGCTTTAAATAGTGAAGCAATCAGAGCAAACCAAACTCAGGTGCATCCAACATGGCAGCCCCCCTAGGAGATCCTCCCACGACCAGATATGGAGTTCCTTCCTGTTCTCGTTTAGACAAGATGGCTGCCCCCTCCTGAGCTAGCCAAGATGGCTGCTGCTCTTGCTTCAAGCCGGATGACGGCTGCCGGATTAGGAAACAGAAACCGACCCATCCTGGAGAAGTGTAGCAGAGCGTAACAACAGGGCCCTAAGGGATCAGTGCCTAACTTTGGCAGTTTATTGGTTAGGTTAGAATTAAGTGGGATAGATGAGCTCTTATCCTGAGGTCTTTGGTCAGTTCTCAAGTGGCCAAAGAATGGTATTAGAACACCTATTTTGTGAACTGTGAGTTAAGTCTCATTTCTGTCTGGTTTCATGTAGTGAAGTTTGTAAATGGCTCTAAATAGCCCAGTAGCTAATGGAAAGAATGAGGCACTTTATCACACTCTAAGGAAAACTGGACAGTGACGAACCTGCAAGGCCTGCATACAAAGCCACAACTGTCAGCTCCTAGTTTTGGCAAATGACACTGAGGTTGATATTGTGATTCACTAATATCTGTTGGGTATGAAGCAAGAATTTCAGTCTCATGAAGTGGAAAGTTTCTCTGACACTGCCATTTGTCATTTCCAAGACTGAAAAGCCATCAGTTCAGCAAGAGAGAGGTCAGCAGAGGGCAACACTTGAACACAGCATAACAAATAATTTGCAACCAAATATGTTCTTAGTAGTTCAATTCCTTGTTGTGTGGCTACACTGTTCATCATTCTGCTGATACAAAAAAAAAATTGACACATCCATACAAGGAAGCTTCTACAGTCACACACACACACAATACAGAAAATGCAGTCAGAGCAAAAATGTTTTTTCTTACATGTGTACATTGCAATCTTGGCTAGAATGGGCTCCTTTTACAAAGCTGTACTACTGACTAGAGACGTGCTGAATGCAAAGCTCATTCTATTCCCATGGGCTTCTTCGCATTCAGCGCATCCTAATCGGTAGTGCAGTTTTGTAAAAGGAGTCCAATAATTTAGGAATTCTTTTTTAAAAAACCCCAATAATCAGCTGTTGAAACATCTCATTCTCACCTTTTGCTCTTGCTGGTAGAACTGAGCTTTCTTTAAATGTCTGAAAAGAAAAACACTGGTACAACAACAATTACATGAATGTCTGTTTCTTCTCTTCAGTAATTATTTATTGGGATATATTTACTGCCTTTAAGGCCCTTTTACTAAGCTGTTAGGCACTAACATGTGACTAACACAACAGAAATAGCCTAATGCAGAACATGCTAAAGTGTTCTGCATTAGTTTTACCATCAATCAACTTCAAAGGACCCACATCAAAACATCAATTAAAATAGATGGGGTAAAGCATATAAAAAATAGTTCAATATGGCCCAGCGTCTTAAACTTCCAAAAGGCAAAATTAGGACAGACTTCTTTAGGAAGAAAAGTCATAGACCTCAGTGGCAACTCATTTCATAAGAGCCAGATCAACTCTTAGCTCGCCTTGCCTCTTCAGTGGTCTATAATGACTTTAAATTTAAGTTCATTTTTCAAATTTATTTTCATTTACTATTTTACTGTAAGTTGGTTTCATTTTTTTTTCTAAAAAAAAGCTTTTAAAGAAACTTTTTTTCCACTAATTTGAAACTTCTAATTTGAAGCACTTCTAAATCTTTAAAGCAATCAGTGAATTAGTAACTTAGCTTTTGTTTGCAGTTTGCAATTTTAGACAATAGGACCGCTGACCATTTTCAAATAAGTGAAAAAAAAAGTCTTTAAAAGCTATTTTTTAGAAAGAAAAAATGAAATGAAAAAATGAAACTAACTTATAGTAAAATAGTAAATGAAAGTAAGTTTGAAAAATGAGCTTAAATTTAAAGTCATTAAAGACCAATGAAGAGGCAAGGTGAGCTAAGAGTTGATCTGGCACTTATGAAACGAGTCGCCACTGAGGTCTATGACTTTTCTTCCTAAAGAAGTCTGTCCTAATTTTGCCTTTTGGAAGTTTAAGATGCTGGGTCATATTGGACTATTAGTTTTACCATCTGCACATCCTAAGTGTGCGATATTTATGTTTTTAGAGAAGGGCATGTTGGGGCGGTGAATGGGCATGGATGCATGCTGACATTACCACCATTTGAATTGGCTAGCACGCCCATAATGCAGGAGTCCTTAGCACCTCCCAAATAGGAGGTGGCAAGTGCTCCCGTGTTATTTTTTTTACAACTCCTATAATCAAGTAATAGAGCCAAAAAAGGATGTAAATACTTCTAAAGTCTATCATATACAAAAATCCTTTTATTCTTTTGTTACCTCTTAACGTGGTGATTGCTTTCTTTGTATGAAACTGTCTTTAAAACTGGAGGAAAAGCCTCAAGTAGCTTCAATTAGCTCCGTTATGCAAATCTCAACAGACTTCAACTGTACGGAGCGCTTGCCCTCATCATTGGCATAAAAACCTCCATGAATATATATACAGTCTCTTTTATTGTAATACTTTACTCTTTTCAAAAATTAAAGTTTTTTTTAAATATCTTAATAGATGAAAACTTATCTTTGCAGTGGTACAGCTGCTTTTTCTTTCCACGGCCAACAATGGCCAAGGTTTTGGGTCCTGCTTCAGGGTCCATGGTCCATGCGACTGTTTCACTACTGCAGTAGAGGCAATGCATGCAAATCTGTCTCATGAATATTCATTGTGGATATCCTGACAACCTGACTGCCTGGGGTGATCGAGGACCAGGTTTGGGAACATAAGTACATAAGTAATGCCACACTGGGAAAAGACCAAAGGTCCATCAAGCCCAGCATCCTGTCCACGACAGCGGCCATTCCAGGCCAAGGGCACCTGACGAGCTTCCCAAACGTACAAACATTCTATACATGTTATTCCTGGAATTGTGGATTTTTCCCAAGTCCATTTAGTGGTGGTTTATGGACTTGTCCTTTAGGAAATCGTCTAACCCCTTTTTAAACTCTGCTAAGCTAACCGCCTTCACCACATTCTCCGGCAACGAATTCCAGAGTTTAATTATGCGTTGGATGAAGAAATGTTTTCTCCGATTTGTTTTAAATTTACTACACTGTAGTTTCATCGCATGCCCCCTAGTCCTAGTATTTTTGGAAAGCGTGAACAGACGCTTCACATCCACCTGTTCTACTCCACTCAATATTTTATATACCTCTATCATGTCTCCCCTCAGCCGTCTCTTCTCCAAGCTGAAAAGCCCTAGCCTCCTTAGTCTTTCTTCATAGGGAAGTCGTCCCATCCCCGCTATCATTTTAGTCGCCTTTCGCTGCACCTTTTCCAATTCTACTATATCTTTCTTGAGATGCGGCGACCAGAATTGAACACAATACTCAAGGTGCGGTCGCACCATGGAGTGATACAATGACATTATAACATCCTCACACCTGTTTTCCATACCTTTCCTAATAATACCCAACATTCTATTCGCATTCCTAGCCGCAGCAGCACACTGAGCAGAAGGTTTCAGTGTATTATTGACAACAACACCCAGATCCCTTTCTTGGTCTGTAACTCCTAACGTGGAACCTTGCATGACATAGCTATAATTCGGGTTCTTTTTTCCCCACATGCATCACCTTGCAGTTGCTCACATTAAACGTCATCTGCCATTTAGCCATCCAGTCTCCCAGTCTCGTAAGGTCCTTCTGTAATTTTTCACAATCCTGTAGCGAGTTAACAACTTTGAATAACTTTGTGTCATCAGCAAATTTAATTACCTCGCTAGTTACTCCCATCTCTAAATCATTTATAAATATGTTAAAAAGCAGCGGTCCTAGCACAGACTCCTGAGGAACCCCACTAACTACCCTTCTCCATTGTGAATACTGCCCATTTATCCCCACTCTCTGTTTCCTATCCTTCAACCAGTTTTTAATCCACAATAGGACATTTCCTCCTATCCCATGACCCTCCAATTTCCTCTGTAGCCTTTCATGAGGTACCTTGTCAAACGCCTTTTGAAAATCCAGATACACAATATCAACCGGCTCCCCTTTGTCCACATGTTTGTTTACTCCTTCAAAGAATTGAAGTAAATTGGTCAGGCAAGATTTCCACACACAAAAGCCGTGCTAAGCCCAGTTCTTAGAGCAGCTTAGTAAAAAGGCCCCTTTTATGAAGAGATTCACCCAAGGCGATTCACAAACCAGTTATCAGTCTCGAAGAAAACAGGGCGGAGGGGGGTTGAACACACTTGCTGTTAACCTACTATGTATTGAATTGATGGGTTTTATTGTAATTTGGATGGGGTAGTGGAATCATTCTACATCTCCTGTGTAGAATTCTGTGCAGTCTGTTTTTGCAGTGCAGAGAAGCAGATGTTCACTTTCTGGATGCCTCCCTCCCTCCCTTCACTTTCACAGCTCCAGCAGGGTAAGCAGAGGAGCTGCATAGCCACAGGTCTGGCTGCTTCCTCTTAGTTTTACTACTACTAATACTACTTATCATTTCTATAGCACTACTAGATGTATGCAGCACTGGACGCTTGAAAATAAAGAGAGTCCCTGCTCGAAGGAGCTTACAATCTAATCAGGACAAATAAAGGATAAGGGAATTAATAAGGTGGGAAAGATAAAACATACAAGGGTACTGTGCAAGCGAATAGGGGTTACGAGTTCAAATCAGCATCAAAAAAGCGCATTTAGCCTAGATTTGAAGACAGCCAGAGATGGAGCTTGAAGTACTGGTTCAGGAAGTCTATTCTAACCATATGGTGCCTCAAAAGGAACATAGTCTGGAGTTGGCAGTGGCAGTGCTTATGTACAGATAAGAGAGAGATTTACCCAATGAATGGAGTTCCTGGGGAGGAATGTAGGGAAAGATAAGAATGGAGAGGTACTGGTTCCTGGCGGTTCCTCTAAGCCGTGCGGCTGTACAGAGGCCCATGTAACTCAAAGGAACAGTCAGGCCTGATGGCAGAAGAGCATGAAACAGCTCAATGTGTAGTGGCCCCTCCTCTTGCCATGCTGGAGCAATGAGTTTGCAGAAAGGAAGGCAGGTAGTGTTGGGGGGGGGGGGGCTGGAAAAAAGGTAGATGGATTGTGTGGGGGGATGTTAAAAGGTGGATGTGGGGGTGTGCATGGGAATGGGGTGGAGGTCTGCAGAAAGGTGCAAGGGAAACTGCTGCGCTGATAGTGGTGAGGGGAAGGCTTATTTCATGCCTGGGGGGAAATGCCAGCCCTTATAATGGGGGAATTCTGCAGAGCGGAGTGGCCTAGTGGTTAGGGTGGTGGACTTTGGTCCTGAGGAACTGAGTTCGATTCCCACTTCAGGCACAGGCAGCTCCTTGTGACTCTGGGCAAGTCACTTAACCCTCCATTGCCCCATGTAAGCCGCACTGAGCCTGCCATGAGTGGGAAAGCGCGGGGTACAAATGTAATAAAAAAATAAACAAGAAAATTACAACTAAAGGGGTCCTTTTACTAAGCAGTAGTAAGCACTACCACATGCTTCCCACATGCCAACATTCACTACCTCAGGGCATGCTCAGGCACACTTCTCCAGTGCTAAAAAATATTTTTTAGCATTGGGGGTATGTTTGGGAGCACAGAATAGGTGTACCCAGCACTAATCAGTTAGAGCAGCTACATTGCAACACGCTGACTGATTAGCGCATAGTTAGCATGTGAGTCTTTTCCACCTATTAAATAGGTGATAATGGCCATGCGCTAATTTGGAAATTAGCACCTGACCATTAATAGAATAAGTGGAAATGTGGCCATGTTACAGCCATGCTAAACGTGGCTTCAGCACGTGGAGAAACCCATGCGCTAATCATAGCATATGGCCCCTTTTAGTGCAGCTTAGTAAAAGGGCCCCAAAGTGTGCAGAATTTTCAAATATTGTACGTAGAATTTTCAAGTTTTTTTGCGCAGAATTCCCCAGGAGTAATATTTGAATTTTTTGTTTTTGTAAACCACTTTTATATATTACTTATGGAAAGTGGTTTATCAAGTTTTAATAAATAAAAGTCCTTTTAAATAACACATCAACTCTTAGTGCCCATGTCACTTAAAAAGCCTGATTTTTGTCAGGCTATCTTGGAATTTATGGTGTAAACATCCAAAACTCAGAAGGCAATCTTTTTTTTTTTTATTTCAGTGAAAAAACTAGCAGAATTAGCTTTAAACTTCTAGCATTTCCTCCTTTATGGATTCCCTCGGTTTCTACACTCTGCTTTTAAAAAGACAAAAATTAACTGTGCAAACCCTAAATCTTACACTCTGCTCGATACTATACATATTAATTAGCAAACATGGGGGTCCTTCTACTAAGGTGTACTAATGCACTAAGTGGGCCTTTTACAAAGGCGCGCTAGCGTTTTAGTGCGCCTGTCTCACCGTGACTTGATGATGTCCAAGGACTAGGCTGGCCTGCGGGTGCATTAATGAGTGTGGAGGAGGAGTGTGCAGCTGCATCCAGCAGCACACTCTGCCAGCATGCATAGAGCCAATTTGGGGGAACTGGACAGGCTGGCGTCTATTTTGGATGACGTCAGACGCCGAACCCCACCAATATTTCAAACAAACGTTCTTGCATCAAAGCCACCCTAGCTTACGGTGTTTTGGTCAGCTGTAGGTCTTCAGACGTGTTGCTGCTTGTGTCTGTGTGGGCTTACCTTTAGCCTTTTGCCTGTGAGTGTGTTTCCAGCACAGTGTCTTGCTGCTTGTGTCTGTGCAGGCTTGTCCTTCACCCTAGTGTTTTGCTTCAGTCCACTTCCTGTACACGTCTTTCCTTTCTTGCTTGCTGATTGGACTCTGTTACGCATGGGTTCCAGTTCGGCCTTTTGGCCCCTATGAGTGTTTTGCCTCTTCCTCCTGTATTTTGCTTTCTGGTCCTATTGCGCATGTTGGGCCTTGTGGCCTTTTAGTTTCTTTTTGCTGGTGTGGGTTCAGTCTGACATAGGCCTTGGCCTTTGTCCAGGGGCTCACTCCCAACCATAACAGGGCACTAAAAATAAGCAAGTGCTAAATGCTAGAGATGCCTATATATTTTTATGTGAGTCTCTATTGTTTAGCGCGCACTAAAAATGCTACCAAACCTTTGTAAAAGACCCCCTAAATTATAAGTTGCATGCATAGTTTTTCATATATGATATGGTAATTTACAATTGAAATATTCTGCATTCAAAAACATCTGGTTTAAATGACAACTTGGCTCTACAGTGGTGGAAATAAGTATTTGATCCCTTGCTGATTTTGTAAGTTTGCCCACTGACAAAGACATGAGCAGCCCATAATTGAAGGGTAGGTTATTGGTAACAGTGAGAGATAGCACATCACAAATTAAATCCGGAAAATCACATTGTGGAAAGTATATGAATTTATTTGCATTCTGCAGAGGGAAATAAGTATTTAATCCCTCTGGCAAACAAGACCTAATACTTGGTGGCAAAACCCTTGTTGGCAAGCACAGCGGTCAGACGTCTTCTGTAGTTGATGATGAGGTTTGCACACATGTCAGGAGGAATTTTGGTCCACTCCTCTTTGCAGATCATCTCTAAATCATTAAGAGTTCTGGGCTGTCGCTTGGCAACTCGCAGCTTCAGCTCCCTCCATAAGTTTTCAATGGGATTAAGGTCTGGTGACTGGCTAGGCCACTCCATGACCCTAATGTGCTTCTTCCTGAGCCACTCCTTTGTTGCCTTGGCTGTATGTTTTGGGTCATTGTCGTGCTGGAAGACCCAGCCACGACCCATTTTTAAGGCCCTGGCGGAGGGAAGGAGGTTGTCACTCAGAATTGTACGGTACATGGCCCCATCCATTCTCCCATTGATGCGGTGAAGTAGTCCTGTGCCCTTAGCAGAGAAACACCCCCAAAACATAACATTTCCACCTCCATGCTTGACAGTGGGGACGGTGTTCTTTGGGTCATAGGCAGCATTTCTCTTCCTCCAAACACGGCGAGTTGAGTTCATGCCAAAGAGCTCAATTTTTGTCTCATCTGACCACAGCACCTTCTCCCAATCACTCTCGGCATCATCCAGGTGTTCACTGGCAAACTTCAGACGGGCCGTCACATGTGCCTTCCGGAGCAGGGGGACCTTGCGGGCACTGCAGGATTGCAATCCGTTATGTCGTAATGTGTTACCAATGGTTTTCGTGGTGACAGTGGTCCCAGCTGCCTTGAGATCATTGACAAGTTCCCCCCTTGTAGTTGTAGGCTGATTTCTAACCTTCCTCATGATCAAGGATACCCCACGAGGTGAGATTTTGCGTGGAGCCCCAGATCTTTGTCGATTGACAGTCATTTTGTACTTCTTCCATTTTCTTACTATGGCACCAACAGTTGTCTCCTTCTCGCCCAGCGTCTTACTGATGGTTTTGTAGCCCATTCCAGCCTTGTGCAGGTGTATGATCTTGTCCCTGACATCCTTAGACAGCTCCTTGCTCTTGGCCATTTTGTAGAGGTTAGAGTCTGACTGATTCACTGAGTCTGTGGACAGGTGTCTTTCATACAGGTGACCATTGCCGACAGCTGTCTGTCATGCAGGTAACGAGTTGATTTGGAGCATCTACCTGGTCTGTAGGGGCCAGATCTCTTACTGGTTGGTGGGGGATCAAATACTTATTTCCCTCTGCAGAATGCAAATAAATTCATATACTTTCCACAATGTGATTTTCCGGATTTAATTTGTGATGTGCTATCTCTCACTGTTACCAATAACCTACCCTTCAATTATGGGCTGCTCATGTCTTTGTCAGTGGGCAAACTTACAAAATCAGCAAGGGATCAAATACTTATTTCCACCACTGTATGTTTTCTTTTCAAGCAGTTGCTATCTGGAATAACTTACCAGATATGATACGACTATATCAGAATTATATGCATTTGCGTAAGAGGTTGAAAACTTTTTTATTTGATAAATATGATGTTTAATATTCTGTTCTATTGTATAATTGACTGTAATTTTGTAATTACTCATTTTGGCTGAGCCTTTTATTGTAAACTGCCTGGAACCTCCTGTTGGGATACAGCGGTATACAAGATATGGATTGGATTGAATAAGAAGCCCATTATATTCCTATCAGCATCTTATCATTTAGCGCTAATCATTAGCGTGTACTAAATCTGTTAGTGCACCTTAATAAAAGGACCCCATAAAAATAATACAAAACATTCCACAATTTAGGACAGTAACTTCGTTTTTTTTTTGTATTCTCCTTTCTGACATAATTATGCGACTTCCTCTGATGTTTAAGAGACAGATATCTAAATTCAAATGTACAAACAGTATATGTATATGATATTACAGTAAATATTAGTGTATATCTCCTACATTACTCTTGGACTGCCTTTCCCTATTAGATTTCAATGACTCCAAGTCATAAAGGAATTAAATCAGTGTATTTAAACTTAAGGACTAAAACCCAACAAAGAACCTTGGCTAGAAGAAGCCTTCACAGCACTGCGTACGTCTAGTAGCGCTTTAGAAATGATAAGTAGTAGTAGTATATTTCCCTTGTTTCCTATGTAATTACTAATTGTATATGTTTATTCAGTCATGATGATACCATGACGGACTAATGTAAGCCACATTGAGCCTACAAATACGTGGGAAAATGCGGGATACAAATGCAATAAATAAATAATGTGTAGCATAGTGGGCTAATAACAGGGGGAAATAGGTTTGATTCCCAAGGCAGCTACTTGTGACTCCACTGCCCCAAGTACAAAAACAGATTGTTTTTTTTTTAATTTACAAACATTGTAAATTAACATAAAAAACGACTTTGAATGAAACTGATAGTAAAAAGTCCAAATTTATTCCCTAGATAAAAGCATAAATACATGAATATTTAAAAGACCAACACAGCTGTGTTTCACCCCAGTGCAGCCCTTTGAGAGGGCGAAACATGGTCATGTCAGGCTTTTAAGTATTTATATATTTATGCTTTTATGAGGTGAATAAATTAGGACCTTTTACTATCAACAATCTGCTGTTTTGCTGTTCACATTGGATCTTGTAGATTGCCTGGCTGTTTTTATCTTAGGTTTTTGAAACAGAAATAAGGCAAAGCTTACAGGAAATATCAATACACACAAGGAAATATCAACCAATGTTTGGGTCCACCATGTTTTGGGAACCAAGGAGAAAAATATAATTTATGGAAATAATAATAAGAATGAAGAAGCTACAGAGTTTTGAGAACAGCTATTAAAGATACTCAGCTGATAACTCTCTCACTAACAAAGATTCTACTAGCTGCTTAGAATCACAGAAAGGTAGTTAATCCTACTATAGGTTGCAAAGCATCTGCATGAAAGATATTTTAACAAACATATTACCTCCTTCTCCCGTATAAGAACTCCTGGTTTAAAAGACCAAGAAGTCCTTGGCTAGGATCAGTGTAAACATATCAGGAAAGAACTCTAATATGTGATCCCCAAAACTGCTCAACCCCATGTCTGAAATACTATCTTGAAACTGCATTATGGATCAGTACAAGTGCAAAGGTGACAAGAAGAGTAGTTTTTCCTGTAATAGGTTCCATAGACACCTCAAAAAATTCATTCAGATTCAAGGAATATCCCACACTTCTTGCAAACCTACTGCTCTCAAAATCCCAGCTGAAGACATTGGTTTGGCTCGTGTAAAATTTAAGATCTGTATGATAGTTTTTAAAATACTTTATGGGTAGCTCCTGTATATTTAGTAGACTCTGTCTCGGTATCACATGACAATTTGCAATATTATCCCAGGAATCAGATAAGGTTAAATTTCTCTAATGTTAAGGGGATCAAGAGGCTCATTTTCAAAGCATACAGACTTGCAAAGTTACATATGTTTCTATAGAACTTTGTAAACCTATATACTTTGAAAATGAGCACCTAAATCTGTTAAATATGCCAATTCCTCATTTATGTATCAAATGGTTTTGATCTGGAATTCCCTTCAAGAAGAAATTAGATGTTTAACGAATTATCTGTTATTTAGATGGGCAGTTAAAACCTTTTTTTTTAGGGAATATTGGATTGATGGTTAATTATTTTGTAGATGCAACATTAAGGGGCTCATTTTCTAAACAGAAAAACATCTAAAAAAATGGCAGATATACGCATTTCTTGCAGAAAAACATACCATCCATACACACCTATGACTGCGAATCTGCTTCCCCCCATAGGTGACAGAGGCTACCCCCAAGCAAACTTGGTTCATGATTCCCATAGTTCACCCGCAAAATGAGGCGGAGGAGGAGTACAACAAGAGGCATAAGAGCACCCACACCATCATAGAATGTGCCAGCTATCAGATGTCAGGACCATCCCAGAGGGGAACTCTTCTACAGCCGTGAAAAGGTTGCCAAACTTTTCATGTTCTGCTGCATGCTGCACAACCTGGCTCTCCAAAGAAGACAGGCCCTGCCAGAGGAGGGCCAACTACAGCAGCAGCCTCCAGACTTAGAGGATGAGGAGTCCCCTTCCTCCCCTGCACACAGAACTGAACAGGGAGCATGCCAGCTGGGGGTCCATGCCAGACAAAGACTTATTCTCACCAATTTTCAGTAAAGGTTAGTGCATATCACCCATAACTCATCTTATATTGTTTTATGATTTTAGTTTATTTGTAGTTTATGATTGCTATGATTTGATTATCTTTTTGCGATTATTATATGCGTTGATCTCTTTTATGTGATACTTGTCTATATGTTCTACATTATTTTAGGCCAAAACCTAGCTAAACCGGGGGCGGTTTTTACCCCTTCACAGTTATTGTTCAATAAAATTGCTTCTTTTGGCTATATTTTGGACTTTAAAGTCTTTTTTTCTGGTCTGATCATATTTCCCTGCTGGTCTGGCCCTTGTGGATCATCTTTCTCTTTGCTTCCAAAGAGGGTGAGGGGCCAGTGCTCCATTCTAGCTGGCTATACCCTCCTGAGCCTAGAAAGAAAAGGAAAACCAGAGTTAGACAGGTGATTAAAAGCAGCCAGGAGAACAGCTACATTAGGCAAAGAAGCCACTAGAGATAGAGACAGAAGAACCTAAACCCCGAGCTCAGGGCTAAACCAAGGCAAAACCTGATGAAAAGACAGTCACTTCAATGAGCTGTGTTACATAAAATAAGGAGGCTTTTCGCCAGTGGGAGGTATATGTCCAAGTGAGTTTAAAACTTAGACTTATCTTTGCTAACGACTCAGAAGATAAGGAACCAGGCACTAGGGATGGTTAGATGCATACAGATCCATATCCATCTCCCACCAGAGACACAAAAGAAACCTTGGGAGTAGGCTGCCTCTTGCTTGGAATGGCTAGAGTACCTTGCAACTCATCACCATTCTTCATTGACAGTTTTCACCAGCACTTTTTCAGAAGGGGAAAGAGCTAAAAAAGTGAATCTGATCATACTGGCAGATGACATTTAATGTGATGCACATAAGAATAATCCAAATCATAATTACCTGATGCTAGGGTCCACCTTAGAAGTCACCACTCAAGAAAAATATCTAGGTGTCACTCTAGACAATATGCTGAAATTCTGCCCAGTGTGTGGCGGCTGCCAAAAAAGCAAACAGGATGCTAGGAATTATTAGGAAAGGCATGCAAAATAAGACCAAGAATATTATAATGCTTCTGTATCGCTCCATGGTGTGACCTCACCTTGAGTATTGTGTTCAATTCTGGTCACTGTATCTCAAAAAAGATACAGCAGAATTAGAAAAGGTCCAAAGAAGAGTAACTAAAATGACAAAGGGGATGGAACTCCTCCCATATGATGAAAGGTTGAAGAGGTTAGGGCTCTCAGCTTGGAAAAGAGAAGGCTGAGAGGGGATATGATTGAGGTCTACAAAATCCCAAGTGATGTAGAATGGGTAGAAGTGAATCGATTTTTCACTCTTTCAAAAAGTACAAAGGCCAGGGGACACTCAATTAAATTATATGGAAATACTTTGAATACAAATAGAAGGAAATATTTTTTCACTCAAAGAACAGTTAAGCTCTGAAATTTGCTGCCAGAAAATGTGATAACAGCAGTTATCATATCTGGATTTTAAAAAGGTTTCGACAAGTTCCTGGAGAAAAAGTCCATAGTCTGTTATTGATATGGACATGGGGGAAGCCACTGCTTGCCCTGGGATTGGTAGCATGGAATGTTGCTACTAATTGGGTTTCTGCCATGTACTTGTGACCTGGATTGGCCACTGAAGAAAGCAGGATACTGGACTAGATGAACCATTGGTCTGAACCAGTATGATTATTCTTATGTTCATAAAGGGCTCAATTTAGTAAAGGACTTTAAAACTTAGGCACCAAAACCTTAGGTGCTAAGCACCAGTTCTATAATGGTAATGTCGAGTGTTGTTGCCGTTATAGAACACTAGTGTGAGTCAGCATAGTGGCACCTAACTCTAGGCTTGAGTGCTTATCCCATGTCAAGTGCTGGTGTAAATACTCATGTCGAAATACTGGCAGTTACATGTGTGGGTAGGTCACGGGCATGCCAACTAATTAGGCAAAAATATAAGTTAGTGCCTAATTGGTTGGCATGCCCCTCCCACATCCTTGAAGTTATGAACCATAGAAATTAAGTGCTAAGTTTATAGAATAGGGGCATAAGCCATTTACATGTAACTACATATTAGTGCCAATTATTGGTACTTAATTCCAATTTAGTGACAATTAGCTAATTTAGGGGTCCTTTTACAAAGGCGTGGTAAAAAGTGGCCTGCGGTAGTGTAGGCGTGGGTTTTGGGCGTGCACAGAATTATTTTTCAGCGCACCTACCAAAAATGCCTTTCTAAAATTTTTGCTGAAAATGGACGTGCGACAAAATCAAAATTGTCACGCGTCCATTTTGAGTCTCTGACCTTACCACCAGCCATAGACCTAGCGGTAAAGAATTTGGGCAGTAAGGACCTACGCGCATCAGATGCCACTACACGTGCCAGAAAATAAAAATATTTTTCAGACGCGCATAGCAGACGCTAGCCAAAAATGAAATTACCTCGAGACATGCGGTAGTCGGGCAGTAAGTCTATTTTGTTGCGCGTTGGGCACGTGTAGAGCCTTACGTGGCTTAGTAAAAGGGGCCCTTAGTTACGCACATAAATGACACCTTCATGCCCAATTGCGCATCCTATTTTTAATGCCCTTTATAGAATTTGTGTGTACATAGCTATATTAGCGTTGTCAGCTGGCTTCCTTTTTTCAGAGCAGATTGGGTTTATCACACTGCAAGCATGAACTTGAGGTCTCATTTCTATATTGACAGACCTAGGAAAGCAACACTATTGAATCATCTTGTCCTGACAACATGGTACTCTGTCTCCATCACAGATGGGATTTTTTTTAATGCTGTCTTTGGATTCACAGGGGACACAGGCTTCTTTGATGTAGGTTAATGTTTCCATAAAAATAGCTATATGGCAGGCACAAATCTTTTCCTACCCTACACTCTGTTTGTTATAACAACAACAATAATTACTAGACTGTTTTGTTTTCATTTACGTGGCAGTTAAGCAGCTGTGCAGTATAATTTGAGAGAGCATTATTAGCAGAAATTTCAGAGTTGATGTCAGCAAAATAGATGGTTTACAATTCACGAACTTGTATAGGCCCCTATCAATCCATTATTGCATTGTGTATGGTCATTTAGGACTCACATATTCATTTTTCACTTTTAATTTGTGGTATGGGTTAGGTGAATATTCAGTCTTGGAACAGATCCAGAAACAGAGCCTGGCCATGAGTTCTGGTGATCTGGACATCTAGCCTGGCACTAGGGCACCCAGAAGAGGAGTCTGTGCACCTACAATGACAGGAAACCTGAAACTGATAGCATAACATATGTGAAATAAATTTGCTCCATTATTCATGGATAACATATATTGGGGAAAGGGACAGTTTTCATAAAGTCCATATAGATGTAAAGTTCATGAGTATTTCGAATCTATGCACTTTGTACTTCATTTTCACATGGAGCCTAGTGGTTAGAGCAACAGGCTGAGAACCAGGGAAACTACTGTTCAAACCTTACTTCTCCCACTGAAGTCCTATGCCCTTTCCCTGATGCTTCTTGTAACCTTGCACATGTCACTTCACTTTCCACTGCCTCAGGTACAGCTCAGATTGTGACCCGCTTGTGCAGAGAAATAAATAGTTTATCTGATTATAACTCACCTTGAACTCAGATATGGAAAACATAAGTAATGAATCTAAAATCTAAATCCTAACCATGTAAGTAACGTGGCAAACAAGGGATAGAAATGCCACTAGACTGGAGGCCGTATCTTGCTAAAGACGTAAAAAGACTGGAAGCGATGCAAAGAAAAGCTACAAAAATGGTATGGGATTTGCGTTGCAAACCGTAAGAGGAGAGACTTGACGACCTGAACATGTATACCTTGGAGGAAAGGAGAAACAGGGGTGACATGATACAGACGTTCAAATATTTGAAAGGTATTAATCCGCAAAAAAATCTCTTCCGGAGACAGGAAGGTGGTAGAACTAGAGGACATGAATTGAGGTTAAGGGGGCAGACTCAGGAGTAATGTCAGGAAGTATTTTTTCAGCGAAAGGTTGGTAGATACGTGGAATGCCCTCCCGTGGGAGGTGGTGGAGATGAAAATGGTAATGGAATTCAAACATGCATGGGATAAACACAAAGGAATCCTGTTTAGAAGAAATGGATCTATGGAATCTTAGCGGAGATTGCACGGCGACGCTGGTAACTAGAGAGTAAAACAAATGCTGGGCAGACTTCTATGGTCTGCGCCCTGATCGTGGCTGAATAGATATGGATGGGCTGAAGTGTAAATATTAAGGGGCTTCGACGTTAGCTTCAGAACTTTTAGTACAGGAACAGTGTTGGGCAAACTTCTACGGTCTGAGCCCTAAGAAAGGCAGGGACAAATCAAACTTGGTGTCACGGTCTCAGGCTCTCAGACACTAGAATAACGTGAGCCCTTGGGCTAATGTCGAGGAGCGGCAGCAGCAGGCAAAATCCCCCAACCAGGACTGGACAAACGAGCAAGGATGGAGCTGGAATCTGGAATAGACTTGGCTTGGCTGGACTGGAACCAAATGCTGGAATAGACTTGGCTTGGCTGGACTGGAGCCAAATGCTGGAATAAACTTGACTGGAATAACAGGACTGGAGCAACCGGACTTCACCTGCACTGACCACCGTTCCCCAGAGGTTGAGCCCCTAGGTGTGGGCGGCCTGCAGGACTTACAGGACAGAGCAGGTAGACAAGAAATGCTGGACCAGACTGACTGGAACAACAGGATTCTCACACCGGACACTGGATACTAAACAAGCTTGACTAAAATAGGGTGAAGGAGTTACAGACAGGCTAGACAGAAACAGGGCCAGGTTATACATACAAGCTTGGCAGAAGCAGGGCTCAGGATATACAGACAAGCTTGGCAAAGGCAGGGTTTAAGATACACAGGCAGGGCTGGAACTAAAGGTAAAGGGGTAAGAGCAGGGGAAGACTGAAGCTGAAAACAAACACAGAACTAAGCTCATACAGGACAAGAACTAAAGCTAAAGGTAATGGGCAAGATGGAGGTAGAACTCAAGGCAAGCCACACAGACAAACAACAGAACTAAGGCACAAAGCTAAAAGGCTAACAGGTAGCCACAAGGTCAAACAAACACACAACAGAACTCTAGACAAGAACAAACAGAAGTGCCACAGGCACACCAACTAGAAACAAGGCAAGGCAGAAATGCAAACTGCATACAAACTGGCTGAAAGGGCCAGGTGCATAATAAAGGCAATTCCAAGTGAGGTCACAGGTAAGGGTGCTGCTTAGTTCCAAACAACCCAAGCAAGTTTGGCAAGCAGGAAGATCCGAACCGGATTGGAATGACTTCTGAAACATGCTTGGGAAACAGCAAGAAAACAGTCTATAGCAGCCACCGGTTCTGGCCACTGGAGGGCGAGGTGAGCACAGACACGGAAAATAGTCACAATCGTGACACTCGGGTATACATATAAAGCATCACATACAATGTAAACTGAGTTTATCTTGTTGGGCAGACTGGATGGACCGTTCAGGTCTTAATCTGCCTTCATTTACTATGTTACTTTCCACCAGTGCTAGTCCTAATCTGAGTCCTGGCCCAGCAAGAGTCAGGAAGGAGAGAAGAGAAAGTGGGACTGCAGAGTATGCCATGCTACAGTGACTCTTGCATACTATCATAGTACTCAACTGTCAGACTTGTGAGTTATTGTACCAAGTAGAGCGCTGCTGAACCCGGTACTCGGACCACGTTCTGCTTGGTGGCTGGACGACCCCGGGTTTCACCTGCTCAGCTGATAAAGTGCTGGCGTCTGACATCAGCAGGGAGAAGGGGCACAGCCATAGGACAAGAGCAGGGGAAGGAGGAACCGGAAGACCAACAGGAGAGAAGCAAGGGAAGTCAGGCAGAGGAAGAGCAGACTCAGGTGGGTGGAAGCAAAGCAATCAAGGAGCCTGGAAGCCAGGAAGAGAGAGAGAGCAGAAACAGGTGCATGGAAGCAGAAACAGGTGCATGGAAGCAAAGCAATTAAGGAGACTGCAACCACCGCTCTCTGAACAAACCTAGAGAGGACTACACACACATGGCTCAGGCAGTGCCAGTCAAGTGTGTGTGTCGACGGGGCCCCGCGCAGCCCCAGAATGCCGCTCGCGTTGAAGTAGGGGACATGACATCAACATCCCGCCAAATATGAGGATCTGGGAGGAAATTCCAATGGCCTACAACCAGCCTGACTGGCCCATCAAGGCATGCCTGATAGGTCAATCTGTCCTCAGGTGGGTTCCCTACTTTCATCCTTTTCTCCCCTTCCCATATAGTTCTGCCATGCAGTGAGAGTCCAAAGAAGCCAGTATGCATGCACTAAGAATCAATATTATGAAATGTTTCAGACTTCACCACAACATTCCCAACCCCAGATGGCCTGAGAAGCCGAAATGGGTTTGGGAAGTGAATTTTATTATTTATTTAGATTTTGCTCACATCGTTTTCAGTAGTAGCTCAAGGTGAGGTACATTCAGGCACACTGGGTATTTGCCACAGACTCAGGATATCTGTCCTTATTTTCATATCTCTTGAGGGTGTTTTGTAACATATTTTAAACAAAATATACTCATAATTATTTTTAGCTATAGCTCACAATAAGTAATATGCTATATTTTTTTTATTCCTTCATGTGCTGGGCAGACTTCTATGGTCTGTGCCCTGAAAATGGCAGATACAAATCAAGGTAAGGTATACTCAAAAAGTAGTACATATGAGTTTATCTTGTTGGGTAGACTGGATGGACCGTGCAGGTCTTTTTCTGTCATCATCTAGTATGTTACTATCCTGCTTATTTTCGAAGGAGAAGGGTGGCCATCTTCCAACACAAATCGGGAGATGGCCAGCCTTTGGAGATTTCGGTATAATCGAAAGCCGATTTTGGCCGGCTTCAACTGCTTTCCGTCACAGGGCTGGCCAAAGTTCAAGGGGGCGAGTCGGCAGTGTACTGAAGGCGTTCCTCAGTTAAATCTAAAGCATAAAAAGAAACAATAACAACTCCAAAGGGCAGGTGGGCGGGTTTGTGAGAACAATCAGCCTGCTGTCCTCGGAGAATACCTACTACAGGTATGTATCTTCGCTTTCTCCGAGGACAAGCAGGCTATCCCTAGCAACCAGGCTCACTCAAAACAACGAACATTGGTCAATTGGGCCTCGCAATGGTGAGGACATAACACAGATTGACCTGAAACCATAAACAACTAACTGACAGTGCAGCCTGGAACAGAACAAAAATGGGTCTAGGGGGGTGGAGTTGGATTCTAAACCCATAACAGATTATGCAGCACTGACTGCCCAAACCGACTGTCGCGTCGGGTATCCTGCTGGAGGCAGTAGTGAGATGTGAATGTGTGAAGCGATGACCATGTTGCAGCCTTGCAAATGTCTTCAATGGAGGCTGTCTTTAAGTGAGCCACTGACGCAGCCATGGTTCTAACATTATGAGCTTTGACGTGGCCCTCTAAAGACAGCCCAGCTTGGGCATAAGTGAAGGAAATGCAATCTGCTAGCCAATTGGAGATTGTGCATTTTCCGATGGCAACTCCCCTCCTGTTGGGATCAAAAGAAACAAACAACTGGGCGGACTGTCTAAAGGGCTTTGTCCGTTCCACGTAAAAGGCCAATGTTCTCTTGCAGTCCAAGGTGTGCAAACTGCTTTCACCAGGGGGGGTATGAGGACGGGGAAAGAAAGTTGGCAAGACAATTGACTGGTTCAGATGGAACTCCGACTCCACCTTTGGCAGGAACTTAGGGTGCGTGCGGAGGACTACTCTGTTGTGATGGAACTTGATATAAGGTGCATGCACTACCAAGGACTAAAGCTCACTGACTCTACGAGCTGAAGTAACAGCCACCAAGAAAGTGAAGGATACATACCTGTAGCAGGTGTTCTCTGAGGACAGCAGGCTGATTGTTCTCACACTTGGGTCGACGACCAAGGCGGCCCAGGAACCGGAAATTTTCCCTTAGCAAAATTTAAAAAGTTTTGCTAGAGCCTTCTGGCGCGCAAATCGCGCGCATCGAGCATGCACAGCCGTCTTCCTGCTCGCCGCGTGAGCGTTCCCGCTCAGTTAAATCAAAAAGCAACAACAACAACTCCAAAGGGGAGGTGGGCAGGTTTGTCAGAACAATCAGCCTGCTGTCCTCGGAGAACACCTGCTACAGGTATGTATCCTTCGCTTTCTCCGAGGACAAGCAGGCTGCTTGTTCTCACACTTGGGGTATCCCTAGCACCCAGGCTCACTCAAAACAACGAACATTGGTCAATTGGGCTCCGCAACGGCGAGGACGTAACAAAGATTGACCTAAAACCAGAACATCTAACTGAGAGTGCAGCCTGGAACAGAATAAAAATGGGCCTAGGGGGGTGGAGTTGGATTCTAAACTCCGAACAGATTCTGTAGCACCGACTGCCCAAACCGACTGTCACGTCGGGTAGCCTGCTGAAGGCAGTAGTGAGAAGTGAATGTGTGGATTGATGACCACGTTGCAGCCTTGCAAATCTCTTCTATAGTGGCTGACTTCAAGTGAGCCACTGACGTAGCCATGGCTCTAACACTATGAGCCGTGACATGACCCTCTACAGTCAGTCCAGCTTGGGCATAAGTGAAGGAAATGCAATGTGCTAGCCAATTGGAAATGGTGCGTTTCCCAACAGCGACTCCCCTTCTGTTAGGATCAAAAGAAATAAACATTTGGGCGGACTGTCTGAAGGGGCTTGTCCGCTCTGAAGGGGCTTGTCCGCTCAATGTAAAAGGCCAATGCTCTCTTGCAGTCCAAAGTGTGCAACTGACTTTCAGCAGGGCGGGTATGAGGACGGGGGGAAAATGTTGGCAAGACAATTGACTGGTTCAGATGGAACTCCGACACCACCTTTGGCAAGAACTTATGGTGAGTGCGGAGGACTACTCTGTTATGATGAAATTTGAGATAGGGTGCATGCACTACCAAGGCTTGAAGCTCACTGACCCTACGAGCTGAAGTAACAGCCACCAAGAAAATGACCTTCTAGGTCAAGTACTTCAGATGGCAGGTATTCAGTGGCTCAAAAGGAGCTTTCATCAGCTGGGTGAGAATGACATTGAGATCCTATGACTCTGGTGGAGGTTTGATGGGGGCTTTGACAAAAGCAAACCTCTCCTGAATCAAACAACTAAAGGCTGTCCAGAGATAGACTTACCCTCTACACGACAATGATAAGCACTAATTGCGCTAAGATGAACTCTTATGGAGTTGGTCTTGAGACCAGACTCTGACAAGTGTACAAGGTATTCAAGCAGGGTCTGTGTAGGACAAGAGCGAGGATCTAGGGCCTTGCTGTCACACCAGACGGCAAACCTCCTCCATTTGAAAAAGTAACACCGCTTCGTGGAATCTTTCCTGGAAGCAAGCAAAACTCGGGAGACTCCCTCAGAAAGACCCAAGGAAGTGAATTCTATGCTTTCAACATCCAGGCCGTGAGAGCCAGAGACTGGAGATTGGGATGCAGAAGCGCCCCCTTGTTCTGAGTGATGAGGGTTGGAAAACACTCCAATCTCCATGGTTCTTCGTAGGATAACTCCAGAAGAAGAGGGAACCAAATCTGACGGGGCCAGAAGGGAGCAATCAGAATCATGATTCCGCGGTCTTGCTTGAGTTTCAGTAAAGTCTTCCCCACTAGAGGTATGGGAGGATACGCATACAGAAGGCCTGTTCCCCAATGAAGGAGAAAAGCATCTGACGCTAGCCTGTCGTGGGCCTGAAGTCTGGAACAGAATTGAGGGACTTTGTGATTGGCCTGAGTGGCAAAAAGATCCAGCGAGGGGGTGCCCCATGCTCGGAAGATCTTGCAGACAATGCCCATGTTCAGTGACTACTCGTGAGGTTGCATTATCCTGCTCAACCTGTCGGCTAGACTGTTGTTTACGCGTGCCAGGTATGTGGCCTAGAGAAACATTCCATGGTAGTGAGCCCAAAGCCACATCCTGATGGCTTCCTGACACAGAGGGCGAGATCCAGTGCCCCCTGCTTGTTGATGTAATACATCGCAACCTGATTGTCTGTCTGAATTAGGATGATTTGATTGGACAGCCGATCTCTGAAAGCCTTTAGAGCGCTCGCAACTCCAGGAGGTTGATCTGAAGACCTTTTTCCTGAAGGGACCAAACACCCTGAGTGTGAAGCCCATCGACATGAGCTCCCCACCCCAGGAGGGACGCATCCGTTGTCAGCACTTTTTGTGGCTGAGGAATTTGAAAGGGACGTCCCAAGGTCAAATTGGATCGAATTGTCCACCACTGAAGGGAATTGTGAAATTCGGTGGACAGCTGGATTGCATCCTCTAGATCCCCTGCAGCTTGATACTACTGGGAAGCTAGGGTCCATTGAGCTGATCTCATGTGAAGATGCGCCATATGGCCATGAACTGTGGAGGCCATATGGCCTAGAAGTCTCAACATCTGCTGAGCTGTGATCCGTTGAGACGCTCTGGCCATGGAAACTAGAGACAGAAGATTGTCTGCTCTTGCCTCGGGAAGATAGGCGCGAGCTGTCTGTGAGTCCAACAGAGCTCCTATAAATTCCAGATTCTGGACAGGGAAGAGATGGGACTTGGGGTAATTTATAACAAACCCGAGTAGCTCCAGCAGTTGAATAGTCCTCTGCATGGACTGTAGAGCCCCTGCCTCCGAGGTATTCTTCACTAGCCAATCGTAGAGATAAGGGAACACATGCACTCCCAGTCTGCGTAGAGATGCTGCAACTACCGCCAGGCACTTTGTGAAGACCCTGGGCGCAGATGCCAGACCAAAGGGCAGGACACAGTACTGGAAGTGCTGCGTTCCCAGGCGAAATCGAAGATAGTTCCTGTGAGCTGAAAGTACCGGAATGTGTGTATAAGCCTCCTTTAAGTCCAGAGAGCATAGCCAATTGTTTTTTTTGAATCATGGGAAGAAGGTTGCCCAGGGAAACCATCCTGAACTTTTGTCGGACTAGAAATTTGTTCAAGGCCCTTAGGTCTAGGATGGGACGCATCCCCCCTGTTTTCTTTTGCACAAGGAAGTACCTGGAATAGAATCCCAGCCTTTCTTCCCCTGGTGGAACGGGTTCAACCGCATTGACTTTGAGAAGGGCGGAGAGTTCCTCTGCAAGTACCTGCCTATGCTGGAAGCTGAAGGATTAAGCTCCGGGTGGGCAATTTGGAGGTCTGGATTTCAAATTGAGGGAGTATCCTAACCGGACTATTTGAAGAACCCACCGGTCGGAGGTTATGAGAGACCACCTTTGGTGAAAATATTTTAACCCCCCTCCGACTGGCAAGTCGTCCGGCACGGACACTTTTATTGCGGCTATGTCGCGTGCTCGAGGACCTTGGCATACTGTCAGGCTTCTTCCCCGGGAGCACTGGGTTCGTGAGCCCATGGGCCACTACCGTGGAGCGGCAGTGGCAGGCAAGATCACCTCCAAGGTAGAGATGAGACAAAACTGGACCGGAACCCCGGACTGGAGTTCTACACCGGAACACTCGGAACTGGAACGCACCGGACGGGTGCGCACTGGAGTGGAGCCTGCTGGACTGGAACACACTGGAGGGCCCCACAGGACTGGAACATACAGGAGTGAAACCCGCTGGACTGGAACACACTGGACCTAGGCTTCACCTACGCTTGACCACCTTTCCCCGAGAGTTGAGCCCTCAGGTTCTGGCAGCCGGTAGGACTTACAGGAAAACCCGGAACTGGAACTTGCAAGCAGGAACAGCAGGAATGAAGATCCAGGAGTGCCCCCTGGCACCTAGGCGCAGGCAGGGCCGACAGGCAGGGACTGTCCGGGTTCTGGCAGTCGGCAGGTTTAAACACAATGACTAGTAAACTGTACCTAGGCTAATAGAAACGCTATACCCAGGCAAACCAGTCATACACAAGAAACATACACAGAGCACACTCAGGAGACTTGAAAGCTATACACCAGCTAACAACCAAGCTGTGCCCAAGCTAACAAGTCATGCACTGGAAACAAACACAGAGCACTAGCAAAGCTATACACAGGCTAACAAGCCACACGGTGCCTAAGCTGGCTAGTCTAAACAAACACAGAGCACTAGCAAAGCTGTAAACAGGCTAACAAGCCACACGGTGCCTAAGCTGGCTAGTCTAAACAAACACAGAGCACTAGCAAAGCTATACACAGGCTAACAAGCCACACGGTGCCTAAGCTGGCTAGTCTAAACAAACACAGAGCACTAGCAAAGCTATACACAGGCTAACAAGCCACACGGTGCCTAAGCTGGCTAGTCTAAGCAAACACAGAGCACTAGCAAAGCTATACACAGGCTAACAAGCCTCACGGTGCCTAAGCTATCTAGTCAAACATAGAAACTCACAAAGAGCAAACACTGAAACAGTGTACAGAACACTCTATACACCAGGGCCCTAGATGAACAATGCAAAGGCCAGGGCTGTAGTCTCTAAGTGATTAATAAAGCCCTTCCACACCAGAGGCACAGCTGCAGCAATCACCTTGCATCCAAACAGAGGCTTGACACACAGAGCAGTCAGCCCAGCGGGAGCCATCTTGGATGCTGGCATAGAGGAGTCGGCGGCAGCCATCTTGGAAAGGCATAGCCCACACAGGTGAGGTTCAGTAGGGCAATCAGCACACAGAGCCAGAGAGAAACTAAGACAGAGACAGACACAGAGACAAGCAGAAGCCAGCACAGCCACTGACTCCCAGAAACAGGGTAAGTCTGAGGGTGGTCACGGCCACAGACGTAACAGGCTATGCTCAGCTGGAGCCAGTCAAAAGCCCGTCCCTTGCTTTTGCTGGGGAGCTACAGGGGCCTGCCTTGGCGCATGCTGTTGACGAGAACGAGTGCGCTGGGGATGAGCCTGAGAAGACTGTCGAGAAGGCGGAGTGTACCTACGCTTATTAAAGGCGTAGGGAGCACTCTTCCTTCCCCAGAAAAAAACGTCTACCTGATGAGGTAGAATCAGAAGGCGCCCGGCGGGAGAGATTGTCCATAGTGGTTTCCCGCTGCATGATTTGATCAACCACTTGCTCGAGCTTCTCACCAAAAATGTTATCCCCCTGGCAAGGGACATCTGCAATCCGCTGCTGGACTCGATTGTCCAGGTCAGAGGCACGCAGCCATGAGAGTCTGCGCATCACTATACCCTGGGCGGCGATTCTAGATGTAACATCAAAAGTATCGTAAGCACCCCTGGACAGGAATTTACGACACGCCTTCTGCTGCCTGACCACCTCCTGAAAAAGGCCTGGCCTGCTCCGGAGGGAGCTTATCAACCAAGTCCGTCAGTTGCTGCACTGTGTTCCGCAAGTGAATGCTCGTGTAGAGCTGGTAGGACTGAATTTTTGAGGCGAGCATAGCGGCCTGATATGCCTTTCTCCCAAAAAAGTCCAGGGTTCTAGATTATTTTCCCGGGGGCGCCAAGGCAAAGTCTCTAGAACTCCTGGCATTCTTGAGAGTAGAATCCACAACCTTAGAGTCGTGAGGTAACTGAGACTTCATTAACTCAGGTTCTCCATGAATCCGATATTGGGACTCAACTTTCTTGGGAATGGTGGGATTAGTTAATGGTTTCATCCAGTTCCGCATAAGTGTCTCTTTGAGCACATTATGCAAATTATGCAAAGGAACCATGGATGACTCCTTAGGTGGTGAAGGATAGTCCAGGACCTCGAGCATCTCAGCCCTGGGCTCATCCTCGGAAACCACTGGAAAGGGAATAGCCACAGACATTTCCCGGACAAATGACAAGAAGGAAAGACTCTCCGGTGGAGAAAGCTTCCTCTCAGGTGAAGGAGTTGGAGCAGAAGGAAGACCACAAGACTCCTCAGATGAGAAATACCTGGGATCTTCCTCTTCATCCCACGAGGCATCTTGATCGGTGTCGGACAAGAGTTCTTTAAATGCAGTCCTGAACCGGGCCTGTCTCGACGCCGAGGAACCATGACCTCGATGGTGATGCCGAGAAGTCGACTCCCCTGCTGGCGGCGATGAAGCTCCCTCCATTGATGTCGACGGGGAGATGACCTGGGTAGCAGCCGATGCCGCAGGCGGCACCAGTATCGAAGACCTCACCACGGGCATAGAGCCAGCTGCCGCTTCCACCGATGGTGCGGAAGACGCAAGCATCTCCAGCACCGGAGCAGACTGGTGCAGCAACCCCTCCAGGAGACCTGGAAGCAGGGCTTGGATGCGCTCATCTAGAGTCACCGTCGAGCAAGGCTGCGGGGTCAGTATGGGAGCATGTGTCAGAAGTTGTTGAGGCTGAGGAGGCGGTACCGAGCTGCCTGAAGACCGGCATGTCGGTACCTCCTGAATAGAGGGTGAGCGATCCTTTCGGCGCAGACGCTTCACGGGTGCCGAATCTCTTGACGCCCCGGAGCTCCCGGTACCGTGCTTGGAAGGAGACCGATGACAGTGCTTCTTCGCCTTCACTCGATGCACGTCATCCAGACTCCTCGGTACCGACGAGGAGGACGTGGAATCCACACATCTCCTTGGGGTCGGGTCCGAGACTGGTCGGTCCCGTGGGGCCTGCACAGCAGGAGGCTTCGAGACAGATGGAGACCCACTCGACACCTCAGTGCTCCCAGCGTGTGTTGGTCTCCAGACAGCCATTACCTGCGCTCCTAAAGTTGATGCAATCCCAGGTGCCGATATCGACGACGCTGACCTCGGTACCGAAGTCAACATCGATGCCGAGGAACCAGTCGAAGCTCCAAAAAGACGGTCTTGAAGAGCTTTTCTTGACACCTGTGTCCGCTTTTTCAAGCTAAGACACAACTTACAAGCGTCTGGGCAATGGTCGGGCCCAAGGCACTGAAGACACCACACGTGGGGGTCAGTGCCCGAGATAGACCAGCTGCACTGAGTACACTTCTTGAAGCCGCTGGGAGTCCGCGATGACATCGATGGAAAAATAGCGGCGGCGAAGTCAAAATCCGTCATTGTGCCTAAAAGAGGAGCACAAAAAAGGGGAAAAAGCATACGCGCGACGAAACCAAAAGGAAACTTAAAGGGCAAGAAAAACTAAGAAATATAGGGAACTTCTTTTTTTTTTTTTTTTTTATTTAAATTTGGTTAGAAAACACAAAGAAAAAGAAAACCTCAGAGGGTTCAGACGGTAAGACTCTTCTCCTGGACCTGAGAAAGAGACCGCAAAACACAGCCACTCTCTGTCACAGAAAGAGAAAAAATGAGCGGGAACGCTCACGCGGCAAGCAGGAAGATGGCCGTGCATGCGCGGTGCGCGCAGTTCGCGCGCCAGAAGGCTCTAGCAAAACTTTTTAAATTTTGCTATGGGAAAATTTCAGGTTCCTGGGCCGCCGTGGACGTCGACCCAAATGTGAGAACAAGCAGCCTGCTTGTCCTCGGAGAAAACGACCTTCCAGGTCAAGTACTTCAGATGGCAGGAATTCAGTGGCTCAAAAGGAGCTTTCATCAGCTGGGTGAGAACGACGTTGAGATCCCATGACACTGGTGGAAGTTTGACCGGGGGCTTTGACAAAAGCAAACCTCTCATGAAGCGAACAACTAAAGGCTGTCCAGAGATAGGCTTAATCTCTACACGGTGATGATAAACACTAATCGCACTATGATGAACTCTTACGGAGTTGGTCTTGAGACCAGACTCTGGCAAGTGTACAAGGTATTCAAGCAGGGTCTGTGTAGGACAAGAAAGAGGATCTAGGGCCTTGCTGTCACACCAGACAGCAAATCTCCTCCATTTGAAAGAGTAACACCTCTTCGTGAAATTTTTCCTGGAAGCAAGCAAGACTCGGGAGACACCCTCTGAAAGACCCAAGGAGGCGAATTCTAAGCTCTCAACATCCAGGCCGTGAAAGCCAGACTGGAGGTTGGGATGTAGAAGTGACCCCTCGTTCTGAGTGATGAGGGTTGGAAAACAGTCCAATCTCCACGGTTCTTCGGAGGACAACGCCAGAAGAAGAGGGAACCAAATCTGACGCAGCCAGAAGGGTGCAACCAGGATCATGGTTCCGCAGTCTTGCATGAGTTTCAGCAAAGTCTTCCCTACTACAGGTATGGGAGGATACGCATACAGAAGGCCTGTCCGCCAATGCAGGAGAAAGGCATCTGACATTAGTCTGTCGTGGGCGTGAAGCCTGGAACAGAACTGAGGGACCTTGTGATTGATCCGAGTGGTAAGATCCACCGAGGGGGTGCCCCATGTTCAGTGACCACTCGTGAGGTTGCATTATCCTGCTCAGCCTGTCGACCAGACTGTTGTTTACGCCTGCCAGATAAGTGGCTTGGAGGAACATGCCGTGACGGCGAGCCCAAAGCCACATCTGGATGGCTTCCTGACACAGAGGGCGAGATCCGGTGCCCCCCTGCTTGTTGGTGTAATACATGGCAACCTGATTGTCTGAATTAAAATGATGTGATTGGACAGCCGATCTGTGAAAGCCTTTAGAGCATTCTAGATCGCTCTTAATTCCAGGAGGTTGATCTGCAGACCTCTTTCCTGAAAGGACCAGGCTCCCTGATTGTGGAGCCCATCTACATGAGCTCCCCACCCCAGGAGAGATGCATCCGTCGTCAGCACTTTTCGTGGCTGAGGAACTTGGAATGGTCGTCCCATGGTCAAATTGGATTGAACTGTCCACCAGTGGAGAGAATTCCGAAAGCTGGTGGACAGTTGGATGACATCCTCTAGAACCCCCGCAGCTTGAAACCACTGGGAAGCTAGGGTCCATTGAGCTGATCTCATATGTAGATGTGCCATGGGTGTGACATGACCCGTGGAGGCCATGTGCCCCAGAAGACTCAACATCTGCCGAGCTGTGACCTGGTGAGACCCTTGAACCATGGACACCAGGGACAGAAGATTGTCTGCCATTGTCTCGGGAAGATAAGCTCGAGCTGTCTGAGTGTGCAACAGGGCTCCAATGAATTCCAATGCTTGGATTGGGGTGAGATGGAACTTGGGATAATTTATGACGAACCCCAGTAGCTCTAGCACCCGAATAGTCATTCGCATGGACTCCAGAGCACCCTCCTTTGAGGTGCTCTTCACCAGCCAATCGTCGAGATAAGGAAACACATGCACTCCCAGTCTGTATAGCGAAGCTTCGACTACAGCTAGGCATTTGGTAAACACTCTGGGCGCAGACGCCAGGCCAAAAGGCAGTACACGGTACTGAAAGTGCTGTGTTCCCAGCCGAAATTGAAGATACTTCCTGTGAGCTGGGAGTATCAAGATGTGTGTGTAAGCATCCTTTAAGTCCAGAGGGCATAGCCAATCGTTTTCCTGAATCATGGGAAGAAGGGTGCCTAGGTAAGCCATCCTGAACTTTTCTCGAACAAGAAATTTGTTCAGGGCCCTTAGGTCTAGGATGGAACGCATCCTCCCCTGTTTTCTTTTGCATAAGGAAGTACCTGGAATAGAATCCCAGCCCTTCTTCCCCTGGTGGAATGGGTTCGACTGCTTGGACATTCAGAAGGGCGGAGAATTCCTCTGCAAGTACCTGTTTGTGCTGGGAACTGTAAGAATGAGCTCCTGATGGACAATGTGGAGGTTTGGATTCTATATTGAGGGTGTATCCTGACCAGACTATTTGACGAACCCACCGGTCGGAGGTTATGAGAGACCACCTTTGGTGAAAAAATATCGACCTCCCCCCGACCAGCAAGTCGTCCGACATGGACACTTTTATTGAGGCTATGCTGAACTGGAGCCAGTCAAAAGCCCGTCCCTTGCTTTTGCTGGGCGAGCCGCAGAGGCCTTAGGCGCACGCTGTTGACGAGAATGAGCTCACTAGGACTGAGCCTGGACAGGTTGCCGAGAAGCAGAAATGTACCTACGCCTAGGATAGGAATAGGGAGCACTCCTCTTCCCTCAAAAAAAACCAGATACCGCTGCAGCAGACGGTACAGAAGGCGCAAGCACCCCTGACACCGAAGCAGACTGCCGCAGTAACCCTTCCAGAAGCTTTGGAAGCAGGGCCCTGATGTGCTCGTCGAGAGCCACCATCGGACAAAGCTGCGGGGTCGGTAAAAGAGCTGGTGGCAGAATCTGTCGAGGCTCGGGAGCAGGTACCAGGCTGCTAGACCGACGCATCGGCACCTCCTGAATAGAGGGAGAGCGATCCTCTCGGCTCTGACGCTTCTTCGGTGCTGAATCCCTCAACACCCCAGAGCTCCCGGCACCATGTGTTGAAGGAGAATGATGACAGTGCTTCTTCGCCTTCGCTCGATGCCCGTCATCGAGACTCCTCGGTACCGATGAGGAAGACGTGGAATCCTTATGTCTCCTTGGGGCTGGGCCCGACGAAGGTCAGTCCAGGGGGGCCTGCATAACAGGAGGCCTCGAGACAGGTGGAGACCCACTCGATGCCTCACTGCTCCCAGCACGAGTTGCTCGTTCCGCAGCCATTACCTTCGCTCCCGACGTCAATGCATCCCTCAATGTTGACGCCGCTGACCTTGGTATCGATGTCGATGTCAAAGAACTGGACTGAGCCCCAAAAAGCTTCTCTTGTTGGGCCTCTCGAGACGCTTGAGTCCATTTCTTCATGCAAAGACACAGACTACAAGCGGCTGGGCTATGGTTGGGCCCAAGACACTGGATACACCAGATGTGGGTATCGGTACCCGAGATAGTCCGGTTGCACCGAATTCAACATTTGAAGCCGCTGGGCATCTTCAATGACATGGAAGGAAAAATGGCTTCGGCAAAATAAAAAAATGCGATCGTGCCTGTTAAAAGAAAAAAGGGCACTAAAAGAAGGGAACAACTCGACCGCGTGGCCTAAGCTGGCCACGTCGAAAAACAAAAGAAACTTTAAAAGGGCAAAAATATTTTTTTTAAAAACTACGGGAATTTTTTTACTGTAAATTTCTATTAAAAAAAGAAAAGAAATATGGTAAAAGCCACAAAACAAAAGAAACTCTTTCCTGGGCCTGAGAGGAGCGGGGAAAAAACTTGACCGCACCTCAATGCAGAGAAAAAAATAACTGAGGAATGCATTCACGTGATGGGTAGGAAATCGGTGCATGCTGCAAGTGCACCAGAAGACTCTGGCAAGACTTTTTAAATATTTTGCTTGTAAAATGCCGGTTCCCGGGCCAACGCAGACGTCAACCCACATGTGAGAACAAGCAGCCTGCTTGTCCTCGGAGAAAATGACAGATTAACTTTAATGCAACACAAGGGATAGGATGGGAGATGATAGAACAATTACCATGTTTTGCGTATTTTCTCTGTAAATGTCTTCACTCTGCTTTTTACATCCAGCTAAATTACATAGTAACATAGTAAATGATGGCAGATAAAGACCTGTACGGTCCATCCAGTCTGCCCAACAAGGTACTTTACATGTATACCTGAGTTTGATTTGTCCTTGCCTTTCTCAGGGCACAGACCGTAGAAGTCTGCCCAGCACTGTTCTTGTACTAAGTTCTGAAGCTAATGTCGAAGCCCCTTAAAATTTACACTCCAGCCAATCCCTATCTATTCAGTCATGATCAGGGCATAGACCGTAGAAGTCTGCCCAGCTCCCGTTTTGTTTCCCAATTACCGGCGTCACCACCAAATCTCCGCTTTTAAAATTTGAAATTTTAAAAGCAATGCACAATTTTTTAAACATTATTCACATTTATAATGATGTTTCTTTTATTCTAATAATGTAAACTTCTGTTTTCCAAATAGCTATGGGGCCCTTCCACTAAGCTGAATTAGGCACTAACGTGCACCTAATACAGCTTAAAATGGCATACCACAGGACATGCTCAGATGTCCTATGCAACTGCCAAATGTGTGCATGCCAACCGTACACTAAAAAAAAATTTGTTTTTGAAAGGGTGTGTCAGGAGACGGAGAGTGGGCATTCTTGCACTAACCAAGTAACGTGATAGTTACATTATCACACGCTAACTGGTTAGTGTATGGATAGTGCATTAACTCTTTCTGCCTACAAAATGGGTGGCGGTAAGTGAACACGCGGTAATTTTTCAACATGGTCGTGTGCCAATTTATTTTTATTTATTTAAGGCATTTATACCCTGCATTATCCCAAATAAGTGGCTTACATCAAACTTTTAAAGCAAATTACAAGAACAGAACTACAACGAAAATACAAAACAATAGGTAAAAACAATCAAGTAGTAAGATGAATCATTTTGAAACAACTAAAAGAATAACAAATCACCAACAGTGGTGAGAAATTCACCAAATAAGAATGCTTTCAACAATTCACAAAATTTCAAGTAATCAGTATTATATCTGAGTGACTTTGGAAGGGCATTCCATTTCCTAGTAGCTTGGTATGTGAAGCTTGCATCATGAATAGATCTGTAACGAAGATTTTTACAACACAGAACATGGAGAAGAAGATAGTCTTGAGTCATCTGAGATGTTAATGGCATCAATACAAAAAAATAGGAAAAAGCCATTTTTATGGCTGTGGTAAAAATGGCCTTAGCACACAGAAAAGACCTATGTAAGGATGTGCTATGGTCACTTTTTACCACAGCTTAGTAAAAGGTCCCCTTTATTAAGCATTTTAAGCTCATTTTATATAGATCCAACTGATAAGAGCAGGTTTAAATGTAAATAGGCCAATTACAACAAATGGAAAGTTATTTACAATATTTACTTTAAATTCATAACTAACACAGATATTCTTCAATCTCCCTGTTCTTTAAGCCTCAAACTTGACAGGAACAAGAACTGAGAATTGCCTCCATGTGTTTTCAATTGCAACCACTGGAAAGTTTTCCTTCCTATCTTATAGTACCTTCCCCCCACCCCCATCCCACCCCCACACCCCCCCTACCTCAGACCAATCATTGCAGGAACAGCCCTTAATTGAGGATCATGAATTAGGGCTGTTCCTGTAACTCTGAAATTGTGATGCTTAAGTCTGGCCACTAGGGGCTGCTAGTGCACGAATGCTTCTACTCCCTCCTCTTCCAGGGCAGCAGAATAAAATAGACCACTAAAATCATGGCTTGACCAACATTTTTTGCCCCATGCAGCATCAGAACCTAGAGTGCTTGGAGATTGAGGTTAGATTTTTTTTGTTTGTTTGTTTGGCTGCATCAATCTCAAAGATATGCCAGTGCCCCTGGATACAGCATCACAAGCTCACATAGGGTGCTCAAGGCCCAAGGGGGTTATTCCTTAGTGAACCCAAGTCCCTCTGTATGACAGCGCACAGCACAAGTCAACCTCCATTTATTTTGAATCACCTAGGGGCCTATTTACCAATTTTTCCCCCATTTTATGTCTATGGAGGGAAAGTTTAAAAATAGGACTTGTAATTCACGAGACTATATAAGTAGTCCAACTCCCTTCAGGGCTCCTTAAGCTGGAAGATTACTGTCTTTTAATCCAAATGACCATGGGTTAAGCTTATAACTATTTTGCACTTAAAGAGCTAAGCAGAAAGATACTGTCCATAGTTGACAAAAACAAACTACTGGTAAAATGGTCCAGGATGAGTTGCTTCACTCAAGGAGGGCAGCAAAAGGGAGATAAAAAGGGATTTTCTTTTTTTGGGTGGAGGAGGAAGGGCAGGGAGGAGTTGGTTAGGGATAGGGAACTGATCATAGAATGCAGAACTAGTGTGAATTGTTTCTTGTATGTATGCTTTAATATTTTAATTGGCATTCTTTTCTGTTTTTAAATATTCATTGTAAACCACTTTGACTTGCCTAACAAACAGTGGTTTATCAAATGTTTTAAACTATTAGTGAACAAAAGTTCAGTGAGGAAACAGGGAGGACGTCCTCCATCCACCAAACCAAAATAAAATATTCATACTCACTAGGGCCACTTACTAATATAGATCAACATAAGAATAGCCATATTGGGTCAGACCAATGGTCCATCTAGCCCAATATCCTGCTTCCAACAGTGGCCAAAACAGTGGCAGAATCTCAATTAGTAGCACCATTCCATGCTACCAATCCCAGGGCAAGCAGTGACTTCTCCCATGTCCATCTCAATAACAGACTATGGACTTTAATTCCAGGAACTTGTCCAAACCTTTTTTAAACCCAGATACACTAACTGCTATTACCACATCCTCCGGCAAAGTTCCTCAGCTTAGCTATTCTTTGAGTGAAAAAATATTTCCTCCCATTTGTTTTAAAAGTATTTCCATCTAACTTCATCAAGTGTCCTCTCGTCTTTGTACTTTTGGAAAAGTGAATGATCGATTCACTTTTACCCATTCTACACTACTCAGGATTTTGTAGACCTCAAATCATATCCCCTTTCAGCCGTCTCTTTTCCAAGCTGAGAGCTCTAACCTCTTCAACCTTTCCTCATATGGGAGAAGTTCCATCCCATTTGTCATTTTGGCCACTCTTATTTGGACCTTTTCTAATTCCGCTATATCTTTTTGAGATCGCACCATGGAGTGATACAGAGCCATTATAATATTCTTGGTCTTATTTACCACCCCTTTCCTAATAATTCCTAGCATTTTGTTTGCTTTTTTGCCTGCTGCTGCACACTGAGAATCAACTATTACAGCAACCTCTCAAGCAGATGCTGCAGCAAATATGATATAGTCCTTTGCTCTGTTTGGCATGATTCTATCATCAGGACCTACTGCTTTAGTAAGGATTCCAATGGGGCCTTAAATATAATTGTACATTTCTATAGAGCAGAAGAGATACTTGAGGTAATAGATGAATACATTTTCCAAAGAATATGCCAATACAATATAAATAAAATGATCAGCACAACTAGACAAGCCTCAAAACAGATTTTATTTAATTCCCCCCTTATGGAATTTACATTTTATTTGAGCTTCAAATAGATATAATTTTGTTATGTGTAAGACTCAAATGGATGGCATTTCCAGTTTATTTAAAAGAAAGATAAATAAAAATTGTACTGTTACATGGCATGCAGCAAGTGCCGACGGGATACATAAGCCACACAGGTTGTCATCAATAAAATTCCATCATTGTGACAAATAACTGGCAGCAGGTCTGCAGTTAAATATATTTTATGCAGCTGCCTAGGAAAGTGCTGCCTTTTATCTTCAATTGTGTTTTCAGGGTATACTAGGAAAAATGTGAGAGAGGCTGAGAAATCATGCTGCGTAAACCGCCTTCAGTGGCCAATGTACCATTGAATTTTGTAGCTGGGTCGCCCATCTAGGACCCTGCCAGGCTCGACCCTGCTTAGCTGCCTCTTCCTCCACACGACTGTTGCCTTCACTCCATAGTAATCTGGCTCCTCTGAGCCTTGGCTCCAGGCCCTGTGAACTCCCAGGACTTCCTCCTCCCTCCGTTCCTTTCACAGAGGTACATTCAAAGCCCAATCTTTATAAGTAAGAGCTTTTATTTTCTTGTTTCAAATCAACAAAACACCCTTCACTCCAGGTTGGTTAGGCTAGCAGCCCAGAGCACAATTCAGGTTCAACACAGTCAAGTTCAGGTTCAAAAACAGTCCATATAACTTCACTTCACTTTAGCTCAGATTACTTCACTTAGGGAACAGTACAGTATCAGAGGGAAAAACCAAATAGCTTGGTAGGTTACAGCCCAGACCTTTTTAGTATGAAACAGTTTACACAGTCTTTCTTGCTCCTTTTTACAGCACGGTTACACAGCTTTATTTCCACCTGGTTCCGGCTGGGATTTCAATTGTGCCCAGCTCTCTTTCTCTCCCACAGGCTGCACCTGTTTCCTCTTTAGTAGAGATTTCCCCCAGTGCCTCAGCCTCTCTCCTCCGGTCTTCCACCAGGCTCTCCAAGGTACAGCTAGCCACCCTCTTACAGCAGCTTTTCGGGTTTGAGCCAGGGCTCCAATCTCCATCTGTTCCTCCCCTAGTCCTACAGTAATCTCCATTTTATCCTCCAACATCCCCCACCCCCAATCTCTCCAGCTGGCCCTCATCACCTTCCTCAGAGACTACTACTACTACTATTTAGCATTTCTATAGCACTACAAGGCATACGCAGCGCTGCACAAACATAGAAGAAAGACAGTCCCTGCTCAAAGAGCTTACAATCTAATAGACAAAAAATAAATAAAGTAAGCAAATCAAATCAATTAATGTGAACGGGAAGGAAGAGAGGAGGGTAGGTGGAGGCGAGTGGTTACAAGTGGTTACGAGTCAAAAGCAATGTTAAAGAGGTGGGCTTTCAGTCTAGATTTAAAGGTGGCCAAGGATGGGGCAAGACGTAGGGGCTCAGGAAGTTTATTCCAGGCGTAGGGTGCAGCGAGACAGAAGGCGCGAAGTCTGGAGTTGGCAGTAGTGGAGAAGGGAACAGATAAGAAGGATTTATCCATGGAGCGGAGTGCACGGGAAGGGGTGTAGGGAAGGACGAGTGTGGAGAGATACTGGGGAGCAGCAGAGTGAGTACATTTATAGGTTATATATATAGGTTATATATATATTTATAGGTAGTAGTAGGTTAGTAGAAGAAGTTTGAACAGGATGCGAAAACGGATAGGGAGCCAGTGAAGGGTCTTGAGGAGAGGGGTAGTATGAGTAAAGCGACCCTGGCGGAAGATGAGACGGGCAGCAGAGTTTTGAACCGACTGGAGAGGGGAGAGGTGACTAAGTGGGAGGCCAGCAAAAAGCAGATTGCAGTAGTCTAAACGAGAGGTGACAAGGGTGTGGATGAGGGTTTTGGTAGAGTGCTCGGAAAGAAAGGGGCGGATTTTACGGATGTTGTAAAGAAAGAAACGACAGGTCTTGGCAATCTGCTGGATATGAGCAGAGAAGGAGAGAGAAGAGTCAAAGATGACCCCAGAGACCATTTCTCAATCTTCTATCTCCTCCCCTAACTCTTGCACAGCTGGGTGGGAAAGAGAAGGATTCTGGGACTGGTAGTTCCTCCCCTTCTTCCTTAACCTAGCCAACCTCTCTGCCTCCGGTAGCCCAGCTTTCTGAATGTGGGTGTTGTGCACATGAAATCTGTCCCGTTGGGATTCCCCGGCTCCATGCACCCCCTTTCTTCGTGCCTTCCCGGATCCCCTTTCACATGCACTCTCACAATATCTGATCTCAGCCTAATATAAACATATGCACATACAGTATGAAACCAATATTCTAAATCAAGGCTTCTCAACCCAGTCCTCAGGGCACACCAAATCCCATCTGTTTTTCAGGATATCCACAATGAATATGCATGAGACAGATTTCAGCGTATTATCAACAACGACACCTAGATCTTTTTCTTGAGTGCTGGCCCCCAAAATGGACCCTAGCATCAGGTAACTATGATTCAGATTATTCTTGCCAATGTGCATCACCTTGCATTCAATTTTATCTGCCATTTAGATGACCAGTCTTCCAATTTCCTAAGGTCTTCCTGCAATATTTCACAGTCCACATGTGTTTTAACCAGCTTGAATAGTTTTGTGTCATCTGCAAACTTAATCACCTCACTCGTTGTTCCAATTTCCATATCATTTATAAATATGTTAAATAGCACCGGTCCCAGTACGGATTCCTGTGGCACTCCACTCTTCACTCTCCTCCATTGAGAGAAATTACCATTTAACCCTACCCTCTGTTTTCTGTCCAATAACCAATTTCTAATCCACAGAAGGACATTGCCTCCTTTCCTATGACTTAAGGAACTTTGTCAAAAGCTTTCTGAAAATCCAGATATACTACATCAACTGGTTCATCTTTATCCACATGTTTATTTATGCCTTCAAAGAAATAAAGCAAATTGGTGAGGCAAGACTTCCCTTGGATGAAACCATGCTAACTCTGTCCCATTAAACCATGTTTGTCTACGTGTTCCGTAATGTTATTCTTTATAATAGTTTCCACTATTTTGCCCAGCACTGAAGTCACATTTTCTGGTCTGTAATTTCCCAGATCACCCTGGGATCCTTTTTAAAAATCAGAGTTACATTGGCCACCCTCCAATCTTCAGGTACTACAGATGATTTTAATCACAGGTTACAGATTACGAATAACAGATCAGCAATTTAATGTTCAAGTTCTTTCAGTATCCTGGGATGTATGCCATCTGGTCTAGGTGATTTATCACTCTTTAACTTGTCGATTTGGCTCAGTATGTCTTCCAGGTTCACTGAGATTTCTTTCAGTTCCTCTGTATTGTCACCCTTGAAAAACATTTCCAGTACAGGTAGATCATTTACATCTTTTTCCATAAAGACCAAAACAAAGAATTCATTCAATTTCTCTGCTATGGCCTTGTCCTTGTCTGCTATAGAGTGCCTCTTTTGGTCCTTCATGATCTAATGATCCCATCGATTCCCTTGCAGACCTTCTGTTTCTGATGTACCTGAAAAGGTGTTACTGTGAGTTTTTGTCTTCACGGCAAGTTTTTTTTCATATTCTTTTTTAGCCTTCTTTATCAGTGCTTTGCATCTAGCTTGACACTGCTTATGTTGCTTCTTATTTTCTTCAGTTGGATCCTTTTTCCATTTTTTTAAGGATGATCTTTTAGCTCTAATAGCCTCTTTCACTTCACCTTTTAACCACGCTAGCTGTCATTTGCTCTTCTTTCTACCTTTGTTAATATGTGGAATATATCTGTTCTGGACTTCCAAGATGGTATTTTTAAACAACATTCATGCCTGATTTAAAGTCCTAACCTTTGCAGCCAACCCTTTCAGCTTCTTTTTAACCATTTTCCTCACTTTGTCATAGTCACCCCTTTGGAAAATTGAGTATTGCTACAGTAGATTTCTTTAGTGACTTCACTCCAGATATCAGCTCAAATTTGATCATGTTAAGATCATTGTTTCCCAGCTGATCCAACACAATTACCTTTCGTACCATGCACAGCATTCCATCAAGGACTAGATCTAAAATAGCTCCCCTTGTCGGTTCTTGGACCTATTACATCTAAGAATTTTACCTCCCTAGCACTCCCTGATGTAGCATTTATCCAATCAATATTGGGATAATTGAAATGTTTTTGTTTTTGTGATTGTTAAATTTTTTTTGCCCAGGGGATGCCATAGTTGCTTGCAAGCACATTGTATACAAGGTAGAAAGGTACATTTTTTGTTGATAATATATTCTACCTATTCCGTTTGATCACGATAATTGAAATAACCCATTATTATAATGTTGTCCAATTTGCCAGCTTTCATCTGTCTGTTCATTCTGTCCTGGCGGATAGTACAGTTTCCAAGTTTATTCACTATTTTCTACCCCACTCTATGGAAACCGTCAGGGCAGTTTACAATCTAAAATAGAGAGAAGGGGAAAAAAATTGACAGTCAAGAATACATTGCACGTAGGACAGCCCTACCAGTATACGTTTTCTCTTCATACATGGAATTTATATCCACAAGGATTCCACGCCTCTACCTGTTTCATGTAGAATATTTATTTTGCTTAACTCAATTCCCTTTTTAACATATAGCGCATGCCCCCTCCAATTTGATCCATTCTATCATTGCAATATAATTTGTACCCTATCTCATGCATATTCATTGTGGATATCCTGAAAACCCAATAGGACTTGGTGTGCCCAGAGGACGAGGTTGAGAAAGCCTACTTTAAATATCAACTCTATTGACAATTAGATAACACCTATTGCTTTTTTGTCAGAGAGAAACAGATATGAAATTACTATTTTCCATTTTCTTTTGAAATTTTCTATGAAATTAGTGCTTATGAAAGCGCTGAAAACTGGAACCCTCCATTTCTTCATCAAAGGGGTAATTGTCGTATTGGCTTTCCCAAACTCACCTGGCAATATGCCTTAGATTTGTTTAGGAGGAGCTACTTCTAACTATGAGGTTATAATCAAATTTCCATCTTTATTTATTCTCTTCTCATGAGAGTTTCAACAAGTATACAAATTCTTATCAGTTTGTATGGTGTTTGTGAGTGATGTGGATATCGGCCCACTGGGAACTAGACTGAGATCATTAACAAATTTCACATGGTAATACCTTGTCACAAAAGCAAGGTTTCAGATGTTTCATTGTACCAACATAAGCACATACAATGTGCTACGCAGGATTAGATCAATGGTCCATCAAGCAACAATGGCCAGTCCATTCACTTGTGAGAAAGTCTAAAGAAAGTAGGAAGTTATGCTACCCCTTAACAACACTCCCTCACAGTCACAGAGCTGCCTTAAAAAACATTTAGCAGAGCAGGGAGGAGAAGAATTAGCAAAGGTAGAGCAGGGAGTGTGTGGTCCTTGTAGGATAAAAACCCACACCACAGCTCAATCAGGGAGGCCCCAAGTAAGGACTCCTCCAAGGTTGATCCAGGCTGGTCTGCAGAATCTCAAGAGAGACACTGGGGAGAAAGAAGCAGCCCTCATGCTTATGCCTCCACCCTCTATATGTGCAAGGCTGTCAGAATAGGAAGTGCTTTCCTTGACCTACTGGGAAGACCTTGGTCTGAGGTGTCCAAGCTGAAAGCTATAGAAACTTGTCCAAGCCTTTTTTTTTAAACTTTGTTATGTTACTAGACTTAAGCACATTTCTGACAGGAAAATCCATACTTTGATTATATGGACAGAATAAAATTACTTTTCAGATTTCTTTATGATCCACTACTGGTTAGTTTCATGGAGTGTCCTTTAAGCCTAGTGTAAATGAGCACTCCTTAATAATTTCCACAACACTCATGATTTTGTACACCCCTATCATGTCTCCTCTCAGTCATATCTTCTCCAAGTCAAAGAGCCCTAAACCACCAAGCCTTTCTCCTTAAAGGAGTGTGATGGGGTTTATAGGACATTGCCACTCACCCTTAAGAAAAGTCCCTCTTTAAGTAGCCTGGGTCAAATAAGAGAGCAGATCCCCCCTTGGGAGGAAGTAAGCTGGGAGGGGCGGAGTCATGACTGGGAAAATTTAAAAGGCAGGGCCAGGCAGAAGTTAAGGGGGCCCAGCGAAGGAAGACAGGGGGGGGGGGGCAGCCTATGCTTTCAATACACCTAACTGTGGTGATTTGACTGAGGTAAGTCAACCTTGTGCTTTTTGTTCAGACTTCTGAGTTTTGCTTCGAGGTCTAGCAAAAGCCAGACCTGAACCTTGTCAGAGACCTGAGAACCTGTGGCTGTATTTGGGGCGTGGCAACCCCAGCAGTCACAAGCTGTGTTAGGCTGCTGTTAAAGGCCTGTTTAATAACTGTGTTCCTGAACCACAGAGGTCTACCCATGCTATGACTTGGGCCCTGTGAATGAACAGGCCCGGGAATCCTGTGAATAAATAGTGCTTCCCTGTTGTCTGGCTATGTTTTTCCACTGGTCCACTCCCATTTGCTTGCGAAACATTCAATCCCTTTGATCATTTTTATTGTTCTTTTCTAATTCTGCCATATCCATTGCTCCAAAATGAGTACCTTTACCAATCTAGGACATTGTTACTGTAACAAGAGCAATTTAAATAGAAAATATTGCCACTTGAGCTGTGACAGGCTGATATGTATAAATTTTATGCTCTCCTTAGAAATCATATACTTTACAGAATGGAAGATATTCCTGGAGACTCATCATCCTAATCTGATTCCTATTTCCCTTTCTCCTTGCTTAGACATAGATGTGTAACTTTCAGGTGACCATACCATTCACTTCACTGACCTGATTCAGTTTCTTAATTTACCCTTTCTAAAACAGACCTCTTATTATTTGGAGTGACCTTCTTTTACTGTAGTCAGCTCAGTGCCTGTGACTGAAGAGTAAAGGCACGCTGTGTTAACCAGTAGGAAATTATTCTTATACATTCAGCTGTTGAGAGGTAAGCTGCAGTATAGGCTTTATATGGCACAGGGGATCAGGTCAATACGTAAAGGTCAATACATCAAAGGTTACTTGGAAATATAGGTTCTGTCTCAGATTCATGATGCTGAACTGAGCATGCAAAGATGTGCTGGCATTGGCAGCATAGGAGCCGGCTCTGTGGGTGCTTGAGCACCCCCCAATATTAAGAGAATTCCTTGTATGGGCCCAGGGAGGGGTTATTGCCATTGGGCTTAGCACCCCCAATAATTCTGAAAAGTTGGCTCCTATGGTTGGCAGTTAAAGGAGTAACATCAGGAAATACTTTTTCACAGAGAGGGTGGTGGATACCTGGAATATTCTCCCGGTGGAGGCAGTGGGGTCAAAAATGGTGACAGAATTAAAAAATGTGTGTAATAAACACAGAATTTCTATATTGCAAAAGGATGCAATGCAAGCAGTACTTATATGACCTTCATACTTTAAACATGGGTATGCTATTTGAATGTTCTAATTGTGTATCTATTAAGTTGTTTCATAGTATATTATTTTGATGTTCTAATGTGTGTCTGTAAAGGTGTAACCTGTACACAGTAGCAGATACAACCCCAGACAAGGATCTGGAAGGGTGTAATCTGAATGGAGCAGCACAAACAACTCCAGCCACCTTACTGGGCAGACTAGACGGACCATACTGGTCTTTTTCTGCTGTCATTTACTATCAGGTCAATATTCAGACGATGGCAATCAGCAATTTTTTAAACAGTGACCATTGTCAGCTAAATTAGGCCCGGATATTTATTGCTGGTTCATGTCTGGGCACCAGCACTGAATATCTGGGGCTCATTGGCCAAGAATTTGCCACCTGGATTTATGAGGGTCCCCACTGATATTGAGCTGGGACACTCAAAGTGATTAGTCTTTCTCTCGGCCCTCCCCTCCCCTCTCCTCCTGAGACCCTGACAGCATAGTACAAATTCCTCCTCCCTCCTTACTGAATCTGCTCGATTCTGCCCCCCCCCCCCCCCCATGTTTCAGTAGTTTCCTTCTCCCCTAGGCCTACTTTTATGTTTCTGATGGTTGAGTGGATCATAGGGGCAAGAGTGGCTGTAGTTTTAAAACAGTTCCCTCAACTCTATGTAACAGTAACTATACTCTTTGTATGTTCGTATTATATGCACAAGTATACATAGCATAAGTACATAAGTATTGCCATACTGGAAAAGACCAAAGGTCCATCAAGCCCAGCATCCTGTTTCCAACACTAGCCAATCCAGGTCACAAATACCTGGCAAGATCCCAAAAAAGTACAAAACATTTTATACTGCTTATCCCAGAAACAGTGGATTTTCCCCAAGTCCATTTAATAACAGTCTATGGATTTTTCCTTTAGGAAGCCGTCCAAACCTTTTTTAAACTCCACTAAGCTAACTGCCTTTACCACATTCTCTGGCAACGAATTCCAGAGTTTAATTACACGTTGAGTGAAGAAAGATTTTCTCCGATTCGTTTTAAATTTACTACATTGTAGCTTCATTGCATGCCCCCTAGTCCTAGTATTCTTGGAAAGCGTGAACAGACGCTTCACATCTACCCATTCAACTCCGCTCATTATTTTATAGACCTCTATCATATCTCCCCTCAGCCGCCTTTGCGGTTGTGCAATTTTATATAAGCTCTTTTCTTGTCTAAAACAGGCTTTACACACAGAAAATGCTTTATAACATTACCCCCCAAACTAAAACAGAAAAAAAGAGACAAAAGTGCATAACAGAGCTAATAAAATGTTTTATTTATTCATCACATTTGATATTCCGCACTGGGCCTGCATATAGGCATCTAGGCCGTTCACAAAACTAGAAGTAAGGAGAGCGTAAGAGGTGAGAAGAGAGTTAAAACATTAGAGGGGGAGTAAAGAATGATGTTTATTTATGAGGAGGGAACGATTCCGAAAAAGATGGGTCTTGAGAATTTTCTTAAAAGCTGCAATCGTTTTTTTCCTACAATTAAGGAGTACAGAAAGGACAAATCCCAGGTTCTATTGCTGGTCTATGGTATCCTTACTCAAACAATACCAAAAAGTATGAAAAATGACCCAGATGTTTTAAACTGTTTAATGTGATTAAAACTGTAAAATAATAAACCCAAGAATGCCATCTACTGGAAACTACTATAGTCTGCAAATATCTGAACCTCTAATGGAACAGGTCAAGAAAAGATTCCATTCAGATGAATACAAAGGAGATTATTAATGAACTAGCCGTCCCTGCTGGTGTTGCTCAGCAATAGGTTAGTACTTTGTAATTGAGAAAAGCAAGGTTTATTTGTGTGTAATAATACTGAATAAGTATGCTGAGTGAGAACGCGTGGAGATGTGCTACTCTGGAGTGTGTAAGAATGGGTATCAGTGGAGGTGTGGTACTGAGGGGTGAGTGTACTATTCTGGGGTGTGTGATTGGGATTGTTTTGCTGAGGGGTGTGTGAGAACGGGTGAGTTTGAGTGGTGTGTTTTGCTGAGTGCTGTATTAGAATAGGTGAGAGTGAGTGGGGGTGTATGAGAATGGCCGTGTGACTAGGGTGTTATGTTGAGGGGTGTGTGAGAAAGGGTGACATTGACACTGAGTTTAATACTCCCTTACATTAGAAAATGTGGAGACTGGATCCTACCTAGCACTAACTTTCCTTTTCCGATCAATTTGTTTACGTTTATTTTCTTGATTAGTCATTTCTTTCAATCTACCAAGTGCCTGCTGTTTGGCTTTCACCATTTTCCTGTCAAAACACAGCCTTATTTTCAAGGGCATATTGAAATTCAGTTTCCCACCCTTTTCGAGGAGTGTTCCCCTGGCAGAGTAGTGAATTCATGCACAGAGACACACTTCCCAACATGACCCCAATACTTTCTCTCTACCCTGTTCCCTGCAGTCTCTGAACCCCCCTTGTACTGAAATTGTTTTGGAAGAGGGTATTAGAGAATGAGAGAGGGACAACTGCTGTCCATGCTTCTTCCCACCAGTCTCTGAGCCTCACCCTGTCTCAAGCAGTCTCTGTCACAGTCTCTCAACCCCTCAGTTTGTCCCTTAGTATGTCTCATCTCATGGGCTTGGGAGGGGATAGTGAATTCATGCACACATACTGACACCAATACTTTCTCCCTACCCTGTTCCCACCAGTCTCTGAACCTCCCTTGTACTGAAATTGTTAGGGAGCAGGGTATTAGAGAATGAAAGAGGAACAACTACACAGCTGCTCTGTTTCTCCCAGTCTCTGAGCCCTCACCCTGTCCCAAGCAGTTTGCCACTTAGCAACAGCAAGAAAAAACTTTTTGACCTGCAGCCTATTCATTTAAAGGATGGAGGTATTGTTCCCCCTCCCCTGAGTGCCCCCGTGAACCGAATCGCTTCAAACTATCCAATAACCTCGGCAACAGCCGGTAGAGTCTGCATGCTGGGTTTGGTGGCTGTAGCTCTTCTGGGGCCGGAGTTCGGACATGAACAAACATAAGCATCTGATATATATATATATATATATATATAAAACGCACCTCCAACACTCTAATGAAGCCTCCATAAGTCCCAACATTCTAAATCTGTAGTGGTGTAGATCAAAGTTTGCCCATGAGTGTTTGCCCTGCCCTCGCCTGTAAGGGAAGGGATGCTACTTTAGCTATCATAAGAGGGGGGAGAGAGGGGGGGACACACTCATTCTCTCACACTCACTGTGTCTCACATACACACTCGCACACAGTCATTCTGAAACACACACACTCACTCACAGATACACAACCACACAGACACAATCTCTCTCAGACACACAATCGCACAGTCACTCTCTCTCTCTCTCTCACACAGTCACTCTCACACACACACTCACTCAAACATACACACTTCGAGGAAAACCTGGCTAGCGCCCATTTCATTTGTTACGGAAACGGGCCTTTTTTTACTAGTATACAGTGGGGGAAATAAGTATTTGATCCCTTGCTGATTTTGTAAGTTTGCCCACTGACAAAGACATGAGCAGCCCATAATTGAAGGGTAGGTTATTGGTAACAGTGAGAGATAGCACATCACAAATTAAATCCGGAAAATCACATTGTGGAAAGTATATGAATTTATTTGCATTCTGCAGAGGGAAATAAGTATTTAATCCCTCTGGCAAACAAGACCTAATACTTGGTGGCAAAACCCTTGTTGGCAAGCACAGCGGTCAGACGTCTTCTGTAGTTGATGATGAGGTTTGCACACATGTCAGGAGGAATTTTGGTCCACTCCTCTTAGCAGATCATCTCTAAATCATTAAGAGTTCTGGGCTGTCGCTTGGCAACTCGCAGCTTCAGCTCCCTCCATAAGTTTTCAATGGGATTAAGGTCTGGTGACTGGCTAGGCCACTCCATGACCCTAATGTGCTTCTTCCTGAGCCACTCCTTTGTTGCCTTGGCTGTATGTTTTGGGTCATTGTCGTGCTGGAAGACCCAGCCACGACCCATTTTTAAGGCCCTGGCGGAGGGAAGGAGGTTGTCACTCAGAATTGTACGGTACATGGCCCCATCCATTCTCCCATTGATGCGGTGAAGTAGTCCTGTGCCCTTAGCAGAGAAACACCCCCAAAACATAACATTTCCACCTCCATGCTTGACAGTGGGGACGGTGTTCTTTGGGTCATAGGCAGCATTTCTCTTCCTCCAAACACGGCGAGTTGAGTTCATGCCAAAGAGCTCAATTTTTGTCTCATCTGACCACAGCACCTTCTCCCAATCACTCTCGGCATCATCCAGGTGTTCACTGGCAAACTTCAGACGGGCCGTCACATGTGCCTTCCGGAGCAGGGGGACCTTGCGGGCACTGCAGGATTGTAATCCGTTATGTCGTAATGTGTTACCAATGGTTTTCGTGGTGACAATGGTCCCAGCTGCCTTGAGATCATTGACAAGTTCCCCCCTTGTAGTTGTAGGCTGATTTCTAACCTTCCTCATGATCAAGGATACCCCACGAGGTGAGATTTTGCGTGGAGCCCCAGATCTTTGTCGATTGACAGTCATTTTGTACTTCTTCCATTTTCTTACTATGGCACCAACAGTTGTCTCCTTCTCGCCCAGCGTCTTACTGATGGTTTTGTAGCCCATTCCAGCCTTGTGCAGGTGTATGATCTTGTCCCTGACATCCTTAGACAGCTCCTTGCTCTTGGCCATTTTGTAGAGGTTAGAGTCTGACTGATTCACTGAGTCTGTGGACAGGTGTCTTTCATACAGGTGACCATTGCCGACAGCTGTCTGTCATGCAGGTAACGAGTTGATTTGGAGCATCTACCTGGTCTGTAGGGGCCAGATCTCTTACTGGTTGGTGGGGGATCAAATACTTATTTCCCTCTGCAGAATGCAAATAAATTCATATACTTTCCACAATGTGATTTTCCGGATTTAATTTGTGATGTGCTATCTCTCACTGTTACCAATAACCTACCCTTCAATTATGGGCTGCTCATGTCTTTGTCAGTGGGCAAACTTACAAAATCAGCAAGGGATCAAATACTTATTTCCCCCACTGTATATATATATATAGATGAATATTCAATGCATATACTTTTGATTCTTCTATTTACTGATATTTGCCAAAGTAAAAATAAGCATCATTTGATGTGATCACATGTCATAGACTGAAGATTGATGTGGGAGGTGTAGGACTACTTTAGTGATCACATGCACAGTAGAATCAACACAAGTATTGGAACTTTTGATTAAAATGATCCAGGTTGTGATATATGAAGGATGCAGCATGTTTAAGTATTTCCAGATATTTTGTAAATAACAGAAGCACCTGATAGAAAACATATTCTACTGTAGGGTCAGATGTGCTAGATTTCTAAACACAAAAGGCCTGATTTTACAACAGGATGGCTATCTGACGACTCCAAAAAGGAACCTATTTTAAGCCTATTTTACAAAGACAACATAGGTGCCAAAACAAGCTCTCAGGACCAGGCACAATAGTGCACTGCTTGGAAAAGAGACAGCTGAGGGGGGGATATGACTGAGGTCTGCAATATCCTGAGTGGTGTAGGTCAGGTAAAAGTGAATCAATTTTTCACTCTGTCAAAAACTACAACGACCAGGGGACATTCGATGAAATTACATGGAAATACTTTGAAAACAAATAGGAGGAAATATTTTTTCACTCAAAGAATAGTTAAGTTCTAGAACTCAGTGCTGGAGAATTTGGTAACATTGGTTAGCGTATCTGGGTTTGCTTGTTTTTTCAAATTATTTTTATTTAAATAACAGAAACAAAAGGTGAACAGTTCAACAGCAGCATGAACAGTACTTTCATTAAACATACAATGAAGACCACAAAGCTAAGAACCATAAGAAAAAAAATCCAAAGTGTATCTGGGTTTAAAAAAGGTCTGGACAAGTTCCTGGAGGAAAAGTCCATAGTCTGCTATTGAGATAGACGTGGGGAAGCCACTGCTTGCCCTGGGATCAGTAGCATGGAATGTTGCTACTATTTGGGTTTCTACCAAGTACTTGTGACCTGGATTGGCCACTGTTGGAAACAGGATACTGGGCTAAATGGATCATTGGTCTGACCCAGTATGGCTATTCTTATGTTCTTATGATGCACAAATCTACTCCTGCTCCAAAGCTGATGTAAATGTGTGCATGTACCCTGCGTGAGTACCCACTTTTCAACATTTCTCCTTATTGACAACCCATGTGCTTTATAAAATATGTAGGCACATTGCACTCCAGTCCTGCTACATCAAAACTACACCTCTAGAAACACCTACATGCCATCTTGTCAGCAAACGTATATTATTTATTAATTTATTTTATTTATTGGGATTTGCCAGTGATACAAAATTATTCAAAGTTGTTAAATCACAAGAGGATTGTGAAAAATTACAAGAGGACCTTACGAGACTGGGAGACTGGGTATTCAAATGGCAGATGAAGTTCAATGTGAGCAAGTGCAAAGTGATGCATGTGGGAAAGAGGAACCCAAACTATAACTATGTGATGCAAGGTTCCACATTAGGATCCGAATCGCCGACCAGGAAAGGGATCTTGACTTAGTTATGATTAATAGGTCAGAAGAATTACAGTGTTCTAAGATTAATATTATGTCATGGTTGTGCCCCTGTTTCATGCTCTCACTCATCTCGCCACCCGGTGGTCAGACCTGGTGGCTGCAATGGACTGTCTGCTGTTTCCCATGTTCCAGAAGTCATGCTGGTCTGGTCCGGATCTTCCAGCCTTCCAGACTATCTTGGGATTTTTGGAACTTAGCAGCACCCTTACCTGGTGGTGAACTCCCTTGTATGTTGCCTTTATTAAGCACCTGGGAACTTTCAGGCTTTGCTTTGGCAACAGAGGTCTTCAGTTGTGTTCTTGTCATTGTTGGTCTGTTGAGGTTCCTGCCCTGACTGCTTGCTTTGCCTGTCTTTGACCCTGTTTGTGTTCCTGGATTATTCTACTGATTGCTGCCTGCCTTTGACTCTGCTGGTTTCCTGGTTTATTCTACTGTCTGCTGCCTGCCCAAGACTCTGCTTGTTTCCTGGTTTGTTCTATTGTCTGCTGCCTGCCCAAGACCCTGCTTGATCCCTGGTTTACTTTTGATTGCCGCCAGCCTACAGACTCTGTGTGGTTCCTGGTTTCCCTGCTGCTTTGCTGCCTGCCAGTAAGACCCTGCTTGATTCATGGACTATTCTCCCGCTGCTGCTGCTGCTTAGTGCTTCTGTTCCAGTCCAGATGCTCCAGTCCGGCCTGCGCCTGTCTGTCTGTGGTCTGCTTTCCCTCCTGTTTGGGTGATTTGCCTGCCACTGCCGCTCCTCGGCAGTGGCCCAAGGGCTCACAGACCCAGTGTGTCATGAGAAGCGTGACATATTATGCCAGTTTCATGGTCAGATCATTTTTTGCTTTGTTTTAAATTAGTACTTCCTCGACCCGCACATAGATCAACTTTACCTTATTCTCAATCTAGGGGCCTAAGAAAAATAGATTCAATGACACTACCTTCTTTGGCTAATAAATTTCCACATAATTTTTATGATCTATCACTAGAAGAACAGATATCTACTTAGAACCAGGTTCTTTCAAAAGCCTTGGATACCACTGCCCCTAACAAAATAATCAAACAGAGAATAAAACCTTCTCAACCTTGGTATCATGTCGGTCTAAAACTATGCAGACAACAGGTGCGTAGAGCAGAGCGTCTGTGGAGAAAAAGCAAATCAACTGATTTAAAAAATACTTGTAAACAATGTCAGCGATACTATGTATTGCAGATAAAATTAGCTAAGATCTCGTATTTCTCAAAAGAAATACAAATTGCATCAAATTCATCCAAACAATTATTCTTTATAATGAAACAATTAACAAGTAAACCTAAAATGTCCATTGAGGATTGTTTCTTAGAATCCGAATTACTGGCTAAATTTTTTATATCTAAAATAGACACATTAAGAGCCAATTTGGCCAAATCAGTAGTACCGGAGATGGTATGTATTCTACCATCTTCAGAATCATGGACCACATTTGAGATTCCTTCTTTAAATTCTTTTCTAATAATTATTTCACAACTTTCATTAACTTATACTTCACTAGATCCAATACCATCAATTTGGTTTAAAAATTCTTCTTTAGAAGTACAAAGCCATCTTTATTCGATTATTACTAAAAGCCTCATAGAGGGAGCAGTCCCTCAAGTTCTTAAAGAGGCTTTGGTAAAGCCTATTTTAAAGAAACCTACACTAGACCCTCAGTCTCCGGGAAATTATCACCCAGTTTCCAATCTTCCATGTATTTCTAAAATACTGGAAACGGTTGTGTTTAAGCAACTGCAATCTTACGTCGAGATGAAGAATTTATTACACCCTAATCAGGTTTTAGAAAAGGCTACAGCACAGAGACGGGTTTAACATCATTTTTGAGTGAAATTCATTCTAGATTAGAACAAGGATATATTGCATTAGTTGTTTCACTTGATTTGTCTGCAGCATTCGATCTGATAGACCATATTTTACTACTAAAGTGGCCAAAGGAAATTGGGATTTCAGGCACAATTTATAACTGGTTCACCTCTTATCTTATGAACTGTTCATTTAAAGTTATTCAAACTCAATCAACTTCTAATTCCTATTCAAGCTCTTGTGGGGTACCACAAGGGTCGGTATTATCCCCTATGCTGTTTAATTTATATGTTAGTCCACTTTCACTGCGTATTCAATCTCTAGGTATTAGTTCTTACTCTTATGCTGATGATTTCCTTCTAATCCACTATGTTAAAGCAGTAAACATTGATCTAACGCCGATCCAAAACTGTCCTGAGGAGGTGGCTGATTGGCTTGCGAAGAATAAATTAATACTTAATCCAGATAAAACAATAACATCATGGATAACGGGCCTTGGGCCTATTCCATCTCTAATACCTACTCTGTTTGGTAAACAAATACCTACAGTACAGTCATTTAGATATTTAGGAATTATTATTGATTCTTCCCTATCCTTTAGTGAGCAAATATCTGATGTGACAAAGAAATCCTTTTATCAATTGCGCAAGCTATGCTCGATTAGAAATTCCCTAAACAAATCTTCTTTGTGTACACTAACTCATGCTTATATTATATCACATTTAGATTACTGTAATATAGTGTATGCAGGTCTCTCAAAACTTAACTTAAAATGATTACAGATGATTCAAAATACAGCAGCTTGCGTTATTTGTAGAGCTTCAAAATATGACAGGATCGCTCCATTGTTATACCAACTGAACTGGCTTTCAATAGAAGCTAGGATAAAATTCAAAGTTCTGATACTGACACATAAAGCTTTTTACTCATCTAGTCCATCATATCTGTCTAATCTTACTATTCCTTATACACCAACTCAGACACTTCGGTCATTGACAGACAACAGACTGGCAATTCCACCTCCATCTAAAGCTAGATGGGAATCAACGCGAACATCTGCATTCTTTTTCCTAGCCCCTACATTTTGGAATTGTCTTCCTAAAGAACTTAGGCTTGAAGATTCTTATACTCATTTTTGTAAAATTTTAAAAACATATTTGAGAGTCATTTGAAAGTAATGTTTAAAATAAAAACAAAGGAGAAAGAAGGAAATAGGAGGGAGAAAGAAAGGAGGAAAAAACAAAATAGAAAATTTTTTTTTTTTAGATTTTTTGATTTTATTAAATTTTTATGATTATAGCCTAGAAATTTGTATGAATATTATTAATAGAATGTCTTTTTGTTGTGCTTTCCTATCATAAATGGATTTCAGAGTATGTTTATCCACCGTTTTTAATGTTATTTTAATGTTATATTAAATTGTAAACCATTCTGATTTACTTTTGTAATAAGCAACGGTCTAGTAAATGAATAAATGATAAACGATCTAGGTGTTATTGTTGATGATACATTGAAACCCTCTGCTCAGTGTGTAGCAGTGGCTAAGAAAGCAAATAAAATGTTAGGTATTATTAGGAAAGGAATAGAAAACAAAAATGAGGACGACTGCACCTCGAATACTGTGTGCAATTCTGGTCACCTAATCTCAAAAAAGATATAGTGGAATTATAAAAGGTACAGAGAAGAGCGACGAAAATGATAAAGGGGATGGGACAACTTCCCTATGAGGAAAGGCTAAAGTAGCTAGGGCTCTTCAGATTAGAGAAAAGATGGCTGAGAGGAGATATGATAGAGGTCTATAAAATAATGAATAGAGTAGAATGGGTAGATGTGACTTGCTTGTTTACTCTTTCCAAAAATACTAGGACTAGGGGGCACGCAATGAAGTTACAAAGTAGTAAATTTAAAACAAATTGGAAAAAATATTTCTTCACTCAACGTGCAATTAAATTCTGGAATTTGTTGCCAGAGAATGTAGTAAAAGCAGTTAGCGGGGTTTAAAAAAGGTTTGGACGGCTTCCTAAAAAAGAAATTCATAAGCCATTATTAAGATGGACTTGGGAAAATCCACTGCTTATTTCTAGGATAAGCAGCATAAAATGTATTGTACTGTTTTGAGATCTTGCCAGGTACTTGTAACCTGGATTGGCCACTGTTGGAAACAGGATGCTGGGCTTGATGGACCTTCAGTCTGTACCAGTACGGCAACACTTATGTTCTTATGTACTTCTTCACTGGCAATTTGTCACCCCTATGGGTGTCTTATTGGGTGTAAGGAGTAATTGAACTTATGGAATTACGGAGGTGATGGATGGCATGGGAGAGACTTGTGTGGATCTTAAGTTGAAGGGTTCATCAGGTTTGTGGGAAATAGGGTTCATGGAATTGTTTGATAGATGGGCATCTAACAAGAAATTTCCATTATGGAAGGCAAGAGGAGAGCAGCACATTTTAATGAGAAACTTTGTGTATTAAAACAAGTACATCAATTGACAAGGTGATGGTGAAATATGGGAAAGCAGGAGGATCATAACTTGTGTCTGCCGATAGGAAGCAACCATAAGGAGAAAATTTGGGAAGCTATAAAGGTATTTATTAACTGCAAATTGGAGGGAGCAACTAATTGTATCCATGAACATCTTAAGATGGTGTCTAGCTTATCCATTCGACATATTTCTTGTCAGAATTATACTGTCTACCAGCAGTTCAGAGGATAAAATTCAAAATATTGTGTGTGGTGTTTAGATGTATGGTAGTTAGTGATTCTGTATATTTAGCATGGTTACTTCATTCTTATGCACCTAAGGAAACTTCGCAGATGTTACTGTTGAAAGTAATCTTGTCATTTTTAAGTCAGATTGGCTGATTCAACACAGCAGTTTCCACTGCTTTGCAGCAGAGCTGTGGAAAAAGCTTCCAAAGAAAGTTAAATCAGAAGCAAATTATTTGCATTTTTGGAAACTTGTTAAGATGAGGTTGTTTGAGGAAACTTTTGTGGACAGGTTGATGGGAAGGTTATCAGGTGGGTGAGTTTTAAAGTATTTCTATGCAGTATGGCAGCAATTCTATAACTGGGTATATATCGTCTGGTAGGAACCTCTTCTATAAAGGAACTGTGGCAGCATGGTTGGTAGATAGACTGGGAACCCCACAGACACAGTTGGTGCGGTGTAAATCAAAAGGGAACTTTATTGCTTAACAGGCAAACAAAATAGCAGTCTGTTTCTGTCACAGACTCAGAGCTTAACTTAGCAACAGTCACATTAACAATGGTTTCTCCTCTCTTCAGCAGTCCTATTTTGCCAGGCCTCTACAGCATAGGTCATGTTAATTCTGCACAATTCCGGGCCTAGCTCTAGTTAGGACACTCAGGTCTGAGTCTTCACAAATAAAGAAATGCATTCTTTACCTCCGCAGCTTTCTATGCCTTCTCTTATAAACCCTGGGTATTCATTCTTTATTCCGGGTGCAAGCCTTGCAAACAGGGCCACTCCTTGCTTTCCTGGGTCTCCCCCAGAGGTACTGCAGCCCAGCCAACACCTTAGGAGGATTCCTTTACTGCCAGACCTTTGTACTCGGGGGGTCTCGCTCCTGGAGACCTCTACCCTAGGGGCCTCTCTGACCTAGTCTGCTTCAAGGTAATTAACCACCTTCAGGCCTGAGCCCCACCCCTCTGACTCAGCTTCTGATATGGCAGGTTAGCGCCACCTACCATAAGGTGGTTTAATTGTAACATCAGTGAGGGAGTGTTTTCAGGGACACCTGCCACTATACCACTCACTTCCTCACAGGAATGTAGATGCTACTTTTCTCTGTAGAATACTAGTATAACAGATTAAATAAATGCCTATAAGTTAGGCACAAGCGTTTATGCCAGCCAAGACCGGGTTTAAGTGTGTATGCCTACGTTCCAGAGAGATGCACACAACTTACAGAATTCTATAAGTTAGAAATGTGTGAATTCCACCCATGCTCAATTCAGACTCTGCCTATTTTGGGACTTGGGTCGACACAGGCAGGATTCACTCCTGTATGTGCCAGCGGGCAGGATTCACTCCTGCATGTGCTGGCACCAGTCCCTAAATAGCTGCCATGACCTTCAGCGACAATTTCACAAGACTGCTGCTGGAATTCATGGCAGCCATTTTCACTATAAAGATGGCATTGGCAGGAGTGAGCTCAGATCGCTTCTGCCCCAACTCACCACTAAACCACCAGGGCAGTATGGTAGGCCCAGGGGGAGCATACTGGTAGGTCTGGGGGGGGGGGGGGGGGGGGGAGGAAGTAAGTGGGAGCTCTTCTGGTTGGAGACAGGTAGGCAGCAGTAGTAGTGGAGGCAGAAGAGGACGAACACTCCAGGGGAGGGAATGAAGAGGAGGAATGCCGAACCCCACAGGGGAGGGAAGAAAGACAGGCAGGCAGACTCTAATATAAACTAAGATAACATTTTTGATGCTTTTTTTCTGGCCAAAAAGAATCTCAGTTTATATTCGAGCATATAAGGCATATGTTATGTAAGTTAAGCAAGCATTTGCAAAATAGCACTTAGGTGGCATGCTGGCATATTTGCTTATAAGTGTGTACATATAGGCTAGTATTCTAAATATTTACGTACATAAATGTTGGCGCCTAGTTTATAAAACAGCCTCCTTTATGTGGCACTAAATTGTAAGCCACTTCAGTAGGATATGGAAAAATTAATTCTTACCTGATAATTTTCTTTCCATTAGTCCCAACAGATCAATCCAGAGACCTGTGGGTTGTGTCCCTCAACCAGCAGGTGGAGATAGAGAGAATCTCCGAGGTTTGCTATGTGTGGACCTGTGCAGTCAGCTGAACCTCAGTATGAACGATACCAAAGCAGTGGAATGGAAACAATAGAAAACTCTCTTGACATCGTCAGACCAATTGTCCAACATATTTCAACCACTATTTATTTATTTTATTTTTTAATCAAACGAAGGAACATTCAGAACAAAGGCATCCGAAAAAAACTAACCAACCGCAACAAAACTGCAGACAGTAAACCCAGGGGGAGGGCCTCTGGATTGATCTGTTGGGACTAATGGAAAGAAAATTATCAGGTAAGAATTAATTTTTCCTTCCATGGCGTCCCTCAGATCAATCCAGAGACTTGTGGGATGTATCCAAGCAGTCCTCAAGGTGGTTTAAAAAAACAAAGTTTCATAAGTAGAGACAGCTTGTTCAAAACACTTATGTTAATAATCATAAAAGCAAATAAAACTGGTTACTTCAATAAGTGTGTCCTTCATATTTTTCAAAATTTCCACAAGCTAATAAACATATATGGGTACTGTTGGAATTAAACCATGGAAAAAAAAGTTTTATTGGTGTAGCATAGGTCCTCACCAAAACAGACCCACATTTTAGAACCATGGAAGCAGAAGTGCAGAAGAATGCCGTTTTTAATTTGATGTAAAGTCACTTCTAACATAGGCATTCCACTCAATGGAGAAAAATATATAGAAATAAATATAGACAAAGTGAAGGAAATAACAAGAAAGCCTCAGCGGCTTAGTAAAAGGGGACCTTACACATTTATCTTTTTTTAATTTCACACTCAACAGTCTGCATTTTCTCCCTTGTTCTCTTAATTTGTGGTATGTATCTCTATGTTTTTGACCACCCATTTTTTATTTAGTTTTAATGCAGGTTCCTGGTGTATGCAACCCTTCACATGTGAAATGTTGCAGGTTCCTGGTGTATGCAACCCTTCACATGTGAAATGTTGCTGGATCCTGGTGTTTTCAACCCTTCACATGTGAAATGTTGCAGGATCCTGGTGTTTTCAACCCTTCACATGTGAAATGTTGCAGGATCCTGGCTTCGCACGTGAAATAATTAAAGGATCCTGGTGTTTTCAACCCTTCACATGTGAAATGTTGCAGGATCCTGGTGTTTTCAACCCTTCACATGTGAAATGTTGCCGGATCCTGGTGTACGCAACCCTTCTGATGAGAAATACATTACTGCTGGATCTAAGTGTATACAGCCCTTGGGGTAAGAAACTGAGATGGATCCAGGTGTATGAAGCCTGTCTGGGAATACATGCAGCTGGATCCAGATATTTGCAGCCCTTCCTTAAAGATTTGGACATGTATTACTGCATTGTATACAACAGTGTGTAAAAATGAGCAAAATACGCAAAAGAGAGTTTCTGCTGTTTCTACCAGGTGCAAATTTTTAATGCTGTTTTACTGATTTCAAAGTTTGTTATATGTTCATATTGGAATTTTTCAAAAACATGAGATTTCTGTCATAGAAAACAATATTTCACACCCATAAGCATAAACATTTGCAAGTATTTTTTATAGAGATCTTTATTGTCATCAAAGAAAAAAACAGGCATATAGGCTCCAATAAAAACCACAATACAGCACTGGAAATAACAAAGCAGCTTCTGGAGCACTGACAAATACATTTTGAAAATAACCCTCCCCCCCTCACAGACCCTTGGAAATTCCACCAGCCCCCACAACTCCTCTTAGATCTTCTCCCCCCCCCCCCCCCATCCATCCCATCCCTTAATAAGACAGAAGGCAAATCTACTTTGCTATTGTTTTTGACAAATGGAGATGGCTGCTGCAGGGGGACTGGCTTCAACTTTATAGTCATACCATCTCCTGTGGACCAGATAAGCTCATCCCATGTCCCCTCATTTAACCTCAAGGAGATAGCGATAAGAGTTTTCATTTTGGAACAGTATAAGTCATCACAAGAACAAAGTATAAGAAAACCAAAGGATTGCATAAGGAGCTTATAGCCCGTGTAGTTATGTGCAAACAAAAGAGATCTGTATGAAACAAAATATTTATTTTTATTTGGACTTATAAAAACCACTTGCCCCTGAAACATGTTCAAAACAGAATCATCCATTTGTGTATCTAAAAGGTAACTGTTACAAAAAAGATTCCATGTGCCCCAATGAAAAGAGAGTTTAATTGTACTTCCATTTAATTTCAATATATTCCATCGTCATTATAAACACCAGGCTTCCCAAAGCAGATTACAACAACAGTTAAGATGAACTCATAAGGAAACAAGATATTCTCACTGAAATCTGGCCATCTGAATTGTATAGAACAGTGAACAAAAATGAGCACAAACTACAGAATTCATAATTTCTGTTTCTACTAGCTACAATAATGTTTCAAGTTGTTTTAGTGATATTCAATTATGTAGTAGTAGTACTCTTTTCTCTTCCACCTTGTAAGGCACTGCCTATCCAACAAAAACATTGACCAACAATAAAGAACGACAAGCAGCTCATAGGTTTGTTTGCTGAACGACAGCTGATGTAGTTAACACTGAGGATTTTTCTCCGGGTATCTTCCTATTTTCTTAACAATCTTGTCCTGTAAGCAGCAGCGGCCATCAAAACAAAGACGATCCAGTCTTAAGGTCATACTCGGATCTGGAAGATCCCGGGGATCCCGCAGATCTGGCTTTTACACCGTACCCGATCCCACTTTTTTTTTTTTGCATATGGGGCCAGGGGGGATAGGGAACAGCCCGGCCAGAATGAAACACAACCACGTGTCCTACCGGCGGCACGGATCAACGAAAACGCCGTCACATGGATGGCCTCAGATTGCAAGACCGGCGCTCATCCACTAGGCCACCCCCCCAGGTTTTTTTTTAACCTTGCACCTCGCTCTGCGCAGCTGCTACTGTCGGGACTGGGGCTTCACGAGGCCCAGTAGATGATGGCCGCCGTCCGTATCAGGCGCTTCCGGGCAGTTGTGCAGTGAGGGTCGTGGAGGTGAGAATCCGCTTCCCCTCGGTCCATGTAGAGTGTTCCGCCGACGTCCGGATCTGCAGTCGGGGCCGGGGAATGGTGCGTGGCCCGGCCCTGGTGCAGTTGAGTTGATGCCAGCCGATGCCCCGACGTCGAGAAACTATGGCATCAGAGCTCGGCCGCCGGCCGGGTCGGCCCGGGAGCTATAAACCCCCTTGCCCTGTCCCCTCCCATCCCAGGCAGCGGGGTACCAGGGGTCGGCGGGAAACCTTTCCCCTTTGCTCTGCCCCTCCTCCCCCTTTCCCCCCATCCCGGAGGGCACTATGCCTTGCTTAAAAACTGGGTAGTTACAAATTACAGAGTGAAAACAATTTTCCTTCTTCCTTTCTGGTTTCTACAATTTTATAAACACTGGCCAGATTAGCACCGTTTCCTTACTATTGATATATTGTAATCCTCATTAAACTGTCAAGATATTCAACTTCTACATGGTTTCTCATCATTCGTTAAACTGAATCCCCTTTCACAGTTAGCACATTGAAAGCTTGAAAAAGTGCCTTAAGCATTCAGTAGAAGATATAGCTCAGTAAATTGTACCTTTACATTATATTACAGCAGTAAAAAAGGCCCGTTTCTGTTTTAAAGGAAACGGGCGCTAGCAAGGTTTTATTTGAAAGTTTTTTTTTTGTAACCAAACAGTTGTTTGAAAAGTGTTATAATGAGAAGGAATGTTTGTGTAGTTTGTATAATGTAGAAGATGATCCATGAGTGTGTAATTTTTTTTTATGTGTAAATCATGTGTTGCCGTGTTGTACCATCATGTGCAGTAATCCTCGTCCCATGTGCAGTAAGTTTTTTTTTTTGGGGTTAATTTGTAATTCTCCAAACGGGTTTGTCTGTTTGTGAATTAACTCATGTGTTGTGTTGCTGTTAATTTATTTTTTGCATCTTCACATTGTGCGTTGCGTTCCTGTGTGTGTAATTTCACAAATGAAATGGGCACCATGAAGATTTTGCTCGTACTGTGTATATTTCAGAGTGTGTGAGAGTGACTGTGTGAGAGAGAGAGAGAGCTTGTGTGTGCGTGACAGAGTATGTGTGTGTGTCTCTATATCCTCCTCTACTACTACTACTACTACTATTTAGCATTTCTATAGCGCTACAAAGCATACGCAGCGCTGCACAAACATAGAAGAAAGACAGTCCCTGCTCAAAGAGCTTACAATCTAATAGACAAAAAATAAATAAAGTAAGCAAATCAAATCAATTAATGTGAACGGGAAGGAAGAGAGGAGGGTAGGTGGAGGCGAGTGGTTACAAGTGGTTACGAGTCAAAAGCAATGTTAAAGAGGTGGGCTTTCAGTCTAGATTTAAAGGTGGCCAAGGATGGGGCAAGACGTAGGGGCTCAGGAAGTTTATTCCAGGCGTAGGGTGCAGCGAGACAGAAGGCGCGAAGTCTGGAGTTGCCAGTAGTGGAGAAGGGAACAGATAAGAAGGATTTATCCATGGAGCGGAGTGCACGGGAAGGGGTGTAGGGAAGGACGAGTGTGGAGAGATACTGGGGAGCAGCAGAGTGAGTACATTTATAGGTTAGTAGAAGAAGTTTGAACAGGATGCGAAAACGGATAGGGAGCCAGTGAAGGGTCTTGAGAAGAGGGGTAGTATGAGTAAAGCGACCCTGGCGGAAGATGAGACGGGCAGCAGAGTTTTGAACCGACTGGAGAGGGGAGAGGTGACTAAGTGGGAGGCCAGCAAGAAGCAGATTGCAGTAGTCTAAACGAGAGGTGACAAGGGTGTGGATGAGGGTTTGGTAGAGTGCTCGGAAAGAAAGGGGCGGATTTTACGGATGTTGTAAAGAAAGAAACGACAGGTCTTGGCAATCTGCTGGATATGAGCAGAGAAGGAGAGAGAAGAGTCAAAGATGACCCCAAGGTTTCGAGCTGAGGAGACAGGGAGAATGAGAGAGCCATCAACAGAAATAGAAAACGGGGGGAGCGGGGAGGTGGGTTTGGGGGGGGAAAATGAGAAGCTCGGTTTTGGTCATATTTAATTTCAGGTGGCGTTGAGACATCCAGACAGCAATGTCAGACAAGCCCTCCTCCTTCCGGCAAGCCCTTGACTGAGCACAGGGATGTGCTGTGAGGCAGAGTGTATGTGTGGGTGTGACAGAGAGACAGAGTGTGTGTGTGTGTGGGTGTTTGAGAGAGTGTGTGTGACAGTGACACACAGAGAGTGAAAGACTGTGTGTGTATGTGAGAGTGTGTGTCTGTGTGTGACACTGAGCTAACACAGCCTAGCAAACCACCTCAGAATGTGGCTTCATTCCGGGCACAGAATGTTGGAGGTGTCGTGTGATGTCATAATGCGTCCAACGTCATCTGATCTACACAGCCTAGCAGACCACCTCAGAATGTGGTTTCATTCCAGACACAGAATGTTGCAGGTGTCGTGTGATGTCATAATGCGTCCGACGTCATCTGATCTACACAGCCTAGCAGACCACCTCAGAATGTGGCTTCAAGCCAGGCACAGAACGTTGGAGCTGAGAATTATTATATAGGATTACAATCTGGTTTTGTATTCCACTAATATCCAATGAGTTCAAAGCAGATCACAAACAGGAACATAAGTGTTGCCACACTGGGACAGACCGAAGGTCCATCAAACCCAGTATTCTGTTTCCAACAGTGGCCAATCCAGGTCACAAGACCCTGGCAAGATCTCAGAACAGTAAAACAGATTTTATGTTGCTTATCCTAGAAATAAGCAGTGGATTTTCCCAAGTCCATCTTAATAATAATGGCTTCTGGGCTTTTCTTTTAGGAAGTTATCCAAGCCTTTCTAAAACCCTGATAATTGCTTTTTACATTTTCTGGCAACAAATTTCAGAGTTTAATTACAAGTTGAGTGAAGAAATTTTTCCTCTGGTTTGTTTTAAATTTACTATTTAGTAGCTTCATTGTGTGCAACCTAGTATTTTTGGAAAGAGTAAACAAGTGATTCACAACTACCTGTTTCACTCCACTCAGTATGGCAGAGGCCTTCAGCCACCCCTTGGGAGGGGGGGGGGGGGGCATGGTGCACTGTGCACAGCTGAAGGTTCAACTTGAACTAGCCCTGAGTCCTGCCTCTCTTGAGTCAAATAATCAGCTCTTTCAACTACATGGTATGCCTTTAGATGACAGAGCACTCTGCAGTTCAAGCTACTATGAATAGAGTGCAAGAGTGAAGGAATAGCCTAGTGGTTACTGCAGTGGACCTTGATCCTGGAGAACTTGGTTCAATTCCCATTGCAGTTCCTTATGACTCTGGGCAAATCACTTAACCCTCCGCCCCAGGTACAAATAAGTACCTGTGTACACTATCCAGCTTATTTTCAAAGGAGATCGCCGGCCATCTTCCGACACAAATCGGGAGATGGCCGGTGATCTCCTGAACCCGGCCAAATCAGTATAATCGAAAGCCGATTTTGGTTGGCGCCAACTGCTTTCCGTCATGGAGCCGGCCAAACTTCAAGGCAGGGTACAGAAAGTGGGATGGGGGCGTGGTTACGAGATGGACGGCTTTGCCCTATAATGGAAAAAAGATGGCCGGCTCTGATGAGCATTTCACCGGCTACACTTGGTCCATTTATTTTTAGGACCAAGTCTCGAAAAAGTGCCCCAATTGACCAGATGACCACTGGAGGGAATCGGGGAGGACCTCCCCTTACTCCCCCAGTGGTCACCAACCCCCTCCTCCCCACAAAAAAAAATTTGCCAGCCTGAAATGTCATACCCAGCTCCCTGACAGCAGTATGCAGGTCCCTGGAGCAGTATTTAGTGGGTGCAGTGCACTTCAGGCAGGTAGACCCAGGCTCATCCCCCCCTACCTGTTACACTTGTGGTGGTAAATGTTGAGCCCTCCAAACCCCCCCAAAAACCACTGTACCCACATGTAGGTGCCACCCTTCATCCCTAAGGGCTATAAACTCCCTGAGCCCATACGCCAAGCCCCCTCCCTGTCCATCTTCAAAGCCTTGCTCAAAGCCCACCTCTTCAATGTCGCCTTTGGCACCTAACCACCATACCCCTATTCAGGAAACCTAGACTGCCCAACTTGACATTTCGCCCATTAGAATGTAAGCTCCTTTGAGCAGGGACTGTCCTTTTTTGTTAATTTGTACAGCGCTGCGTAACCCTAGTAGCGCTCTAGAAATGTTAAGCAGTAGTAGTAGTAGCACCCAAGGTAAGGGAGGTATGCACCTAGGAGCAATTTTTGAAGTCCACTGCAGTGCCCTCTAGGGTGCCCGGTTGGTGTCCTGGCATGTGAGGGGGCCAGTGCACTACAAATGCTGGCCTGCCATTTATTTGACCTGCGTCGTTCAATTATGCCCCCCTAAGCAAACTGCTTTGAATGTAGTTGTAAAAACCACAGAAAGGAGGTATATCAAGTCCCATTCCCTCTAAGTGGCAGGAAATGCCAATGCAACTTTCCTTCTGGGTCAGGCAGATGTGGTAATCTGGCTTTTTTTAATGGTGTTCTGGGTTTTGGCTTCATTTATCAGGGAGATGCCTGTATATTGGTAGGATACTTTGAGGCATATTTTCAAAGCACTTAGCCTTCCAAAGTTCCATAGAAACCTATGGAACTTTGGAAGGCTAAGTGCTTTGAAAATATGCCTCTTTGTGTACAGGGTAGGGAAACATTGGTTTCTGCCAGTGCTCTACAGTGGCACATTGAGGGTTTTACTTTACTAAGGTCTTTCATATAGACACAGAATGGGAAAACAGCCTTAGTAGATCAGGTCCTCAATGACCTAGCAGACCACAACAGGAATGCTGTACCTCTTTTCTACTAAGCTTAAAGTGAAGAAAATGCAGGAGGGTACAGCAACAGGTCCTAAGTTCAAAAGAAAATTTAGCAACCCTTGCCTTAAGCAACTGTATTTAAGTTATAGTAGAATGTGTGTTCATAAATGATGCCCTATACCTCCATAGAAATATCTAGGGAGATGTAAGCATCAACTATGAACAAAACATTTTTCAATCTACTTTAATACCATTGCCTAAAAGACCTATATATAATATAAACTTACCATGCTTAATTTTGTTGCCCCTTTATTATTTAGCATATGTCAAATGTCTAACATCTAAAACTTGTACCCATAGAAAAAATACGATATAATTAAAAATATCGTATATGCGCCCATAATCATCCAGCGACGATACGGGTAAGTTAAAAAAAAATCAGGAATGCCCTAAAAAGGCTGCCTCTTAGAAGCCAGGAAATCATTTGCAGCAGCCTTTACTTTCCACCCCAAGTCTCACGCTCGCCTCACTCACCCAGAAGCCTTTGCGGTTACATTTGGGGTTTTTTCCTCCTCGCCCTCTCTCTCTCAGGTTCATCTAATTCCGCCGAGAACGTAAACATCCTTGAACTCTATTGACCGCTACTAGGCCTGGGTTTGACTCAGAACAGAAGCAGATTCAAACGTGTCTCGCCTGTGGTCCCACCCCACCTCAAACGTCACTGGAGACAGTTGGATCAAGCAGCCGATTGGCCAAAGGTGGATAGCAGCAACATCCGTTGAGTTTGGAAGCAGGAGATATGGACGTGCAGGTGGTGGCTATCGAGGATGTGGTTCTGAACGGGGCTGTGCGCGAGTGGCTGCACAGGGACAAGGTGAGAGTCTAACGGCGGGGTGTATCCTCGAGTCCGGGCGCTTCCGCTCTCACTGAGGCTTCGTGTTCTCGTGCAGGTGTTTCGTGTCCTCTCGCGGTGAGGTCAAGGGGGGGGGGGCCAACTGACTGCCATAAGTTCTCTGCTGGGGGTGACCCGGTCCTAGATGGCTGGAATCCAGTCATGTTTTCAAGATTTCCTTAATGAATATGCATGAGATTTGTTTGCATGCACTTCCTCCTCTGTATGCAAATTGATGTCATGCATAGTCGTAGTAAAAATCTTGAAAATCCGACCTGGCGAAATGATTGGGGTGCCATTCGCAATATAGATTACCCGGCTTTCTCAGGGCACAATGAAATACCTTGCTCAGCACCCACAGATCTGACCCCCATGACCTTTGGCCTCCCCTCCAAGTTTTGATGGATTTTAAGCAATGTAAAGATGCCCCAAAGTCTTCTAGACTATGAGCCTTGACAGCTCTAGTTTCTTATTAGCTGGTGACCTTCAGCCCCAATCCCAGTTGCTGTCCTTTGTTGAACTTTCACATATCATATACCAGCTTTAATGTTCTTGTAGGAACTGTCAGTGTCCTCTCCCCAGATTTTGTTAATATAGCATTTCTGAGCAGGGTATTTAGTTTTGTGGGGTGTGTGTTTGAAATGTTGAGTGTGAAATATTTTAAATATTTTTTAAATTTCTTTTTCTTAAAAATGAAGATAAAAAATGAGGCACTCTCCTTCCAAAAGAGTGCTTCCCCTTTCTCCCTGGGAGTTACATCTATACAGTAGTTGGGAATTTCAACACAGCTACATCCTCATTGCTCAAATTTTAATTTTTTAAACGTGTCTTTTATTTGTTAACAATTTTATTGACATTCAAGGAACCATTACACATTCATCTTTCAATGACATCGGTTCATGTAATATCTCAATAGACTCCATGTCAAAACCTTTTGAACATCAAATTATTTTCTATACAAAAGAATTAACCAACAGTCCTCCCAAATAAGCCCACACCCCCCAACCCCTAGCCCCCTTCCATACTTTGCCCCTTACCCTCCTCTTAGCTTCTAAGCTCCCCCCCATCCCACCTCTACCTCCCCCCTATTAATTCTCCCACCTACCCCCCCCCCCCCCCCCCCCCCCCCACAATCTCCATGCTGATCCCAGCTGTAATATGCTATGAAGAGCCATCTTTGGCTCAAGATCCACGCGGACCCCGGAACTCTACACCATACCCAATTTAAATATATCTTTTAAACTTTTTTAAAAATGAAATCACAGATTGCTTTGCTGCTCCTACTGATAAATATCTGGCTATGATTGCAGGATGAGTGGCCATGTGTCAGTTGGGTTCTGTATACTTGTGTCTTTGACTGGATGGAAATGTAGAAACAATTTAATGGTCGATAATGACCAGTAGGCCTATCTAGTTTGCTCTGTTTCATTCTCTGTGGAATGCCAAACACCTCACTATATTGCTGGCTTTCCCTTAACTTCTTTCTAGGGATCCTATTTGCTTGTTATTCTTTTTAGTTGTGTTTCACTGAGCAATACTCCCTTTTGGGGAGGGTTAATCAGGCTGTCTGTCCACACATGAAGAACAGTAGGAGGCAGCAGAAGAAGAAAATGGAAACAAGTTGGCTTTAAAATGTAGGGAGAAAGGAAAAAGAGTGAAAGCCAGGGAGGAAGGAGAAGGGAAAGTTAAGTACCAGGGGAAGGGGAGGAAGAAAGGGAAACTTGCCATTGTGTCAAACTGTAAAGGTGCACTTTTCATCTTGTCTCTGCGTGTTTCTCATTTGGGAGGCTGCTCCATGCATTCACCACCTGTATTGTTTGTGCATCTACTCCTATTGTCCCAGATGGGGAAATAGAAAATTACCAGCATGTCATCTGCTACGTGGTACCTTTTTGAACCTGGACTGCACAATGGTGTTTTTAAGTCACAATTCTCTATTATTATCCAGTATGTGCCAAGATTCTTCGGAAATGGTGACCTAAAAGTGTGTGGCTTCAGAAGAAATTTGGTTTGGTCCTGAGGGACAAAGGTTAAAATTAACTTAAAGGCCCTGGTGTAGAGATGAATTCTTACTCTGTGTGACAGAATTCAAAAAGGGATGGGATAAACACATAGGGTCCTGTAGTTGAGGAAATGTAGTCTTCTTTTCATACCTGGTATACAGCCAAGGTAGAATCAAAGCACAATGTAAATGACTTGCACTTCAAAAAAGGCATAAAGGGGTGGCCTGAACAGAGTGGCAGGTATAACTGTAGCCAGTTTACTGGGCAGGGTAGATGGACCTTACTGGTCTTTGTCTGCTGTTATTTACGATGTTACTGTGTCAGTCATCTTCCAGTTGGATGCTCAAAAGGAAAACTGGTGTCCCATCCTGGAACTATATTTAAAAACATATGGCCTAATATTCAAAAGCACTTACCTGGATAGCAGCACCTGCTGACTGGATAAATGCCACTGAGCAGGGGCTCCTGTGGATTGTCAGCAACCCCATCTAGATATCACTGCTGAAAATTGTTACAGACCGCCCCCAGTCTAGCTGGGCAAGGTGCAAAATTATCTGGAGAGCGGTGGTATTTAGTGCTGCTGTTGAGAAAACTGTCCAGACACGTTCAAACAGGAAAATTGCTGACCTAAATTATGCAGATAGCAGCACTGAATATTGCTGTTATACGGATAACTGCGGCAGTTGACGGTCCATCCAGAAAGTGTCCAGTGCTGATTGTTCAGGAGTGTTTTTGAACTCCGACTGATTACTGGGTGAATGACTTAGAGGCAGATGCACTAAAGCTTAATGAGCCTTTAATGACCCTCCAACGAGGAAAATTTGATCCGTTGCATGCATCAAAGGGCTTTTACCGAGGAAGCCAGCAGCTAACGAAAACGGAATGGAGATGAGCAATTAGTATGAAAACCCCATTGAAACGAGATGCACTAACCTTTTCCGATTGCCTTTACGCAGGAAAAAGGCAGGAAATCTAATGAGAGGTCTGGACCTCTCGTTAGGACAGCTCTGTGCCAGGAAAAATAGTAAAGTGAAAAAACAAACAAACTGTGAGCCAATCCCAGCGCATTAGCAGAGCTAATAGCACTGTGATTGGTCAAAAGGAAACTGAAAGGCACAATCCATAAACAGAAGCCTCTACAAGCCCCAAGGAGTTCAAAAATATTTTTTTTCTAGGCATGCATCCCCGTCCTCAGACTGCAAACAAAACACAAGCACATGGCTCCCAAATCAAAAAAAAAAAAAAAAAGGGTCGGGAGGGGGCAAAGGCGCTCGTCAGGAGCGTCGCCGTTCCCCCCTGCCCCACTTCCCCCTGCATTCTAAATTAAAAAGCAAGAAGAAAAGCAAACGTACCTTTAGCAGCCCCGGCCCCCCTCCCTTCCTCACTACTCTGTCTCCCCTCAGCTCCGCCTCCTGACATCCTCCGCCCTGTGCCCCGCCCCCTCTTGGGGTCGTCGCCGCCATTCCCCTCCTCCATCGGGCCCCCCTCCCTCTTACCGGGACCGTGCAGCGCCTCTCTCCTCTGTCCGAAGGCGCTGCACGGGCAAGAAGAAAGCTGATGCCTGTCTTCGCACAGCTTCGGTCGCGCGTCTCTCTCCTCCTGCGCCCACCCCTGTCCGACGTCGGTAACCTACGTAGGTTACCGACGTCAGACGGGCGGGCCCAGGAGGAGAGAGACGCGCCACAGAAGCTGGGCGAAGGCAGGCATCAGCTTTCTTCTTGCTCGTGCAGCGCCTTCGGACAGAGGAGAGAGGCGCTGCACGGTCCCGGTAAGAGGGAGGGGGGCCCGATGGAGGAGGGGAATGGCGGCAACGACCCCAAGAGGGGGCGGGGAACAGGGCGGAGGATGTCGGGAGGCGGAGCTGAGGGGAGACAGAGTAGTGAGGAAGGGAGGGGGGCCGGGGCTGCTAAAGGTACGTTTGCTTTTCTTCTTGCTTTTTAATTTAGAATGCAGGGGGAAGTGGGGCAGGGGGGAACGGCGACCACGGGTGGGGGGGGGGGCAAGGACGGCCATACAGGACGCTCCTGACGAGTGCCTTTGCCCCCTCCCGACCCTTTTTTTTTTTTTTTATTTGGGAGCCATGTGCTTGTGTTTTGACTGTGTTTTGACTGTTTGTGGCATGCGCAGAGCAGCTAACATAACGCTTGGCTGCTCTGCGCATGATTTGGGGGCCGATTAACGATGTGTATTGTGATTCTTTGATACATTGTACGTTTCAATACCGATCTCAGCATGTGTGACTTTTTTTTTTTTGGTGCATTCTTCGTTATTTTAAAATCGTTAGGGACTTTAACGATTTAGATTTTTTTACGTTTGGTTGCTGCATCTGCCTCTTAGTGAGCAGTTAATCTCTTACTTCAGACAGGCAACATGAAAAACAGGAAGGAAACAAATAAACACTGGGCATTTTTGCTTGGAGTCTTCCTGTCAGTTTCCTTCTTTGGTGGCTCCAGTACTTCTCTGAATTTTTCTCCAACGGGGAATTTTTGGCTTCTCTTGACTGCCTAGTTGGCAATCTGTTCCCAAAATATGGCGAGACTTTCTTGATATAAACACTTGCTAGACATCCTCTTCCCCAGAAACTTCAGTTCACTTTTGCTTCTGGGTGCAAGTCCTCTCCTCCAGCTGGTCATAGGCTATGCAGAGTCTCTCCTTCACCTTGTCTTTATAGTTGAAAGGATGGATGATCTTTCTAATCCTCTTTTTACCGTGGGCCTAAAGTCAGCATGTGAGATCCTAGCTAGTAAGGAGCTCTGCGTCCTACACAATTACCTTGGCAGAAAGGAGGTGAAAGGTGAAGAGTCCCTTCAGAACTCTCCCTTTCCATATCATCTTGCTGATCAATCCATAGACTGGTGGGTTGTGTCCATCTACCAGCAGGTGGAGATAGAGAGCAAAATTTTGCCTCCCTATATGTGGTCATGTGCTGCCGGAAACTCCTCAGTATGTTCTCTATCTCAGCAGGTGGTGGTCACACACAGCAGCAGCTCTGGCTAGGCCTCCAAGCCTAATTTTTAGGTTTTGTTGAGTGCCTGGGGTTGAGGGCTCTTCTTGAGCAAGTGCAAACCTGGTGGCGCCAGGTCCCTCCTTTTCTCCCCCCTCCCGCTGGCTCCGTAAAAAAAAAAAAATAAATAAAATTTTGGACGCTCTTAAGGGCGTTTATTTCGACGTTTATTTAAACGTTTATTGCAGCTACTCACTGGGACACCAGGTCGTTACAGCTTGGAGCGAGAAGCAGGTAATTTTTACCTTTTTATAGCGGGCAGGGGGTTCCCCGATTGATCTCCACGTGGCCTATGGCGTCGGAGGGAGAGGGCGCGAAGAATCGCTCCCCGGATCGCGTGTGCGCTTCTAGCGGGGATGCGGGGGTTTTAAAGTCTGATTCGCCCTTGTTGGGTGTCAGTTTGGAGGCCGGTCAGTGTCCCGGGTCTTCCTCCGGCGCGGCGGTTTTTCCCGCCATAAACGCCCATCCCCCGCTGCTCGCCTCCGCCATCTTGGCCGGCCACTCTGCTCGGACGGCTTCTTCTTGGGCCGCCCTTGAGCTGGGAGACGTTCATGCCATGGCCGCCCTTGATTTGGGCGACGGCAAAAAAGCGGCTAAAGTTAAGCGCCGTTCTTCCCGCGCGGCTCCTTCGCGGAGTGTCGCGCCGGACGCCATCTTGGATGCGCAGCATGTTGCTCCCCCGCTCTTGCGAGCGCCGGTTGAGAGTGCGTCTAGGGCTGTGGCCCAGGCTGCTGAAATTCACAGTCTGGGGGGTTTCTCCCCCGAGTTTATTTTGCTGCTGCATCAGGCCTATGCAAAACTCTGCCCCTTCTCCCTTGTCCGATAACGGGGTTGAGGCCCCCGGAAGTAAACGCCCTCGGGTGGATTCCCAGGCCTTAGAGGACGCTGTTTCCTCTGATGTAGATGAGGGCAGCGTATCTGAGTCTCCCAACGGTCCTTTGGGGATTCCTTGGAGGAGACGGATTCCCGCTCGGATGGAGCGGATGACCCCTCTGCAGCGCGGATCTTTCGCTCAGAGGATTTGCCCAACCTGTTACTGCAGGCCATGAGCATTTTGAAGATTTCCTCGCCAGAGGACGTCTCTCCCTCAGCCCCTGTTGGCTCTGCCATTATGCTGGGGACGAAGCGCCCGCCTAGAACCTTCCACGTGCATGATGCCATGCACACCTTAATTTCGGCTCAATGGGATGTCCCGGAAGCGAGCCTCAAAGTGGCTAGGGCTATGTCCCGCCTCTATCCTTTGCCTGAAAGTGATCGTGAGGCCTTTATTTGGCCTACCGTGGATTCTTTAATCACTGCGGTGACTAAGAAAACGGCGTTGCCGGTGGAAGGTGGCACGGCCCTAAAGGACGCCCAAGACAGAAGATTGGAAGCGGCTTTAAGGTCGTCCTTCGAGGCGGCTGCCTTAAGTTTGCAGGCCTCAGTTTGCGGCTCCTATGTGGCCAGGGCGTGCCTGACGATGGTGCAGCGGGCTTCCCCCTCGGATCCTTCTTTGAGGGCTGACTGGCCGGCCCTGGAATCGGGCTTGGCTTATTTGGCAGACTTACTGTATGATGTCTTGAGAGCCTCGGCTAAAGGCATGGCTCAGACAGTCTCTGCGCGGCGCTGGCTTTGGCTGAAACATTGGTCTGCGGACCACGCCTCTAAGTCCCGCCTGGCTAAGTTGCCTTTTAAAGGCAAGCTGCTCTTTGGGGTCGAGCTGGACAAAATTCGTGACCGATCTCGGCACGTCTAAGGGCAAGAGGTTACCAGAGGTCAGGGCTCGGGCCAGTGCTCGCCCTGGTATCTCCAGAGGACGGTTTCAGGAAGCCCGTCGGTACCGCCCGGGCAAGTCGGGCTCCTCTGCCCCCTCTTCCTTCAAAAGGAACTTCTCCCCCAAGCAGCATTCCTTTCGCAGAGACCGCCGTCCCGGAGGTACGCCCTCCGGTCCTCCCCCAGGGTCTCGTACCCAATGACGGGGTCCTGGTCCATGGCCCAGTGCAGATTGGAGGACGCCTGTCCTCGTTTCTGGGCGAGTGGACCAGGGTAACTTCAGACGCTTGGGTGCTGGAAGTCATCAGAGACGGCTACAAGTTAGAGTTCTGCCGACCCTTAAGAGACAGGTTTGTACTCTCTCCCTGCAAGTCTCCGGTCAAAGCTGTGGCAGTGCAGCAGACCTTGGACAACCTGATCCGCCTGGGTGCGGTCGTTCCGGTGCCAGAAAATCAGATTGGCAAGGGACGTTACTCCATTTACTTTGTGGTACCAAAGAAAGGAGGTTCTGTCCGGCCTATCCTCGACCTCAAAGGGGTCAATCGGGCCTTGAAAGTGCGGCACTTTCGCATGGAGACTCTCCGCTCTGTTATAGCGGCAGTGAAGGCAGGAGAGTTCTTGGCTTCCTTGGACATCAAGGAAGCGTACCTGCATATTCCCATCTGGCCTTCTCGACACTTCCAGTTCAGAGCCCTCCCTTTCGGGTTGGCTAATGCTCCGCGGACCTTCTCCAAAGGAATGGTGGTCATCGCGGCCTTCCTGCGAAAGGAAGGAGTACAAGTCCATCCTTATCTGGACGACTGGTTGATCCGAGCCCCCTCTTATGCAGAGTGCGGCGAAGCTGTGGACCGGGTGGTTGCTCCTTTGAGCTCCCTGGGGTGGATCATCAACTGGGAGAAGAGCCAGCTGCGCCCGACTCAGTCCCTGGAGTATCTGGGAGTTCGATTCGACACCCAAGTGGGCAAAGTGTTCCTGCCAGACAATCGGATTGTCAATCTTCAGGCTCAGGTGGACTAGTTCCTAGTAGCCTCTCCTCTTCGGGCTTGGGACTATGTGCAGCTGTTGGGCTCTATGACGGCCACGATGGAAGTAGTGCCCTGGGCCAGGGCTCATATGAGACCACTACAACTCTCTCTGCTGCAGCGCTGGACTCCGATGTCGGAGGATTATGCTGTGCGCCTTCCCTTGGTTCCGGCAGTGCGCAAGGCGCTGAGCTGGTGGATGCAGACAGACAAGTTGTCTGCAGGAATGCCTCTGGTGACCCCGGAGTGGATGGTCGTCACGACGGACGCCTCTTTGTCGGGCTGGGGAGCCCACTGCTTGGGAAGGACAGCGCAGGGGCTCTGGTCTCCTGCAGAGGCAAAGTGGTCTATCAACCTCCTGGAACTCAGAGCCATTCGGTTGGCGCTTTTGGAGTTCATCCCGGTACTGGCGTTGAAGCCAGTACGGGTCCTGTCGGACAATGCCACGGCTGTGGCCTATGTCAACCGCCAGGGAGGTACCAAGAGCGCCCCTCTAGCCAAGGAGGCCATGAATCTATGCCAGTGGGCGGAAGCGAACCTGGAACAGCTGTCAGCGGCCCACATTGCCAGAGTCATGAATGTCAAGGCGGACTTTCTCAGTCGCCATACCTTGGAGCCCGGAGAGTGGCAGCTATCTGCTCAGGCGTTCTTGGACATCACGATGCGCTGGGGCCAGCCGAGCCTAGATCTGATGGCGTCATCGGCCAATTGCCAAGTGCCGCGCTTTTTCAGCAGAGGACGGGACCCTCGATCCCTGGGAGTAGATGCTCTTCTCCAACAGTGGCCGACACAGGAGCTTCTCTATGTGTTCCCGCCCTGGCCCATGTTGGGCAGGGTGCTAGACCGGGTGGCAAAGCATCCGGGCCGGATAATCCTGGTGGGTCCGGACTGGCCCAGACGTCCCTGGTATGCGGGCTTGATCAGGCTCTCAGTCGACGATCCTCTGCGGCTGCCAGTGGAGCAGGGCCTGTTACATCAGGGTCCCGTGGTGATGGAGGATCCCTCCCCCTTTGGTCTTACGGCCTGGCTATTGAGCAGCAGCGTCTGAGAAAGAAGGGCTTCTCAGACAAGGTCATTGCCACTATGCCGAGAGCGAGCAAGCGCTCTACTTCTTCTGCTTACGCCAGGGTTGGGCGTACTTTTGCAGCGTGGTGTGAAGCAGGCTCACTTTCTCCCTTCACTGCTCCAATTTCTTCAGTGTTGGCGTTCCTGCAAGAAGGTCTGGAGAAAGGCCTGTCGCTCAGTTCCCTTAAAGTCCAGGTAGCGGCTCTGGCTTACTTCAGGGGCCGCCTGAAGGGTGCTTCCCTGGCTTCGCAGCCAGATGTGGTGCGCTTTCTCAAGGGAGTTAATCACCTGCGCCCTCCTCTGCACTCAGTGGTGCCTGCGTGGAATCTCAACCTGGTGCTAAGAGCCTTGCAGCAGCCGCCTTTTGAACCCTTGTCTAGGGCAGCTCTGAAAGACCTGACGTTGAAAGCAGTCTTTTTGGTGGCTATCACTTCAGCCAGAAGAGTTTCCGAGCTCCAGGCACTCTCATGGCGAGAGCCTTTTCTGCAGTTCACTGAGGCAGGAGTGACTATTCGCACAGTGCCTTCCTTCCTGCCCAAGATTGTTTCTCGCTTCCATGTGAATCAGCAGCTCTGTCTCCCTTCCTTTCGTAGGGAGGACTACCCAGAGGAATACTCTGCTCTCAAATATCTGGACGTGAGACGAGTCATCTTCAGGTACTTGGAAGTGACCAATGATTTCCGGAAATCGGATCATCTGTTTGTCCTGTTTGCAGGTCCTCGTAAGGGTCTGCAGGCTTCTAAGCCTACAGTGGCAAGATGGGTCAAGGAAGGCATTGCAGCGGCTTATGTGGCCGCGGGGAAGGTGCCGCCTATCCAGCTGAAGGCTCACTCCTCTAGAGCTCAGGCGGCCTCGTTGGCAGAGGCCGGGTCCGTCTCCTTGGAAGAGATTTGGAAGGCGGCAACTTGGGCATCGGCCCATACCTTCTCCAGGCATTACCGCTTGGCTGTGGCTGCTCGGGCGGAGGCCCGGTTTGGAGCTTCAGTGTTGCGGTCAGGGATTTCAATGTCCCGCCCTGGGTGAGTACTGCTTCGGTACATCCCACCAGTCTATGGATTGATCAGCATGATGATATCGAAGGTAAAATTATGTATCATACCTGATAATTTTCTTTCCATTAATCATAGCTGATCAATCCATAGTCCCTCCCAGATATCTGTATTGTTTATATTCTGGTTGCATTTCAGGTTCAAGTTTAGTCTTCAGTTCCTATTCAGGAGGACTTCGTGTTCAAGTTTTTCAATGGATTCTTCAAGAGTTGAGACGAATTTGTGTTACAGTGAGCTGCTGCATTCCTCTCCCCTCCGTTTTATGGGGCTGGATTGAGACATAAATTCTGCCGGCGCTCCCTCCCGCTTCGTGCGGCTGTAGGGCAGCTTTGTACCCCTCCCGCTTCGGCGGTGTTAGGGTCAGTCAGCTCCTCCCGCGGTTGCAGTTGCAGGATAAGCCAGATCCCCCCACATCGGCGGGGTGGTGTCCCTCCCCCGCTCCGCGGGGATGAGCTGGACGGATTCCCCTCCCCCACTTGTGTGGGGATGAGCTGGGTTAATTCCCCTCCCCCGTTTCGGTGGTGGTGAGCTGGGCAGAGTGTCCCTTTGTGGGTGTAATTCTCTAAGTGCTGAGTCCTGCGGATGGAGCTTGGATATCGACATACTGAGGAGTTTCCGGCAGCACATGACCACGTATAGGGAGGCAAAAGGATTGCTCTCTATCTCCACCTGCTGGTAGATGGACACAACCCACCAGTCTATGGATTGATCAGCTATAATTAATGGAAAGAAAATTATCAGGTATGATACATAATTTTACCTTTTATTACTTTGACCTCATAACTTCTTCCTTGGCAGTGGTGTACAGTTGTGGGGAGTGGGTTTTGGGAGGCTCAGCACACAAGGTAAGGGAGCTATGCACCTGGGAGCAATTTCTAAAGTCCACTGCAGAGCCCCCTAGGGTGTCCGGTTGGTGTCTTGGCATGTCAGGGGGACCAGTGCACTATGAATGCTGGCTCCTCCCATGACCAAAGGGCTTGGATGTGGTCGTTTCTGAGATGGGCGTCCTCGGTTTCCATTATCGCTGAAAATCGGGGATGACCATCTCTAAGGTCAACCTAAATTTTGCGATTTGGGCCTCCATGACCGTATTATCGAAATGAAAGATGGACGCCCATTTTGTTTCGATAATACGTGTTTCCCCGTCCCTTCGCCAGGACATCCTGCGAGGACTTCCTCAGGAAAACTTGGGCGCCCCTTTTGATTATGCCCCTCCACGTCACCCAATATTGTTGATATAGCTATGTATGTGCCTTAAATCACTACTTAATACTGTATATCTTGTCAGACTTCGCTATAAAAGAATGCTCAGACAACAAAGATAGGAAACAAAACATTCTTTTTATTTAATGCTTTTTAAGGACTAAGATGTGCCTGCTTTGTGAAATGTACATTTTTTTTCGTATTGTATTTTGCAGAGTACAGGAGAAAATAAATTTCTGTTTCTCTTTTACCAGTATTTGCACTGCTTACAGAGTCTGGCTTGCTTGAAGAGATCTATATTTCATTTTTGTGGGCATGTTTTTTGTGGTTCTCTATTTTGTATCACATGAGGGTCTGTTCATGTTCTGCATATGTGACTGAGGTGCCAGATTCTGCTAGCATGTAGTGTTTTGTGTAGGAATGTGTAACAGCTTGTTCCATTTTCCGGTAGCAGGTATATTGGTGCTCTAGGGTCCAGTGTCTTTTCATAGGTTAGGGCTTTTGTGTGTTAAGTTTTCTGTATAGATTTTGAGTGTGTTTTTGTAGGGTTTTGTGTTATTTCATAAAGTGTCTGGCCCTATTGTTTTTGATATGCTGGCTTCATATTCAGCATTTTAGTCTGGTGCGTGTGTGTGTTGGGTTTTTTAAATAGCCTTAACGAATATGTATGAGATGTACATATGCAAATGTGCGAAGCCACACCCTTTGCCCCCCAAAATGAAACAGTCAAACTATGCCCATTTCTGGCACCTATTTTACAAAAGTCTGCTCCTCCAGACATCAAAACCTAGCTACGCCTCTGTTTGCCGGGCAGGAAAGAGTGGTCTCCTTTCCTGCCCCAAAGAGGCCATTAGACCACCAGGGCACAATAAAATAGGGGAAGACACCCTGAGGCCCTCCAGCGCCAGGCTTCCCACTTGTCTGCAAACCCAGACAAATGGACAGGCTGGAAAAACCCGCCCGAACGTCCCGTGGTTTCATCAAAAAGAGGACATGTCTGATTAAAACCTGACATATGGTAACCCTAGTTAATTATTATTTATTATTATTATTTATTACATTTGTATCCCACATTTTCCCACCTTTTTGCAGGCTCAATGTGGCTTACATATAACCGATAACGGCGTTAGCTGATTCTGGTCTGAACAAATACATGGTATGAATGAATACAAAGTGATATTGTGGTAGAATGAGGTACATGTATGGTAGGTATAATTGGAGGGAACTTAGGGAGGGAAAGGGGGAAGAAGAGTCAGGTAATGTCCGTTACGGTCTTTCGTTGCATTGTGTCGCAAGTGTCCAGGTATTTTTTATGTTGGGTCGGTGGAGTATACTCTTCTGAACATGTCTGTCTTTAGTGCTTTCTGAAAATTTAGGTGGTCGAGCGTAGTTTTTACTGCTTTTGGCAATGTGTTCCATAGGTGTGCGCTTAGGTAGGAAAAGCTGGATGCATAGGTGGATTTGTATTTGAGTTCTTTGCTGCTTGGGTAATGGAGGTTTAGGTATGATCGTGCAGATTTTGTGTTGTTTCTGGTTGGCAGGTCGATAAGGTCTGTCATGTATCCCGGTGCCTTGCCGTAAATAATTTTATGAACAGTCATGCAGATTTTGAAAGTGATACATTCTTTGATTGGTAACCAATGCAATTTTTCTCTGAGTGGTTTGGCGCTGTCAAAACGTGTTTTTCCAAATACAAGCCTGGCTGCTGTGTTTTGGGCGGTCTGAAGTGTCTTTATGATTTGGTCCTTGCATCCCGCATAGATTCCATTACAGTAGTCTGTGTGGCTTAGTACCATTGACTGTACCATGTTACGAAATATTTCCCTCGGGAAGAATGGTTTCACACGTTTGAGTTTCCACATTGAGAAAAACATTTTCTTTATGATGGATTTCACTTGGGTCTCTAGTGATAGGTTACGGTCGATTGTTACTTCGAGAATTTTCAGGCTATCTGAGATAGGGAGGGTGTATCCTGGGGTGTTAATGTTTGTGGGTTTGTATGTATTGTATTGGGATGAGATGATGAGACAGCGTGTTTTTTCTGTATTGAGTTTTAGTTGGAATGCATTTATGATGTTTAAGCTTAGCTTGATTTCGTTGGTGATTTCTGCCAGATCGTGTTTGGGGATGTATAATGTAACGTCATCAGCGTAGATAAATGGGTTAAGGCCTTGGGTGGATAAGGTCTTGGCTAGTGGAGTCATCATGAGGTTGAAAAGGATCGGTGATAGTGGTGATTCTTGTGGTACTCCGCAGCCTGGTTTCCACGGTGACGATATGCTTGTTTTTGATTTCACTTGATATGTTCTTGTGGTTAGAAAACCCTTAATCCAATTAAGAGCTGGTACCATGAGCTTTCATTCACTTTATTTGGAGATGTATTCCCTTATGTCTCTCCCCAGAAACATATTCAGTGAACATCCTGGACTGTGGAGACTTACCAGATCATACGAAAGTGGTAACATTATAAAGCAGTGTGTCTTTATCCCTTTCCCTTTAACTTTTGAACAATTTCACCTAGCTCAAAACTACTGTAGTGTGGAGTTGGGCCTTTTGGATGGAGAAGAGAGTGAATGTTTAGGCTTTGAGTTGGTTATGGCACTATTTTAAGAAATGCATTGAGACTCTAATGAAGACTATGTAGAGTATTTCTCCTTTTACTTGTTCTGTAATGTATTGCAAATTTCTCTTTTCATAACACCACAGAACTCGAAAACTCTGGAAATTGTAAAACAGTTCCTTGTTGATGGAAACATAGAAGAATTACAAACATGCTTTGGTGCACGGATGGAATTTGGCACAGCAGGACTCCGAGCAGCAATGGGAGCAGGTGTTTCTCATATGAACGACCTTACGATTATCCAGACAACTCAGGTACAAGAATAAAGTGCACCAACGTTTCTGCAGCTGTGTGTATTGCATTGTGCGTTCACTAGGTGATCTCTTATAAAAACCTTGGCAGTGACTGTTATTTGACTCAGCATTGACATCAGTTTGATAGGTTTGTACTTGCCAGCTTCCAGCTGCTAACCATTTAGAGGAAGTAGGATGACAGCCTATAGCTAGTTCTGTGGAATGCCTTTCTGAATAATGATTACTGCAGCTCTGTTTAAAGCTGCTAGAACCTCTCTGAACTCCCTCACTATCCTTAGTTTTCTCCCATTGGGCCTGCTAGTTATGTTAGTTCATGCAAGAGAGGGGTCATAAATGTCTTGCCATAACCTATTCCCTTTGCCTCTCTGCATTTTGCAGCATCATCTCTGGCCAGATCAGTGTTGTCACACAGGACCCAGGGTCCTCCTTGTAGAGCAGTGGTTAGGGTGGTGGACTTTGGTCCTGAGGAACTGAGTTCAATTCCCACTTCAGGCATAGGCAGCTCCTTGTGACTCTGGGCAAGTCACTTAACCCTCCATTGCCCCATGTAAGCTGCATTGAGCCTGCCATGAGTGGGAAAGCTCGGGGTACAAATGTAACAAAAATAAAAATAAATGGAGTAATGCTTCATCCCCTCCCCATCACCACCACCACCACGTGCACTTCTGCAGCTCCTTTGTCAGTGAACACTGCACAAAATTATTTCTTCATTTTACTTCAGGGATTTTTGGTCATCTTCCATTCTTCTCTCCAATAGCTTTCCTCCATGCTGAGATCTTTTGCACCTTTTTAAATGATGATCCTTTTAGCCACACTTTTTCAGCTAGTTAATTTGAAAATGTCAGCAGTTTCTGTATTTTTTTAATATAAAGATTTGTTGTTTTACAGCCCTGTTTGTGAAAGAGGAGAACCTGGGGCTAAACCAAATCTTACTGTTGTGTTATTCTATCAGTGCATCCATAGGATTTGCACCATGTTAAAGCTTGTACTCTGAAGTTCAGGGCCTACACCTACCTGTGACCCTCTCTGGCATTGTTTTTACAGTAAACTGTGCTGTCTGGTGATCACAAGAGCTCTGGTAACAGCTTATGGGAACAATAGAATTTTCAGTAATGAAGAGTTGTGTAAAAATGATTTTGAATTCAATGAAAACTTAGGAAGACAAATGGAGGCCGACCGAAACCAGTGGCTTTGGTTCTGGCTGAAACTGAAATTGTGGCCGACATTCTCAGTTTTGGCTGAAACTGAGATGCAAATATCATGCCCCCCCCCCCCCCCCCCCGAACATCAGTAAGCCCTCCCCAGGTTTGAAGCCCTAGTGGATTAGTGTCCTCTTCGGGGACAGAAAAGAACCCCACTTTTTCCTACCAGTGCTACTGCTGGTTTAAAAAGGCAGGGTTGGGTTCTTTCCTGCCACCAAAGATCTGCCACTAAACCACCGGGGCTTGTTAAGGTAGGCCTGGGGAGGGCCTACTGATGGTCAGGGGGAATGAGTGGTCAGGCGGCTTGAGGGGGTGGAGAATGATTGATTGGTGGGGGGGGGGGGGGGGAGTTTTGGTTTCAGCCGCAAATGCAATGGCGATTTCGGGTTGGTTGTGGTGCCAAAGCTAGAACTGAAATTCATTCAGCTTCTAAAGTCAAATGGGTTTTAATAGCAACAGCTGTTTGCCCTGAGCCAACTTTCTGAAAAGCATTGGCTTTATTATAGTAAGCTCTGTATTATTGTATCCAAATGTTTTAAGGTGACTTCTGTATGTAATTATGTTGATAATATGCAGGTCTGAAATGTTTTTGAATGTTTAAGGGGCTTTGCAGATACCTTGAAAAGAAGATTGGTGATCTGAAGGGCAGAGGCGTGGTGATTGGTTATGATGCTCGTGCCCATCCTTCAAGTGGTGGGAGCAGTAAGAGGTAAATAGTTATTTACATAGTAACATAGTAACATAGTAGATGACGGCAGAAAAAGACCTGCACGGTCCATCTAGTCTGCCCACGATAAACTCATGTGTATACCTTACCTTGATTTGTACCTGTCTTTTTCAGGGCACAGACCGTATAAGTCTGTGCAGCAGTATTTCCCGCCTCCCAACCACCAGTCCCGCCTCCCATCACCGGCTCCGGCACAGACCCCGTATAAGTCTGCCCTCCCCCATCCTAGCCTCTCAACCACCAACCCCTCTTCCCCCCGCCACCCAATTTCAGCTAAGCTTCTGTGGATCCATTCCTTCTGCACAGGATTCCTTTATGCCTGTCCCACGCATGCTTGAATTCCGTTACCGTTTTCATCTCCACCACCTCCCACGGGAGGGCATTCCAAGCGTTCACCACCCTCTCCGTGAAGAAATACTTCCTGACATCTTTCCTGAGTCTGCCCCCTTCAATCTCATTTCATGTCCTCTCGTTCTACCGCTTTCCCCTCTCCGGAAAAGATTCGTTTGCGGATTAATACCTTTCAAATATTTGAACGTCTGTATCATATCACCCCTGTTCCTCCTTTCCTCCAGAGTATACATGTTCAGGTCAGCAAGTCTCTCTTCATACGTCTTGGAACGCAACTCCCATACCATCCTCGTAGCTTTTCTTTGTACCGCTTCCATTTTTTTAACATCCTTCGCAAGGTACGGCCTCCAAAACTGAACACAATACTCCAGGTGGGGCCTCACCAACGTCTTATACAGGGGCATTAAAACCTCCTTTTTTCTGCTGGTCACACCTCTCTCTATACAGCCTAGCAACCTTCTCGCTACGGCCACCGCCTTGTCGCACTGTTTCATCGCCTTTAGGTCCTCAGATACTATCACCCCAAGATCCCTCTCCCCGTCCGTGTCTATCACTACTACTACTACTATTTAACATTTCTAGAGCGCTACAAAGTGTACGCAGCGCTGTACAAACACAGAAGAAAGACAGTCCCTGCTCAAAGAGCTTACAATCTAATAGACAAAAAGTACAGGCTCTCCCCACCTAACACATACGCCTCCCTTGGATTTCTACTCCCTAAGTGCATCACTTTGCATTTCTTCGCATTGAATTTTAATTGCCAAACGTTAGACCATTTTTCCAGCTTCTTCAGATCTTTTTTCATGTTTTCCACTCCCTCCGGGGTGTCCACTCTGTTGCAAATCTTGGTGTCATCCGCAAAAAGGCAAACTTTACCTTGTAACCCTTCGGCAATGTCACTCACAAATATATTGAACAGAATGGGCCCCAGCACCGATCCCTGAGGCACTCCACTACTCACCTTTCCCTCCTCCGAGTGAACTCCATTCACTACCACCCTCTGGCGTCTGCCCGTCAACCAGTTCCTAATCCAGTTCACCACTTCGGGTCCTATCTTCAGCCCTTCTAGTTTATTCAAGAGCCTCCTGTGGGGAACCGTGTCAAAAGCCTTGCTGAAATCTAAGTAGATGACGTCCATAGCACGTCCTTGATTTAATTCTCCCGTCACCCAGTCAAAGAATTCAATGAGATTCGTTTGGCACGACTTCCCTTTGGTGAAACCATGTTATCTCGGATCTTGCAACTTATTGGCTTCCAGGAAATTCACTATCCTTTCCTTCAGCATGGCTTCCATTACTTTTCCAATAACCGAAGTGAGGCTTACCGGCCTGTAGTTTCCAGCTTCTTCCCTATCCCCACATTTGTGAAGAGGAACCACCTCCGCCATTCTCCAATCCCTCGGAACCTCTCCTGTCTCCAAGGATTTATTAAACAAATCTTTAAGAGGACCCGCCAGAACCTCTATGAGCTCCCTCAGTATTCTGGGGTGGATCCCGTCCGGCCCCATGGCTTTGTCCACCTTTAGCTTTCCAAGTTGTTCATATACACTCTCTTCCGTGAACGGTGCTCTATCCACTTCGTTTTCAGGTGTACTTTTGCCAGTGCCTCTCGGTCCTTCCCCAGGATTTTCTTCAGTAAAAACAGAACAAAAGTATCTATTTAGCAAATTGGCTTTTTCTTCATCATTTTCTACATAGCGTTTTGCTGTATCTTTTAGTCTCACAATCCCCTTTTTAGTCTTTCTCCTTTCACTAATATACTAATATAATATATTTGAATAATATATTTATAAGAAACAGGCTTCTTTCTGGTTAGGAGAGAAGGATGTGGCACATCTTAGTAACATAGCAACATAGTAGATGACGGCAGAAAAAGACCTGCACGGTCCGTCCAGTCTGCCCAACAAGATAACTCATATGTGCTAATTTTGTGTATACCCTTCTTTGATTTGTACCTGTGTTCTTCAGGGCACAGACCGTATAAGTCTGCCCAGCACTATCCCCGCCTCCCAACCACCGGCTCTGGCACAGACCGTATAAGTCTGCCCAGCACTATCCCCGCCTCCCACCACCGGCTCTGGCACAGACCGTATAAGTCTGCCCAGCACTATCCCTGCCTCAAATATTAACAGGTCAGTATTCAAAAAGAGATGTGGAGGGCAGTTCAATAAAATGGTGCCTGTTCTATAAAGGAAAGAAGGTGCCTACTTTATTCTTAACAAATATATGTTTAGGAATGAGCACTTAATGGCAGCCCTAGAGCTGGTGTAAATGCTGAGGCCTAGAATGGGGAGATAAGTACCTAAATAGCACAGTGACCAGCGCAACATCCTCTGACCTTGGCAAAGTGGGTTCAATTCCCCCGTTGCTCTTTGTGTCTACAAAATCCTCAGTGGTGTAGAACAAGTAGAAGTAACTCGTTCCAAAAGTACAAAGACTAGGGGACACTAAAGGAAGTTACAAGGAAATACTTTTAAAACAAATAGGAGGAAATATTTTTTCACTCAACCAACAGCTAAGCTCTGGAACTGTTTACCAGAGGATATGGTAACAGTGGTTATCATATCTGGGTTTAAAAAAGTTTTGTACAAATTCCTGGAGGAAAAATCCATAATCTGCTATTGAGGTAGACATGGGAAGCAACTGTAGTATGGAGTATTGCCATGTTTTGGGTTTCTGCCAGGTACTTGTGACCTGGCTTGGCCACTGTTTGGAAAACAGGATACTGGGCTAGATGGACCATTGTTCTGACCCTTTATGGCTACTCTTTTATGTTCTAAATGATAGAATACTGCAGTTTAGGCGCGTTAAGTGTGCGTCCTGCCTGTGTTCCACCCAGATGTCGCAAGTGAATACATACCTGCAAAGTACACACCATCAAAGATGGGCACATGCTTACAGAATGGTATGTAGATGGATTATTGTCATTTATGTGCATCTGTGTACACAGATGGTCATAAAGTGGGAATTCAGCAAGCTGCATTAAGAATTTAAGTTGTGTTATTTGCCCCTTAACATGACTTAATCAGTCTAATGCAGTTTGTCTTAAACTACTGCAACCATATTTAAGTTATCATGGGTTACATTGTAATGAGATACAAATGCACGTTTTATCATCTCATTTCTATGTAAATACCATAAAGCGACTTGCAGTGATACACACAAATTGCGTTATGGGCAGAAAATAACTGGGGTTGTTTTACCCTGCTGGGAGCCCCGGAGCTCAAAGCCATGGCCCAGTGCTCCTGGTTGGTGCTTAAAGAAGCCACTGTACAGATTCCCCATCCCCTGATCAGGCCTCCCATCCCTGTGTCTGTACCTCTCTGTTCTCCGAGGACAAGCAGGCTGCTTGTTCTCACGACTGGGGTGACGTCCGCGGCAGCCCCCACCAACCGGAAAAAGCTTCGCGGGCGGTCCGCATGCAGGGCACGCCCACCGCGCATGCGCGGCCGTCTTCCCGCCCGTGCGCGACCGTTCCCGCCAGTCCTTTCTTTTCCGCGCCTGGAGAGAGTCGTGCTATTGCCGATCTCTCTTAGTCAGCCCCGGAAAACCATCGCGTTCTTCGCGAATTCGTTTATTTTTTGTTTCTGTTGCCGCGCGCTCCAGTTTTTCTTTTTTCCTCTTTGAAAAAAAAAAAAAAGAGAGCACGCGCTTTATTTTCCCTCGTTTCTAGCGGGGGCGTCGCGTTGCGGCCTTGTGGCCGCGCGGTCGATTATTATTCGAGGTGTGATTTACCGCCACCATCGACGACTTTAACTTCGCTGACGCGATTTTTCCGTCGATGTCCTCGAAGGTCCCGAGTGGATTTAAGAAGTGTGGTCGGTGCGGGCCGGCCTATCTCGCAGACCGACACCCACGCTTGGTGCCTCCAGTGCCTCGGGCCGGAGCACAATATCAAGTCGTGTTCTTTGTGTCTTGGTCTCCGGAAACGGACTCAAGTTGCGAGGCAAGTTCTTCGGGACCGTCTTTTTGGAACTTGCGCCGGCCCCTCGACGTCGACCTCGACGGCATCGGTATCGACGGCCGGTTCTTCGGTACCGGTATCGAGGCCCGAGAAATCGGCACCGATGGCATCGACCCCAGGAGCACAGGTCCCGTCGGCCCGCCGGTCCTCCGGTGAGGGTAGGGGTGAGAGGCCGCGTGGGCAATCGGCCCCGGTCACTCCCTTGGCCCATGGCCCTCGGGACCGAACCCTGTCTGACCCTGTTCCTCGGGACCGAGGGGGATCGACCTCCTCCTCCTCTATTCCACCTGGCACCGATGACGGGCACCGCAAGAAATCTAAGAAGCACCGTCATCGGTCGCCTTCGGTGCTCGGTACCGGCGAGGAGTCGACGCCGAAGCGTCCGCGTCGGGAGGAGAGATCCCCTTCGGTTGTGGAGGTACCGACGCGTCAGGGTCCCAGCACTTCGGTGCAGTCTCCTGGACCCGAGCAGCTTCTGGCACCGACACCTCTACCGGCCCCCCCGTCTTTCTCGGCAGCGGGCCTGGACGAGTGCCTCCGAGCCATCCTTCCGGGGATCCTGGAAGGTCTGATGCGCCAGGCTGTGCCGGCGCCGGGGGTGCTTGCGCCCTCGGCGCCGTTGACTGTGGCGCCGGCGAGCTCTAGCCCGGTGCCGAGGCCGTCGACACCGCCGCCGCTTGCGGCGCTGGTCTCGACCGCCACGCAGGTGGAGTCCCCGTCGACGTCGATGGAGGGAGCTTCGTCCCCGCCGGCGCGGGAGTCCACCGCTCGACGACACCGAGACCTCGGTGCCTCGACGTCGAGCCGGGCCCGGTTATGGACTCAGCTACATGAGCTTATGTCCGATACCAAGGAAGAGGCCTCGTGGGGGGAAAAGGAGGACCCCAGATATTTCTCCTCAGAGGAGTCTGCGGGTCTTCCCTCGGACCCCACGCCTTCACCAGAGAGGAAGCTCTCGCCTCCTGAGAGCCTCTTTTTGCCTCCTTTGTAAGGGATATGTCTATTTGCATTCCCTTCCCCGTGGTCTCTGTGGATGAGCCGAGGGCTGAGATGCTCGAGGTCCTCGACTATCCATCACCACCTAGAGAGTCCTCCACGGTGCCGTTGCACAATGTCCTCAAGGAGACACTGCTTCGGAACTGGATGAGACCGCTATCTAATCCCATCATCCCCAAGAAAGCAGAGTCCCAGTACAGAATCCACTCGGACCCAGAGTTAATGCGGCCCCAATTGCCCCATGACTCGGCGGTCGTGGATTCTGCTCTCAAGAGGGCACGGAGTTCGAGGGATACTGCCTCGGCGCCCCCGGGGCGGGAGTCTCGCACTCTGGACTCGTTTGGGAGGAAGGCCTACCAATCCTCCATGCTCGTGACCCGCATCCAGTCATACCAGCTCTATACGAGCATCCACATGCGGAACAATGTGAAGCAACTGGTGGACCTGGTCGATAAGCTCCCACCGGAGCAGTCCAGGCCTTATCAGGAGGTGGTCAGGCAGCTGAAGGCGTGCAGAAAGTTCCTGTCCAGGGGTATCTATGACACCTGTGACGTGGCATCTTGTGCTGCGGCCCAAGGTATAGTGATGCGCAGGCTCTCATGGCTGCGTGCCTCTGACCTGGACAACCGCACCCAGCAGAGACTGGACGACGTCCCTTGCCGGGGGGATAATATTTTTGGTGAGAAGGTCGAGCAGCTGGTGGACCAACTGCATCAGCGGGAAACCGCCCTCGACAAGCTCTCCCACCGGGCGCCTTCAGCATCCACCTCAGCAGGTGGACGTTTTTCCCGGGCCCAGCAGGCTGTGCCCTATTCTTTTGCAAAGCGTAGGTACACCCAGCCGGCCCGAAGGCTTCGTCAGGCACAGGGACAGCCCCAGCGCGCTCGTTCTCGTCAACAGCGTGCGCCTAAGCAGCCCCCTGCGCCTCCACAGCAAAAGCCGGGGACGGGCTTTTGACTGGATCCACGGGAACATAGCCGCCCTCAAAGTGTCCGTACCGGACGATCTGACGGTCGGAGGGAGGTTAAAATTTTTTCACCAAAGGTGGCCTCTCATAACCTCCGACCAGTGGGTTCTCCAAATAGTGCGGTGCGGATACGCCCTGAATTTGGCCTCCCTGCCACCAAATTGTCCTCCGGGAGCTCAATCCTTCAGCTCCCATCACAAGCAGGTACTTGCAGAGGAACTCTCCGCCCTTCTCAGCGCCAATGCGGTCGAGCCCGTACCACCCGGGCAAGAAGGGCAGGGATTCTATTCCAGGTACTTCCTTGTGGAAAAGAAAACGGGGGATGCGCCCCATCCTAGACCTGAGAGGCCTGAACAAATTCCTGGTCAAAGAAAAGTTCAGGATGCTTTCCTTGGGCACCCTTCTGCCAATGATTCAGAAAAACGATTGGCTATGTTCCCTGGATTTGAAGGACGCATATACTCACATCCCGATACTGCCAGCTCACAGACAGTATCTCAGATTCCGCCTGGGCGCACGGCACTTTCAGTATTGTGTGCTGCCCTTTGGGCTCGCCTCTGCCCCACGAGTGTTTACAAAGTGTCTCGTGGTGGTAGTGGCGTACCTACGCAAGCTGGGAGTGCACGTGTTCCCATATCTCGACGATTGGCTGGTCAAGAGCACCTCGGAGGCAGGAGCCCTCCGGTCTATGCAGTGCACTATTCAACTTCTGGAGCTGCTGGAGTTTGTGATAAATTACCCAAAGTCCCATCTCCAGCCAACACAGTCTCTGGAATTCATAGGAGCTCTGCTGAATACCCAGACGGCTCAGGCCTTCCTTCCCGAAGCGAGGGCCAACAACCTCCTGTCCCTGGCTTCGCAGACCAGAGCGTCTCAGCAGGTCACAGCTCGGCAGATGTTGAGACTTCTGGGTCATATGGCCTCCACAGTTCATGTGACTCCCATGGCTCGTCTTCACATGACATCTGCTCAATGGACCCTAGCTTCCCAGTGGTTTCAGGCCACCGGGAATCTAGAAGATGTCATCCGCCTCTCCACCAGTTGCCGCACTTCACTGCTCTGGTGGACCATCCGGACCAATTTGACCCTGGGACATCCATTCCAAATTCCGCAGCCCACGAAAGTGTTGATGACGGATGCATCTCGCCTGGGGTGGGGAGCTCATGTCGATGGGCTTCACACCCAGGGTCTGTGGTCCCTCCAGGAAAAGGATCTGCAGATCAACCTCCTGGAGCTCCGAGCGATCTGGAACGCACTGAAGGCTTTCAGAGATCGGCTGTCCTACCAAATTATTCAAATTCGGACAGACAATCAGGTAGCAATGTATTACACCGACAAGCAGGGGGGCACCGGATCTCGCCCCTTGTGTCAGGAAGCCATCGGCATGTGGCGTTGGGCTTGCCAGTTTGGCATGCTCCTCCAAGCCACATACCTGGCAGGTGTAAACAACAGTCTGGCCGACAGACTGAGCAGAGTCATGCAACCGCACGAGTGGTCGCTTCATTCCAGAGTGGTACGCAAGATCTTCCGAGAGTGGGGCACCCCCTCGGTGGACCTTTTCGCCTCTCAGACCAACCACAAGCTGCCTCTGTTCTGTTCCAGACTACAGGCACACGGCAGACTGGCGTCGGATGCCTTTCTCCTCCATTGGGGGACCGGCCTCCTGTATGCTTATCCTCCCATACCCTTGGTGGGGAAGACCTTACTGAAGCTCAAGCAAGACCACGGCACCATGATTCTGATAGCGCCCTTTTGGCCCCGTCAGATCTGGTTCCCTCTTCTTCTGGAGTTGTCCTCAGAAGAACCGTGGAGATTGGAGTGTTTTCCGACTCTCATCTCACAGAACGACGGAGCGTTGCTGCACCCCAGCCTTCAGTCCCTGGCTCTCACGGCCTGGATGTTGAGGGCGTAGACTTCACTGCGTTGGGTCTGTCTGAGGGTGTCTCCCGTGTCTTGCTTGCCTCTAGGAAGGATTCCACTAAAAAGAGTTACTTTTTCAAGTGGAGGAGGTTTGTCGTCTGGTGTGAGAGCAAGGCCCTAGAACCTCGTTCTTGCCCTGCACAGAACCTGCTTGAATACCTTCTGCACTTATCAGAGTCTGGCCTCAAGACCAACTCAGTAAGGAATCACCTTAGTGCGATTAGTGCTTACCATTATCGTGTGGAAGGTAAAGCCATCTCTGGAGAGCCTTTAGTAGTTCGATTCATGAGAGGCTTGCTCTTGTCAAAGCCCCCTATCAAGCCTCCTACAGTGTCATGGGATCTCAACGTCGTCCTCACCCAGCTGATGAAACCTCCTTTTGAGCCACTGAATACCTGCCATCTGAAGTACTTGACCTGGAAGGTTATTTTCTTGGTGGCAGTTACTTCAGCTCGTAGGGTCAGTGAGCTTCAAGCCCTAGTAGCTCATGCTCCATATACCAAATTTCATCACAACAGAGTAGTGCTCCGCACCCACCCAAAGTTCCTGCCGAAGGTGGTGTCGGAGTTCCATCTTAACCAGTCAATTGTCTTGCCAACATTCTTCCCCAGGCCGCATACCCGCCCTGCTGAACGTCAGTTGCACACATTGGACTGCAAGAGAGCATTGGCCTTCTACTTGGAGCGGACACAGCCCCACAGACAGTCCGCCCAATTGTTTGTTTCTTTCGACCCTAACAGGCTAGGGGTCGCTGTCGGGAAACGCACCATCTCCAGTTGGCTAGCAGATTGCATTTCCTTCACTTACGCCCAGGCTGGGCTGGCTCTTGAGGGTCATGTCACGGCTCATAGTGTTAGAGCCATGGCAGCGTCAGTGGCCCACTTGAAGTCAGCCACTATTGAAGAGATTTGCAAGGCTGCGACGTGGTCATCTGTCCACACATTCACATCACATTACTGCCTCCAGCAGGATACCCGACGCGACAGTCGGTTCGGGCAGTCGGTGCTGCAGAATCTGTTTGGGGTGTAAATCCAACTCCACCCTCCAGGACCCGAATTTATTCTGGTCAGGCTGCACTCTCAGTTAGTTGTTCTTCGTAGGTCAATTTTCTGTTGTACCCTCGCCGTTGCGAGGTTCAATTGACCTGGGTTCTTGTTTTAAGTGAGCCTGAGAGCTAGGGATACCCCAGTCGTGAGAACAAGCAGCCTGCTTGTCCTCGGAGAAAGTGAATGATACATACCTGTAGCAGGTGTTCTCCGAGGACAGCAGGCTGATTGTTCTCACCTACCCTCCCTCCTCCCCTTTGGAGTTGCGTTTTCATCTTTTGCTTGTCATTCAACTGGCGGGAACGGTCGCGCACGAGCGGAAAGACGGCCGCGCATGCGCAGTGGGCGTGCCCTGCGTGCGGACCGCCCGCGAAGCTTTTTCCGGTTGGTGGGGGCTGCCGCGGACGTCACCCCAGTCGTGAGAACAATCAGCCTGCTGTCCTCGGAGAACACCTGCTACAGGTATGTATCATTCACTGCCTTGTAGTCCAGTGGTCCTAGGGCAGGAGTGATACCAAGTCACTCCTGCCCTCCTGGTGCTGCCTGTCAAAATGGCACCCTAGCAGTAGTCTAAGGGGCGTCATTTTGACAGGCAGTTCCGGGAGGACAGGAGTGACTGGGGATCGCTCCTGCTCCAGGACCACTAGATCAGTGTTTCCCAAGTTGGTCCTGGAGTACCCCCTTGCAAGTCAGGTTTTCAGCTTATCCACAATGAATATGCATGAAATTGATTTGCATACACTATCTCCATTGTATGCAAATTTATTTCATTACACTATATCACCAGCCTGAGAGATATGGGCACGGGGTGGGGTGGGAGGGATTATGGAGGTTGGGGGCTTGCATTGGGGGTGGGGAGGCCTAATTGGGGGATCAGGATGTGCTTTGGTGGAGGGGGGAGCAGCTTGGACAGCTCTCAGTCTTCGACCTGAGAGCATCAGGCCACAGCTTTGTGACCTGATGCTCCTGAGCAACTGGAATAACACTGCTTGTGATGTAGTTCACAAGCAGCATTATTCTCTTACCACAGGGTTTAGCAACCGGTGCTACTGAAATCCTACAGGTTGCTAAATCTGGCAATAAATAAGATGCAGTAAAAGGTGATCTTTTACTAAACCTTGATGAATTCTTCCTTAAATGACTAGAATACTGGTATTTATGCCCTTATTTGCTGTCTAAATCTATTTGGTGTCTTATAACACCCTTGGTGCTGTGCTGAATGTCTAACCTCCAGATTCTATAAAGTTGGGTGCCAAAATTTCTGACTAGCATGCAACTTATAGGCTTGTGCCAGTTGTTCATAACTTAATTGTTAAATTAGGCGTCAATTGGCATTATGTACCAATAATGCCCTTTAATTGGTGCTGATTGGCACTAATTTGAAGCTACAGGCACAACTGCACTTGAGCAGTATTCTGTTAACATACCCCCCCCCCCCCCCCCCAATATTCAGCGCTATTTAACCAGTTAAATAACATATTGGTGCCTAACTGCTAATATTCAGCAGGAGATAATGAGTTTTCGCCGGCTGAATATTGCCGATTAGTGCCTAGCACATAACTGGCTATGTTGCTGGATTTACCCGGTTAGGCACCTAACCAGATAAGTTTAGCAGTCAAATAGGACCATATAAATAGCTGTCCTATCATTGTGGAAAGGTTAATCGGTTAGCACTGAATATCTGCACTCAAAAAAAAACCCTGGATGTTTAATGCTGGTTTCCAGAAATGGCCCAGCATTGAATATCTGGGTTTAATGCCGGCAGCGGACAGCAAAAGTGCTGAATATTGGGGGAGGGGGGGAGGGCTGGAATTGCTAACGTGCACCTACAAAGGGGGCGGGGTCAGGGGGCGGGTCTTGCAGTTGTGCACATATGTGACAGAATGCTATCACGTGCACGCACAACTGCCAATCTGAGGTGTAGCAATTTACACCAGCCTTTGACGTGGTGTAAATGCAGCTTAAGTTAGGAACGTGCCTGCCGACTTATTCTGTAATGGTATTACACATGCAATTACCATTACACAATTGGCGCTTGGTGTCCATATTTCTGGTGCCTGAGTTTTGGCACCGTTTGTAGAATCTACCCCTAAGTTTAGTTTATTAAAATTTGATATACCGCTTAGCTGGTAGGATCTCAGCAATGTATAATTATAAAGACCACTAAAAGGAAAAGAACTACACAATTAGATAAGAAAGAGAGAAAATTCATAGAAACACACCCATGTATCAATTCACAAAAGAGAAGAAAGAAGAAAAAAAATTCCATGTGTACAAACTACAGAATAAAGCCCTCACTATTCAGGAAGCTGTCCTTCAAAAGCTATGCGGCAAAAATGAGCTTTTAAAAATGCTTTAAATTTAGTCAAGCTTTCTTCAGCTCGAAGGCCAAGAAGAAGTTGCTTTTCTCTTTTTTTTAAATTGGGGGCATTTTTTAATAACAAATAAATAAATGGAGTGCACACTGTGTCAAAAGTTTAACGTTGAAAAGATTTTTTAACACTGCCCCCCCCCCCCCCCCTCCCCATTTACCTCACCTCCTCTTCATGGCGTCTCGGGCAGCAGCACTGATTGCCACACACTTCTGACCCAGAAAGACGTGTGTCTGCCACATCCCACCCCCTGACGCAACTTCCTATTTGCTGCAAGCTAAGGCTTCCGGGTCAGCGCTAAACACGTGATGTGTGAATTGCTGAGAGTCTCTTGCAGGTGATTGAGGGAAGCAGGGTTTTTTTTTTTTTTTTTTTAAACCCTGCGCCATTATAGTAGCCTTTCTCTGAATTGTCCACATCCTTCATTCCAGACTGAGGCAAGCCCCATGATTGAATAAAGTAAAGTTACATGCAACTGAACAGCATTTTTCAGCTGGCGAGTTGGCATGTATGTATGTGCATGGGGGAGGGGGATGAGAGTGCTGGGGCTGTGCTGGCAGGGAAGGGGAGTACTGATGACCTGCTGGGGTGTTATGCTGGAAGATCACTGAATCTTGTAGTGAGCTATGCTGGGAAGTGATTAAGAATGTTGGGTCACCTGGGAAGCAAGAGGAGTGTTCCAGCTCTGCTAGGAAGAAGTGAGAGGGCTGGAGCTGTGCTGGAGAGGGAGGAAGAGGGCTTGGGGCTATGATGGAAGGGAGGCAGAAGAGTGAAACTGTACTGGGAGGAAGGGAGGGAGAGTGCTGGAGCTGTGCTTGGAGAGAAAGAGAGGGCTGGGACCGTGATGGGAGAGAGGATGAGGGCAAGGGCTGCACTGGGAGAGAGGGAGAGGGAGGAAAATTTAAATATTCAAGTTACAGTACCATAAAGTATTGATTGTCATTTTCAGTATTACATTTTGTTTGAATTACACATTACATTTTGTTTGAATTACACTTTATGGCCCAAAATACATGCCGTGGCTAAGTGCAATTACACTCGCACAATCAAAAATTTAATAGTACGTTTAATCACAATTAAAATTTTTTAGTCGTTGCCCACCTCTAATACATATAGCTATATATAATGTTACATATGGCTTAATATAGGTATAATGCTATACAAAGAGCAGGGGGTCACCAGCATTTGGCCCTTTTACTGTACATTATACAGTGGTGGAAATAAGTATTTGATCCCTTGCTGATTTTGTAAGTTTGCCCACTGACAAAGACATGAGCAGCCCATAATTGAAGGGTAGGTTATTGGTAACAGTGAGAGATAGCACATCACAAATTAAATCCGGAAAATCACATTGTGGAAAGTATATGAATTTATTTGCATTCTGCAGAGGGAAATAAGTATTTGATCCCCCACCAACCAGTAAGAGATCTGGCCCCTACAGACCAGGTAGATGCTCCAAATCAACTCGTTACCTGCATGACAGACAGCTGTCGGCAATGGTCACCTGTATGAAAGACACCTGTCCACAGACTCAGTGAATCAGTCAGACTCTAACCTCTACAAAATGGCCAAGAGCAAGGAGCTGTCTAAGGATGTCAGGGACAGATCATACACCTGCACAAGGCTGGAATGGGCTACAAAACCATCAGTAAGACGCTGGGCGAGAAGGAGACAACTGTTGGTGCCATAGTAAGAAAATGGAAGAAGTACAAAATGACTGTCAATCGACAAAGATCTGGGGCTCCACGCAAAATCTCACCTCGTGGGGTATCCTTGATCATGAGGAAGGTTAGAAATCAGCCTACAACTACAAGGGGGGAACTTGTCAATGATCTCAAGGCAGCTGGGACCACTGTCACCACGAAAACCATTGGTAACACATTACGACATAACGGATTGCAATCCTGCAGTGCCCGCAAGGTCCCCCTGCTCCGGAAGGCACATGTGACGGCCCCGTCTGAAGTTTGCCAGTGAACACCTGGATGATGCCGAGAGTGATTGGGAGAAGGTGCTGTGGTCAGATGAGACAAAAATTGAGCTCTTTGGCATGAACTCAACTCGCCGTGTTTGGAGGAAGAGAAATGCTGCCTATGACCCAAAGAACACCGTCCCCACTGTCAAGCATGGAGGTGGAAATGTTATGTTTTGGGGGTGTTTCTCTGCTAAGGGCACAGGACTACTTCACCGCATCAATGGGAGAATGGATGGGGCCATGTACCGTACAATTCTGAGTGACAACCTCCTTCCCTCCGCCAGGGCCTTAAAAATGGGTCGTGGCTGGGTCTTCCAGCACGACAATGACCCAAAACATACAGCCAAGGCAAGAAAGGAGTGGCTCAGGAAGAAGCACATTAGGGTCATGGAGTGGCCTAGCCAGTCACCAGACCTTAATCCCATTGAAACTTATGGAGGGAGCTGAAGCTGCGAGTTGCCAAGCGACAGCCCAGAACTCTTAATGATTTAGAGATGATCTGCAAAGAGGAGTGGACCAAAATTCCTCCTGACATGTGTGCAAACCTCATCATCAACTACAGAAGACGTCTGACCGCTGTGCTTGCCAACAAGGGTTTTGCCACCAAGTATTAGGTCTTGTTTGCCAGAGGGATTAAATACTTATTTCCCTCTGCAGAATGCAAATAAATTCATATACTTTCCACAATGTGATTTTCCGGATTTAATTTGTGATGTGCTATCTCTCACTGTTACCAATAACCTACCCTTCAATTATGGGCTGCTCATGTCTTTGTCAGTGGGCAAACTTACAAAATCAGCAAGGGATCAAATACTTATTTCCACCACTGTATATTTGACTCGAGTGTGGAAAAACCAGGTATATCTGAGTCAAACGTATAACTTAAATCTAAAGGACCAATCTTTGGAGTCTTCTACCTCTAGCTTATCCCCTAATTCTATAAACACGTGTGCACAATTTGACACTTAGTGCTCAAAGTTGCATTCGCAAGTTATAGAATAGTGCCAGTTACATGCATAACATAATTGCTAATTTAGCTGCTAATTGGTATTAACCACCAGTAATTAGTTTTAAATGGTACTGTTTGGCCCTCATTTGTAGTTAGATGTGCAATTGCTCATAGTCACTATTCTACAAGCGTGCAGAGTTCATAGCGTGCATCTGCTAGGGGCACGGACCTAGGAGGGATATGGGCAGGTCAGAGGTGTGCCTATAAGCCAATATGGAAAAACAGCAAACATTTGAAATACTCACCCCTTTTTCAATTACCCTTCCGTTCATCCCACTAATAGCCAAGTCCCAAGCCTAGAGGCTAATGGCCAAATGAACAACAAGGATAACAAATCATCACACCGATACCATGCACATAGAAAACCAAGCGTACCAAAATAGGTTTACGGCTGAGTGGATTGAAACCAAGTAAAAGTGTCCATTTGTCCTCATTTTTGGGCAGTTAATTTACTCAAAAAGACATCTCAAAAAGCTGTTCTGAGCTGTAGGAAGCTCCTTGGTCCTCTCAGTGGATCACTGAGTACCCTTAAAACATCCAGCGGTACCCCCCCACCGTTGGCAAGTGTAGAAGAAAGAGCAGAGTCCATTGGTATGTTCATGTGCCTGCTCCCTCCGCACGTCAGCTTACCTTTTTGCTGATTGGAGGCGCCAGGGTCAGCCTCCGCGAGTCTCTTCAGGATCCCTGGCCAGCTCCCCAAGATGGTTGGCTGCCCATGTTGCAGCTCCCAACATTCCAGGGCGCTCTCTCCGGTTCTGTAGGTCACTCCCTCCTGATCCCTGCTCTTGGTACACATAGGCTAGTGCGCGTGTATCAGGTCCTATTTTAAAGGGCCAGCTGCAGAGTGACCCACACACCTGCTGAAAGCATCACTTTCTCCCTGGAGGGAATATAAGGAACTTTTGCTTCCAGTCCTCTTCCTGCTTCATGTTCCAACTTTGACTCCTGCCTTGCCTCCACCCTGTTTCCAACTGTGTCTTCCGCTCCAGCCAAGTCTTCAGTTCTAGCTTGTCCTGACGCAGGTCTGCCCAATAGTGCCTATTTCAGTCTGTTCTGTGCCTAACCCAGGTGATTCACATGCTGCCAGTAGGGGCCTATCTAATCCTTGGGTTGGCCGGGTATCGTCAATTCGGCTACAGCCGAAGGGCTCACCCTCCGGAGCTGTGACAGATTGCAAAGGCCATGAGCTCGGGCGAATCACTTGCCTTGCAGCTTCTTCAGCAACTGGCTTTCCAGCGGCTCTTTGGTTCTATTCAGGACCTGACCAACCACATGGACTACTTCCAGATGTCAGCAGTACTCTAGCCCACAGCTTTTCCAGCCCTAGACCCTGCTATGCAGGCTGCTGGTCCACTCCCAGTGGCCGCTTCCATAACTTTGGGTATCAGACTTATGGCACCACCTAGATACAATGGAAGCCCCAAGTCTAGTAGAGGATTCAGCAACCAATGTCTGATAATTTTTGAACTCCAAGCAAGGGATTTCTCTTCTGATAGGGCCAGGGTGGCCTAATCATTTCCCTTCTGCCAGGTCAAGCTCTTGCCTCTTGCATAGGCATCTCTGTTTTCGGAATGATCCAGTGCTTAACGCTCTCCATAGTTTCCTAGTGCAATTCAGGAGGGTCTTCGAGGAGTGGGGAAGGTTACATCATCAGCTTCTTAGGCTGAAGCAGGTTCAGAACTAAGCTAGAACAATGAATCCTGTTGCGGCCTTCTGGCAGGGATTGGCACACCAGATGTTGGATGAGCTGTCAGGTTGGGATCTCCCTACTGCACTAGATGACTTCGTTGGCCTCTGTAACCTGGTGGATATCCAGTTCCAAGGACGAGCCTAGCAAGACAGCTCTTCAGATGCCTAGCTACCAGCAAGCTACATGCCCTCCTAGCCAGGAGGGTTTACCCCTAGGCTCTGAGGAATCCATGTAGGTGAACCGTTCCCCTATCTGTGAACAGCAAAAACACTTGTTTACTATAGTAACCATAGATGTACTATGAACAAACCATCAAAATCCTTTATTAATCAAACATATATCTAATACAATTTTTCTCCTACAATAAAATTCCTCACTCTCCACACATTCTCTTTCTTAGTAAAACCTCAATCATATACATTCATTGTACTTCTATTTCTTATAACCCTCAATAAACCATTGCTGTTAACATTATACAAATAATACAAATGGGCTGAAGTACTTTTTCTATCAACACACTATCAATGTAGTTAGAAATGGCAAAAAACAGAATATCTTCAGAACTGATTCTTCTCCCACCTTAAATGTACAAGTGCTTTATAAGCACTCAACCTAATTTTTGAACTTCTGTCCATACATCTAAATTAACATATTATACTTTGATTGCAACAGAACAATAATAGGAATGATGGACAATGTATACTGTTAATTTTGTGTCACAGTCCCATGCTTTAAACAACCAGTCACAAACTCTGGAACAACGTGAGCCCTTGGCCTACTGTCGTCGAGCGGCAGCAGGGGGTTCGGCAGCAGGAGGCAAACCCCCCCCCCAAGCAGGACTGGACTAACAAGCTTGGCTTGGCTGAAACCGGATGCTGGGACAGACTTGGCTTGACTGGAACAGGATTCAGGATACTGGAACGAGCTTGGCAAGAACAGGATTCAGGATACTCAAGCAGGATTCAGGATTTTCAAATAAGCTTGGCAGGAACCGGATTCAGGATATTCAAGCAGGATTCAGGATTTTCAAACAAGCTTGGCAAGAACAGGATTCAAGATACTGGAACCGTATTCAGGATACTCAAACAAGCTTGGCAGGAACAGAAGCTGAAAGCAAACAGGGCAGAGACAAGCAGGAAGGGGACTGGAGCTGAAGACAAGCAGGGCAGACACATGCAGGATACAAAGCTGACCCACACAGACAAACAGCAGAACTAAGGCTGAAGCTAAGGTAGAGGAGACTAGAACAAGCAAGGCAGACTAGGCAGGACACAATGCTGACCCACACAGACATACAACAGAACTATGGCTGAAGGCTGAACCTAGCACACAAACAGACCGAAAAGAACAGAAGCAGAAGTGCACAGAGGCACCCTAAACAAGGAATCAAAACAGAAGTGCCCACAGGCACACTGACTAAGAACAAAGCAACAAGAAATCAAGGCAGAAGTGCCCACAGGCACACAGACGATAAACAAGGCAGAAGTGCTTCACTGCACACGGACTAACCTGGAGACCTTTGTAATTGCAAAGGCACTGAATGAAAGTGCACCACTTCCTTATAAACAGGACAGAAGCAGGAAATACACTGAACCCAAAGTGAGGCTTGAAACACACAGGAAAGAAATAATGTAGACAGTAGCCAGCTCAGCAGCTGACCATTGGGACAAAAGGTGAGTCAGAGGGGGATCACTATCACAGTCGTGACATTTTGATGTATGGACACAAGTTCTAACATTAGGTTGAGTACTTATAAAGCTGATCCTGCCATGCCTCTGGTTCTGACTCCAGCATTGCCTCCAGCCATGTCTCCTACTTGCCTGTGCCCCGTTTCCTGCTGTGTCTTCTGCTCCAGCCTTGTCTTCCGCTGCAGCTTGTCCTGACTCAGGCCTGCCCAATAGTGCTTAGCCTGGGTGATTCACCTGCTGCCAGTTGGGGCCTAGCTAACCCTTGGGTTGGCCAAGTAGCGTCGACTCAACTGTGGCCCAATGGCTCACCCTCCCGCGCTGGGCCAGTATAGTAAGATTAATGTTCAGTCAAAAAAAGAGGACGAAAGAGTCAAATTAACACTGTCCCATATGTTTAGCTAAAGTACTTTCCCAAGCTTCAGAACAAACTAGTGGAGTACAAAAAATCTTGAAAGGAGAAAAAGCCTCAGTGCCCTCGCCTCCATATATAAGCAGAGTTTTAAATGATCCTTTTGAAAGGGTTTTTTATGCCTATGATGAGTGTTTACCCTTGTTAAAATCCTTTCAACCTGTAAGATTTTAGCAACGGATGGAGGTGAGGGCACTGAGACTTTTTTTTCCTCCTTCAAGATTTTTTTGTCCTCAAGTTTGTTCTGTAGCTTGGGAAAGTACTTTATCTAACCATATGGGAGAGTATGGTAAGATTAAACATATTCACAAAGGTCTCAGCACATGCATTTTAAAAGGTTCGTACAGAAGGAGTCTTCCACCAGATATGCAAACAAGTACCCACCCACCCACAGTCCCTCCAGCACAGAAGTCCACCCATTGAGGAAATGTGAGCCAAACAAGATATCAAATACCACCTCTATAGAGATTTAAGTCCATTCCCCCCAAATTTTGCAGATAGAGAGGTGAAAGGTAATCTTGATCTGTAAGCAAGACCGCCAAGTGACGTTTCTGTTAGACAATATATTTAGGTTTACAAGTTTTCTAATACATCGTATATATAGGAGATCATTTTAGGCTGATATACTTCCTCAAAAAAAGTCAAAGGTCCTGTCAACCAGCTTTTGAGGGGGGCACTGTGAAGTAGATGTATTAGCTGTAAGTAAAAATAAAAATCTTTGAAATATGTAGTAAGTGTTTTGCAGATCCTGAAAAGATCTAAGTAACCCCTCTCTGTATAACTGCCTTAGTTGCTTGATCCCTTTCAGTTCTCACTTATTTATCACTCTTGGATCACGTTTAGGAGCAAAAAGCAAGAGCGTTAATGGTGGAGCCAAGCGTGAGATGTCTTGCTAATGTAATAGAATAACTTTCAAGCTGGACAACAACGTTATGTGTTGTAAGATAGGATTATCATGTTTGCTTCTCACCGACACTTTTCCATATTCCCATAGCAAATACTACCTTGGGGTCTCACCCAGGAAACATTGTTCCAAACATACCCAAGCTTTTGGCATATCCCCCCCCCCCCTACTTCAATAATGATCTGAACTGTGCTTCCCAGTAGCATCTCCTCATGTCTGGAATTCCTATGCCTTCCCATCTCTTCTTTTTATCAACACCCTTTTAGAATCTCAAGGGGGACATTTCTCTCAAATGCACAAGAATAGTTTATGCTGTAAATATAGTAGGGCACTTTTAGGTACACCAGTGGGGAGGGTCTAGCATAGGTAAAGAAACAGAGGCAGGACTATCATTCAACTGATAGCAATATGCCTCAGCCATGTATGTGACGGCCCATGCCAAGGATGTAGATCATGAGAGAGCTCCTGAGGTAATGTGCCATAGTTCAATTTATATAGGTCACCAAAATCTGGATTGATTTTAACCCCCAAATTCTTAAGAAATGTCTGCCCAACAGAAGGAAAAAGTTGCCTTTAAGCTGAGTATAGCAGCTGAATCTAAACTGACATTTAGGATTTCAGGTTTGGTAGTATTCAGTTTAAAGCCCAAAAGACTCCCATACTCGGGGCTCAATTTGAAGACAAAAAGGAAGTGTAAGTGGGTGCAGGGCCAGGACTAGAAGTGAACTTACTTGTACACACACAATACTTCATTTGTGGACAGAAAGGAAGCTGGTAAGTACATATACTTGGAAAATTCATGTTCTTTAAAAAAATAATAATAATTTTATTAAATATATCAACAGTAGTACAATTTTGCAACATTATGAACAAAATCTTGGACTAATCAGTGTTGGACTAATCAGTGATTTTCTCATCGTTTTCACATTTCATACCACAGTGTTCTCCCCAGAAATTTTGGTAGCCTAGTGGCATGAAGGAGTAGCTGGGTGCTCTATCTGCAAAAACAGAGACATTTAAAATAAATGCATAATCTAGGACAAAATTAATTGTGTAATTTAGCATTAACTAGTTTAATGATATCTACATACATGAAAAATTAAAACAAAAAGAAATAATGCTGTAACCATAATGAGGTTAATTTTATATATGGTACAAAAAAAAGCGCTATTCTATAAACCTCTGCTTAAAGTTAGGCATGGTTTATAGATTAATGCTTACGCCTGGGAACCAAGGCTAACTTTATGCGCGACTGTTTGCACCAACTGAAACATGGTGCAAATGTACCTGCCTAAATTAGGCGCATATTCCCCTCGTTCTGTAACAATGCGTGTAAATATGAGAACACCCTTGTTCAGCCCATGACCCTTCCATTTCCGTTCCCCCTTTTTGAACTCGCATGTAAAATTTAGGTGCATATATTTCAATTAAATCTAATTAGTGCCAATTATCAGCACTAATTAGCTTACTCAAATTGCACATGCAAATTGGGCATGTGTCTAAATTTGCATGCATAATTTTTAATGACTTTTATAGAATTCGGGGAAATATGAGTTAAATGTAAACATGCTCTGCATCCACAAAAATCCAGCCTCCAATCAGCAACAGGCAGAACATTTCTCTTTAGAAGTCACCATACAAAAAATATTGTAATGCTATTGCTCAGTTGACATGCGAAACACAAATCTGTCCACTACTAGAAACACTGTGAAATATAAAACCTGAAGAAATCCCAACTCAATGTACATGTAGCAGACCTGTCATACAACAGTAACATTAATTCCCGTCATTGAAATAGCAAGAACCTTACCTATGACTAGACAGCATTACAAATATTACACTGGACTTTAGAACATCAATACACCTACTAGTGGTAAAATAGAACAAGTAGGATTGCTATAGATATTTATACAAACCACATGAAAACAGAGTACTGCACCTTGGTTACAGGCAAAAAGCCAGCTCTGGATCCAGTGGGTGCTGAGTACCCCCAATATTGAGCAGGCTTCTTCACTGTGTCCAGAGAGGGGATATTTATTTTATTTGTTACATTTGTACCCCGCGCTTTCCCACTCATGGCAGGCTCAATGCGGCTTACATGGGGCAATGGAGGGTTAAATGACTTGCCCAGAGTCACAAGGAGCTGCCTGTGCCTGAAGTGGGAATTGAACTCAGTTCCTCAGTTCCCCAGGACCAAAGTCCACCACCCTAACCACTGCTCTACATGAGGACCCTGGGTCCTGTGTGACAACACTGATCTGGCCAGAGATGATGCTGCAAAATGCAGAGAGGCAAAGGGAATAGGTTATGGCAAGACATTTATGACCCCTCTCTTGCATGAACTAACATAACTAGCAGGCCCAATGGGAGAAAACTAAGGATAGTGATTTTTTATTGCCTGGCACACCCAATCATTTTCAAATGATGCCTATGCCTCACCAAATGCAGATCACAAATTAGAAATAGAAATATGAAAACAAAAATTGAACTAGTAACCCCCAGTAAGTCAAAACTGGCATTTACCACAACATTGGTGAGAGAAAAATTCATTTCCTTTTATACTGAACATAATACAAGGATATCCACAATGCACATTTCGCAAAAGTAACATATTGCACTTTATAAATTCAGAATAATATAAGTTTTGTATACCTTTGCTGTCTGGGCATTTTATTTTTCCAGTGATGTTGGTGCCAGTGAATTTCTCTCTTCTGTTTTCCTGTCTGTCTTCTGCTAACTCTTTCAAGTGGCTGCTGTCCATTTGTCCTTTCTCACTCCTATCTTCTTCTATTTCCTAAGTACAACGAGCGGGACAAAAAAATTGAAGAGTACGAAGAGGGTGGAAGGAAAATGTTCCAAGATCAATCAAGCTTCAAAAAAAAATTCTTTATTCTTCAACAGTACTTCAACAATATCTCAATGTTCCAACAGTCACTGATAATATAAAATCTGGGTCTGCCAGAAGTGTCAACACACTAAACCCCACACGGGCCGTGTTTTGGCACAAAGCCTTCTTCAGGGCTGTATGAATAAGGACAAAATATATAAGACCAAAATAAAATAAAAACTATGGGTAGGAACAAAAAAACACAAGGCAAAGCAGACAGGATAAGCAAAAGATAAGATACCATGTATAGTGGGGACACCAAAATTTGACTAATAAAAACTGGAATGATAATACCAGAGTGAATTGTGATATAATAAACTATAAAGAGGTAAAATGACAAAATGTGTGTTCAGGCATAATATAATCAAAGGCTCAAACCTCTGCCGGCAACAATGTGAGGCAGTTACATTCATATTTCAGAACTGTAACAAAATGCAAACCCTCTGAAGAGATTAATTTTGGTTATTTTAGCTTCTTTTCTTTTTTTTAAAGAAATCAGTTCAGGTAACAATTGAGATTGCGTTATTAAGTGTTGCCATATTGGGACAGACTGAAGGTTCATCAAGCCCTGTATCCTGTTTCCAACAGTGGCCAATCCGGACCACAAGTACCTAGCAAGATCCCAGAACAGTAAAACAGATTTTATGCTGCTTATCCTAGGAATAAGCAGTGGATTTTCCCAAGTCCATGCTAATAATGGCTTATGGATTTTTCTTTTAGGAAATTAGCCAACGCTGCTGAGCTAACTGCTTTTACCACATTCTCTGGCAATGAATTCCAGAGTGTAATTATTTGAGTGAAGAAATACATTTTTTCTGATTTGTTTAAATTTACTACTTAGTAGCTTCATTGCGTGCCCCTAGTCCTGGTATTATTGGAAAAAGTAAACAAGCAATTTACATCTACCTGTTCCACTCCACTTATTATTTTATAGATTTCTATCATATCTCCCCTCAGCCGACTCTTCTCCAAGCTGGAGATCTCTAGCCACTTTAGCCTTTCCTCATAGGGAAATCGTCCCATCCCTTTATCATTTTTGTTGCCCTTTTCTGTTTCTTTTCTAATTCCACTATATCTTTTTTGAGATGCGGTGACCAGAATTGCCCACAGTATTCGAGGCATGGTCGTGATACAGAGACATTATAACATTCTCATTTTTGTTTTACATTCCTTTCCTAATAATTCCTAACATTCTATTTCCTTTCTTAGCCACTGCTGCACACTGAGCAGAGGGTTTGTATTATCAACGATGACACCAAGATCCTATTACTGAGTGGTGACTCCTAATGTGGAACCTTGCATCATGTAGCTATGGTTTGGGTTCCTCTTTCCAACATGTAGCACTTTGCACTTGCTGTCATTAAACGTCATCTGCCATTTGGATGCCCAATCTCCCAGTCTCATAAGGTCCTCTTGCAATTTTTCACAATCCTCTTGCAATTTAACAACTTTGAATAACTTTGTGTCATCAGCAAATTTAATTACCTCACTATATCATGTATAAATATGTTTAAAAGCAGCGGTCCCAGCACAGACGCCTGGGGAACCCCACTATCTACCTTCTCCATTGAGAATACTGACCATTTAACACTACTCTCCATTTTAACCAGTTTTTAATCCACAGTAAGACTTTAACCTCCTATCCCATGTCTTTCTAATTTATTCAGGAGTCTTTCTTGAGGTACTTTGTCAAATGCCTTTTGAAAATCCAGATACACAATATTGATCAGCTCACCTTTATCCACGTCTATTCACCCCTTCAAAGAAATTTAGTAGATTTGGTGAGGCAAGATTTTTTTTGACTAAATCCATGTTGCCTTTGTCTCATTAATCCATGCTTGTGTATATGCTCTGTAATTTTGTTCTTTTAATAGTCCCTACCATTTTGCCCGACACTGACATTAAGCTCACCGGTCTATAATCTCCCAGATCACCTCTGGAACCCTTTTTAAAAATCTTCAGGTACCATGCTTGATTTAAAAGATAAATTACATATTATTGACAATAGCTCTGCAAGTTCATTTTTCAATTTTATCAGTACTCTGGGATGTATACCATCTGGTCCAGGTGATTTGATTTGCTGCTCTTCAGTTTGTTAATTTGCCTCATTGCATCTTCCAGATTTGCAGAGATTTGTTTCAGTTTCTTTGACTCATCGGCATTGAATACCATTTCTGGCATTGGTATCTTTCCCACATCTTCCTTGGTGAAGATCGAAGCAAAGAATTAATTTAATCTCTCCGCTATGGCCTTGTGTTCCCTGAGTGCCACTTTTATCCCTCAGTCATCTAGCAGTCAACTGGTTCTTTTAATATACCTTAAAAAAATAAATTAAACTATGTGTTTTTGCCTCCAATGCAATCTTCTTTTCAAAGTCTCTGTTTGCATTTGACGTGCCATTCCTTATGCTGTTTCCTATTATTTTCAGGCAGATCCTTCTTCCATTTTCTGAAGGGCTTTCCTTTAGCTCAAATAGCTTTCTTCACCTCACTTTTTAACCATGCTGGCTGCCGTTTAGCCTTCTTCTTCTAACTTGACCCTTACAACTTGACTGTGGCGGAATCTCGTGTAATAAAACTAGGAATAGTTAATGAATGTGTGATAGTAGCCAAATCTGGAAATCAGTAGAGCCATCCACACTGGACAAGGTATAGCAAAAATTCAGGACTGTGTCTTTTATGTCCTGATCAACCACTCCAAGACATGATAAAGTGGAATCTCGCGCTCAGTGGATGGAGTTAAACAAGACACAAAATTAATTTGTTTTTCATATCCCAACTGCCTAATAAGATGGGTCATAAATTTATATACATAGGTTTGATACAATTGGACAGTAGAGTCTAAGAAGGACAATTGGATATATACCCTGTTATCATTGTAGGGGAGGAATAAGAAGGGGAGATAGTGTTGAGAAAGTTCTATATTTCACAGATAAAACATAAACAGCATAGATCATATTGAATGTGGTGATTTTTGGATGCAATAAATGCATGTGTAAGAGTTGTAAATTGTGACAATGATTCAAATGGTGGAATTATGTGCCATGGTAATAAGAATTGTAACCTGTTGAATTCTGTTAATTAAAAAAAAAAAACCTGAACCATATCAATGTGCAGGGAAGGAATTGTAACTGGAAAGAAGTTTGCAGATAACTTTTTTTAAATTTTTTTATTTAGGTTTGCAAGGCTGGCTGCCACCACATTCATTAGCCAGGGAATTCCTGTATACCTCTTCTCCAGTATAACACCAACACCCTTTGTGGTAAGTGATTTAATCTAATCTTCTACTCTGCCGTTTTATTTTGGTAGAACCTCCCACTTAACCTTGGCTACAGCAAATAATAATGCAATTCCATAAATACAAATTACAAATTGTGATGACTCCATTAAATTCCCTCTGGCAAGCAGTAAACATGAATATTGTCAGTCATTGAAATCCTTTTACAATATTGCGGGTAGTCTGCTGTTCAGTATACTAATAGGGTAATATTCATTGCCATCAGTAAAGTAATCTAAAGTGAGATAGTGTGTCTCATTCAGGGGTGGGCAATCATGATCCTCGAGGGCCACAACCCAGTCAGATTTTCAAGATTTCTTCAATGAATATGCATGAGATCTGTTTGTATACAATGGAAGCAGCACATACATATCGTTCTCTTAGGGTCAGTGGTTGCCTCTCTCAATGAGCACATCCAGGTCATGCTTCATGAGCACTTGGTGAGGCTTTTACTACTATTACAAATCATTTCTATAGCACTACCAGTCGTACGCAGTGCTTCACAATTGAACATGAAGAAAAAAGACAGTCCCTGCTCAAAAGAGATTACAGTCTAAATCAGGACAGACAGACAGGACAAATAAGGGATAAGGGTAGGATAGACAGATAGGACACATAGGGAAAAGGGACTATTGAAGAGAGGAAGACAAGATAAGGTTACGAGCAGGTGACAAGTTAGGAATTAAAAGCAGCATCAAACAGGTAGGCCTTTAGCCCGGTTTTGAAGGCGGCTAGGGATGGAGCTTGGCGTAATGGCTCAGGAAGTCTATTCCAGGCATAAGGTGCGGCGAGATAAAAGGAACGGAGTCTGGAATTAGCGATGGAGGAGAAGGGTGCAACAGAGTGCCTTGGTTTCTGGGGTGCTTGCGCCTGCCATGCTTCTTGCTGCTGCCCTACCAGGCCCTTAGCCCGCAGTGAGGTCTCTGATGACTGTGTCGCGTACAGCTCTGGTCGACACCCACCTGTGTTGGCACTCTCACGACGGCAGTGGAGTCAAGGGTGGAGTCAACACCTCGATACCCATCTCATCCCATGAGAAGTTCTTTGCCAACACCGATGAGGAGTACACATGGGAGTCTGATGAGGATCCATGGTACTTCTTGGAGAAGGAGTCCCTATGGTATTCCATCTGACCTCTCCCCTCCTGAGAAAAGAAGAAAATCTCCACCTAAGAGCCTTTCCTTTCCATTTTTTTGTCAAGGAAATGGCAGCTGCCATTCCAGTTCGTTTAGAGACTGAGGACGAGCTCAGGGCTGAGATGTTCAAGATCTTGGACTATAATTCCCCTCCTCAAGGGGCTGTGACAGTCCCGCTTCACAAGATCCTGCGAGACATTCAGGTGAAGAACTGGGAGTCCACTCTGTCAGTCCCTGACCTCCCTAAGAAGATAGATACAATGTACCAGATCCAGAGCTCCCTTGGGTTTGATAGGCCCCAGTTGCCTCATCACTCCTTGGTGGTAGAATCTGCACTCAAGAGCCAGGAGTTCTAGGGATTATGCTTTGGCGCCCCTAGCAAAGAAGCTGTAACCCTGGATTCTTTCAGGCGGAAGATGTATCAGGCCTTTATGCTCATCTCCCGTATTAAATCTTATTAGCTCTACATGAGCCTTTACTTGCGGAACTTGGTGCGCAGTATGTCTGATTTGGCGGATTCTCTCCCACAGAAGCAGGCCAATCTCTTTGCTAGTTGGTCAAGCAGAAGAAGGCATGTTGAAAGTTCTTAGCCAAGAGAGCCTATGACACCTTTGATGTAGTGTCCAGGATCTCTGCCCAGAATATAGAGCTGCACAGACTCTCATAGCTGTGTGTCTCTGACTTAGACCAAGCAGTGCAGCAGAGGTTGGTGGATGCCACGTGCCAGGGGGGTTAACCTTTTTGGAGACAAGGTGGAGGAAGTCGCAGATCTCATCAAGAAACATACTGACACCATTGACACTCTCTCCCGCCGGACATCTTCTGCACATTCCTCCTCATCCTAGAGGCTTTTGGGTAAGTCAAAGATGGGTCCATACTACTCTCAGAGACATAGGTATGCTCCTTCCTCTCACCAGCTTCAAAGGCTCAACTCCAGAACACTCTCTGTCGTCAAACAGCGTGCGCCCTGGGCCCAACCAGCATCCCAGTCAAAGCAGAGGGTGAGCTTTAGACTGACTCCAGCAGAGCATAGCCGCAGTAAAAGTGACCATCCAGGATGACCTGCTGGTTCAGGGGAAGATGAATTTTTTATAGGAAAGGTGGCCCCTTGTAACCTCCGACCGGTGGGTTCTTCAAATAGTCCGTCTCAGTTACGCCTTGCATTGGCAGCAGAGACCACCAAATTGCCCACCGAGAGTGTCTCAAATCAGCTCTCAGCACAAGGAGGTACTTGCAGATGAATTCTCCGCCCTTCTAAAGGCCCATTCGGTCGAGCCCATTCCAAAAGAGGAAAAAGGGCAGGGATTCTTTTCCAGGTACTTCCTTGGGCCGAAGAAAACAAGGGGATGCATCCCATCCTAGACCTAAGGGCTCTGAACAAACCCCTAATTCTTTCTGTTCCTAAGCGATCCCACATGCTTGTCCTATGCCTTTTTAAATTCTGGAACAGTCCTCGCCTCCACCACCTCCACTGGGAGGCCATTCCATGCCTCCACCACCCTTTCTGTGAAATAATACTTCCTTAGGTTACTCCTAAGCCTATCCCCTCTTAACTTTGTCATATGCCCCCTCATTCCAGAGCTCTGCTTCATTTGAAAAAGGCTCTCTTCCTGTACATAAATGCCCTTGAGATATTTAAATGTTTCTATCATGTCTCCTCTCTCCCAGCATATACATGTTGAGGTTCTTAAGTCTGTCCCTATAATTTTTGCATTCAAGACCGCTTACTAATTTCGTAGCCACCCTCTGGACCGACTCCATCCTGTTTATATCTTTCCGTAGGTGCGGTCTCCAGAACTGCACGCAGTACTCCAAATGAGGCCTCACCAGAGACTTATACAACGGCACTATCACCTCCTTTTTCCTGCTGGTCATGCCTCTCTTTATGCACCCAAGCATCCTTCTGGCTTTGGCTGTTGCTTTTTCTACCTGTTTGAAAGCTTTAAGGTTGTCAGACACAATCACCCCCAAGTCCCGCTCTTCCTTCGCACAGTGAAGCACTACACCCCCTATACTATACCGTTCCCTTGGATTTTTGCGACCCAAGTGCATGACCATGCATTTTTGGGGATTAAACCTTAGTTGCCAAATTTCGGTCCATTCCTCTAGCTTCGCTAGGTCCTTCCTCATGTCATTCACACCCTCCAGGGTGTCCACCCTGTTGTAGAGTTTAGTATCATCCCCAAAGAGACAAACTTTACCAGACAGCCCTTACACAATGTTGCTCACAAGGACGTTAAAAAGAGCCGGCCCTAGGACCAATCCCTGCGGTACTCCACTGACGACATCCTTTTCTTCAGAGCAAGCTCCATTTACCACCACCCTCTGTCTCCTACCATTCAACCAATTTTTTACCCAATCCATTACTCTAGGTCCCACACCGAGGGCACTCAATTTATTTATCAGTCGCCTTTGTGGAACCGTGTCAAAGGCTTTGCTGAAATCCAAGTATACCACATCAAGCTCCCCTCCCACATCCAACTGTTTGGTCACCCAGTTGAAGAAGACAGTCAGATTCATCTGACATGACCTGCCACTAGTGAAGCCATGCAGCCTTGGGTCCCGCATTCCATGTAGTTCAAAAAATGTCACAATCCTCCTCTTTAGAAGCGTTTCCATTAGCTTACTCAACACCGAGGTCAGACTGACAGGTCTGTAATTCCCTACCTCCTCCTTACTTCCAGTCTTGTGCAAAGGAACCACATCCGCACTTCGTCCACCGGGACCACTCCAGTTTCTAAGGAAGCATTGAAGAGGTCCGTCAGCGGAGCCGACAGAACTTCTCCGAGTTCCTTAAGCACCCTCGGGTGTATCCCATCAGGCCCCATCTCTCTGTCTACTTTTAGTTCGGCAAGCTCCTCACGAACACAGTCCTCCATAAAAGGGTCTTGGTCTACCATACATCCATCCCCTTTAGCCTTTGTTTTCTGCAGCCCTACCCCCGGTTTTTCATTCGTGAACACAGAGCTAAAATGATCGTTAAGCAGTTCAGCTTTATCCTTATCATCTTCCACATATTTCTCTCCCTCAGCTTTGAGCCTCACAATAGTATTATGGCACTTCCTCTTGTCACTTACATATCTGAAAAAGGTCTTGTCCCCCAATTTTACCGTATTAGCTATCTTTTCCTCCATTTGCCGCTTCGCTTTCCTGATAGCTTTTCCAGCTTCTCTTCGCTTAGTTAGGTATTCTCTCCTGTCTTCATCTTTCTGAACCGTCTTATAACGTGCAAAGGCTAGCCTCCTTTCCCTTATCTTTTCAGCTACTACATTCGAGTACCAGAGAGGCCTTCTTTTCCTCTTACTTTTATGTAATTTTCTAACATAAAGGTTAGTTGCCTTTAATATAGCTCCTTTCTTGTTTTTAGTGGCTGTTATTTCAGCTCACAGGGTCAGTGAGCTTCATGCCCTAGTGGTGGATCCACCTTACACTAAGTTTCATCACAACAGAGTAGTTCTCTGCACGCACTCTATTCTCCTGCCTAAGGTTGTTTTGGCGTTCCATCTGAACCAGTCAATTGTCCTTCCAACGTTTTTTCCCAGACCTAATGCTCATCCTGGCGAAAGTGCACTGCACACCATGGACTTCAAGTGAGCATTGGCCTTTTACTTGGAGCAAACTAGGCCCTATAGATATTCCACCCAGCTTTTTGTTTTGATCCCAACAGGATGGGGGATCACCATTGGGAAATGCACAATCTCCAGTTGGCTGGTAGATTGCATTTCATTCACTTATGCCCAGGATGGGCTGACTCTTGAGGGTCAGGTGAAGCTTCACAATGTCAGAGCCATGGCAGTGTCGGTAGCCCACTTGAACCCTTCAATGAAGAAATATGCAAGGCTGCAACGTGGTCTGCAGTCCACACATTCACACTTCATTACTGCCTTGAGCAGGATACTCGACACGATACTCTGTTTGGACAGACAGAGCTGCAGAATTTGTTTGGAGTCTAGAATCCAACTCCACTCCCCTAGGTCTTTTTTGTTTTGTTCCAGGCTGCACTCTCACTCAGTTGTATATAGTTTCAGGTTAATTACCATTTTGCCCTCGCTGTTGTGAGGTCCAGTTGACCAATGGTTCTTGTTTTCAGTGAGCCTGGTAGCTGGGGATTCCCACATGTGAGAATATGGTCTGCTTGTCCTTGGAGAAAACAAATATACTTACCCGTAGCAGGTATTCTCTGAGGACAGCAGGCCATTCATTCATACCCTCCCTCCTCCCTTTGGAATTGATTCCATGCTATAGTATTGTACTGCTGGTCCCTCGCTCTCGCAGCAGGCAGTAAGGCACTCACGCATGTGCGGTGGGGACGCTGTGCATTCTGTTTAAAGCAATATTAGCTTTTTTAATGCTCTACTCCAGGCAATGTGGATGACATCATGAGAATGAATGGCCTGCTGTCCTGGGGAGAATACTTGCTACAGGTAAGTATCTTCGCTATACCAGTCCTTAAGGCTGATTACACAATGCAAACAACTCCCACTTAGCTATCCATACCATATACTGAACTTTCTGAAGCATTAAAACTATGATATGTACCTACTTGGTGTTCAAATGGAAGTTTACCCCTCTCCAGATTTGTTTTGATGGTGAGTATGAGCTGCTGATTGGTGTTAACATCACAGACACCCAACCAGAAACTTCTGTAGCAAGCTGCTTATGATCTGCTGCATAGCCAAGAACCATCAAACATTAACACAGAAATGGAAAATTGAAAATAAATCTGTGATCCTTTCATTGCATTTGAGACGTGAAAGCTCTTATTTATTGATTTGGGGGTTTTTTTTTCAATCCCAGGCTAACATTAATTTTTAAGAGAGCCTACATGTTTTTTTACGGTTATTTACGCTTGAGTAAGTTGTGTTGAAACACTTCATTTAATTCCCTTCTTAAATTTAGGTTTATTTCTGGGTCTGATACTGCCTCAGGCCTTCTGAAATTCTGAGCCTGTTGGCTCAAGCTTAACAAAGACAGGAGTGGAAGCTCAAAGGCTTTGGTGTTGCAAACCCTAATGTCACTTCTAATAACAAATGTCATTGTCAAATCCAATGGGTATAAGAACTCTGTTGTAATAAATACATTAAGCTTGGCTGTGTTTCAGTGCTAGTTTAAAATGAAGGAAGGGGCTTGGCTATATAGTGTTTATTTGCAGGCTAACATGTTATTCTGTAATGTTTTCTTTTCACAGCCTTTCACACTGTCTCACCTGAATCTTTGTGCTGGAATTATGGTGACTGCTTCTCACAACCCAAAACAAGATAATGGCTACAAGGTATCGAAAATGGATTCAAAATCTTTCATAGGCTTCTCTGCCTGGTTAGAAACCACTCTGGCCATAGAAGTGGTAATCCTTCTCTAATTAGATCAGAATGCTTTGGTCAGTTAACAGAAGATAAGCAGAGATGTGTAGACCATATCAGCATTTATAGGCAGGAGATTAATAAAGCAAAGCCGAAATATCTCTTCTTTAGGTGAATCTAAAGTTGCGATTCAGCTTGCAGAGAGTATGGTCAGTGTAAAACAGCTACATCCAAATGAATTCTCCTTCCTCCCTCCCTCCCAATATTGATTAGGAGATGTACGCTGGGGTTTGGAATATATTAACATTATGACTGTGGTTGAATCGGAAGCCAGGGGTTACTTGCCTGTGGCTGTATTGGACAGGAATATGGAAAAAGTTAGCTGTTGAAGATGCTCTCAATAGCAGACATGAGGTGGAAAGATCAGCAATGGGAGATATTAGATGATGGTCCATCTAATTTCAGAGTTCATTTCTGTATCTGAGAAAGATACGGAGAAGTTACTGATCTCGCCAAAAGTAGGTTTAAATGAATTGGACCCCGTGTCATTGAATTATTTTATAAAACTTACTATCCCTTGGTTGTGATAGATTGTGAATCTGTCTTTATGACAAGGTTGTGTTCCTTCTGCTCTTAAACAAGCAATATTTAAACTTTGTTTCAGAAAGGATTCTGGGGTGGATTTAAATTCCCCAGTTTCAAATCTACCCTTTCTTGGGAAGTTCATAGAAAAGGTTGTTTGTCATCAACTATTGAAGTCTGATAATAATGGAATTATCCATCTATTTCAACCTGGTTTCTATGAGGGACTGAGACAGTTTTAGTGTCTGTTATGAATGATGTCTATATACCTGAGCGCTACCCCTAGCACCCACTTAGGGTTATCCCTGTGGCCACCTGAAGGATCCTACCCAGCACTGCTCAGACCCACCTGCTCCTGCGCACATGTTCCTTCACTGACACCCACCGCTGGGCTCCACTTGCCTCTGGGCAAGTTCTCCCACCCACAAGTTATTTCCCCAGTGGTTTTTAGGGACACTGGGACCACAATCCTAGGGGTACCACAGTCCCCAGAACCCTGAGAACACAAATTGCCAGGATTCTTAGCCAGTCCAGGACAACAGAGCTAATAAACTATTAGGTTTATCATAAAAAAGTGGAACAGTGAAAGTGGTAAACAGAAACAGGTAAAATGACAAGAACTCAGTATTACAGCTAACTAAACACTTTTTTACTACCTAAATAGTACCTGGGGAGATCAGAAAAAGAAACTGCTCAAGAGAATTGAACAGGGCCTCAGTGCAGAGGTCTACTTCCTCCACACTCCCAACTCTGAGTTTTTCTAGCACATTCTGGGCTCAGTCTTTGGCTTCAGGGTACAGAGCATTAGCACTAAAGATGTTTGGCCATTGGCTCTGCAGGTTACTTTTCCCCCTCAGGGGTTTACCTCTTTTCTTTGGGGAAGGTAAGCTACAAAGAAATCGAACCTCTGCTACAGCTATAATTCAGAGGCCAGACACCACCTGCTGGCCAAACAAGGGAACTACATTGAAGGGAAGAAAAGCGTCATAGGGGCAGCATTACAAATCTCAAAGCATGAAAGTTCCCAGTTTTGCCACACCAAGATATAGGGATGACAGGCACACTTATTACCTGGTTTTGCTCCTTTTTATCTGATCATATTCAGACAGGTTTTTGTTTTGTTATTGTTAGGTTTTGTTTTGCTTTTTTTTTTTTTTGAAAGGTTAATATGCAGTCCCATCATCAGTTCAGTGTGGCTTGTCACCGGGTTTGATCCTTTTCCCACTTCTGTTTAATATATTTCTGGGACTAGTTATCCCACTCGTGAAGAGGTTTGGTTTTAAATGCCACCTTTTTTCAGATGGCATTCATCTTGTGATATCTTAATGTAGTGATGGGTGACATCAATATGTGTTTGACATCTTTGCCACAGAGGTTTAGCCACAAAAAGTCAAAACTAAATCCTAAGAAGTTGAAGTGTATCAGATTTAGTAGAAAGGGGATTGGTTTCAGGGTGCAGCCTTTGATTAATGATATTAGGAGATACATAACTTTAGTCTGATTCATCATTGACCTTTGGTAGGCAAATCTTGCAGGTGGTTCAGTATTGCTTTGCTGACTTGCGGTTTTTATGATGCACAAGTCTGTTCTTCCAAAATTCTGACCTTGTTCAGGTGGTGTATGCTGTAATCATTGATCAGCTACAATATTGCAAAGTGTTTATAGTCTGGTTTGGTGGAAAAAAACAATTTTGTTTACAGCTGCTCCAGAATGTAGCAGCTAGATTATTCACTAGAATAAAAGTGTGCGATCATATTGTTCCCATCTTGTGATCTCTCTACTGCCTACCAGTGGAGCAAATGTGTTAAAATTAAGATGTTCTGCATGGTCTTTAAGGCAGAGCAATGCAAGCTACCTTGCTATTTACATTTCTTCTGGTTCCTTATAAACCTCAGAGGACTCTTTGCTCTTCTCAGTTGTCATTATTAAGTGTTCCATTTTGTATCCCGTTAACAATCTATTAGGCAGTGAGCATTTGCCTTCTTAGGTCCACAACTGTGGAATGCTTTACTGCTGGAAATTCAACTGGAATTTAATTAGAGGGTTTTCCAAATTGACTAAAGTTTGGCTATTTAAACTGTGCTCAAATGCTGGTGGTAGTGGCAGTTCGGGAACATTTGTTTTTGAGTGGTTTTTAAGGTTGTTTTTTTTTTTTAATTTTAAAAATGGGTTGGGTTTTATGGGGACATTTTATGTATTTATTTACTTTTTGTAAGCTTTTGTGCCTTAAGTGTTTAAATATGGTATGAAGGTGCATCCCTAAGGAGAGTTATTCCAGTGTTTTGTAACCAGCATTTCCATTAACTTGTGACAGTTGCTTTAATGCTTCCATTAAAAGCTGACAAAGCTAGGCTCACTCTGACCTTTATGATTGTAATTAAACTGGAGTTCTGCTCCATTGACCTCATCAGAAGTTTGTGCAGGGATCGCACCAATGCCTGAAAAGTACAGATACAGCATGCACAATTAAATCACAGACCTGGGTGTTGATGGTTTAATGTGAGTCTGAATGAACATATTTCCTGAATGATGAGTGGTTTATATGCTCCTACCACCATGTGGAACAGGTAGAACAGACTCAGCAGGATGGGAGGGGGAGGGGGAAAGAATGAATATAGTCATAATAAAAGCTTCACAAAACATTTCAAGACAGAAAGAAGGGTTCTTAGGAAATGACCCTACAAGTGGAAGAAGCAGAGTTGCAATAGCCAAGTTGATATTTTTTAAAACTAACTAGAAATAATATTTTTTGGAAGGGGGAGGGTAATAACAAGATGCCCTTGTCAAAATTTTATTTCATTTTATTATATTTGATGGATTTATACCCATCCATCGTTACACTTCTGAGCAGTTTACAATTCATCATACACTGTAAATAATGTAAAACAAGACAATGCATCATTTATGAACATCTAAGGGCCGTGTTTACAAAGGCATGCTAGCATTTTTAGCGCGTGCTAAAAATTAGTGCACACTAACCATGTAGATGCCCATAATATTACTATGGGTGTTTACACAGCGTGCGCTAAAAATGCTAGCTTGACTTTGTAAACAGGGCCCTAAATGTGGTGTCAGTTAAACAACTAAAATGCCGTTGCAAAGAAATAAGCTTTCTTATGAAACCTCAAAAATCCTGTTCACCTCACAGCTCAGATAAAGCGTTCCACAATTGTGAACTTCATACTGAGAACACCCAGTAATGGATTGACAATTTTTGAACTGCTGTAACAATCAGAACAGTAAGCACTGCTGTGATGAGAGTAATGGTCAAGACATTCAATATGCATGAAGAAATGTCAGTTTGGAAGAAGATACCTTATAAACAGTTTAAATATTATACACAAATTTAAAGATTGGCTCTAGATTAAATATTGATCAATGAAGTTCCCTTCAAATTGAAGAAATGATTGCTGCACCTGATTACACTAATCTTGTGGGCAGCCACTTTCTGTACCAATTGTAGTGGTTTAATGCAGTGGTTCCCAAACCTGGTCCCGGAGGCACCCCAGCCAGTCAGGTTTTCAGGATGTCTACAATGAATATTCACGAGAGAGATCTGCATGCACTGCCTCCACTGCATGCAAATATCTCTCATGAATATTCTTTGTGGATATCCTGAAAACCTAACTGGATGGGGTGCCTCCGGGACCAGGTTTGGGAACCACTGGTTTAATAGATAACTCGGGTAAACCGGTACACAGTATGTTAAGATAGTTAAAATGGAGCATAATCAATAACTGCATCATTGATCAAAAGTCTTCAGATTCTAGAAGAGTATAGCCATCACACACGGTGGAGCTTAAACACACCTCAAAGGACTCTATTAATCTGAAGACAGAAAGTCGACTTTGTTATACCCACTAAAGGCAGTGTAGTAAATAGAAATAAATCAAAAATGTGAATCAGTCACAGTACCCTTGTATTGAACTTTATCCCAAATGGGGATAGGATCTGAACTCCCATTAATAAATAACACATCTGGAGAAAGATAATTAGAATCAATGTGCATAATCTCTGCCCCCCCCCCCCCCCCCATTTTTTTAAATTTAAACTATGCTGGAATGTTACAGACCACTTCATATATTTCTATCATTTTTATTAAGATGTAAATCAAGTACATAACACAGCTTAGAAAACATATGTCTGTTATATTAACAGACAAATCCTCCCTCCCCCCCAAAAAAAAAACTAAACCCTAGCCACCCCCTCCCTTTTTCTTTCTTCTACCGCACGAACTTTGTTCAGCCACACGAACTATAGATGCCCTATACATTGCACAACACTATTGTAACTCCATCAAAACGTAAATTGTAAGCCACTTTGAACCAAAATTTGTTTTTGGATAATAGTGGGATACAAGAATGCATACATAAAATAAGCATAAATACAAGTTAAACATTCAAAAGTCAACTGTGTGCGATTGGTGTAGACATATTTCAGAAAGGAGTCCAAATTCGTTTTGCAGACCACTTTAAACTGAAGAAGGAGCAAATCTGTTGTCAGTGTAAAATTAAAATTAATACCTAACAAATGGAACAGTTTCAGATTAAATAAAGTAAACCATGCTGAACCCTGTGGAATGCCTCTGTCTAAACAGTACTATCTAGATGTACACTTAATTGTACAAACTTGATGTTCATAGCCATTTAAAAATGAAGCAAAGCATTTTAATAGAATTCCGCCTATTCCAGTGTGAACCAAGCATTCTAACAAAATGTGTGGGATTACTATATCAAATACCATAGATGTGCTTATAAATAAAAGCAAAGAGGCTCTTTGGTTTCTAAACCTTTGAACAAAAAATTCATCAGAGTTTCAAACAGGCCCCATTTTGGAGGTATGACAGAAAAGTGTGTTTTAAACCTGTAAAATTGCCTTTATTAAACCTTGAAGTGCATTTCTCTAATTTGGCTAGCAGGTGGTGCATGTTTTATGTTAAAGCTGTTTTAGAAAAGTGCATGCCCTCTTTTAGTTTCACTTAGTGAAGAAGTGAATCTACAGTACTATGAGCAGTATACTTTTAAAACTTGTTGACTGGGCTCTGATTGGCCAGGAGTTTGAAATTACCACAGTTGTTGCTGGCTGTTGCTTCAGTCTTAGCAAGGGGGAAAAGATCTCTTTGCTGAGGTTTTGTGAACAGTTATATATCTTCATCTTCCCAGGTACTGTTTAGACAGTATACAAATATTTAGTTAGTGTTATAATTGATCCATATTTCAATTAACTATTATTGTTTGCTGATTGCACTATTTTGTTCCATTGTTCGATTTTTTAAAAGGCAATAAACAATATTTAGTTTATTGCCTCACTGTCTGGACTGATAAAGAATCCTGGTGGTTTGTGTGTGAGTGCTTTCTGGGAACTGTGGGACCACTGGGAGTGTGGCCCCAGTAACCTAGAAATCACTGGGGATAATTTCAGAGTGGGAGACTCGCATAGAGGCGATTATGACCCAGTTGGTGGGAGGAGGGTGCTAGTGTAGAGCACAAGCAGCAGGTGCAGGCGGACCTGAGCTGTACTGGGGATAGATCCTTTAAGTGGCCGCAGGGTAACCCCAGGCAGGTGACTAGGTGTTTTGTGACAGGGGGCATTCTGTAAATGCTGCAGAAAAAAGGTAGTGTGGAGTGCTATCATATAAATGGTGCACTGGGCTGTGTGCCATTTATACAATAGCGCTTAGAGCTGTTCTATTGTGGATTAAAAATTAGTTAAAAGATAGAAAACTTAGAGTAGGGTTAAATGGTTAGTATTCTCAATGGAGAAGGGTAGATAGTGGGGTTCCCCAGGGGTCTGTGCTGGTACTGCTGCTTTTTAACGTATTTACAAATGATCTAGAGATGGAAGTAACTAGTCAGGTGATTAAATTTGCTGACCACACACAAAGTTATTCAAAGTTGTTCAATCAGAAGAGGATTGTGAAAAATTACAGGAGAACCTTACGAGACTGAGAGTCTGGGCATTCAAATGGTAGATGATGTTTAATGTAAACAAGTGCAAAGTGATGCATGTGGGAAAGAGGAACCCGAACTATAGCTACATAATGCAAGGTTCCACGTTAGGAGTCACCGACCAGGAAAGGGATCTAGGTGTCATTGTTGATGATAGTTGAAACCCTCTGTTCAGTGTGTGGCAGCGGCTAAGAAAGAAAATAGAATGTTAGGTATTATTAGTAAAGGAATGGAAAACAAAAATGAGGATATTATAATGCCTTTGTATTGCTCCATGGTGCAACTGCATCTCGAATACTGTGTGCAATTCGGGTCACCACATCTCAAAAAGATATAGTGGAATTAGAACAGGTACAGAGAAGGGCAACAAAACTGATAAAGAGGATGGAATGACTTCCTTATGAGGAAAGGCAGGAACAACTAGGGCTCTTCAGCTTGGAGAAAAGATGGCTAAAGGGAGATATGATAGAGGTCTATAAAATAATGAGTGGCGTGGAACAGGTAGACGTGAATTGCTTGTTTACCCTTTCCAAAAATACTAGGACTAGGGGGCACACAATGAAGCTACAAAGTAGTAAATTTAAAATGAATCGGAGAAAATATTTCTTCACTGAACATGTAATTAAACTCTGGAATTCGTTGCCAGAGAATGTAGTAAAAGCAGTTAGCTTTAAGGGGTTTAAAAAAGGTTTGAATAGCTTCCTAAAGGAAAAGTCCATAGACCATTATTAAAATGGACTTGGGGAAAATCCACTGCTTATTTCTAGGATGAGCAGCATAAAATGCATTGTACAGTTTTGGGATCTTGCCAAGTATTTGTAACCTGGATTGTCCACTGTCGGCAACAGGATGCAGAGCTGGATGGACTTTTGTTCTGTCCCAGTACGGCAATACTTATATTCTTATGTTAACCTGGTATAATGCCAGCACCCAACGCCTGGAATTTGTGGGGATAAATGGGGCTATTCTATAACGCAGCATATTTTTCAGAACGTCCCTACCCCTTTCCTGGCCACGCCGCCTTTTGAGTTGCTTTCTAGGATATTTTGGCGTGCAGGTAGTTGGGCACACAAATCCAATTTTTGTCATTTACCTGCCAGAAACATACCTTCACACCTACTGAGCAGGTGAAAGTTTTTATTAAAAGAAACAAAGCAGCAAACAAACATGTTTCTCTATAAAACAGTATCAGGAATTATAGTGCCAGTAATTATGACCAGTGGGAAATCAACAAGTCTAATATAGGTAAAATGAGAATAGGGATTATCATAAATAAGTCAGGAAAACCCATACATCAAATTCACAAGTTTCCTTACAATTTTAAATCTATCCGTTTTAATCTGTGACCTTTTTATTTTGTATTACTTCTATTTTTTTCAGTAATTTCTTTCAATTGAGAGCACAAAAATATTCCAAAGTCTAAACACTTTTCAAGCAGGTAAATGGAAAATAGCTTGTAACTCTTATAAAACAGACACAAACTCCTGGATTCTATATATGGCAATGTGATTTTGGCACCAATGTTTAGCGCAGATCTGTGATGCGTGCATACCTTAATTAGCAAATGAGCCATTAACTAGCAATTGATGGTAACAATCACATTTTGTGCATACTTACATATTCTGTACATCATAACTCTGCCCAAGCTATGCCCTGGGAACCCTATGGACCATGCTCATACAGGTACACACAGGGCCGCCGATAGGGGAGGGCAAGATTCCCTGGGCCAGCCTCCAAGGGGGACCCAGTGTCAAGGTCTGTCTCTCTCCTGCTCCTGTGTTTCGGGACCCGGGTGATTGCATTAACAGAATAACCTGGTCCCGGCACAGGAGCAGGAGAGTGGCAGACTGAGGGAGGAGTAGACACAGGAAGGTAGGGGGGTGGGAGTGGCCCAAGTGGAGGGGAGGCTGTGGCGATTCTGCCCCAGGCCCGGCTCATCTCTTGGCGGCCCTGAGTACACACTTTTGTATTGTTGCTGCATCTGCTTATTTGCATGCATTTGGCAGTGCAGTTTCATAAGAACCTTTATCTCCCTGTGTAAAACCTGCTTTATACACAGAAAATACTGTATTTGAATTACCCCTTTAAAGGACAGCTCATGTCATGTCTGTGTTTTGCTCCTGTTCAGGTTTATTGGGAAAATGGAGCTCAGATAATCCCTCCTCATGACAAAAGAATTGCTCAAGCTATTGAGGAGAATCTTAAGCCGTGGCCTCAGGCTTGGGATGACACTTTAATCAACAGCAGTTCACTCCTTCATGATCCCTATAAAACTATCAATAAGGATTACTTTGAAGTCATCCAGAAACACTGCTTTCACAGGTTAGATTTCTTTTCTTTTTCTTTTTTTTTGCAGTAATTTTTTAGCACTCCTGAATTGTGCCAAGCCGAAAGGACTGAAAGTAGTCCTCCTTGTATCTGTACAGCGGGTACAACACAGCCCACAGTGGTGGAACCTTCTTCACACTGTCATGCCAGCTCACTTCATCTGTACTCTGGAGGGCAGTGGCGTAGCAAGGGCGGGGCGGTGGGGGCGGTCCGCCCCGGGTGTCCGCGGGTGGGGGGTGCTCCGTCGCGTCTCTTCTCCTGCCACCGCCTGCCTTTTTCTTTTTTTTTTTTTTTAAATCCGTGCAGCCACGCAGGCAGCGCTTCGCGTCTGCCCTGCGTGTGCTGTGAAAGAAGTAAATTGCCAGCGCTGGCGTCGGGCCTTCCCTCGATGTCCCACCCTCTTGTGAGGTAACTTCCTATTTCCTCGAGGGCGGGACATCGAGGGAAGGCCCGACGCCAGCGTTGGTGATTTACTTCTTTCACAGCACACACAGGGCAGACGCGAAGCGCTGCCTGCGTGGCTGCACGGATTTAAAAAGAAAAAGGCAGGCGGTGGCAGGAGACGAGGGCTCTGTGGCTCTCAATGGAGGGGGGACGGGACTAGGTCGGGGGGGGAGCTCAGAGGGGAGAAGGGGATTGGAGAGGGGTGGGGGAGTTCAGAGGAGGGGTGCTCAGAGGAGAGAATGGGGATTGGGGAGGGTGGGGGTGCTCAGAGGGGATTGGGGAGGGTGGGGGAGCTCAGAAGGGTACTCAGAGGGGAGAAGGGGATTGGGGAGGGTGGGGGTGCTCAGAGGGAGGATTGGGGAGGGTGGGGGAGCTCAGAGGAGGGATGCTCAGAGGTGAGAAGGGGATTGGGGAGGGTGGGGGTGCTCAGATGGGAGAATGTGGATTGGGGAGGGTGGGGGTGCTCAGAGGGGATAAGGGGACTGGGGAGGGAAGTGCTCATGGGAGAAGGGGTCTGAAACTGGAACTGGGGGCTGAAAAGGGGCAGGGGCTGAAACTATGGGGACTGGGGCTTTAAAGGGGACAGGGAGAACTGGCTGGGGCTGAAGCTCGGGACTGGTGAGAGAAAAGGGCTGGGGTTGAAACTAGGGGCTGAAAAGGGGACAGAGAGAAGTGGCTGGGGGCTGAAGCCCAGGACTGATGGGAGATAAGGGCTGGGGACTGGTGGGATAGTGGGGCTGAAAAGGGTGGCAGGTGGGAGATGTGGGCTGGAACTAGGTGCAGGTGGAGAGAGGGGGCAGAGAGAGGGGACAGACCCTGGATGGAAGGGGGGGAGCGTGAGGGAGGGCAGACGGATTGAAGGGGCAGAGAGAAAGGGCAGATGGTGGGTGGAAGGGGGAGGGAGAAAGAGGGCAGACTGGGGCAAATGGTGGATGGAAGGAGCAGAGATAGAGGGCAGATGTGGATGGGAGGGAGATGGCAGACTGGGGCAGATGGTGGATGGAAGGGGCAGAAATAGAGGGCAGACAGTGGATGGAAGGGGCAGAGAGAGAGGGCAGACAGTGGATGGAAGGGACATTAGAGAGGGCAAACACTGGATGGCAGAGAGCGAAGACAGATGCTGGATGGAAGGAAGACAGTGAAAAGAAGATGAGGAAAGCAGAAACCAGAGACAACAAACTGTAAATAAAATATATATTTTTATTTTTTTGCTTTAGGATATAGTATTGTAGCTGTGTTAAATGTTTATAAATAGAACATGTAAATAAGGTAATCTTTTTATTGGACTAATTTTAATACATTTCGACTTAACTTTCAGAGAAGAAAACCCCCTTCCTCAGGTCAGGATAGGATACTGTAACAGTACTATACTGTATTGACCTGAGGAAGGAGATTTTGGCCTCTGGAAGCCAAATGTATTAGTCCAATAAAATGGTATTATTTTATTTTCTGTATTTTTTTTATTTCTATTTGTTAATTTTAAAGTGGTGATTGGTATTTGTTAGTTTTTTCAAATTTACATCTGCTGTCTTTATATTTTGCACAGTACTAGGGGACATTTTCTGTTTCTGTGGTGTTGCATTGTATGCAGAGTCTGGCATCTTGGGGGTTCAGTTTAATTTTTGTCTAAATAGAAAGTTTATGATTACTTATTCTATAGTGGATTAGGGTGTATCTGTGTTTGTGAAAAAGACATGGCTTTCGGTTGGCATTGACTGTGCAGGATCGACGATCTGTACTAATCTGTCTGTTTTCGTTTTACAATAGGTGAATTGATGTTCTAGTGCTCACTGTAGCGTTTAAGATGCTTGTGTGACTTGTAGAAATGACTGCTTATGGTATGGTAGAATTGCGCTATAGGTCCTGAGTGTTTTGTATTCTCGGTATGCCTAGTACTGGATTTGGGGGGGGGGGGGGGGGGGTGTTAAAAGTGACCGGCCCCGGGTGTCAACTACCCTAGCTACGCCACTGCTGGAGGGAGCCACCTTTTGATGATGAAAGAATAATTCAGTTAATGAAGGAAAAAAAATCACAGATAGTGAACTGCTTCCAGTTTCAACCCACATGGGTTTCTGAAGCACATTAAATGCCAGGCTCTAACTATCTGTGACCATCTCTGGGGGGTTCACCTAAATGGTGAGAGTGGCCGATTTTTATTTTATTTTTTTTTTTTGGTCATGGGTCCATAAGCAGTCTACAAAAGTTACATGTTTGAACCTTTCTAACTTAAAAAAAAAATTTCACATAAAAAGATGGGGTTTGAACTGTTGCTCATTTTTTGTTTCTGCTAACTTTAGTCATTTTTTCACAGTGGTGGTCACATATCGTAAAACCAATCTTTTAATATAATTTTTAAAATCCCTTTCATATGTGCAACATTTGCTCATTCACAAGTTCTGAGAAATGGAGACCTCATTCACGGCCTCGCAGAACTGTTGGGGTGTGATGTCATCATGCAAAGGTGACATCCAGTGGCCAAATTTAATTTTTAGTGTTCGAGAAAAATCCTCGGGTTAGTGACTCCCAACTAAGGACTGTTCCTACAGTGTGTCTTAGTAGTAGATACCCAGTGTACCTGAATGCAACTCACCTTGAGCTACTACTGAAAAAGATGTGAGCAAAATCAAAAAATAAAATTAAAAATATCAAACAGTGGAAGAGTTGCCAGGTAGCTGCAAATAAGGGTTGATAGCATTGGATCGCAACTCTAGTTCCAGTTGAGCTAGAAACCCAAAGAAGCAAGAGACAACTTCTGGTTCAAAAAAAGAAAAGGGAAAAAATGGGAGCTAAACTCAGTAATGGGTGAAGCTGTATAAACACTTCACCTAATCTTATCTTGTTGCCAGAACCCAGTCCAGTCTAAGACATTGAGGGGCATAATCGAAAGGGACGCCCAAGTTTTGCTGAGGACGTCCTCGCAAAACGCCCCAATGGAGGGGCGGGGAAACCCTTATTATCGAAACAAGATGCCATCTTTCGTTTCGATAATACGGTCGGGAACACCCAAATCTTGAAATTTAGGTCATCCTTAGAGATGGTCGTCCCTAGACTTAGTTGTTTCTGATTTTCGTCGATAACCAAGGACGCCCATCTCAGAAACGACCAAATGCAAGCCCTTTGGTCTTGGGAGGAGCCAGCATTCGTAGTGCACTGGTCCCCCTCACATGCCAGGACACCAGCCGGTAACCCTAGGGGGCACTGCAGTGGACTTCATAAATTGCTCCCAGGTACATAGCTCCCTTACCTTGGGTGCTGAGCCCCCCAACTTCCCCCCCCCCCCAAAACCCACTACCCACAACTGTACACCACTACAATAGCACTTACAGGTGAAGGGGGGCACCTAGATGTGGGTACAGTGGGTTCGTGGTGAATTTTGGAGGGCTCACATTTACCACTACAAATGTAACAGGTAGGGGGGAGATGGGCCTGGGTCCGCCTGCCTGAAGTGCACTGCACCCACTAAAACTGCTCCAGGGACCTGCATACTGCTGTGATGGACCTGAGTATGACATTTGAGGCTGGCACAAAATATTTTTAAAGATGGTTTTTGAGGGTGGGAGGGGGTTAGTGACCACTGGGGGAGTAAGGGGAGGTCATCCCCGATTCTCTCCGATGGTCATCTGGTCAGTTCGGGCACCTTTTTGTGCCTTGGACGTAAGAAAAACAGGAAAAGGTAAAGTCGTCCAAGTTATCGTCGGGGACGTCCTTTTTTTTTCCATATTAACAACAATAACCTTGAGCTGCAGCAGAAGCAGCAGCTTGGACACTCAGTCCATCTCATTGGTCGCCACCACCCCCTGAGTGCTCGCATCCCCCTGCAGCCCAGCCCGGCTCAGTGACAGCGGCTGTGATGGCAGCAGCTCATTTGCATATGATGAAAATAAAGATCTTTCTACATAAAAACAATAGCCTGTGTTTTTCCCCCCTCCTAGCCTGCATCAGCTTGGACACCCAGTCTAGTTCACTGGCTGCTGTCCCCACTGCCTGAGTGCCCGCGTCCCCCTGTGGCCAAGCCCGGCTCTGTGACAGCGTGGCATGGGCAGCAGCTTGTTTGCTTATGATGACAATAAAGATCTTTGTAAAAGATTGACCAAAATGGTATGGGGTTTATGCCACAAGATGTATGAGGAGAGACTTGATGACCTGACGATTCAAATAAAACAAATATTTGAAAGGTATTAATCTACAAGCAAACTTTCTTCAGAGACAGGAAGGCAATAGAACTAGAGGACCTGAATTTAGGTCACAGGGGGGCCGACTCAAGAATAACATCAGGAAGTACTTTTTCACGGAGAGGGTGGTAGATATCTGGAATGACCTTCCATGGGAGGTGGTGAAGATGAAACAGTAATGGAATTCAAAAAGGTGTGGAATAAATACAAAGAAATCTTCTGCAGAAAGAGAATGAAGCCAAACAAACTTAGCAGTGCTTAGATGGCAATTCCAGTAATTGGAAATCAAATCCAGTGCCGGGCAAACTTCTAGAGTCCATGCCCTGATCATGGCTGGGCAGATTTGGATGGACTGGAGTTGGGCTTCAGCCTCAGTAGATGGAGAACAAGGCCAGTGCCAAGCAGACTTCTATAGTCTGAGCCCTGAAAATAGCAAGGACAAATCAAGATCAAGTATTCATATGTAGTATCGCATCATACTGTATGCTATGAGTTTATCTCGTTGGGCAGACTAGATGGACCGTACAGGTCTTTATGCGCTGTCATCTACTATGTTATTTGAACCTTATCTGTTAATATACGGTATGTCATGACACCGTAGATTGTCTGTCTGAAAATTGCCCAGTCTTTCAACTGAATGTACACTAGGGTTCCACAGAATGTGTACTTTTAGAAGGCAGGATTCATGGGGTGTTGTTGAGGTCAGGAGAGGGAAACTACATGTATAGATTGCATTTCCAAATCTGTGCACATACTTTCTATGAGAGATTGCCTACAGAAAAAGCAGGTCTATCCTCAGCAATTTTCAAAGAGATTGTGTACAAAATCCACAGGTGCCAAGTGGGTACTTTGCATCTGGACAGAAAGCTTTTGAAGATTTGTTTCCTGGATGGGCAGCTTTTAGTTAAAGGGTGGTACTATTCTGGCTATGTTCCATTTTATTTATTTCAATTTTGTTCCACTTTATCCAAAACCCAATACAGGTACAAAAAAATTCACCATGTAAATAACCATTGTATGTAGCAAATGTATGCAAGCTGCACAGTTCTACGTAATGAAATTACCAAGACAGAGAACACGATTCGTTTACGAGCCTAGAAAGAGTGCATAATTCCACATTTCTGTAAGAACTTGATAGGATTTGATGTGAGAGGAGGACTTTTTTCTCAGCTATTTAATGTTCTTTTTGTTCCAGGGAAATCAATAAGAAATCGAAGCTAAAATTTGTTCACACGTCTGTTCACGGTGTAGGCCATGAATTTGTGCAATCCGCCTTTAAAGCTTTTGGCTTTGGCGTTCCTCTTGCTGTACCAGAGCAGAAAGATCCCGATCCAGAATTTCCAACTGTTAAATATCCAAATCCAGAAGAGGGTAAAGGCGTATTGGTAAGGTTTAAATATCTTTCAGAGCATGTGTTTTGTGGTTGCACCTAAGATAAGTAATGACAAACAGAATATTCCTAGTAAACATTTTTATTATGATCACTGTAGCTTACTTTTTGTAACAAATAATGTTGGTAAGGAAACTGTCTCGTCTTCCAAAATAATTGTTGAAGGTTGTGTCATAGTCAGATTCTCGCTGTAAGAACTCATTTTTTATGGGAAGCAAATCTTTCAGCTCAGAGTCCAGAGTGATGGCCTGTCTTAACCAAAGAAGCTTTTATGGATATCCTGGCAGTCTTATGATGAGTACAGTATGGTGCTCTCTAAGCTGAGTACCATCCTTGTGTTTCTTGTTTTTCATATCCAGATTTGAGTTGCTGCAAAAATAGTCCAGTTTCAAAACCTGTATAAAGGTGGCAATTTATTCTCTTGCTGCCAGAGAACTAATGAATGTACATTTTTACTATTTTTACAAAATAGTGCGGGGAAAAGCATTGAATTGCCTATTTTTATTTTTCATTAAAATCCATAGAAGCTCTGAATTCACTTAGATATTTTGTAAAGTTCGTCACACAGGGAGAAACAAATGTATTTATCAAAGCAAGCCTTAACACAGCCATCAATACAAGTAGTGCATATAAACAGCAAATTCGTTAGAAACTATTCAGGAAGGTGTGACTTAAACACAACTTCCACAGACTGGAAGTTTCTTTTCTCCCTGTATCATTAGCCTAACTAGTAAAAAAGGCCCGTTTCTGACACAAATGAAACGGGTGCTAGCAAGGTTTTCCTTGGAGTGTGTATGTTTGAGAGAGTGTGTGTGAGAGAGAGAGAGTGAATGTGCGAGTGTGTGTGTGTGTGTGTGTGTGTGTGTGTGTGTGTGTGTGTGTGTGTGTGTGTGTGTGTGTGTGTGTGTGTGTGTGTGTGTGAGAGAGTGAGTCTGGGTGCGAGTGTGTCTGTGAGAGAGAGAGTGTGTGTAAGTGCGTATGTGAGACACAGTGTGAGAGAGAGAGAGAGAGAGTGTGTGTTTCACACAGATACAGTGTGTGCGAGAGAGAGAGTGTGAGAGACACACACTCTCTGTGAGACTGAGTGTATGAGACCAAGAGAGTGTGTGAGTGACTGTGTGACACATAGAGAGTGAATGTGATACAGTGTGAGACCTAGAGTGTGTGTGAGACAGTGTGTGAGAGTGAAGAGAGAAAGACATTGACTGTGAGAGAGAGTGTGTGTGTGTGACAGAGATACCTTCCCCCCCCTTCTCTGGTGTCAGGTCCCCCCCCTCCCTCTCTCTGGTGTCAGGGCCCCCCCCCCCCCCCCTCTCTCCGAGCGTTACTGTGCAGGATGCTGAGCTCTGGCTGTGCTTCAAGGACCTGACCAATCCTATTTAATAGAATGCACCTCCAACATTCTGAAGCCGAGAAACCTCGTGTGGTTGGTCACTTCTCCTTCTGACGAACCCGGAAGTACGTGATGTCAATTCAGGAGATGGATACAGAGAGCAGGAATGCCTCAGCCATGCAGTCAGCTTCAGAATGTTGGAGGTGTGTTTTATTATATAGGATGGTTAGTGCAGTGGACTGAGAACCTGGGGAACTGGGTTTGATTCTCACTGCAGTGACCTGTGACTCTGGGCAAGTCACTTAATCCTCCATTGCCCCAGGTACAAAAACTTATATTGTGAGCCCACTAGGGACAGAGAAAGTGCCTGCATAAAATAAAAATGTAAACCACTTTGGTTGTGCAACAGAAAGGCTGTATAGCACACCCATGACCCGTTACTCTATGATGATCTAATGGTTGAACTGACTCCCTGACAGGCTTTCTACTTCTGATGCACCTGAAACAAATTTTATGGAGTGGAGGAGCAGACTAGTTCAGTGGTTCCCAAACTTTTTCACTTCACGGCATCCTTTGTGTTCGAACAATTTTTCACAGTCCCCCCCTATAACCAGCCTCTCCAAATGACACACTGATTACGATTTATATCAAAAATTACTACTCTACCTATGAAAAGTTATTCCGTTATTATACTTCCTTTTTGTACAAGCCAGCATGTAACTATAAGTGAGATTAAATAAAAAATGCTACCAACAGTAAAGAATGACAACTCGGATGCAGCAGCTTGCTTTTTTTTGAATGGGAAGGGAAATGGAGACTGATCTAGTGGCTTCAACTTTTTGATTTCATCCCATCTCCTGTTTTCATCCAACCTCCTTGGCTGTCGCCTCTGCGAGTCCCAAACACCACCTGCGCTCTGTCCCCAGTGGCCGCGCTGTCGGCTCTGCTGGTCCTGTGCCCCCACTGACGTCAACTTCCAGTTCTGGGGGCAGAGGACAGGCAGAAATTACAGCACATGCTTGAAGGCTGCTGCGGCCCTGCGCTTGTTTTTTTGTTGTTGTTTTTCTGCTGCAATGCTGTTTGCAGTAGCGGTTCGGGCAGGAGGGAGGTCGGGATTTGCCGTGGCACCCAGAGATTTTGATGCGGTGCACCAGGGTGCTGCAGTGCACAGTTTGGGAAATGCTAGACTAGTGGTTAGTGCAGTGGACTTTGATCCTGCTAAACTGGGTTCAGTTCCCACTACAGCTCCTTATGTTGTGAGCCCACTAGGGACAGAGAAAGTATCTACATATAATGTGTACAGCGCTGACTACGTCTACTAGTACTATAGAAATGATAAGCAATAATAGTAGAGACTCCTTTTCTCTTTCGTTTGTGTGACAGGTAATCTTGGAACAAACATGGTTTTGATCTCTTGTAATTACTCCTACTACTACTTATCATTTCTATAGCGCTACTAGACGTACGCAGCGCTGATGTTAGTCTTCCAGTACCGCCTCCTGTGAAAAGGCCTGCTTTGGAAGTTTCTGGCTTGTTAGCCTTCAATTATAGGAAATACAGTATCTAGAATTTTGTTACATTTTAATTTCAGGTTTTGCACAGTTATGTTTTATAAGTGGAAGGAGTCTGTGTTATAACAAACAAAAATCGATTAAGCTCTGCTTAGGCACAGGCTTTAGTTCATTTAATTGGTAGGCCTAGTTGTCAGTGTGAATATAAATAAATAGGCTCTTGAGGTTTTGTTATCTTGGAGGTCCAAAGTGATAAATAACTTTTATTTAAAAGGTGCGTGTATTGCATACACCATTAGAGTGCCGTAGATTGCTTCCTGTTGTCACTGCGAACTTTGTTTTTTGAGGAGGATGTGCGACAAATCACATATTTATTTGGACAGGACACCTCAGGAAGGCTGTAAAAGTGAGACATGGCCTGTGTTGAGTCTATAATTGATTGGGTCCTTACATCTGGAGAATTTGTAATTGCTGGGACTGTACATCTGAATTTACTCATGCTCTTGGACTTCATACATGCACCTTTTAATAAAAGTTACTACTACTACTATTTAGCATTTCTATAGCGCTACAAGGTGTACGCAGTGCTGCACAAACATAGAAGAAAGACAGTCCCTGCTCAAAGAGATTACAATCTAATAGACAAAAAAAATAAATAAAGTAAGCAAATCAAATCAATTAGTGTGAACGGGAAGGAAGAGAGGAGGGTAGGTGGAGGCGAGTGGTTACAAGTGGTTACGAGTCAAAAGCAATGTTAAAGAGGTGGGCTTTCAGTCTAGATTTAAAGGTGGCCAAGGATGGGGCAAGACGTAGGGGCTCAGGAAGTTTATTCCAGGCGTAGGTGCAGCGAGACAGAAGGCGCGAAGTCTGGAGTTGGCAGTAGTGGAGAAGGGAACAGATAAGAAGGATTTATCCATGGAGCGGAGTGCACGGGAAGGGGTGTAGGGAAGGACGAGTGTGGAGAGATACTGGGGAGCAGCAGAGTGAGTACATTTATAGGTTAGTAGAAGAAGTTTGAACAGGATGCGAAAACGGATAGGGAGCCAGTGAAGGGTCTTGAGGAGAGGGGTAGTATGAGTAAAGCGACCCTGGCGGAAGACGAGATGGGCAGCAGAGTTTTGAACCGACTGGAGAGGGGAGAGGTGACTAAGTGGGAGGCCAGCAAGAAGCAGATTGCAGTAGTCTAAACGAGAGGTGACAAGGGTGTGGATGAGGGTTTTGGTAGAGTGCTCGGAAAGAAAGGGGCGGATTTTACGGATGTTGTAAAGAAAGAAACGACAGGTCTTGGCAATCTGCTGGATATGAGCAGAGAAGGAGAGAGAAGAGTCAAAGATGACCCCAAGGTTTCGAGCTGAGGAGACAGGGAGAAAAGTTAATTATTGTTTTGGATCATTTTGTGAGTTGGTCACCTCCATTCCTGTTTCTTTCTTCTTGTTATTTTGTGGAAGCATTGGGTTTTCCCTCTTTGCTTGCAATCTTGGAGGTCCAGTCATTTAATCCTAGTCCTTGCTCAGCTGACGGCCCCAATGTTGAACACTACTCTAGCTTTTTTGCAGCAGGGCCCACTCTTCAAATCATGCAGTTCAATGTGGAAGACTTGTCAGTGGCCAAATTAGAGAGTTGTACGGGGACAGAAATCCAACCCATCTCTCACCCGTCCCCACTGAAATGCAACCCATCCCCATTCATCCCTGTAGGCTATCTAACCCATCCCCGTCCGTCCCTGCGGGGAATCTTACCCGTCCCCGCAGGGAATCTTACCCGTCCACGCAAGAATTTAACCCAGTCCTGCAAGAATTTAATGGTACATTTTAAAAAATTCCTGTCGACTCTCTCGGTCTCTGGGTTTGAACCGCGGCACTGCAAGCAAGGAAGGAACGGAAGTCGGAACACTCTGGTGCACACATGTAAGACTTCTCTGATTCACTGGCACTGTGTGCTAAGAGATCACCACATGCACACGCCAGTAGGTCAGGTGACATCTGATGCTCATGCCTATGTCAGAGCTGAGGTCTGCGCATTTAGCCAGGGAGCAGAGAGGATTAATAGTAACATAGTAAATGACAGCAGATAAAAACCGGATCGGTCCATCCAGTCTGCCCAATAGTCACAATCATTATCAATTCATGATTAAATCAACAATGAATGTGATATTATATACTTGATTATGGTCTCTCTGTGGCATTTCTGGGACATAGACCATAGAAGTCTGCCTGGTCCTATCCTTATGTTCCAACTGCTGGAGTTGCCCTCAAAGCCCACTCCAGCCTATTCATCTTCTCATTTGCGGGACACAGACCATAAAAGTCTGTCCAGCACTGTCCTAATGTTCCAGCCACTAAAGTTGCTGTCTAAACCCTTTCCAGCCCATTCTAAACCAGATTGCCATATATGAGACAGACCGTACAGATCTCCGGGTATCAGCCCTAGTTCATCACAGCCAGAGTTGCCATCTAAGTGTTACTCGACACATCCACACACACGCAGCCATTTAAGTTTAGGTTTTTTATAACTTCCATTTTCTAATTAGGGATCCTCTTTGTTCATCCCATGCCTTTTTGAATTTCATCACCATTTGTATCTCTACCACCTCCTTAATGGAGACTTTCCACATCTGTGCTGTTAAAGCGAGGAGGAGGAGACAGATCTCAAAGAACTTGGTACTCAGTAGGTGAGAGGCTGGCACAAGTGCAGCATACAGTTCCACAGGAACTGCTTCTGTCCCCACGGGAATCAAGTTCTGTAGAAAGATTAAGAAGAAAAGTGCTTTAATGCAACAAGCTGATCCCTTCAAGGTCAATTGAAACAATGTTGGTAACCAGCTCTATGCACAAATTATTAGCTCTAGATCATTCAGTAGCATATAGCAAAATTTATTGCCAATCTAAAACCTGGTGAATAATTTATGCCAGCACCATTCATCTGGTTACAAAAATACACACATGGACAACAGTGTCTTATTTTAGTTAAAGTTTATTTGATTTTTAACTTTCCATGGTTACATAAATATGTGGTAACAATACATAAGTCAGTAATGCACTGAGACTAATTAAAACATAGCAGATGTGGGTTAAGACAAAGAGCCTTCATTCATATTGGCCAATTTTGTGCATTTTTCCCCCCTTTCAATATGGGGAAACGAAAGGGAGGGTAGAAAGCTAATCTCAGCTTTCCCAGGCTTTTGCCGAACCCCAGGTTGGACTCATAAATAAACTTATCAAGTTTATTGTCATTCCACTTCTTCAAGTTGTATTTTATGATGTAATTTACTTGCTGTTAATTATGTTTACTATCTTTTTCTAAGTTGTCATGTAAGCCACATTGAACCTGAGTCCTTCTCAGGCTAATGTGGGATATAAATGTCATAAATAAATACCTTCATTCACCACAACTAAGAGCAGCATCAGCTTGGTCCAGAGCAGAGCCTGCTAAGATCAGGTCTGACTGGAGCAGTCTGATTGGCCTGATGTTTCTTTGAGGCCAGACTCAAGGACCCTCTCCCTTGCAGCTGCGAGTGGTGTTCTCCCTAGGTCTCTCAGATTGGAGCCTGTGGGTGGAGAGCTTACAGGTTGTGGAGGAGTTAATCGAGGTTTGTTGTATCCCGAAGAGAGACACTTTGAAACAGCCTTGCAGCATGAGTTTGGCTGAGTGCTCCCTCAGTGAGGTTAACTCAGATCAGATTGCCCTTGGAGCTAATAGAGGGGTCAGGGTAGGAATAACCAAGCCTGAATTGTATACTTCCGAGCTACCAGATATATTTATTGAAAGACTTTTAGTTATATCACTGGATACAATTTGGATTGTGATAATGGATTTGGGTAAATGTTACTTCGTTGTTAATAGTTTGAGACTACAGGTAAAATCTCTGGAAACTAAGTTTAAAGAGTTTACTGAATTTAAATCTACATTTGGAAAATTGGGAAACAGAGAACAGACCATGTTTCCAATACAGTCAGTTCAAACTGCTTTAGTAACCAATGTGACTGCAATTTGATCATAATTGGAAAATGTAGATAATGTTTTTAGAAGTGTGACTTTGAGGTTTTTGAATTTTCTCAGGGAAAAGAATATTTCATCTAAAGCTATGTACAAAATTATTTGATAGAAATGCAAAAAATATTCTTATATTCTGCAGATACCCATAAGAACATATGAGTAGCCATACTGGGTCAGACCAATGGTCCATCTAGCCCAGTATCCTGTTTTCCTAGCTCTGTCCCTTCCTAATCTTTTCCCTCACCCCCTACCACTCTCTCCGCTACAGGAACTCACTGCCCATCCATTGACTTCATCACCTCACCTTCTCTCCTACCCTCTTCCTCCCTCTTGGCTTTAATCTCCGTCTCTTTCTTCCCTCCATTTTGCCTTCCCCATTCCACCTAAATACCTCTCGCCTTCGACGCCTTCGTGGCCACACCTCTCCTACTCTCCTCTGCTCTCTTTTACTCCTCCTCTTACTCTCAGCCGGTGAAATCAATCCCAATCCTGGCCCTCCTCACCAACTATTATCCCAACTCTACAGATCTCACCGTGACCTCTCTAACCTCATCTCTATTCCTCTACTCCCCTCCTCTTCTCTGCCCTTCTCTTGTGCCCTATGGAATGCCCGCTCTACCTGTAACAAACTCCCCTATATCCAGGACCTCTTTATCTCGCGTCACCTCCATCTGCTCACCATAACAGAAACCTGGCTCTGCCCTGATGACTCTGCTTCAGTAGCAGCCCTCTGCCATGGCGGTTATCTTTTTTCACATACTCCTCGCCCTGCTGGTCGCGGGGGCGGTGTTGGACTACTTCTCTCTCCCTCCTCCAGATTTCAACCCCTTCTTCCACCTCAATCTCACTGTTTTTCCTCCTTTGAAGTCCACTCTATCCGCCTTTTCTCTCCTCTGCCTCTTCGAATAGCGGTCATTTATCGTCCCCCTGATAAGTCCCTTTCATCCTTTCTCAGTAACTTTGATGCCTGGCTTGCCTTCTTCCATGATCCTTCCTCCCCCTCTCTCATCCTTGGTGACTTTAATATTCCTGCTAATGATCCTTCCAACTCTTATATTTCCAAGTTACTCGCTTTGAGTCTTCAAATTTATCAATAAAATTGTTTATTATTCAACATCCTCCAGTTTCTGGCATCCTTGGTCGCTCTCCCACTTTTTCTGTAACAAGTTACTCGCTTTAACATCCTCCTTTAATCTCCAACTATGCTCCACCTCCCCCACTCATCAAAATGGTCACTGTCTTGATCTCATCTTCTCCTCCAACTGTTCACCCTCTAGTTTCCTTGCCTCTGATCTTCCCCTCTCTGATCACCATCTTATAACTTTCACACTTAAATCTCCTCCCTCCCAGTCCCGTCCTATCTTATCTAATTTATCTAGGAATCTTCACGATATTAACCCTTCATCTCTATCCTCCCATGTTTCAAACCTCCTCTCTACTGTGGCACCATCCACGTCTGTCAACGAGGCTTTTCTTCTTACAACAATACTCTATCCTCTGCCTTAGACACTCTTGCACCTTTGATGACCCGCCCTATAAGGTGTACAAAACCCCAGCCTTGGCTGACTTCTAATATCCGCTACCTACGTTCCTGTACCCGCTCCGCCGAATGCCTCTGGCGGAAATCTCGGGCCCTTGCTGATTTCTTACACTTTAAGTTCATGCTGACCTCCTTCCAATCTGCTCTTTTATGCGCCAAACAGGATTATTATATCCAACTGACCAACTCTCTTGGCTCTAACCCTCGACTTCTCTTCACCACATTGAACTCTCTCCTCAAGGTGCCCCTCCCCCACTCCCCCTTCATTATCTCCTCAGACCCTTGCTGAATTCTTTCACGACAAGGTTCAAAAGATAAACCTTGCATTCTGTACCTCCCCACCTCTCCCTCCACTAGTCCATTCCTCTCTCTCTCCTTCCCCTCATTCCCTTTCCTCCTTTCCTGAAGTTACTATTGAGGAAACTACACTTCTCCTTTCTTCCTCAAAATGTACCACCTGTTCCTCTGATCCCATTCCCACCCACCTTCTTAATGCCATCTCTCCTGCTCTTACTTCTTTTATCTGTCACATTCTCAACCTCTCACTTTCCACTGCAACTGTCCCTGCTACCTTTAAGCATGCTGTGGTCACACCTCTCCTTAAGAAGCCTTCACTCGACCCTACTTGTCCCTATAATTACCGACCCATCTCCCTCCTTCCTTTTCTCTCCAAATTACTTGAGCGTGCTGTTCACCACCGCTGCCTTGATTTTCTCCCCTCACATGCTCTTCTTGACCCACTACACTCAACCGAAACTGCGCTTACTAAAGTCTCCAATGACCTATTACTGGCTAAATCCAGAGGTCTCTATTCCATCCTCATTCTTCTTGATCTTTCCGCTGCTTTTGACACTGTCGATCACAGCATACTCCTCGATACCCTGTCCTCACTTGGATTCCAGGGCTCTGTCCTTTCCTGGTTCTCTTCCTACCTCTCCCTCCGCACCTTCAGTGTTCACTCTGGTGGATCCTCTTCTACTTCTATCCCTCTGCCTGTCGGCGTACCTCAGGGTTCTGTTCTTGGTCCCCTCCTCTTTTCTATCTACACTTGGTTCATTAATCTCATCCCATGGCTTTTCCTACCATCTCTATGCTCATGACTCCCAAATCTACCTTTCTACCCCTGATATCTCACCTTGCATCCAAACCAAAGTTTCAGCGTGCTTGTCTGTCATTGCTGTCTGGATGTCTCAACGCCACCTGAAATTAAACATGACCAAAACCGAGCTTCTCATTTTTCCCCCCAAACCCACCTCCCCACTCCCCCCGTTTTCTATTTCTGTTGATGGCTCTCTCATTCTCCCTGTCTCCTCAGCTCGAAACCTTGGGGTCATCTTTGACTCTTCTCTCTCCTTCTCTGATCATATCCAGCAGATCGCCAAGAACTGTCGTTTCTTTCTTTACAACATCCGTAAAATCCGCCCCTTTCTTTCCGAGCACTCTACCAAAACCCTCATCCACACCCTTGTCACCTCTCGTTTAGACTACTGCAATCTGCTTCTTGCTGGCCTCCCACTTAGTCACCGCTCCCCTCTCCAATCAGTTCAAAACTCTGCTGCCCGTCTCGTCTTCCGCCAGGGTCGCTTTACTCATACTACCCCTCTCCTCAAGTCGCTTCACTGGCTCCCTATCCGTTTTCGTATCCTGTTCAAACTTCTTCTACTAACCTATAAATGTACTCACTCTGCTGCTCCCCAGTATCTCTCCACACTCGTCCTTCCCTACACCCCTTCCCGTGCACTCCGCTCCATGGATAAATCCTTCTTATCTGTTCCCTTCTCTACTACTGCCAACTCCAGACTTCGTGCCTTCTGTCTCGCTGCACCCTACGCCTGGAATAAACTTCCTGAGCCCCTACGTCTTGCCCCATCCTTGGCCACCTTTAAATCTAGACTGAAAGCCCACCTCTTTAACATTGCTTTTGACTCGTAACCACTTGTAACCACTCGCCTCCACCTACCCTCCTCTCTTCCTTCCTGTACACATTAATTGATTTGATTTGCTTACTTTATTTTTTGTCTATTAGATTGTAAGCTCTTTGAGCAGGGACTGTCTTTCTTCTATGTTTGTGCAGCGCTGCGTACGCCTTGTAGCGCTATAGAAATGCTAAATAGTAGTAGTAGTTTTCCAAACAGTGACCAAGCCAGGTCACAAGTACCTGGCAGAAAACCAAATCATGGCAACACTCCATACTACAAATCCCATGGCAAGCAGTTGCTTCCCATGTCTGTCTCAGTAGTAGACTATGGACTTTTCCTCCAGGAATTTGTCCAAACCTTTTTTAAACCCAGATACACTAACCGCTGTTACCACCTCCTCCGGCAAAGAGTTCTAGAGCTTAACCATATGTTGAGTGAAAAAACATTTCCTCCTATTTGTTTTAAAAGTATTTCCATGTAACTTCATTGAGTGTCCCCTATTCTTTGTACTTTTGGAACGAGTAAAAAAATTGATTTACTTCTACTCATTCTACACCACTTAGGATTTTGTAGACCTCAATCATATCTCCCCTCAGAGAAGTTGTGTAGTGTAGTAACCCAGTGTGAGTCAGCTGCAGTTGTGCTTGGTAACTGTTTCAGTTCAGATTTGCTGTGAGGAAATATTTTTTACTAGGAAAAGAATTATTAGATGTTTGCTGCTAATGACAATTATTTTGTTAAAAATTGGCTGGTGTGAGAATTTGCCTGATAAGGTTTTGCTCAGAAAATTTAACTTGCTGATAAATTAATTATATTGGGCCCAATATTCAGTCAGTGGCGATCAGCGTTTTGCTGACTTCTGCCAGCGTTGTGGCCAGAAATTCAGCTCTGTGCTATGTCTGGGCACTAGCATTGAATTTCTGGGTTTCTGGAGCTAGCTAACGCATAGCTGGTTACGTGCAATATTCAGCACTTAACCGGCTATGGGTTACCTCATAAAGATAGGACTGAATTCTATGTGGTCCTCTTTATGCAGTTAACCTGGCTGGTAAAGTGCTAACTCCGCCCCCAGAACGCCTCTAAAACAGCCAGTTGTCAGTTTGGCGCTAACCGGTTATTTCCAGCGGTACTAATCAGTTAAGTGCCACTGAAAATTAGCAGTTAGCTCCGGCCAGGAGCCATTTATGGCCTGTTAAATCGCTTTGAATATTGACCCCATTATATTTTCAAAACTTGGCATTCCTTTTTATTGCCATCAGCCATAACTTTGACTTGAGACAGATGCAAGTCATACCCTAGACAACCTCTAATTATACTAATTACCAATTGCATCTACAGTGCTAACTACAAAATTTTGGACCTTTTACTCTGTCTGTCATACTCAGCAGTAGAGTACAGTGCACTTATTTTGGCAAAGGTCATTGCATATACATGTTGTTGACACTCAGTTGAACATAATCTTACTCAATACTCTTTCTCTCTCTAAAAATATAGCTTGCAAAACTTCAAATACCAATACTGTCACTGAAATACAAAAAAAACTCATAGGGGAAAAAGTCTCGGAACCCTTCTTCCACTTCTGTGTGTCAGAAGAAAATATGGTAGGACTTTCCAGGGTAGAATCACTTCACAGGCATTAAAAAAAAAGACCCCTCAATCATTGGAGCCGACTCTGTGGGTGCTGTGGGTGCTTGAGCACCCCCAATATTGAGAAAATTCCTTGTATGTGTCCAGGGAGGGGTTATTTTCATTGGGCTTAGCACCCCCAATAATTTTGAAAAGTTGGCTCCTATGCCCTCAATTATAAATTTGTTAAAACTTCAGTGAAATCAGCTTTCATGGACATCCTATACACAATGTGACATTATTAAAACATTTACACTTAACTCAAACTTTCATGCAACTCTTGTGTTCCGCTTGAACTGACTGTGACCAAAGTTTTGCCAAACAGGCTGTATCAAGGTGCAGACCGTTCTTCAGCTTACTGTTGCATTGTCAGCTTGAAACATCACTCAATTGAAAATAGCCATGCGGATAATAATAATGTTCTCATCCCTCATCTTCCTGTCCTTGCAAATATCATTGCCCCACCCATCTGATGACAGATGACCTGTAAGCTGAAACCATTCATGCTACACCTTACCCTTCACTCTATAATGATTTGTTTAACCTCCTAAAAAGCCACCTTACCTTTAGAACCCCTTAGGGAAGAATCTCCCTGACCAAGATTTGTCCACAGATTCACTTTAGATTAAGGAACAAGAATTGCAGGAAATCCATAAACAAGTTCTTGTATTAAACCCTACCCGCAAACTTGCTGGCTTTTAAGTAACAATGCTTACTGTGTAAAGGTGTAAACCACATGGATTATCTTTGTCAGCTATTCAGTGAAGAAATAAAAAAATAACATGACTTAAAATAGTCCCTGCTAAACAGGTTCAGGATAGGCAAAAGCTATTGTACAGCCAGTTTTCACACTTGGGGCCTTTGAGCCAACCCATTATGCACTTCTCGATGCTCATGGATTTTTGTTTTCAACCCTTTTGTGTGTCTTTAGATTTTGGAGGAGAGAGATGAGGAGGTAGAGTACCAAAACATTCCGTTGAGTTAGAAAGAGTAATACAGTGAAACTAAGTGTGAATAATACATCAAAGCATTAGTTGTCTCTGTCAACTGGCTTGAAAGAATGATTTTTACATTTTAATCACAGGATATCACTGTCCCATGACTACAGCTATTAATTGGCAGTACACATAGCAACCATTAAGAAAGCTGCTTGGTTCAGTCAGTAGAATTCACAGCAGAAATTAAATACACATGTGATTCACTAAAAGCCAATCTATCAGGGAATAAGGGTATAGTAGTAGAACAGAGCAGAAACAAGATGGGGAAAGCATGTTGTATGAGTACAGTGCATCCTCATGAGATTTCCAACCCCATTATATATGGGAGTGTAAATTTAAGTGTACACTTCCCTAACTGTTTACTGTTATCAGAGTTTCTATGCTGCAGAACCTGGATTTTGTTTTTTACAATAGATATTCATCGGTCCACTTTTTTAAGTGGGGAGGTCGTTCTCAGGTCTGGCCCATTTTCAAACTCGTTGTTTCTTTTTAATGGTTTTTTTCCACACACTAAATGTGGTTACATTCCATTAATTTTTCAGGCAATTTGCCCCCAGGCAGACATTCTTAACCCTTTATATATAATTTCTTTCCAACATCTCTTGGATTGGGAAGAGTAAAATGAGAAACTATCATATATTGTAAAAATGGTTGCTCTCTGAAAGCTAAGAAAATTAATAACTTTGAACTTAGCTAATGAGGAGGCCAAAGCATGACTTTGCAGGTTTGCATTTGCTAGATAAAAATAAATAAAAACTGGGATGTACAACATAAGCAAATTTTTTAAGGTTTTATTTTAAGCAATATTTATAAATGCTTAATTTTTCCATGGTTATGTAAATATAATTTCCACATGATCCATGTATTTCAATTGTTAATACATTGAAATAAAATAAAATGTAACAGATGGATTTAATGATGGTATCATCCTCACTTTAATATTCCCTTATCTCTTGTTTGTCCTAATTAGATTGTAAGCTAAGCTCTATCGAGCAGGGACTGTCTCTTCATGTTCAAGTGTACAGAGCTGCGTATGTCTAGTAGCGCTATAGAAATGATAAGTAGTAGTAGTACGTTAGAAGCAAAAGCTTTTATCTTTCCAACCCAAAGGCTGTTGGAAAAAAATTATACATACAGGGTTGAGAATGTATCTTTCTCTGAGATCAAAATAATCCTCTAAAAATGTAATGGAACAGGACCAAATTTGTCATGGACAAAAACCAGTGAGAAGATACAGTTTGAAAATGGACCAGATTGGACCTGGGGTTCCAGGAAAATAAGCTCTTCCAAAAAAATGGCCCAGTGTATTTCTCTCTGAAAAGCAGTTCCAGCTTCTGCAGCATAGAAGCTTTTGCTGCTCTTTCAAACTGCCTCTGTCCTCTTCTCTACTCTCCTGATCAGACCTACACACAGAGACAACATACACATGCCCATGCACAAAGTATGGTTTACACACACACTGGATATTCCACTACTACTAATCATTTCTATAGCGCTACTAGATGTACGCAGCACTGTACACATTATATGGCTTCCTATGATGCAACATTCAGCAAAATGTGAGACCTGACGGACATCCTGCAACGTAGAAAAGTCCGATGTATGTAGGAATGTTGATTTATGTTTTATAGACATTACTGATGTCATTTTTTATTTTTATTTTAGAATTGTATGTTCTCTTTAATTTGAATGTACTGCTTGTATTTATTTTCCTGTCATTTTATAAATTTCCTTTAGGCATTCTGTTTTATATAAAACCACCTACGCATCCACCTTTCCCTATGTTAGCGCTCACTTGTGGAATGGTTTACCAAAATCTGTAAAATCTATTCAAGATCATCTGGCCTTCAGAAAATCTCTAAAGACCCTATTATTTGGAAAAGCTTACGCTAAAGACCCGCCTAGCGTCTCTAACTTCTGAACTGCTGCAGTCGTAAAGACATATTGAACTCTATTACTCTTTCTCCTTTTCCTCTCCTTTGCTGTTACTCACTAATCTCTTTAACTTCAATGTATTTGATTGTTTGCTGAATTGATGTATGTTTTTGCAGACTGATGAAAGCCACATTGAGCCTGCCCATGAGTGGGAAAATGTGGGATATAAATGCTATAAATAAATAAATAATACTTAGCCATTGTAAACCGTTCTGGTTTGCCTTTCAAGAGAGATGGTATTGTAAAACGAATAAGTGATAAAATGATTTTGACCGGATGAAAATGACTGGCAAATGGCGATTAGAGGAATTGAACCACAGTTTGCAGTTGATGCATCTGTGCTCCACTATGGTATTTCCCAAACCCTGTATAGACCTTTTTGATGGTTTAAATTTCAGGTATAATTATTTTCTTCCCTTTTGCAGACATTATCATTTGCTTTGGCTGAGAAGGAAGGTGCTACAATCATTTTAGCAAATGACCCTGACGCAGATCGACTTGCTGTTGCAGAGAAACAGGAAAGGTAATTGAGACTGCTGATCAAACATTTGTAGTCCTCAGGTGGCAGAGCTTTCTAGGCAGTCAGCTCACGTGAACAAAATGGAAGGTACCTGTATAACCTGTTATTAGGTTAATTGTACATCTAGAGCAAAATGCAAACAGCTGGAAGGATATGAAGGCTTCAGTATAATACAGCACAATCTCTTTTCATTCATAGTTCACGCTCTTGCCTGTTTTACACTGGTTCTGAAACACTCATTGCAAAAACTATTTATGCAACCAGAAAATGTATTTTATGATGTGTATAGTTTAGCAAGACATCATATTACTTCAGTGTTAGATTCTAATACTTTATCTGATACTACTAGTCTTGGAACCCTGCCCTCTATAACCCAGAATTACTGCAGATAAGATTCCCTGGCTGCCTATATATGTTAGTGTTTCATAGTGCCTGGATACCAAGATAAGTACTGGCTTCAGAAAAGGACAGGGGTGTTAGTGCTTTTCTTAATAGTGCGGCTTTGCAGCAGTATAACTCATGGCACTGTTTTAAAATGTTGAAAAAGAAACATACATATAATATCAAAAGCTTCTATGCTGCAGAAGCTGGAACTGTTTTTCAGAGAGAAATGCACTGGGCCATTTTTTGGTAGAGCTTATTTCCCTGGAACCCCAGAGATTTAGGTGGTATTGATTTTCAGAAATACTACCACAGTTTTCCATGACGTTCCAGAATACCTAAGTATTGAAGACTTTAAGCTCTAAAAGTAAATGAGGTATAATAGTTGACTGATCTTAGACATCTTGTCATAATTCCCAGTAAATGGAGTCCTCTAGTGCTAAGAAGTGGGAATTGCAGTATGATAGGATTAAGGAAAGGGAAATGGATTTGATATACTACCTTTCTGTGGTTACAATCAACGCATTTTACATATTATATACAAGTACTTATTCTGTACCTGGGGCAATGGTTGGCTAAGTGACTTGCCCAGAGTCACAAGGAGCTGCAGTGGGAATCAAACCGAGTTCCCCAAGTTCTCAGGCCGCTGCACTAACCATTAGGCTACTCCACGCCAATAGAAAATCTTGTTGGACTAACAGATCTATAGATTTAATTCTTCCACTGTATTATTAAGATATTATCAGAAAATGCTTTCAAGTTGCTGACTGGATGATCTATTGAGCATTAATGATCCAGAATATAAAAACTAGTATAAGCAAACATTCCATTCATTGGTAAAAGTTTAAAATGCAGGATTATAGTTAATTTAAAACAAACGTCTTGTTGGCAACACAAAATACCTTTGCAGAGGGAAAGGGGAGGAGTAAGATGGCAGCAGCAGCAAGAGTAATGTGAGCTATGGTGTTCTTTACCTGTGTTTTACCTTCTCTGCCCGAGAAGAGGAAGCATATTTCCAAACTGGCAACAGGGAAGCCTCCATATTCTTTGGTGACAAGCCCAATTGATTTCTTTATCCACCGCAGCCAGGCCCCTGAAACAGCCTCAGAGATTTTGCTACTTGGGAATAAACTGCTAGTAGAGCGTCCTTCCACTTGGTACTGGAAACATCCTTATCACTCAAGCAACAAAGAATGCTGCTCTGACTAAGTGCAGTGGCCCTGGAAGGTGAGCATGAAATGAAGAACGGCTGACAGACAGGATTCAACTATCTGAATATGGTGAGGAGGAATTACAGCAAAAGCCTGTTAATATGAGTTCTGCTGATTTTTCGACTGGGAGCAGAACAAGGCTCTCAAATAATCTCTGAGAAGCCCCAGATTGTGACGTTAGAAGCACTATGATAGCGATTCATAATCTTGGTAAAATACTCGCTGATAAATTAAACTCGAAAAATAAGGTCCGCAAACTACTACTACTGCAACCTACTCCTCACTGGCCTCCCACTTAGCCATCTATCCCCCCTTCAGTCCATTCAGAACTCGGCTGCACGTCTTATCTTCCGCCTGGACCGATATACTCATATCATCCCTCTCCTCAAGTCACTTCACTGGCTTCCGATCAGGTACCACATACAGTTCAAGCTTCTCCTACTAACCTACAAATGCACTCGATATGCAGCTCCTCCTTACCTCTCTACCCTCATCTCCCCTTACGTTCCTACCCGTAACCTCCACTCTCAAGACAAATCCCTCCTCTCAGTACCCTTTTCCACCACCGCCAACTCCAGGCTCCGCCCTTTCTGCCTCGCCTCACCTCGTGCGTGGAACAAATACCCTGAGCCCATACGCCAAGCCCCTCCCTGTCCATCTTCAAATCACTGCTCAAAGCCCACCTCTTCAATGTCGCCTTCGGCACCTAACCACCACACCTATACTCAGAAATCTAGACTACACCAACTTGACATTTTGTCCTTTAGATTGTAAGCTCATCTGAGCAGGGACCGTCCTTCTTTGTTAAATTGTACAGCGCTGCGTAACCCTAGTAGCGCTCTAGAAATGTTAAGTAGTAGTAGTAGTACTTATCACTTCTATAGCGCTACAAGGCATACGCAGCGCTGTACACCATACACAAAAAGACAGTCCCTGCTCAAAGAGCTTACAATCTAAATAAGACAGGTAAACAGACAGAACAACTAAGAGGTAGGGGATTAAAGAGGTGGAGTACAGGGCAAGTGATTAGAAGTTAGGAGTCAAAAGCAGTGTCAAAGAGGTGGGCTTTTAGCCTGGACGTGAAAACGGCCAAAGATGGGGCTAGACGTACAGGCTTGGGAAGTCTATTTCAGGCATGAGGTGCAGCGAGATAAAAGGAACGGAGTCTGGAATTAGCAGTAGAGGAGAAGGGGACAGACAAGAGAGATTTATTTACAGAGCAGAGTATCCGAGGGGGGGCGTAGGGAGAGACAAGAGTGGAGAGGTACTGGGGAGCGGCAAAGTGAATGCAGCAGATTTCTCAGAACAAACTTTAAATGTGGTGGTTCAAGGATCTCAGAGCTTTGCAGTTAACTTTTAGATTCCAGCATCAATTTTACTCAGTGTGGAGGCTATATGTACATTCTTTGGCTCCTCTTGCCCAAAGTCACATTTTAAATCAATTGTGTGCCCTTTCAGGTACTATTGTTTATTTTATTTTATTTTTTTTCTCTCTGCCTTGCTGCTTTTTTTTGGTAGGGTAATGGGTGGTTCTTCTTTTACTGGTATCCTACATTCTTCTTGATGGGGGGTTGGGTATCTTTGGGCTATGTATGAGCAGAAGGGGTTTGTGTGGGATTGCATACTCTTTGGAGGTTGAATTACCTTTGCGCTTGTATTGTTATAATAGGTAGGGGTAGGTTGGGGTAGAGGGATTGAATCTTTTGTACAAAAGGATTGATGACGACATGTCTCCTGCTCTTAGTACTGGGTCTGTTGGCCATCGTGTTTCAGGTTTCTTCTCTTGTTGTTTACTTAACAATGTTTGTTCCGTTTGCGTGAATTATCGTCAATAACAATTGTTGAAAATTAAATGTGGTGGATCAGGATAAGAGACTTAACTCTATAGAACAGAAAATGCAGAAGTCTGAATCCTTGGATATAGCTTTGATACAAGATAGTTTAGCATCTCAAGAAAAATTGAAGCTTTGGAAAATTTATCTAAAAATAAAAACCTGCAGTTTATTAATTTTTCCAGATAAGCTAGTATATCTTACAATCAAAGATGGATCACTTGGCCTGATCTGGACAAGTGTGCTGATAGGACTACTATGCCCACCTCTACACTGATAGCAATGTTTGAATCGGAGTCTATTCAAGACAAACTTTTGAAGCTTTATTATAAGTACAGAAAGAAAATGTTTTTGGATTGCCAAGTATGGGTCTTCCCAAATGTGACCAAGGCCACACAGAAAAGGCAAGCAGTTCTTCTTGCTTCACCCTCAGGCTTTACATTTGGGGGCACATTTCTTGCTATTATGTCTCTGTAGATGTGTTATTTGGTTTGAGAATGTTAAATGTATATTTTTCATACCTTCCCAATTGACACATTTTCATAGGCCAATAACTCAGAATATTTCACTTGTGACTCCTATGTACAGGGCCGGTCTTAGGCAGAGGCGACCAAGGCGGCCGCATAGGGCCCTGCGCGCCTCAAGTCTGCCTCACTCCGACCGACCCCCGCTCGGACGACCGCATCATGATCCCGCTCGGCCGCCGCTGCTCCGCTCCCGCCACGTTGCGGCACGGTGCCCACCCCCCGCTGAGCCCGCTGTCAGCATCCTCCCACCTTCCCGGACCTCGACAGTTGCAGCGCCAGCGAGACGGCCCCAGCTCCTGACAGAGAGTTGCAGCGACGGCTCACCCCAGCATTTCACTTCCTGCTCAATGTCCCGCCTTCTGATGAGGTGTTTCCTGTTTGGCGGGCAGGAGTCACTGAGTGGGAAAGCTGCCTGGAGCCTGGTCGGATGTGAGCTGGTGTGTGAGTGAGTGTGACTTAAAAATAAGTGGAGCTTGAGCTGGAGCAAGTTTGTGCCACTGCCATTCAAGGCAAGCCAGGTATAAGGATAGCTTTTCTTATAAGGAAGAAGGAAGTGTCAAACCCCTTTTGTGCCATTTTAAAGGTAAATACTATTGCAGTAGTCTATTATTCTCCCATCAGTGATTAAGTCAAAATTCAGTGTTTTATGAAGGGCAGTGACAGGAAAAGATCAAGAGGTTAGCTAAAGTGGTGCGTGTATGTGAGGGGTGGGGACAGGGGCAAGTGGAGAGGGCTAGTAGTGTCAGACTTTACTGTTAATTTGCCCAAAGGTATTGAAAACCTAAAGAATCCCAAGTGGGCAGACTAAAAATTGTCCATCTAAAGGTACTTATCTTGCTGATCATGGCCAGATCATGTGTATTTAGGAGAATTTGAGTTTACAAAGCAAATAAAATTGTAGCCTCAAGAAAGAGGGGCATTTCTCTAAGCATGTTCAGCTTAGGAGAGGGAAAGAGCACATATAAATCCATTTCCAAGGAACCTTTTTAAATTAAAAAAATAGGGGAATTGAAAGTACTGGATCTTTTCTTAGTATTTTTCCTTTATTCTCCTTTGTTATGAGAATTGGAACTACTAATTGTAGTGAACTTGAACTGAATTTCTGGGGAGGGGGGGTTCATGATAGCATTGGGCTTATTATTTCAATCAGTTTTTTTGTACAAGTTTAGCTTCATTTGTCTTTATTTGAAATTGCATAAATAAAAAATTTTCTAAAAATGGGATAATCTTATCAATGGGGCGGAGCTAGGGTGGGGGCGGGGCTAGGATGGGGCCCCACCAAATTGGTCTGCACAGGGCCCTGCACTTGCTAAGACCGGCCCTACCTATGTAAGCCCTTCTTTCACTCTTCCTTAATGCGATAGGATGTCTTTAACCAAATTGCTGTATGCTTAGTTACTTGAATGGATAGGTTTTCCTATTTTTTCTTTAGTGTTGTCTCCTCCTAATTTGTGGACTTTCAAAAAGGTTCTATATAATATGTATTTTTTAATTTAATGTGTTTCTTTTATTTTATATTATTTCCTCTAGAACTTAATGTTTCTTTTCAAATGTATATTTCACTTGTGTAATAACTTGTTTAAATTGCATAAAAAATAAAATTAAAAATAATACCTTTGCACAAAGATCTGAGAATTTACATGACTGTAGTTACTAGTCTTCATCAGCTGGGCATACCTCACCATTCAGATTTCTGTTCAGTTTAGCTATAGACAGTGGATCAACTCACATTCTTCCAACATGACACTAGCACTGTGCTTTGATACCCAGTGGCGTCGCGAGGGCAGTTGACACCCGGGGCGGGTCGCCGCTGCGCACCCCCCCCCCCCCCCCCGGGTGCAGCGTGACGCACCCTCCCCCTCCGTAGCGCAACCCCCCCCCCCCCGCGAGACCATACCTGGAAGGCGGTGAGGGGCGGGCGGGAGGGCCAATCCGCCGAGTGCACGCCGCTGGGGGGGGTGTCGGCGCCTCGCTGGTTCCTTGCTCTCTCTGCCCCGGAACAGGAAGTAACCTGTTCCGGGGCAGAGAGAGCAAGGAACCAGTGAGGCGCCGACACCCCCCAGCGGCGTGCACCCGGGGCGGACCGGTCACCCGCCCCCCCCCCCTTCCTACGCCACTGTTGATACCCTAGTTAGAGAAAAGAGTTTGATTCATGTAATCGGCTCCAGTTACTAGGATTAATGAGCTCCACCACTGCTTTGGTAACAGGAGCTATTGGCGATATTTATATTATTTCTGAGGAGTGCTGTGTTTGGCGCTTTAGCCACTGAGTCTATCACCTAATTTGTGGCACTACATTGGGAAGTGAGCAAAGATGATAAAGTATGACAGCAGGTTAGGACTGGAGGGTAAAAAATGTGGAATAAACACCCTTGATGGGGATAAAGGACAGTGGAGAAGAACAAGCCAGTAAAGAGTGTTAATTAAAAAACAGGCATTTAGATGGGCTGTGAAAATCTGGTTGTCTGAGGACAAATAGGATGAATATTCTTATTCTTGGGTGATGCCATCCAACAGAGCCAGTGCGGGAACACTCCCCTGCAACTATTCCACAAGTTTTTGGAAGCACCTTGCATGCGCACATCTTCCTGCCTGTTGCTGTTGCACAGAACCATATCAGTCTCTTGATTTTTCCATGGAGCAGTTGAAACATCTTTTTGTGGCCCTCCACAACATAAGTCAGAAAATTGATTAGAAGTGTTACTTTACTTTATTTTTCTTCCCATTGGATGTTTTAGTGTGTAAGTCCTGTCACGCAGGGCATTTACCTTCTTCATGTCCATAGGGTTTTTTGGTGTTTTCTTATTTTTTCTGGCCCACTAGACCTCAAGCACCTGGTCGGGCTCAGTTTTTTCACAATAGAGTCATTTGATTTTGATTCAGACATTTTTCTGAACATTTCCCAGAAAACTCCAAGTGGTTTTAAAATGTGCTCCCGGTGTAGCCAGACCATATCCATAATAGACACCCACAATCGGTGCCTGCAGTGCCTGGGGCCTGATCATGATTCCTCTTCTTGTAAACTGTTTGCAAATGTCAAGAAGGGCATTGAAGGTCAAGAGAAGTGACATGAAAAGATTTTTGGTGCCAAGAAGTCTGGTCCATTGGTATCAGGAGAATCTGTCTCAGTGGTTTCAAGAGCTGCACTAAACACTGGAGACATATTGATATCAAGCAGGCCTCCACCTTTTTCAGCATAGAGGTTCATTCATAGCAGCCATCATGATTGGTCACCCTCTGGATTCCACCTCACCCATATCAACTGTGAGGGACACCGATACAGTGCATCAAACAGAGGCCAACAATCAACTCCCTTGAGGCAAAGCATACAAAGCATCAAGATACCAAGGTTACCAGTACCCTTGAAGAAACTGTGATGTAAGGGTAGCTTGTTCTGTTTGGAACTGGATGGGGTGTGACAGCCTCCATTGAGTGGAGACCAGGTCACTGATACACCCCAAGGGCCTCAGACAGATATCACTATACTGACAGAGCCCCAGCTTTTATTGATGGCAGTCCTCAAGTAGCAGAATCAGGGGCATGATAAGAAGCAGATGGAGTGCCTCTTGGCTCAGCAAGAGGATATGAAATCAAGGTCCTTGATGGAAAGGCTGGAGGCAATTCAGCCTGTTTCTGGAGGCCCACACACTTCCTGAAGTAGTGCATTGATGATGGAGCCCATGTGCACCAAACCAGTATCTATTTCCAGTCTCTTGGAAGAGGAAGCTCCCTCAATGTGCAGAAAATTACCAGTGCCTTCACAGGCCTTTTTCGCATTATCAGTAGTTCAAGGCAGGCGCAGATTCGGATGTCTCCCGAGGAGTACTATTATAATTACAATTCTAAAACTTATATTCCGTTACCCCCCCCCCCCCCCCCAAATAGTTTGGTGCAGATTACAATTTAAAGCAACTAGATAATCTCTAGTGAGTTACAAAACAAATTAAATTAAGAACTATCTTCCAGCAGCAGAATACAATTTTTTGAAAGAGAATTGCTTTCAGTAATTTCCTAAATTTTAAATAACAATTCTCAGATTGGACACACAAAGGGAGTGAATTCCAGTAATGTGAAATTCAGAAAACTAAACTGATGCATCCACCATGGGATGGGGAGCTCATGTAGATGGCTCCACACCCAAGGTCTATGGTTTACTCAGGAGAAATTACATTAAATAAACCTCCTGGAGCTACAAGCAATCTGAAATGCTCTAAAAGCTTTCAAAGGTTGATTGAAAACCAGTTTATCCTCATTCTAACATACAATCAGATTGCACTGTACTCTGTCAGCAAGCAGGGAGGCATGGAGGTCATACCTTCTCTGTCTCAAAACAGTAAGGATGTGGAAATGGGCCATCTCACATGAGATGGGGTTCGGAGACACTTACCTGGAGGGGAAAGACAATTGTCTGGTAGACAGGCTGAGTCACATTGTGCACGAATGGTCCTTTGGACATGAGTGTAGCCCAGAAAAGGTTTTGAGAATGGGGCACTCCTCAATAGATTTTTTTTGCTACTCACCTCAACTAGAAAAGTTCTTCTCCAGAATAAGATCCTGCAGCAAACTAGCCTTGGGTGCCTCTGTTGGGGGGGGGGGGGGGGGGTTCTTCTATACACATCCTCCTACCCCTCTCATTGTGCAACTTCTCCTAAAACTTAGGCAGGACCAGGAAACTATGATCTTGATCATGCCTTATTGGCCAAGACAGATATGGTTCCCTGTTCTGAAGGTAGCCTCAGAAGATTAATGGAGACTGGAGTGTTTTCAGACTTTCATCACCCAGGACAGGGGATCCTTTCTGCATCCCAGCCTTCAGTCTGTAGCCCTCGCAGTTTGGATGTTGAGAGGTTAGTAGTGGACTCCTTCAGCCTACCTGAGAGTGACTGCAGGGTCCTCTAGCTTCCAGGAGTGATTCCATGAGGAGGTCCTATGGTTTCAAATGAGAGGTCTGCCATCTGGTTTGAGGACAAATCCTTGGATCCTTTTTTTCTGGCCTATATTAAAGCTGCTTGAATACCTTCTACATTTGTCAGAGTCCGAAGTTAAGACCAACTCAGTAAGGGTTCTCCTTAGTGCAGTTGGTGCCTTTCATCAATATATAGAAGGTAAACCCATCTCTGCTTAGCCTTTAGTTGTTCGCTTTATGTGAGGCTTGCTTCTGTTGAAGCCTCCCATGAAGTCCCCAGTGGTGCCATGGGACCTCAACGTTGTTCTAACCCAGCTGAGGAAAGCTCCCTTTGAGCTGCTTGATACCTGCCATGTGAAGTACCTAACTTGGAAAGTCTTATTTTTAGTGGCAGTAATTTCATCCTGCAGGGTCTTTGAGCTCCAAGGCTCTATAGTTAATCCACCTTACATAAAATTTTACAACAATAACGTGGTCTTGTGCACCCATCCTAAGTACCGTTAAGGTAGTGTTGGAATTCCATCTTAATCAGTTAATTATTTTGCCAAATTTTTTTCTCCAAACTGCATGTTTATCAAGGTGAAAGAATATTGCACACTGGACTGAAAGAGAGCGTTGGCCTTTTATAGTATTTGGAGTAGACTAAAGTCCATACAAAGTCCACCCAGCTTTTTGTTTCTTTTGACCCAAACAGGATGGAGGCTGCCATCGACAAATGTGCTCTTTCAAATTGGCTGGGCTGACTGTAGAGGGTCATGTCATGTCATGGTTCATAATGCCAAAGCTATGGCTATGTCAGTAGCCCACGTGATCAGCCTCCATAGAGAAAATTTCCAGAGTTGCAAAGTGGACTTCAGGCCACATATTTGCATCTCACTACTATTTGGAACAAGACTCCACAAAACGATAATTGGTTTGGTCACGTCCTTCAGAATATCTTTGGGGTCCAGAATCCAACTCTTATCTGCCTAGGCCCATTTCTTTCTGTTCCTGGCTGCTTAAAAAAAAAGTTACTTACCATGTTGATTGAGATGTTATTGGGCCTTGCATGTTGCAAACCCCACTATTTTCTTTCCCTTGTTTTGTCAAGGGAGCCTGGTAGCCAGAGATTCCCCAAGAGTAAGAATATTGTCATGCTGCTTGCCTTCAGGGAAGACAAAATTACTCACCTGTATCAGGTATTCTCCGAGGACAGCAGGATGAATATTCTTACTCACCTGCTCACCTCCCCTCGGAGTTGAATTGATATCCATACTAGACTGATCTGGTCCTGCATGACAGCGACATGTGGGAGGATGCGTGCATGTCCAATGAGGTGCTTCCAAAAGCTTCTGGAAAGTTTTCTGGGGAGGATTCTCCCATGGGATTTGTCAGATGGTGTTACCCAAAATTAAGAATATTCATCCTGTTGTCCTCGTAGAATACCTGCTACAGGTGAGTAACTTTATTGTATTTCAATGCTATTTTTAACGCTAGAGGTTGTAATCAATTTTGTAAAATGTACAATTGAAATGTTATAACTATTGATGATGAATATAGTGGTACTGTTGAAATTATTTATTATTGTTCTCTATTAATCTTGTGTAAGGATTTTGTAGGCTGCCTTGAACTACTTTGATTAAGAGGATAAGTATCCAAGTATAATCATGGAAGAACTCTCTTAACCTCTGATTTTCAGTTTACCAGGAGATGTGAAAAATACCATCCCTCTTTAATTCGCTCTTTAGATAAACTACTGTATATCACTTAAACTTAAGTTCCCCTTCTATAATGTAGAGTAATGCATTGACTATTTTACCGTTTTTTCCTTCATTTGTAACATTGACTGCATCTTCTTGGTTTTCAGTGGTGAATGGAAAGTGTTCTCTGGCAATGAGCTTGGAGCAATGTTAGGCTGGTGGATATTCACCTGTGGAAAGAACAAACTCAAAATCCCAATGCCATCAAAGATGTGTACATGCTAGCAAGCACCGTCTCTTCCAAAATCCTCAGAGCTATTGCACTGAAGAAGGGTTCCATTTTGAGGTACACTAGTGTGCTTTTCAGTTTTTCTATCCTTTTTTTTTTCCTTTTTGCAATTTTAAATTTAAATAACTGAATTTGATGACTTTTAATATAGGAAACATTGACTGGATTCAAGTGGATGGGAAATCGAGCAAAACAGCTTATGGATCAAGGGAAAACTGTGTTATTTGCTTTTGAGGAAGCAATTGGTAAGAAATGAGTATTTTTTTATTTTGAAGCTACAAATACGGTATTATATAAGCTCTAGCACGCGGAAATGTATTGGGATATGCCTCTGGCAACACATAATTATATTTTTCTGTTTTTTTTTCCACTATCTTATCTTCAAATGTTCTTCCCTGCAGCATGCTTGAGTAACTCTGGACAAACCCTTACTGGTTGAGAGCTGGTGGTAACCTTGGTGTCATTCTTTGCTAGGACTGGCACAATAGTGACTGCCTCTCTGGGTCTAAGCCAGGGGTTCTTAACCAGTTCCTATAGATTACATTATTGTTTTGGGGTCTTCTCAATTTTTTATGCATTTCAGAACTTAAATTCTCCACTTTCATTAGGATTTCAAATCGTGATGGGAAAATGTTAATCCTTTTAAAGTAAAAGTGGTAACAAATGCATACTATCTTAAGTTTCCACAACCTCTGGTACTTTGTTTTTTTTATTATTATTATGACTATTCAGGCATAAAAGGCCAGATTCTGTATAAGGCGCCTAAAAAATCCACACAGTAAACATTTCCTGCTAAGTGTATTCTATAAGTGGCACCTAGATTTAAACTCGGTATATAGAATACACTTAGTTGATATCCCAGCGCCTAAAACTTCACACCTCCATTTACACCAGTGAAAATGTGATGTAAATAACTGTTTAGATTACTTGCATGGGGCCATATTCTATAACTACACGTGTAAATTTTCAAATGCACATGAAATGCCCATTTCCTCACCCATGACCATGCCCTTTTTGAACTACGTATATTAAAATTTAAGCACAGTTCATTACAGAATTTACTTATCGAGTTGTGCAAATAAATTCTAATTATTGATAATTAGTGCTCATTATTCCTTGTTGGGTGCTATTATCAATGCTGATTAGCTTGTTAAGCCAATTAAATTACATGTGTTGTTATGCTTAGATTTCAGCGCAGAATGCCAGGCGCACTACATAGAATCCCACAGAAAGTGGTATTGTTGCACCAAAATATAGGTGCAGCCTCTTTTACCAACTCATCGGCACCACACCATGTTCACAATTTATTAAATAAGTTGCACACATTGATAGGTGAAAAGCTTATGCTCCGCCAATGTTAATACCCCAACCCATGCAGTTGCACACTAAGCGGTGGCAAGCCCATCGCGGGCATACCGCTCACTAAACCGAAAGTACTGCCAGGCTGCCACAGTAGCCCAGCAGTAATTCTCACCCCCAGCTCGCACCATTTCCTGCACGACAAAAATATTTTTTTTTTGTAGTTCCAGCTTCCTAAAGAACAGATCCTACATTGTTAAGATGTCCAACCAGCTAGCAACATCTTGGATATCCGGATGTTGCATCACTACCTTGCTCCTCGGGCTGCGGCCATATTGGAAAGATCAGCTGAGCAGCAACCATTTTGGGTAGAGCATCTGAAGGGCAGCCATCTTGGGAGGATCGTTTGAGGAGCAGCCATCTTCGGTAGCTCATCTAGGAGGCAGCCATCTTGAGTGTCTTTTGGGCGTGCCCTATGAGATCTCTCGCCTCTCAGCTGAGACCATGTTCCTCTGATTGGAGACCTATTTAAGAGCTGGCCTGGGACTCTATCTTTGCTTCGGCTTCTATCTTGCTAGAGGTTTGGTGCTGGTGATTGAGCGTTCCTCTGCCGGTTTTCCTGTTGATGCTGACTTGGATTAAACCTGACCATTCTCTGCTTGCTGCCTGCCCTGACCTGTGGATTGAACCTGACCATTCTCTGCTTGCTGCCTGCCCTGACCTGTGGATTGAAACCTGACCATTCTCTGCTTGCTGCCTGCCCTGACTGTGGATTGAACTGACCATTCTCTGCTTGCGGCCTGCCCGATCTGTGTTCCGGATCTGTTCTACTCCTACCTGCCATGGCTGGTGGCCGTCCGACCCCGACAGTATCCGGAAGTCCTGGTGGCCACCTGCACAAGGGGGCTCAACTCCCGGGGAACAGTGGTCGCTTCCCAGGTGAAGCTAGGGGTTGTCCGGCTGCCTGACCGAGTGTGGCGCTTCACGGATCCTCCGCATTCTGTCAAGGTGCAAGGGCTCACTACTGCAGTGGTAACACCAACACAGTTCAAGTACTGATGGCTCCACTCGGGGGGAAAAAACTAGAGAAAATGGGCTTCAACCCGTTCATCTATGCAGATGATGCTATATCTACATACCTTTCAGTAAGAATATCACAGAAATAATGGACAAAGTCAAAACAGGATTGGACCTCATGGAAACTGGGCAGAAACCTTCAAACTCAAATTAAGCATAGACAAAACCAAATTCCTGTTCTGTCATGCCCGCACAATCCCACAGCCTATCAAAATTTCATAGTCAGCCACCAAGCATGTCACATTGAAACACAGTTTAAAATACTGGGAATCGTTCTCGACAAACACCTAACACTAGACAATCAAATAGAAGTAATTACAAAATGCTTCAGAACATTATGGAAACTTAGGATCAGAGACTATTTTCCAAGACAATCATTCAGGTTAATAGTACAATTGATGATACTATCACAACTAGACTACTGCAATGTAGTATACGTTGGTTGCAAGAAAAGCGTACTGAAATCAGTACAACCTTCCAAAGCACTGCAGCAAGGCTAATCTTCAAGTGTCATGTTCGTGACCGTTTCCTTGTCTGTGCTCACCTCGACCCCTGGTGGCCGGAACCGGTGGCTGCTATGAACTGTCACCCGTTCCAGACTTCAGCCCAGTCCGGTCCGGATCTTCCGGGCTGCCAGACTTGCTTCTCTTGTTTGTGCCTGAACAGCACCTGTAGCTGCCTTGTGATTCCTGCAGCTTGAACTTCAGCAGCTGATGGGCTTTATTGATCACCTGGACACTTCTGTGTTTGCCTTTGCATCGTCTAAGATCCCTGGTATGTGGGTGTGCTCTGTGCACTTCTGCCTAGTCCAGTTCTAGTCTGAGTTCCTTGTCTGGCTCTAGTTTGTTTGTGTGTAGTAGCTTTGGTTTTATTGCTTAGTTCTTAGTCTTGTTTCTGGTCTTCCGTTCCTTCTCTTGTGTCTGTGTTTCTTTCTAGTGGTGCTTGGCAGCTTCAGTCCTGACTCTTTTCTGTCAGTATTGTTCCCTGTTTCAGGGCTGCTTGGCAGCTTTCAGTTCCTGTCCTTTAGCTTGTCCATTCCTGCTTTGTGGTACGTATTGTCTGTCTGTGAGTCCTAGCCCAGTTTCTGCCTTGCTGCCCATGTATATTCCTTTCCCCTCTGACCCTCAATCCCTGTTCAGCCTAGTGGGTATCCAGTTCCTGCCCTGTCCAGTAAGTCCTGTCGGCCGCCTGCACCCAGGGGCTCAACTCCTGAGGAACAGCGGTCAAGTGCAGGTGAAGTCTAGCTGTTTCTGTCAGAGTTCTGCCTTGTCTCTGGTGTGGGGTGGTTTTGCCTGCCACTGCTAATCCACGGCAGTGGCCCAAGGGCTCACGAACCTAGTTTCTGCCTTGAAAACCTGACATCAAGAAGTCGAAATATGAAAGAGCCACCCCATTACACTTTCTGCCAATTAAGGCAAGACTGTTCTTCAAAGCGAGCACATCATCTACAAAACATTATTCGGTCAGTCACCAGCATGCATGCTAGACCTGGCTAGAACTATCACCAAAAAAACGCTAAACCAGAAACTACCTACTTCTCCACTACCAACTTGAAACATAGAAACATAACCTACAAATCTATTTACATGGCCAGATTTAACTACATGGGCTCCAAATGGTGGAACTCAATACCAAGGATCACAAGAAGCATCACAAAATATCTTCAATTCAGAAAAGAACTGAAAACATACCTATTAAAAAAAATTCTACAACAAATTAACTTAGCAATCAATGTCCATTCTGAGTAATAATCACAACCATTTTATAAGTCCAACCCTAAATATAAACTGCACTTGTAAATCATCACTATAATCAGAACCAAACTTGTAAATGTAAATAAACACTGTAATTGTAAATCAGAATATGATTTGTAAGCCACTTTGAACTGAATGTTTTGGATAACACTGGGATACAAGACTGCATAAATAAAAAATAATAATAATAAATACCCAGCAGTAATCACTGCCTGGTTATCAACCAGGTTAGCACGGGAGCGTCTACCGCCACCTCAGTGGGTGGCGGTAAGTGCTCCCCCCCCCACCCCCCCCCGAAATGGCCATGTGGCAAGTGCTTCACTTGCCGCAGAGCTATTTCTTTTTTTTTTTTTTAATCAACCTTTTACCCACTCAGTAAAAGGAGGCCTCAGCGTTTGTCAAATACACGTGCTAACACCAGCGCAGGCCCCCTTTTGCAGCTTAGTAAAAGGACCCCTGAGGGACTTAAGACCACATTTTGTAGATGAGCACCTAGTGCTTACGCACATAACTGCCAATTGTCGAAGCCATTCATATGTGTAAGTGTCGTTATTCTCTAAATATGTGCATGTTGTTGGCGCCTAACTTTAGGTACACCTTATAGAATTGCCCTTTAAGTGTTGATGAGCTTTGCACAACAGGATGGTGCAGTTTTTGTCCATTCTTGGCAAAATAGCTCAAGGTTTTTCCAGTTGTTTGGGATTCGTCTGTGGACTGTAGTTTGTCTTGCACAAATTTTCTATTAGATTCAGGTCCAGGCTTTGACTGAGCCAGTTAAGGACATTCACTTTCTGCTGAACCACTCCATCTGCTTTATGTTCAAGATCATTTTCTGTTGAAAGGTGAATTTTTTCCCCAGTCCCAGGTCTTTGGCATACTAGAATAGGCTTCCTCCAGGATCTGACTATTTATTATTATTTATTTATTTATGCGTTCTTGTATCCCACTGTTATCCAAAAACAAGTTTCGATTCAAAGTGGTTTATAATTTACATTTTGGTTGACAGCTACATTAGTATTTAACCGTTATGACATGAAGATGATATCAGTAGTCTTTAGAATTTTCTGAGGGGCTGTTTTGAAGGATGTAGGACTATAGTTTATGTAGTTTTCTAAAGAGTTTTGATGAGGTAAGTTTGTAGAGGTGGGACTTTGATAGAGGTAGGATGACAGTTTGTGTGGTTTTCTGAAGGGATTTGTGGAAGTAGATTTGTAGAGGAGGGATGTTTGTTAGCTTATGTAGTTCACTATAAAATTTTTTGAAAAGGTAGGTTTTCATTTCATTCATGGTAACTCAATACATGGTTCAACAATGAACTGAAAAAGCTAAAAACACAATCCAGGAAACGTGAATGAGCATGGAAAAAAACAAAAGACGAACACACACTCAACACATGGAAACAATCACAAAGAGAATATAAATACGCAATAAGATGGACCAAAAAATCATACTATAAAACTAAAATAGGGACAGATTACAAAGACATGAAGAAATTATACCAACTCGTGAACAAACTCCTAGACACCAACTTGGTCACTACAGTGAATATAGACATCCCATCTGCAGATAAACTTGCTAAGTATTTCAACGAAAAAATTGTAAACCTACGCAACACGCTACCTCATGACAACACTGACATTGAAAACTTCCTTAATGAGTTGGACCCAACCACTGGAGAATACCCAGCTGACCGAACCTGGTTAAACTTCGCCCTCCTTACTGTTGATACAGTTACGCAGGCGATCAGCAGGTTCACCAACACTCACTGCAAACTAGATACCTGTCCCAACTACCTAATGAAATCCACCCCTGACCGCTTCATAGCAGACCTCACATCCCACCTAAACTACATGCTTCAGCAAGGTCTCTTCCGTAAGGAAAACGGCAACATCCTACTCACTCCGATACCAAAAGACACCAAGAAAAAAACAAATGAAATCACTAACTACCGTCCAGTAGCATCCATCCCGTTGTTAGTCAGACTAATGGAAAGCATGGTAGCCAAACAACTTACAGATTGTATAAACAAATTCTCAATATTACACGAATCACAATCAGGTTTTCGCCCCCTCCACAGCACAGAAACAGTACTACTCACTCTTCTAGCCAAATTCAAGCAGGAAATAGCAATAGGCAAAAACATCCTCCTCCTCCAACTCGACACGTCTAGTGCATTCGACATGGTAAACCATACTATTTTAATAAGATTACTAGATATGTTCGGGATCGGTGGAAACATACTTAGCTGGATCAAGGGTTTCCTAACTATAAAAACATATCAAGTAAAATCAAACATATCATCACCGTGAAAAGCAGACTGTGGAGTACCACAAGGATCACCACTATTTATTTTATTTTTTTATTACATTTGTACCCCGCACTTTCCCACTCATGGCAGGCTCAATGCGGCGGGCAATAGAGGGTTAAGTGACTTGCCCAGAGTCACAAGGAGCTGCCTGTGCCGGGAATCAAACTCAGTTCCTCAGTTCCCCAGGACCAAAGTCCACCACCCTAACCACTAGGCCACTCCTCCACTATCACCGATCCTCTTCAACCTAATGATGACCCCACTAGCCAAGTCCTTATCTAGCCAAGGCTTTAACCCTTTCATCTATGCAGACGATGTCACAATATACATTCCTTATAAATCTAACCTGACAGAAATCGCCAACGAAATCAAGAACAGCTTGAACATCATGGACTCTTGGTCTAATGCATTTCAACTAAAACTCAACAAAGAAAATACACACTGTCTCATCCTCTCGTCCCAACACAGCATGGACAACCCCACAATCATCAATACCCCAGATTACACCCTCCATATCTCAGACAGCCTGAAAATCCTCGGTGTTACAATGGACCGCTATTTAACACTAGAGAGCCAAGTGACACCCACGACAAAGAAAATGTTCCACTCAATGTGGAAGCTCAAACGCCTGAAGCAATTCTTCCCGAGGGAAACATTTCGCAACCTAGTACAATCAATGGTACTAAGCCATGTAGACTACCGCAATAGAATCTATGCAGGATGTAAAGAACAAACGTTAAAGAAACTTCAGACTGCTCAAAACATGGCAGCCAGGCTTATCTTTGGAAAAACGCGATTTGAAAATGCAAAACCCCTCCGCGAAAAGCTACACTGGCTCCCAATCAAAGAACGCATTGCTTTCAAAGTCTGCACTCTGGTTCACAAAATTATCTACGGTGAAGCCTTGGGATACATGACAGACTTGATCGACCTACCAACTAGAAACACATCCAAATCAACACGAACGTACCTAAATCTGTACTACCCAAGCTGCAAAGGACTCAAATACAAATCAACCTACGCATCCAGTTTTTCCTACATTAGCCACACACCTGTGGAACGCATTACCAAAAGCCTTGAAAACTACGTACAATCACCTAAACTTCCGGAAAACACTAAAAACTAACCTGTTTAAAAAGGCATACCCTACCGATCCAAAATAAATGCCTGATATCGGCAACACAACAAAACTAAAGTAAGTAATGGACATAACACAACTCTTTTGTTATACGATGCCCTAATGTGGCTGTGCCATATGAACTTTATCTTACCATAACATCACTTTGTATTTGTTCACACCGGAGTCTGCAAACGCCTCTCTGGTACTATGTAAGCCACATTGAGCCTACAAATAGGCGGAAAATGTGGGATACAAATGTAAAAAATAAATAAATTTCTTTCCTGAATTGGAGGTCGTTAGTGATGCTTTTTGTGGCTTTGGTTTTGAGTTCCAACATTTAGAACCCAACTGAATCCTGCTGTGTAGATAGCTTTATAGGTTATATTTCTGCAGTTGGGCAGGTGAAGAAGTAGGTAGCCTCTGCTTTCTGGACTTGTGTTTCTCGGGGATAGCTCAATCATGTTTAGCATATATTCAGGTGCCATTCCAAATAGTATTTTGTAAATGAGAGTACTCATTTTGAAAAGTAGTCTTGCCTTGATTGGCATCCAGTGCAATGTTTTGAGTAGTGGAGTTCTTTCATATTTTGACTTACTGTATTTAGTTTGGGTGATTTAAATGTGGACCATGATCTGTCTGCCACAGTATGGATGTCATTTGTTTCGCAGTCTTGTAGGACGTCAGTGATGGATGTTTGTGATTTTGCTAAGTTTGATCTTGTGTTTGCTATTTTGTTTTTGAAACATTGTGCAAGCTCGTTTTCAGTAGTTTGTTCATGAGTTCGAATAATTTTTTTTATTGGTCTGTTCAAGATTCGCATATATGCTGCTTTAGCTTTCTTTTTTATTTGTATATTTCTTATAGCTTTTCTCCATATGGTTTTGTTTATGTCTGTTTTGTTTTTGGCCCATGTTCTTTCAAGTTTCTTGCACAATTTTTTCATGTGTAGTAGTTAGTCATTTAAACCAGGGGTGCGGTTGTTTCTTATTTTTTTTTGTTTTCGTTGTAAGTGGTGCTATTTTGTTTACTGTTTTTTTTCACTGGCTTCGTCCCAGTTTCTCATGAACTTTATGTCCTTGGGTATTTTGCTTTGTTCATTCATCATTGTTGTCCAGAAAGTGTGCATGTTTACTTTCTCTCTGGTTATGAATGTGTGTGGCGTGCTTGGTTTTCTTTTCTTTCCGTTTTCTTTCCACTGTAGTGTGAAAGTTAGTTTGCTGTGGTTTGACCATATTAACTCTTTGCACCTTCCTGCTTTCCCTCAGTCTTCACAAGTCTCTCTGATCCCATTGCTCCAAAGCATTCCTGCAACATATTGCCAGCACCATGTTTTACTGTAAGGATAACATTAGAAGGGTGAGGTGTTGTGTTTGTTTTATGCCAGACATTTCACTTAGCACTGAGACCAAAAAGTTCCACTTTGGTCTTATTAGACCATAAAATCTTGTCCCACATGCATGCAGTGGACACAGGTCAGCTGTAATCAGCTTATTTGGGGCTTTGTTAAGGCTAGTTTGAATTTGTTGTGAGAAAGGGTGTGAAGACTTATATAATCAAATTCTCTTGGTTTCTTAATTTGTAATTACTTTTTTAATATTTCTATAATTGTTTTATCCCATTGAACAAGTACAGCATGGGGAAAATTTTGTAAATGTTCTTTTACACATAAACAGCTTCTTACAAAATTACATGCTTAAAAGCACACACAGTTCCAACAAGGCACATAATTTACACAAATCATGTGTAGTTGTGGCTGGGGGTGTAGTTGGACAGAGCACAGGAGGAGTCATAAACTATGTGCGTAAGTTATAAAATACACACTTTTATACGTACTTCAGCTGCATATATTTACACCTTCTCCCTATATGTCTTTATAAAATTCCCCAAAGGGAAGCTGATGCATAAATTTTACAACTTCTCTGAGGCAGATGTAATTGGTGATTGTACATTCCAAACTAATAGGCACATATGTGTGTATTTTATAAAGTACATGTATAAGTTCCAGTTTCACCCCTGCTCAACAGTATGGGAACCAATTTGCCTACTTCCTCAGTCTCATGTATCAGCAGCCCTTGGCCAAGTATGCAAAATAATGGACCAGGGTGGCAAGTCGATGTCCATAAGGAAAGCTTCCCCTGCTGTCTACAGTGATGTGCATCAACACTTCATGGAAGTAGATAAGAAAGAGGATCTGTTACTCTGAGCAATTTATTGAACTTAAACATGTGATGTTTTCTAATTCTGCTAAATCCTATAATGAAAAGAATTCTTTCTCCGCAGGTTATATGTGCAGTCCTGCTGTGTTGGACAAGGACGGTGTCAGCGCTGCTGTTATAACTGCAGAGATGGCTAGTTTTCTAGCAACCAAGAATTTGACCTTGTCTCAACAGCTGAAAACCATCTATAATGAGTGAGTTATTAAATGAAACAGATGATCTCTGAAATAAATATACAGTGTAATCATTGTTCTTGGAATTGGGGAGGGGCAGCTGCTCTTCAATATTTGTGTTGTCATCAAACCTAATTTTTTGAAGAATATACATTGTGTGTGTATCCAAAAAGCAATAATAATATAGGGGTCTATATTCAAAAAGGACTTTTGGGTGCTAACGTCATTATGTCCTTTGTTTTAAAAATTCTGTACCAGCCAATGCATAACTTTGGTATCCATCTAAAAGCTCTACATTACAGAGGGGGTAGGTTAAGAGGCATTCCAGGGGCAGGATCAAAATGGAGGTGGATAGTTCAAATATAGGGGTCTTTTTATCAAGCTGCGGGAAAAAGGGCCCTGTGGGTTACCGCTGCATTAACCATCTCCAGGGGAGTTTCCCCCGGAAATGGCACACGCTCAACCCAGCACTACTGCCAGCGGCCATATTGGATAGGCGGTAGTCCTGGATTAGCAAGCAGTAAGCCCGCATTGGGCTTACCGCCGCTCCAAACGTTTTACTATGGTAAACCCCCTAAAATAATTTTTCATATAGCAAGAAACACTTGATTTATGTAAACACTAGTAAAAAAGGCCCGTTTCTGACAGAAATGAAACGGGCACTAGCAAGGTGTGCCTCTGAGTGTGTATGTTTGAGAGAGTGTGTGTGAGAGTGACTGTGTGAGACAGAGAGACAGAGTGAATGTGCGAGTGTGTGTGTATGTGTGTGACTGTCTGTGTGAGAGTGTGTGTGTGAGAAAGACTGACAGTGTGTGGCAGGGGCCCCCTTCCGTCTCCCGGCCTCCTTCCCCCTCCCCCCTGTCTTCCTTCCCCCCCCCCCCCCCCCGTCTTCCCTCCCCCTTTCCCGCCCCATCCAGTTTTTCCTCCGCTCCCCCCTCCCAGTTTCAGGGTCGTGGCCTCCCCTACCTCCGCCTGTCATGGTCGTGGCCCCCCCTTCCTTCCTCCCTCCCACCCTCCCACCCACATTCAGGTTCCCACTCTCACGTTCAGGCTGGCTCCCTGGCTTCCACGTTCAGGCTGGCTGGCTACCTGTCTCCCTCCCTCCCACCCTCCGACGTTCAGGCTGCCTGCCTGCCTCCCTCCCTCCCTCCCACCCTCCCACATTGTTCCTGGTTCGCTCCGTGAAACGCTGATACCCTGTTTCTTCTTTTGTTCGCAACGCTCTTTTTGTCGGGATGCTCTGTTTTTGTTTGTTGCTCCACCTCCGCGCCTGTGCCTTGTGCGTTTCGCCACTCGAGAGGCTGGCTGGCTAACTAGCTGTGTCCCTCCCTCTGACCCTCCGACGTTCAGGCTGCCTGCCTGCCTCCCTCCCTCCCTCCCTCGCACATTGTGGTTGGCTTGGTCCGTCAAACGGTGATACCCTGGTTCTTCTTTTGTTGCTCCGCCTCCGTGCCTGTGCCTTGTCCATTTCGCCACTCGAGTGTCAGTGCTCCGCCCTCAACGTCATTATGTTGTGACGCGAGGGCAGGGCAGACATTCATGGGCAAACTGGATATCTATGCCACTTCAAGTTTCCGGCTTGAGGCTTCATTAGAACGTTGGAGGTGTTTTTTTATATAGAGAGATATATAAGTTCATACAAACAGATTCTACAATCTAATCTCTTGAGAACCCCCTGAAGAGAGTTCAAGGAACCCAGTTTGGGAATCACTGTGGTAATAGATACCGTCCAGATCATTTTACCCATTTAAGGGGACCGCACAAAGAGCGATCCCACTGAGGGCCACTGAATACCAGTCATAAAGATAAGTCATTTAAGTCATTTAACTTGTATCAAGAAAAATAGTAATTTTAAAACAGGGCAAATAAGTGCATGTATTGCTCCTATTTTATATAGGTGCCTTTATAAAATTACCCCAGGGAAAGTAGGTGCACACATTTAAACTTGCTCTGATGGAGGTATAATTGTGTGATTATGGAGCTCATTTTTTCAAAAGAGAGAGAGTCTCAAAAACGGCATAAAGTGGCATTCGGATGTTTTTTGGAGAAAAACATCCGAATTCGATTTTCAGAACTCAATGCATCCAAATCACGGGGCATGTTGGAGTAGGATTTTGGCGTTCCCAAAACTTGGATATGTTTCTTCCATAATGGACCAGGACTAAAAGTTAGATGTTTTGTTCTATACCTGTTTCAGTCATGACTAAATCTCAAAAAGGTGCCCTAAATGACCAGATGACCACTGGAAGGACACGATTCCACCTTGCTCCCTCACCCATTCTTTTTTGAATTCTGTCACTATTTTTTCTCCACCACCTCCTTCGGGAGGGCATTCCAGGCATCAACCACCCTCTTTGTGAAAAAGAATATCCTGACATTACTCCTAAGTCTACCAAAATCATGTCCTCTAGTTTGACCGTTTTCCCTTCTCTGGAAAATACTTGTTTCTATATTAATGCCTTTCAAGTATTTAAATGTCTGTATCATATCTCCCCTGTCCCTCCTCTCCTCTAGAGTATACATATTCAAATCTTCCAGTTTCTTCTCGTATGTCTTTTTGTCGCAAGCCCCATAACATTTTTGTTGCCTTCCTCTGGACCGCTTCAAGTCTTTTTACATCCTTAGCAAGATAGGACCTCCAAAACTGAACACAATACTCCAAATGGGGCCTCACCAATGACTTGTACAGAGGCATCAACACCTTTCTTCTGCTTGTTATGTCTCTGTCTGTACAGCCTAACATTCTTTCTGTGGCCACTACCTTGTCTCACTGTTTCATCACCTTCAGATCCTCAGACACTATCACCCCAAGGTCCCTCTCCCTGTCTGTGCATTATCCTCTCACTTCTTAGCACATACAACTTCCTTGGATTTCTACTCCCTAAGTGCATCACTCTGTAGTTCTTTGCATGAATTTTAATTGTCAAACATTAGACCATTCTGCTTTTGCAGATCCTTTTTCATGTTTTCCACTCCCTCCGGGGTGTCCACTCTTTCAAATCTTGGTATCATGTGAAGGAGTGGCCTAGTGGTTAGGGTGGTGGACTTTGGTCCTGGGGAACTGAAGAACTGAGTTCGATTCCCACTTCAGGCACAGGCAGCTCCTTGTGACTCTGGGCAAGTCACTTAACCCTCCATTGCCCCATGTAAGCCGCATTGAGCCTGCCATGAGTGGGAAAGCGCGGGGTACAAATGTAACAAAAAAAAATAGGCAAACCTTACCTTCTAACCCTTCGGCAGTGTCACTCACAAATATATTAAACAGAATCGGCCCCATCACTGATTCTTGAGGCACTCCACTACTCACCTTTCCTTCCCCCGAGTGACTTCCATTAACCACCATCCTCTGGCATCTATCTGTCAACCAGTTCCTAATCCATTTTTTCACTTTGGGTCCTAACTTCAACCCGTCAAGTTTATTCAAGAGCCTTCTATGAAAAATGGTATCAAAGGCTTCCATATCATCAAGCTGATCAATCCATAGACTGGTGGGTTGTGTCCATCTACCAGCAGGTGGAGATAGAGAGCAAACTTTTGCCTCCCTATATGTGGTCATGTGCTGCCGGAAACTCCCCAGTATGTTCTCTATCTCAGCAGGTGGTGGTCACACACAGCAGCAGCTCTGGCTAGGCCTCCAAGCCTAATTTTTAGGTTTTGTTGAGTGCCTGGGGTTGAGGGCTCTTTTGAGCAAGTGCAAACCTGGTGGTGCCAGGTCCCTCCTTTTCTCCCCCCTCCCGCTGGCTCCGTTAAAAAAAAAAAAAAAAAAAAATTTTAAACGTCCTTAAAGGCGTTTATTTCGACGTTTATTTAAACGTTCATTGCAGCTACTCACTGGGACACCAGTTCGTTACAGCTCGGAGCGGACAGCAGGTAATTTTTACCTTTTTATAGCGGGCAGGGGGTTCCCCGATTCTTCTCCTCGTGGCATATGGCGTCGGAGGGCGAGGGCGCAAAGGGTCGCTCCCCGGATCGCTTGAGCGCTTCTAGAGGGGATGCGGGGGTTTTACAGCCTGATTCGCCCTTGTTGGGTGACAGTTTCGTGACCGATGAATGTCCCGGTCCTTCCTCCGGCGTGGTGGTTTTTCCCGCCATAAACGCCCATCCCCCGCTCCTCGCCTCCGCCATCTTGGCCGGCCACGCGGCTCGGATGGCTTCTTCGTGGGCCGCCCTTGAGGTTGGAGACATTAATGCCATGAACGCCCTTAATTTGGGCGACGGCACAAAAGCGGCTAAAGTTAAGCGCCGTTCTTCCCGCGCGGCTCCTTCGCGGAGTGTCGCGCCGGACGCCATTTTGGATGCGCAGCATGTCTCTCCCCCGCTCTTGCGAGCGCCGGTTGAGGGTGCGTCTAGGGCTGTTGCCCAGGCTGCGGAAGTACACAGTCTGGGGGGTTTCTCCCCCGAGTTTGTTTTGCTGCTGCATCAGGCTTTCCTCATGCAAAACGCTGCCCCTGTTCCCTCGTCTGGTAAAGAGGTTGAGGTTCCCAGAGGTAAACGCCCTCGGGTTGATTCCCAGGCCTTGGAGGACTTTGTCTCCTCCGATGTAGATGAGGGCAGCGTGTCTGAGGTCTCCCAACGGTCCTTTGCGGATTCCTTGGAGGAGACGGATCCCCGCTCGGATGGAGCGGATGACCCCTCTGCAGCGCGGCTTTTTAGCCCAGAGGATTTGCCCAACCTGTTGTTACAGGCCATGGACACTTTGAAGATTTCCTCTCCGGAGGACGTCTCTCCCTCAGCCCCTGTTGGCTCTGCCATTATGCTGGGGACGAAGCGCCCGCCTAGAACCTTCCACGTGCATGATGCCATGCACACCTTAATTTCGGCTCAATGGGATGTCCTGGAAGCGAGCCTTAAAGTGGCTAGGGCTATGTCCCGCCTCTATCCTTTGGCTGTGAGTGAACGTGAGGCCTATCTGTGGCCTACCGTGGATTCTTTAATCACTGCGGTGACTAAGAAAACGGCGTTGCCGGTGGAAGGTGGCACGGCCCTAAAGGACGCCCAAGACAGAAGATTGGAGGCGGCCTTAAGGTCGTCCTTTGAGGCGGCTGCTTTAAGTTTGCAGGCCTCAGTTTGCGGCTCCTATGTGGCCAGGGCGTGCCTGACTATGGTGCAGCGGGCTTCCCCCTCGGATCATTCCTTGAGGGCTGATTGGCCGGCCCTGGAATCGGGCTTAGCCTATTTGGCAGACTTGCTGTATGATGTCTTGAGGGCCTCAGCTAAAGGCATGGCTCAGACAATCTCTGCGCGGCGGTGGCTTTGGCTGAAACATTGGTCTGCTGACCACGCCTCTAAATCCCGCCTGGCTAGATTGCCTTTTAAAGGCAAGCTGCTCTTTGGGGTCGAGCTGGACAAAATCGTGACCGATCTCGGCACGTCTAAGGGCAAGAAATTACCAGAGGTCAGGGCTCGGGCTAGTACTCATCCTGGTACCTCCAGAGGACGGTTGCAGGAAGCCCGTCGGTATCGCCCGGGCAAGTCGGGTTCCTCTGCCCCCTCTTCCTTCAAGAGGAATTTCTCCCCCAAGCAGCATTCCTTTCGCAGAGACCGCCGTCCCGGAGGTGCTTCCTCCGGTCCTCCCCCAGGGTCTCGTACCCAATGACGGGGCCTTGGTCCACGCCCCAGTGCAGATTGGAGGACGGCTGTCCTCGTTTCTGGGCGAGTGGACCACAATAACTTCAGACGCGTGGGTGCTGGAAGTCATCAGAGACGGCTACAAGCTAGAGTTCTGCCGACCCTTAAAAGACGGGTTTGTACTCTCTCCCTGCAAGTCTCCGGTCAAAGCTGTGGCAGTGCAGCAGACCTTGGACAATCTGATCCGCCTGGGCGCGGTCGTTCCTGTGCCAGAAAGTCAGCTTGGCAAGGGACGTTACTCCATTTACTTTGTGGTACCAAAGAAAGGAGGTTCTGTCCGGCCTATCCTCGACCTCAAAGGGGTCAGTCGGGCCTTGAAAGTGCGGCACTTTCGCATGGAGACTCTCCGCTCTGTTATAGCGGCAGTGAAGGCAGGAGAGTTCTTGGCTTCCTTGGACATCAAGGAAGCGTACCTGCATATTCCCATTTGGCCTCCTCATCAACGCTTCCTGCGTTTTGCAGTCCTGGGACGACACTTCCAGTTCAGAGCCCTCCCATTCGGGTTGGCTACTGCTCCGCGGACCTTTTCCAAAGTAATGGTGGTCATCGCGGCCTTCCTACGAAAGGAAGGGATACAAGTCCATCCTTATCTGGATGACTGGTTGATCCGAGCCCCCTCTTATGCAGAGTGCGGCAAAGCTGTGGACCGGGTAGTTGCTCTTTTGAGCTCCCTGGGATGGATCATCAACTGGGAGAAGAGCCAGCTGCGCCCGACTCAGTCCCTGGAGTACCTGGGAGTTCGATTCGACACCCAAGTGGGCAGAGTGTTCCTGCCAGACAATCGGATTGTCAAACTTCAGGATCAGGTGGACCAGTTCCTGGGAGCCTCTCCTCTTCGGGCTTGGGACTATGTGCAGCTGTTGGGCTCTATGACGGCCACGATGGAAGTAGTGCCCTGGGCCAGGGCTCATATGAGACCACTTCAACACTCCTTGCTGCAGCGCTGGACTCCGATGTCGGAGGATTATGCTGTGCGACTTCCCTTGGACCCAGCAGTGCGCAAGGCGCTGAGCTGGTGGATGCAGACAGACAAATTGTCTGCGGGAATGCCTCTGGTGACCCCAGAGTGGATTGTCGTCACGACGGACGCCTCTTTGTCGGGCTGGGGAGCCCACTGCTTGGGAAGGACAGCGCAGGGGCTCTGGTCTCCTGCAGAGGCAAAGTGGTCTATCAACCTCCTGGAACTCAGAGCCATTCGGTTGGCGCTTTTGGAGTTCATCCCGGTACTGGTGTGGAAGCCTGTACGGGTCCTGTCGGACAATGCCACGGCTGTGGCCTATGTCAACCGCCAGGGAGGTACCAAGAGCGCCCCTCTAGCCAAGGAGGCTATGTATCTTTGCCAGTGGGCGGAAGCGAACCTGGAGCAGCTTTCAGCGGCCCACATTGCCGGAGTCATGAATGTCAAGGCGGACTTTCTCAGTCGCCATACCTTGGAGCCCGGAGAGTGGCAGCTATCTGCTCAGGCGTTCTTGGACATCACGAAGCGCTGGGGCCAGCCGAGCCTAGATCTGATGGCGTCATCGGCCAATTGCCAAGTGCCGCGCTTCTTCAGCAGAGGACGGGACCCTCGATCCCTGGGAGTAGATGCTCTTCTCCAACAGTGGCCGACACAAGAGCTCCTCTATGTGTTCCCGCCCTGGCCCATGTTGGGCAGGGTGCTAGACCGGGTGGCAAAGCATCCCGGCAGGGTAATCCTGGTGGGTCCGGATTGGCCCAGGCGTCCCTGGTATGCGGACTTGATCAGGCTCTCAGTGGACGATCCTCTGCGACTGCCAGTGGAACAGGGCCTGTTACATCAGGGTCCCGTGGTGATGGAGGATCCCTCCCCCTTTGGTCTTACAGCCTGGCTATTGAGCAGCAGCGTCTGAGGAAGAAGGGCTTCTCAGACAAGGTCATCGCCACTATGCTGAGAGCGAGGAAGCGCTCTACTTCTACTGCTTACGCCAGGGTTTGGCGTATCTTTGCAGCGTGGTGTAAAGCAGGCTCTCTTTCTCCCTTCACTGCTCCAATTTCTTCAGTGTTGGCGTTCCTGCAAGAAGGTCTGGAGAAAGGCCTGTCGCTCAGTTCCCTTAAAGTCCAGGTAGCGGCTCTGGCTTGCTTCAGGGGCCGCCTGAAGGGTGCTTCCCTGGCTTCACAGCCAGATGTGGTGCGCTTTCTCAAGGGAGTTAATCACCTGCGCCCTCCTCTGCACTCAGTGGTGCCTGCGTGGAATCTCAACCTGGTGCTAAGAGCATTGCAGAAGCCGCCTTTTGAACCCTTGTCGAGGGCATCTCTGAAAGACCTGACGTTGAAAGCAGTCTTTTTGGTGGCTATCACTTCAGCCAGAAGAGTTTCCGAGCTCCAGGCGCTCTCATGTCGAGAGCCTTTTCTGCAGTTCTCTGAGGCAGGAGTGACTATTCGCACAGTGCCTTCCTTTCTGCCTAAGATTGTTTCTCGCTTCCATGTGAATCAGCAGCTCTGTCTCCCTTCCTTTCGTAGGGAGGACTACCCAGAGGAGTACTCTGCTCTTAAATATCTGGATGTGAGACGAGTCATCATCAGATACTTGGAAGTGACCAATGATTTCCGGAAATCGGATCATCTGTTTGTCCTGTTTGCAGGTCCTCGTAAGGGTCTGCAGGCTGCTAAGCCTACAGTGGCAAGATGGGTCAAGGAAGCCATTGCAGCGGCTTATGTGGCCGCGGGGAAGGTGCCGCCTATCCAGCTGAAGGCTCACTCCACGAGAGCTCAGGCGGCCTCGATGGCAGAGGCCGGATCCGTCTCCTTGGAAGAGATATGCAAGGTGGCAACTTGGGCTTCGGCTCATACATTCTCCAAGCATTACCGGTTGACTGTGGCTGCACGGGCGGAGGCCCGGTTTGGAGCTTCAGTGTTGAGGTCAGGGATTTCTATGTCCCGCCCTGGGTGAGTACTGCTTCGGTACATCCCACCAGTCTATGGATTGATCAGCTTGATGATATGGAAGGTAAAATTATGTATAATCATACCTGATAATTTTCTTTCCATTAATCATAGCTGATCAATCCATAGCCCCTCCCAGATATCTGTTCTGTTTTTATTCTGGTTGCATTTCAGGTTCAAGTTTAGTCTTCAGTTACTTCAGAAAGACTTCGTGTTCAAGTTCTTCCTTCACTTGGATTCTTCAAGAGTTGAGACGAGTTTGTGTTACAGTGAGCTGCTGCATTCCTCTCCCCTCCGTTTTACGGGGCTGGATTGAGATTTAAATTCTGCCGGCACTCCCTCCCGCTTCGTGCGGCTGTAGGGCAGCTTTGTACCCCTCCCGCTTCGGCGGTGTTAGGGTCAGTCAGCTCCTCCCGTGGTTGCGGTTGCAGGATAAGCCAGATCCCCCCGCATCGGCGGGTGTGGTGTCCCTCCCCCGCTCCGCGGGGATGAGCTGGACGGATTCCCCTCCCCCACTTGTGTGGGGATGAGCTGGGTTAATTCCCCTCCCCCGTTTCGGCGGTGGTGAGCTGGGCAGAGTGTCCCTTCGTGGGTGTAATTCTCTAAGTGCTGAGTCCTGCGGATGGAGCTTTGATATCGACATACTGAGGAGTTTCCGGCAGCACATGACCACATATAGGGAGGCAAAAGTTTGCTCTCTATCTCCACCTGCTGGTAGATGGACACAACCCACCAGTCTATGGATTGATCAGCTATGATTAATGGAAAGAAAATTATCAGGTATGATTATACATAATTTTACCTTTGCCAAAATCTAAGAGTACATCTAGAGCACACACTTGATCCAGTTCTCTGGTCACCCAGTCAAAGAATTCAATCAGATTCGTTTGGCACGATTTACCTTTGGTAAAAGTCTTGGATCTTGTAACCTATTGGATTCCAGGAAATTCACTATCTTTTCTTTCAGCATTGCTTCCATTACTTTTCCAATAACCGAGGTGAGGCTTCTTCTCTGTCACCACTTTTGTGAAGAGGGACCATGTGATGCAGGCGTCAAAACGCTGAAGTATGGCCCATGTCTGGTATTTTCATTAAAGGACTCTCAATTGTTCCAATCCTGAAGGCCCATTTGTTCTTCTTTCTAGTTCTATTTCTTGTGTGCTTTTGGACCCTCTCTTTTGTTACCTCGCATCCGGTAGCATTTTTATTTAATCTCCTAGTTATAGAAACATGCTGGCTTGTGCAGTGTACGGATGTACACAGGGGAACCATCAGAATGGAATAACCTTTCATTGTTTAGAGTAGTAATTAGTTCTAAATTGTAATCAGTGTGTCATTTCGAGCCGCTGGTTAAAGGGATACCCTAGCATGCATTGTATGGGTGCTGAGATTTTTTTTCACCTAGTAAAGGGTCACCAAAACAGACATGTTATGAGAATCAGGTGCTCAACATTCAGAGGTTTTATTTTTAACTGCAAAGGGTTTTTTTAAACCCTTAATTAGGTTGAAACCTGGGAACATTTAAAATCTTTTTTTTTTTCCGTGTGCCTAGATCAAAAGAGAAAGATGGTATGTGGGAATATGCTCCTTTAATTTTGTGGAATGCTTTTGGCGGTTTTGCTTAAAACTTCTGCGGTTGAACACATGACTCCATTAATGTTGGCTGATTATATTTCCGCTACACTGTTTTCCTGCATTGAAGCAGATTATTGCAGCAGTGCTATTGTTTATTTTTCTCTGTGTCTGAAGAACAGTGACTCCTTTGTTCCTATTGAGAGAATTAATTCCTGACTAAGGCATCAAAATGCCGAAACACAGCCCATGTTGGTTCTTTTCATTAAAGGACTCTCAATTGTTTCAATCCTGAAGACCCAGTTGTGCTTTTTTCTAGTATCAATGAGGATGCAGCAACTGATAGTTTGTTTAGGGTACATCAATATGGCGGCTGCGCAGGGGAGTCAGCTTCAGCCTTGTGACGTCGGGCCATCTCCTGTTTTATTAAACCTTCTTGGTCTGACCCATTTTTTTTTTTACTTATACAGAGGCTCTCTCACCTCCTTTCCTATTGGTCATTTTTCGCCCTTTGCACTCCTTCTGGCTTTTGCTATTGCCATTAGGTTACCTTAAGATAATCAGGATACCGTCCCGTGTTCCCCCCCCCCCCCCCCCCCCAGATCCCACTTTTATGCACAGAACGTCACCTCGTACTATACCATTCTCTCTAGTTTTTGCAGCTCAAATACATGCCCATGCACTTTTTAGCATTATAGCTTGGTGTAACTTTATCCCAGTCGTGGTTCTCTGTGTTCCACATCTCTGTGATTGCCACTGAATCAAGTCAGTGTCTTCCATTACAGCCTCCAAATCTTAGATTTTATTTTCTATACTATGGGCATTAATACACATAGCTTTCCAAATGTTGCCCTTTTTCCCCCATTTCCATTGCGTGAGGGCGTTGTCCATCTAGTCCTGTCAATCTGGATAGATAAATCCAAGCATCTGTTGTCACTCTACTGAGTTCGTTTCACCTGAATAGGTTCCCAACACACATTTTGAAATGTGATTTTTAACACCGTACCTTCAGCTAACTCTGATGCAAATTGTAGTGCATTACTACATGTGCTTATGTGCATAGAGGCTTGGGAAATAAGGTGGCTTGGCCGGTGTTAGCTCAGAGTAACTATTCTGGATTCATGAATTTTGCAGTTCTCCCCAAGTCGTAGTTCACTGCTTTAACCATTGGGTTGTACTTTGATCCCTATTAACCAATACAATTCTGACTTTAGGTAAGTCTAAGTAGGATTGGTGAACAGTTTCTAGGTGATATCTTTTATTAGACTAACTCGTGTATATGTTGCTAGCTTTGACTCCTCTCTCTCTTTTCTCTGCACATATCCAGCAGACTGCTAAAACCTGTCATTTCTTTCTCTATAATATCACCAAAATGTGTCCTTTCCTTTCTGAGCACACTACCAAAACCCTTACCCACACTCTTATCACCGCTCGCTTAGACTATTGCAACTTGCTTCTCACAAGTCTCCCACTAAGCCATCTCTCTCCCCTTCAATTTGTTCAAAATTCTGCTGCACAATTTATATTCCGCCAGTGTCACTATGCTCATATTAGCCGTCTCCTCAAGTCAATTCATTGGCTCCCGATCTGTTTCCGCAAACAGTTCAAGCTCCTCTTATTGGCTTACAAGTGCATTCACTCTGCAAGCTCCTCAGTACCCCTCCACACTTATCTCTCCCTACACTCCTCCCCAGGAATTCTGTTCATTGGGTTAATCTCTCTTATCTGTACCCTGCTCATCCACTTCCAACGCCAGACTCCGTTCCTTTTATCTTGCTGGACCATATGCCTGGAATAGACTTCCTCAGCCAGTACGTCAAGCTCCATCTAATCTAGGCTAAAAGTCCATGTTCTTGATGCTACTTTTAACTCCTAATCCCTATTCACTTGTACAGTACCCATGTATGTTTTATCATTCCCACCTTAGTAATTCTCTTATCCCTTACTTGTCCTGTTTGCCTATCCTGATTAGATTATAAGCTCTTTCTAGCAGGGACTTTCTTGTCATTTTCAAGTGTACAGCTCTGCGTACTTCTATTTCTATAGAAATGATAAATAGTAGTAGTAAATGTTTTCAATTTATTTCGACAGGTATGGCTATCATATCACCAAAGCTTCATATTTTATTTGTCATGATCCAAAAACCATAAAGTGTTTATTTGAAAATCTCAGAAATTATGGAGGGGAGAGCACATATCCAAAGTCATGTGGCAGATTTGAGGTTTCTGGGATTCGAGATCTAACAACTGGTTATGACAGCAGCCAGGCTGACAAAAAAGCAGTAAGTACTCATTGTAACTAAAAGTACAGCATCATCAATCGTATCTTGTTTTTGTTTTTTCCTTTTTCTGTTTTCCTCATACATTTAAAGAAAAAGCGCCAGATGTAGTGTAGCATACCTTTAGTTAAGTATCGCTCTTTATAAGATTGTACACTGCTAGGTCAGACAGGTAGGCTAGGGATGTTTAAAATTGCAGTTATGAAAAGTTTCTCTTTCATAGAAGAGTTCATGCAGCATGATAATTTGATCATTGACACATGATGTGGTAATACTCATTGGTGCACGTGCAAATCAAAAAAAGACAAATAGTCTGTAGAATGGAAACGATTACTTTATACACAATTAGGAACCCTCTTATAAATGTATCTCTTTGTCAAAGTAACAAAGAGGGTCTTTTACTAAACCGCGGTAGAAATCAGCTGTCGGTAAACACCAAGACACCCATTATATTCTTATGGGTACCTTGGCGTTTACCGCCAGCTGATTTCTACCACGAGCTAAAAACACTACCGTGGCTTAGTAAAAAAAAAAAAAAAGCAATTTTGTAAAGATAATGTAGACACCTCTGTGCATTTTATAAAGTAAAATGCCTAGCTCCAAAAGTGCACAAATGCCCATGAGCACTAAAGAAGGCATAAGTGTGTGTATGCATGCCCATTTATTTTATAAAATATGCTCTGCTCAAACTATTCCCCTGGGAATGCCTGTACATGGTGCACTAATCAGCTTGCGCAGTCTTTTCAGCACACATACTCATACTGTGTGATTTTGTGAAACCCTTTATCCACATGTAAAGAGGGGCTTGCATGTTGACAAATTTCTGTAAAATTACACATTTAATCCTTTAATTCCACAAATAGTTTGCACGTGGTTATAGATATTACCTCTTACACATGTAACTTAAAGCACCGATCAAAGCTATTGCACGTGTAATAAATGTCAATAACTAACAATAATAGGCTTTAGGAAGCACTAATTGCCACTAATTTGCAGTTACACATGCGAGTTATGACCCTGTTCTGTAAAGTGTGTGCATAAATTGTCTACAGCATAACTGCACAGGGGACATTCACATGGGAGGGACATGTTTGGGTCATGGACATTCCCCCAAATTCTATAAAGGGTGCCTTAAGTTGTGTGTGCTAATTTGGCTGCATGGCCAAATTGCTTGCACAACTTAAGCCTGTCAGCGCCGATAATTGGTACTTAACCAATTAGTGGCACTAATTGGCTTTAATTAGAATTTACGCATGCAGCTTTCTAGGTGTATTGTGCAATGTGGTGCATAAATTCTAATGCGTGCAGCCAAAAAGGGGGTGTGGCTATGGGCGGGTCGGGGGCTTTTGAAAAAACTATTTGCACTATTCTGGAATACACCTGGTCTGCACCTAAGCTAGGCGCAGGTATTTAAGCCTGGTTTTAGATGACCTAAATGGGTGTGCCTAAATTTTTGTTGCAAGAGCGGCACGTGAGCATATTCTATAAACTACACTTAACTTTAGTCGTAATTTATAGAATTGCACTAAGCGCATGGTTTTTCAGCAACGATTTTTAAGCCACCATTTCTAGAATTTGACCCGTTCTGTCTATTCTAGCACACACTGTATAGAATACTGTCGGTTACACACGCAAGGTGCTCTGTGTAGGTGTGTGCATTTACATCACCCATAGGCATGGCATAAGTGGTCACGCCTAAATAGTGTCTTGTTGTAGTTTAATATAACATCAGTTTTATCCTTAATTGCCTTTATAGAATTCGCCTTTAGCTTATGAATATTTGGTGCCTAATTTTAGGCGGCATTTCTTGAATTGACCCGTTAGTGGGTAATTCTGTAATGAGCCGTCTAGATTTAGGTGGTAAGAGTATTTTGTAAATGCTGTTTGTGAATACCTACATGCGTCAACGACCTTTTTCTGGCTATGTGCTATTCTGTAAAATCGCGCTTAGATATGGTGATGCATACCTTGCAGGTTGATGTTCACATGGGCAGAGTTTGAACGGACTGTGGACGGAATGCACATTTACATGCATAGATTATAAAATACTGCAATCTATGTGCATCCTTTTGTAAACATGGTATGACTGGCGTAAATGCTCACACCTAAAACATAGGTTTGCATTGTAGGCACCTACGTTTCTTTATAGAATAGACTTCAAATAGGCATGTTCTTGGCACATAAAAATATGTGCTCCAGTATAGAGTTACCCTCTTATTGTGCCGTATTAGATGTCCAGGTTCCTACTGTACAAGGAGCACTAAAGGACATGATGTGTATCTGAAGCACTGTAGCTCTTCCCAGTAGCTGAGGGCTCCATACACTTCAAATTGTTTCATTGTCATTATTACCTATGAAGATTACTTATGATTTTGTCAGCTGTGAAGAATATGAATTTATCAATGAAATTTATAAAGCATGGTTTATTTCAGGTAGATTTGAATGTGTTTCTAAGCCTGTCAACTTCAGCACTGAACTGTGGCCTATCAAGAGAATAGACGCCCTGCTGGAATGTTGTAAAACAACAAATAATTTACAAGAAGTTATAGTTTATAACAGGTCCTGTGTATTCTCATTAGCAGGTTTGCTTATATACTATATTTAGTTAACTCTAAATGTATTCTCTTTGTGAATTCTGTACATTCAGATTCTTCCCACAAGTAAAAGCAGCCAAATGATAACCTTCACTTTTACCAACGGAGGGGTAGTCACACTCAGGACCAGTGGGACAGAACCCAAAATTAAATACTATGCTGAACTGTGCGCACCTCCCGGGAACAGGTATAGTATTCATAAAGTCTTACAGAAGTTTCCTAAAATTGATTTGCAGTGCAGTCTTTAGAAAACTGGTAATGTTATGCTATCATCTTTCAGTAGTTCAGCCAAGCTCCTTTATGAGGAGATCACATTTAGCCTTTTCCATGCTGGCGATGCAGGAGTGTTACCTTTTTCATTTCAACTAAAGAAAAAGACAGTCTTTTATGATCCTTTAAATTCTAAATAATCAAAAAATAAATAGGTTATTTTTTTATTTTGTTTTCTTTTATGAGATGGTCTTAATAAACTGGTAAAGAATCAGACTTGTTGGGAGTAATTTTAGACAAGTTTTTCTGCATGTAAATCGTTTATCGTTTGTTAGGTTTGATATACTGATTCTTCGTTGAGTGAAAATCGAAATGGTTAACAATGTAAAATTTGGATATTGGAAAGGAATGCCATAATATAAAAGGCTCTTTTTGTGATTTGTATATAATATAAAAGGAAAGCAGTCAGGCATAGATAGACAATATAATCAGACATATAGAACAATCAGTCCATCAAATATAGAAAAGAAACAGTGTATCAGTGTGTGTATATATATATATATATATATATATATATATATATATAGATAGATAGATATAGATACACACACACACACACACTCTCTTAAAACAGTAATTCCTAAAAACCCATTAATTAAAACATATGGTCCCTTCCCCCATCCGAACGAGCTCACCGGAACAACCTAAAATCAAGGAGGTTAGTTTTCAAATGGCAGTTCTATAAACATGTTTGAAGGGCAGTTCTATAATTGGGTGCCTGCATTTACCTGCTTCTTGTGCATATTACATGTGTAAGTGTACATTTACCTGCAAAAGTGCCAACAGCACACTATACGCTTTTCTCCCAGTTTCTTTTCTCCCCTCCCTCACGCCCCAAAAAAGTACAGCTTCAGTGTTCAGCAGGGCAACAGTTTGGAGAGGAGAGGAAACCCAGCTTGGAGCCAGAAGACACAGTTACACAAATCCCAATTCTGTGCACCTTCCTGGATTGTGTGGGCAGCAAACTTTACTAGAAGTGAAAGCCTGCTAAATGTGATTTACCACCTACCCAATCCGGGAAGGAGCATGGCGTCAGGGGTTCTGTGGCAGTATCTCCTGTGGGTCCGGCATCTCTCCCTTTCTTTTACTCTTTCTCTCCTTTCCCCCTTGGCCTACCATCTCCCCTTCTGCCCAGCACCCTCCCCCAATGGTCTACCATCTTCCTCTTCTCTCCCCAGATCCTGTAGTCTGGCATCTTTCCTGTCCCCCTGCAGGTCCAGCACATCTTCCTTCCTTTCCCCCTCCCCCACCATGAGTACAGGACCTCTCCCTGGTCTTCCCTAAGCCCCACCTCAGGTCCAAAACTTCCTCCTCTTCATCCCTCAGTCTCCCCTGTGAGTCCAGCAACACTCCCTCTTTATCCCTCAGTCTCCTCTCTGAGTTCAGCACCCCCCCCCCCCGCAAGTCCAACGCTGCCCCCTCCTTCCCTCAAACCCCCAAAGTCCAGCTGTGCTCTCTTCTTCCCTCAACCTTCCCCCCACCCCCACAAGTCTGACACTGCCCCCTCTCCTCCCCTTATCCCCCCAGTCCAGCACTGCTTTTTGTTCTCCCTCCCCCCTCCCCCACTTGGTCCATCAAACCTGCTTTTGTCTGCCTGCCCCTTCAGCATTAACAGGCTGCCTGGGCAGGCACTGCATCCTTCCCTCTGCTGCGTCCCTTCCCTCTGACACAACTTCTTGTGTACACAAAGGATGTAGTGCCAGTCCAGGCATCCTGCTAATGCTACAGGGGCCAGCAGACAAAGCAGGTTTGACTGACTGGGGGAGTTTGAAGGAAGGAGAAGAGTGTTAGACTTGGGGTGTTTGAGGGAAGAAAAGGGAGCAGTGCTGGTCTGCACAGCGGGAGAGGAGGGGAGAAAGATGCTGCACACTTAAAAAAAAAATAATAATAATTCCTGCTGCTGTGTGCCAGCCCTGTGACACACCTCCCAGGCGCATGTGACGCACATCAGTTGAGAACCACTGCTCCAGAGATATAGTCACCCAATATCAGCACCCACACATACAGTGTGTGCCACTAAACATATGTGCCTACGCTATTTGTGCAGTACTGCTGAAAATATGCCTAATAGGGTTGGTTCAAGAAAGGTCACTACATGTTAGGTGTCAAATACTTGTGCGCCAAGTGACAATTCTAAAACAGCAGCTCCACATTGAATACCAGCATAAGGCCACATTTTTGTGCCAAACGTTCGGTGCAGGCACTTATACCAGTCTGTGAGCTGGTGCAAGTGTACATGCCTAAAATGTAGGCAGGTAGGTATGTGTGTAACTGCATATATTCTATAAAATGTGTGCTCAAATCCAGGGCACAACCCTGACCTGCGCATGCCCCTCCACAGTTCACGCCCCTTTGTAGCTGTGCACTATGGATTTTGGGCGCACTTATTATAAAATACCGACTAAGGTCAGTTGCATGCATAATTGTTAATTGTGAACTCAATTGTGAAGGAAATGTATACAAGCACAACTGGCATTCGTTCTGACCAAAGATTAAATCTTTACATTAAAGAGGTGTTGCCTCAAGAAGCCCCCAGCTCTATATCTTCAAAGCTCACGGGGGCTGGGCTGCTTCATCATTGGCAACACCTCTAGGCTATTAAACAGTTCAATACCCTATACATTCTTATTTTTTCTTTTCTCTTTTTAGTTTTACATCTTCTAATTTCTTCTCATGCGATGTATGAGTATATATAGTATTAAACTTGAAGGCTACTTAGCTTTGTAGGGGTCCAGTCTTTTCTTTATTTGACACTGAGCGCAACCACAACCAACGGTGGCCAACGTTTTGTCACCTGCTTCAGGGTCGTATGGTCTGCGTCAATCTACGAAGAGAGAGTATATTATTAAAAACCTAGCTCTAAACTTTGCATAACTTCGCAGTACTTATATCATTTAAAAAAAAAACAAAAAACATTTTTCTACAGACACCTCAGCTAGAAAAACAAACAGCTCCAGCGGACCAGCTTGGAGTAAAAATGGCCTCTCAGGTTTAAATGCTCTGTTGCGTCAGACGCCAGGAGTTGGCCTGACCAATCAGCTTGCATTCATTTAGTTCCTTCATTAAAACAGAACCCCGGATGTCTTTTCTTATTCAAATATCTTATCATCCAAAATTATATAATCCAAAATTAGAAAAGATGACCCCATTCAATTTTTCCATTCATAGTAACATAGTAACATAGTAGATGACGGCAGAAAAAGACCTGCATGGTCCATCCAGTCTGCCCAACAAGATAACTCATATTTGCTGCTTTTTGTGTATACCCTACTTTGATTTGTACCTGTGCTCTTCAGGGCACAGACCGTATAAGTCTGCCCAGCACTATCCCCGCCTCCCAACCACCAGCCCCTCCTCCCAACCACCGGCTCTGGCACAGACCGTATAAGTCTGCCCAGCACAATCCTCACCTCCCAACCACCAGCCCTGCCTCCCAACCACCGGCTCTGGCTCAGACCGTATAAGTCTGCCCAGCACTATCCTCGCCTCCCAACCACCAGCCCTGCCTCCCAACCACCGGCTCTGGCACAGACCATACAAGTCTGTCCAGCACTATCCCCGCCTCCCAACCACCAGTCCCGCTTCCCACCACCGGCTCTGGCACAGACCGTATAAGTCTGCCCAGCCCTATCCCCGCCTCCCAACCACCAGCCCCGCCTCCCGATCTTGACTAAGCTCCTGAGGATCCATTCCTTCAGCACAGGATTCCTTTATGCTTATCCCACGCATGTTTGAATTCCGTTACCGTTTTCATTTCCACCACCTCCCGCGGGAGGGCATTCCAAGCATCCACTACTCTCTCCGTGAAAAAATACTTCCTGACATTTTTCTTGAGTCTGCCCCCCTTCAATCTCATTTCATGTCCTCTCGTTCTACCATCTTCCCATCTCCGGAAAGGTTCGTTTGCGGATTAATACCTTTCAAATATTTGAACGTCTGTATCATATCACCCCTGTTTCTCCTTTCCTCCAGAGTATACATGTTTAGTTCAGCAAGTCTCTCCTCATACGTCTTGTAACGCAAATCCCATACCATTCTCGTAGCGTTTCTTTGCACCGCTTCAATTCTTTTACAACCTTAACAAGATACGGCCTCCAAAACTGAACACAATACTCCAGGTGGGGCCTCACCAACGACTTATACAGGGGCATCAACACCCCCTTTCTTCTGCTGGTCACACCTCTTTATACAGCCTAACAACCTTCTAGCTACTGCCACCGCCTTGTCACACTGTTTCGTCGCCTTCAAATCCTCAGATACTATCACTCCAAGATCCCTCTCTCCGCCCGTACCTATCAGACTCTCCCCGCCTAACACATACGTCTCCCGTGGATTTCTATTCCCTAAGTGCATCACTTTGCATTTCTTCGCATTGAATTTTAATTGCCAAACCTTAGACCATTCTTCTAGCTTCCTCAGATCTTTTTTCATGTTTTCCACTCCCTCCGTGGTGTCCACTCTGTTACAGATCTTAGTATCATCCACAAATAGGCAAACTACCTTCTAACCCTTCGGCAATGTCACTCACAAATATATTGAACAGAATCGGCCCCAGCACCGATCCCTGAGGCACTCCACTACTCACCTTTCCCTCCTCTGAGCGAATTCCATTCACCACCACCCTCTGGCGTCTGTCCGTCAACCAGTTCCTAATCCAGTTCACCACTTCAGGTCCTATCTTCAGCCCCTCCAGTTTATTTAAGAGCCTCCTGTGGGGAACCGTGTCAAAAGCTTTGCTGAAATCTAAGTAGATTACGTCCATAGCTCGTCCCTGATTCATTTCTCCTGTCACCCAATCAAAGAACTCAATGAGATTCGTTTGGCACGATTTCCCTTTGGTAAAACCATGTTGTCTCGGATCTTGCAACTTATTGGCTTCCAGAAAATTCACTATCCTTTCCTTCAGCATCGCTTCCATTACTTTTCCAATAACCGAAGTGAGGCTTACCAGCCTGTAGTTTCCAGCTTCTTCCCTATCACCACTTTTGTGAAGAGGGACCACCTCCGCCGTTCTCCAATCCCTCGGAACCTTTCCCGTCTGCAAGGATATATTAAACAAATCTTTAAGAGGACCCGCCAAAACCTCTCTGAGCTCCCTCAATATCCTGGGGTGGATCCTGTCCGGTCCCATGGCTTTGTCCACCTTTAGCTTTTCAAGTTGTTGATACACACTTTCTTCTGTGAACGGTGCTGTATCCACTTCATTCTCAATTGTATTATTTCCAGTCCATCGCGGTCCTTCTCCAGGATTTTCCTCTGTGAAAACAGAACAAAAGTATCTATTTAGCAAATTTGCTAAATTCAAACCCATTCAAACCCACTGGGGTCAGTGAATTCAAACGATGTATCCATTTCTGTTCACACTGGAACAAAATCCTCTTCCTGTTAACTCCAATCCTTACCGGAGAAACCTCAATCTGTTGTAAAACAAAACATCTCAATTCGGCAAAAGAGTGTTGTGCTACATCGCAGTGGTGGGCAAAAGGTGTGGCTACTTTCTTTGTGTTCAACACGCTACTGTGCTCAATCAGCCAGACATATAACCCTCTCGGTGCAAGTGGAACCAAAAGAAGGTGGATATACAGTATCTTAAACAAAAGGCTCTTGGATTCGAGAGAGCCCAGTTGCTGCACCACTCTCTAGTGGTCAAACCTGCCCTCAAACGAGCTAGGAGTTCAGGACTCATGCCTTGGCACCCCCAGATAGAGGAGCCAGGACACTGGATTTGTTTGGGAGGAAAATGTTTCAGGCCTCGATGCTCATTGCCCACATTCAATCCTACCAGCTCTATACGAGCCTTTACTTGCAGTCCCTGGTCCGGAGCAAGCTGCTGAGCTTCGCCAGTTAGCCAAGCTGCAGTGTAGGAAATATCTGGCCAGAGGGGCTTATAATTCTTTTGATGTGGCATCCAGGCTCTCAGCCATGGGTATGAAGATGCTCAGACTCTCATGGCTGCATGTCTCTGACCTTGAATTGGCAGTTCAGGAGATGTTGGTGGATGTCCCAAGCCAAGGGGGCAACTTGTTTGGAGATAGAGTAGAGGAGGTCACAGATCTCATCAAGAAACTCACAGATACTATCCAAACACTATCTTGGCACCCTCCACCTCCAGGAGGTTTTCCAGTGGACCTAGGTGTGGCAACCCTATTACTCTCAAAGGCATAGGCTCCTGCCACCTTCCAGCTCTGCCCTGCAGTCCCAGAGCCAGCATCCCTGGGCCTATCAGCCCCATCCTCAGAAGTCCTGACCGATGCCCCAGTCAAAGCAGGGAACTAGCTTTTGACTGGCTCCAGGAGAATATAGCCGTGCTAAAAGTAACTGTCCTGGTTGGCTTTCTAGTGGGAGGTGAGGGGAGTAGGCTGAATTTTTACCATCATGGGTGGCCTCTTGTAACCTCTTACCTGCGGGTTCTTCAAATAGCCTGTTTCGGTTACGCCCTCCATTGGTGGCAAAAGCCACCAAATTGCCCACCGAGAACATTGTCACACAGCTGTCAGCACAAGCAGGTACTAGTAGAGAAAATTTCCACCCTTGTCCAGTCAGAGGTCGAAGAGAAGGAATTCTTTTCCAAGTACTTCCTTGTGCCCAAAAAGACAGGATGATTTCGTCCCGTTCTAGACATAAGGGCCCTGAACAAATTTCCTGGTCAAAGAAAAGTTCAGAATGATTTCCCTGGGTACCCTTTTCCTCACGATTGAGGCAAATGGCTGGCTGTACTCTTTGGACCTAAAAGATGCCTACACCCACATTTTGACACTTCCCAGTCACAGAAAATATCTGCGATTTTGCATGGGAAAACACCACTACCAGTAATGTGTCAGCTCCAAGAGTGTTCACCATTGTCTAGCGGTAGTAGTGGCATATTTACACAGGCTAGGAGTGTATGTATTTCCCTATCTGGACAACTGGCTGGTCCTTTAGATTGTAAGCTCCTTTGAGCAGGGACTTCCCTTTTTGTTAAACTGTACAGCGCTGCGTAACCCTAGTAGCGCTCTAGAAATGTTAACTAGTAGTAGTAGGTGGTGGTGGATTTACTATGGTTTCGTTATAAACTACCCAAAGTTCCACCTACTTCCAGTTCAGCAATTGGAGTGCATAGGATCCCTGCTAGACACATTGAAATCTTGGTCTTTTCTTTCCTAAGCCAGAGCAGACACCTTGTTGATGCTCGCCTTGCAGGTCCATGCCAGCAAGCAGGTCACAGCTTGGCAAATGTTGAGATTGATGAGCCACTTGGCCTCAACAGTGCATGTCACTCCCATAGCTCATATGCACTTCAGAAAAGCTTCCCAGTGGTCTTAGGTGGCTGGAAACCTAGCAGATGTCATCCATATTCCTCCAGAGTTGACACGTGCTCTCCTCTGTGGACAATTCAGCCAAATTTGACTGTGGGACTACCATTCCAAATTCCACTGTCTCAGACGGTGCTAATGATGGATGCATCCAACCTGGGCTGGTGTACTCATATAGATGGGCTTCATACCAAGGGACTTGGTCTGCTTAGAAAACAGACCTTCATATCAATCTTCTCAAGCTGTGGGCCATTTGGAACACTGTAAAGACTTTCAGAAATCGGCTGCACAACCAAATTATTCTCATCCAAACATACAACCAGGTTGCAATGTTCTCTGTGAACAAGCAGGGGGGTACAGGATCCTACCCCTTTTGTCAGGATGCAATGAGGATGTGGAGGTGGGCCCTCCTTCATGGGATGGGCCTCCAAGCTGCATACCTTCCAAGAAAAGACAGCTGCCTGGTGGAGTGGAGGAGTGGCCCAGTGGTTAGGGTGGTGGACTTTGGTCCTGAGGAACTGAGTTCAATTCCTACCTCAGGCACAGGCAGCTCCTTGTGACTCTGGGCAAGTCACTTAATCCTCCATTGCCCCATGTAAGCCGCATTGAGCCTGCCATGAGTGGGAAAGCGCGGGGTACAAATGTAACAAAAAAAAAATGATTTTGCATCCACACAAGTAGTCTCTCAATATAGACGTAGCCCGCAAGGTCTTCTGATTGTGGAGCACTCCTTTGGTGGATCGTTTTGCCACGCATCTCAACAACAAAATCCCCCAGTTCTGCTCCAAGCTCAGATCACATGGTAGACTAGTGTCCGATATCTTTCTCTTTTATTGGGGGGGGGGGGGGGGAATGTCTCCTTTTTGTGTATCCTCTTTTACAGAAGAGAAGACTTTGCTGAAACTCAAGCAGGATCAAGGAACTATGATCCTAATCGCACCTTACTGCCCAAGACAGATATGGTTCCCTTTTCTTCTGGAGTTATATATCTTTTAATAGCAAAACTTATCTGTACTCGTTGCTCGGCCTTATCAATGCGCCATGGCTGATTATGGCCAAAGTTTCAAACCTTCTTCAGGGTCCATGGCAGATCGCTTTCACTACGTTGGCATCCGGTACTTTGAAGTTCATTTTGTGAACGCCGTGGCACATTGATAACGGCTGAGCAACAAGTACAGATTAGTTTTGCTATTAAAAGATATATACCAATAAAAACTGAGTTATAATGAATAATTAATGGTGGATGGAGTTTTTTTGCCTATGATGAGAATCTATGCTCCTTGATACAGAAGGCTTAATTGCCACATCAAGTAGGAGCTTCCCTTTTGAGGCTTTTTCCTCCACGTTTTCCATTTTTACATATTCTTATTTCTCTATGCTGGGTAAGAGCATGATGTATGCAGTCAGATATTAAAAGCTGTAATAAAGTCGTGATTTTCTGAAGGGGATTATGTAGTTGGATGATATAAGGCGTATCCTCTCCAGCTCATATTATACGTGAAAAAAATAACACACATTAGAAAAAAAAAGAATTTAAAGCTATGTGAATCTAAGTATCCTAAAGCAAATGGTGCAATTATACATGTATAAGGGTTACCTTCTAAATGTTAGAAGTTTGTGTTTTTGCACAATTGATAATCCATGTTGAAAAAATAATTCTTTTCCCTTATGTTTCTCAGTGACTTTGAACAGCTGAAGAAGGAACTAGATGAACTAGCCAATGCCATAGAGGAGCATTTCTTCCAGCCAGAAAAAAATAAACTACAACCAAAGGCAGAGTGAATCAGATGCAACTAACCTCCTTAACCTGTACTGTATTGCAAAAGCGGATTGTGTTAGAAATATGTTACTGGCTTTAATTTATAGGTTGTTCATTTTAAGGACCAGTTTGAAAGTGTTATCACAATGGCTTGATCAAGTTTAAGTTGCCATCTGTTTCCATGTTATAGTTAGAAAAAAAAAAACGCAACTATGGTCTATCAATTACAAAAAAATCAATCCAAATCAGAACCACAAACTGTACACTGTGATAGAAGCTTTGGCATGCTTAGTAATCATGTTCAGTATTAATATATGACCCGCTGAGTGAATAGGTGCCGAAAGGTGGGTTACACAATAACAAAGATAAAGGCTATCATAGCCTGGAGGGGTAAATTTGGGCAATCTGCACTGTTGAAAGCTTTGCGTACTATTGGGTAGAAACGGACTATGCAGTTTTTTTCACAACTTGACCATACAGTTGATATCCGTCTATCTTCTGGTGTAAATAAGTCACATACCCCATTTTTTGTATCTTTTTTGCTCAACAAGGTCACATATTCTTGTTCAATTTATCTCTAAGCCTAGCCTAAGCTCAATATTTTCATAGCTATTTTGTCTGTTTCTCTTTGCTGGTGCCAGAATCTGTTCCATGATTTATCTCTTTTTAGTGATGTCAGGGTCTTCTTCCCCTTTGCAGCAGTTGTATCATGATATTTCACAGAAAGTTTGTCTGAAGCAATCTGTATAGTAACAGTGATGATTTAATGGTGCATTTTCAATGACAGTGATGTATTGGCATCTATGAACAGTACCAGTAAGGGCACTGGGAAATCACTTTCACCCCAACAATACTGAGATATCACTTTCACCCCAACACCTGTATGACTGGAAGCACAAAAAAAACTTTAGTGGAAGTTCAAGGGAAAACAGGAAATGCCTCCAAATGTGCTTACTTTGTGATATCTTGTTAGCCAGACACTAGGGGAGTGCATTTATCAGTGCATATTTGCTTCTTTTGGGCACCTAAACGTTTTTTTGTGTGTGCAAATTGCTTGTATACATATATAAATAACCTATGAAGTAACACACATACAGCCAATTTACGTGTGCAAATATTTATTTTCATCATATTTAAAACTAAAGTGCAGAAAACATCCGTTTTAAAAAAAAAAAAAACGCATGAAAACCTGGAAAAGTTTGTAAAATACAAACACATTTTTTGGGGGGGGGGGGGGGGGGGGGGGGGGGGTTGCATATCCTTCCAAATAATCAAGTTGAAATAATTTTGAATTGATTTTAAGTTCAAAGCAAGTTACATGTTCAGGGTAGCTTTAGCAAAATGATAGTTATGCTGAATATTGTTTCTTTTTATCTTAGAGAAAATTGTTTTATTTTAAAATGGCAAATTAAGTAGCAGTGTTTCACACTCTCTAAATTGTGTTTACAAAGTTACCCCCCTTTTACAAAGTTGCACTAGAGGCTGCGGGTTCAGTAATGCCTATTCAGCCCATTCAAGGTGAATGGGCTGTGTTGGCATTGCTGCACGGCTTTGTAAAAGGGGGCGGGGGAGTAAGAGTTAAGGCTGTATTACTATTTAGGGCCCTGTTTACTAAGCCGTGCTAACGCTAGAGATACCCATATACGGGTGTCTCTAGCGTTAGCATGCACTAATTTTTACCACACACTAAAAACAGTAGCACATCTAAGTAACCATGGCCAAAATACGTTAGCATTGCGTAACTGAGAACTCCATTTTCTGAAACTGTTCTTCCAGGTAGGGAGCCACAGAGGGTTAATCACTCCTAGCTTATGGCTTTTTTTTTTTTTTTTAATCATTTATTTATAATTTTTTCATTTTACAAGGATCACTTGCAAAACAGTAAAACAGAGATGATTGTACATTAAAACAATATTAGAAGAAAAAAACAATCTCAACAAGATAAATGGATTTTATACAATCTTTCTCTTTCTTAGACCACAAAATAAATAGGGAGAGTGAAACAAGACAAGGAGATCAATTTAAGCAACAGCAAACAAAGAAAACGTGGTATTAACCCGTTTATCCCCAGTTATTATTTATCTAAATCATTATCCACATTGATCATCTGGTTGGTTTCTTCAAGACCACAACGGTGCATAGTCCATCAATTTCATTGGAAACATACTTATTGTCCAATATTAGTGAAAGTAATACACCTGATTTCATTTTTTTTCCCTTTTAAAACCAGAAATTGTTTAACAATACAAACCCTTGAATCTCCAATCCAATTCCCGCTGATTAAAGTAATCCCAGTTTCACAGGCTTCACTCCTTTTGAATTAATATATTACGAGGAATCATTTCAGAGGAAAAAAAAACATTAGGAGTCATACCCGGAACTCTGGGAAAACAACAATCTCGATATTAATCATCTATAACAATATTCATTTTGTTCAAATTTTTCTGGTCTTTTATCAGTTTCAAATCTTAACCGTTTCCTACTTCAGTAGAACTTCATTTGCTGTATATTCTCAAAGGATTCGATTAGATTATCCATGTGGCTCATTAACAAGACTATATCTGAAGCAAAGTCATTCTCTACCACCGTCAGGTCCTGGAGCACCCTCCAGATGACATTCAATGCAACCTCCACGGGAGCCAAAAACTCCAAGCTGATAACTCTTAAGGGTTTAGGAGTAGCACCGCCGACACGGGTTCAGCTGCAAACGACTTCCGTTTCAGCATACACTCCTGACTCACTCCTCCACTCCTTTGGGCATGGTGGTTAAATGATTTTTGAGCGAATGAAGTTGTTTCTAGGTCCAAGAGCATCGACGCTCCTTCGTCGGCGCTAATCAAAGGACTCATCAACCCAGTCATCTATGGGCAGCTCGTCACACAGCGGTCCCACTCTTGCTGCACAGGGGACAAAACGCTGGTCATCGGCGGCTGACCCCCCATTGTCCCTTCCTCTGTTAAGGCAACTGCAATGCAGAGAGGAAATTTCAAGTGAACAAAAACTGAACTTCAGAGGACAGCTGGGCCGTTGAGTGTACGAGCTCAGGTCACCATCTTTCCTCTCTCCCTAATTTGGGACACTCTTTGTCTGGTTTCTCCTCAGAGGCCTGTCTGATATGGGTAACCCTTCAGCATAGCCCTCTGAGTCCATTGAAACACGGAAGCCCCTCCACCACTTACAAGGTGGTGTCCCTTCGGAGGGGCTAGCTTATGGCTTTAAACACATCCAATCCCTACACTGAAAAACCAGTAGCAGTAGCTCATGTCAGTGTATTGGTTCAGACGAAAAATAAATTTGGAATTGTTAAACGGACCTGTTGGCAAACTGCTGACAGTTTGACAGCTGTCAGGTTGACCTTGAGAATCAAAATGTTGGTTTTGTCATTTTTCTTGTAAGTCCAACTTTTCTTTAAATGGATGCATTTAATACTGTGGTTCTTGTCCTGCTAACTTTTGCAAACCAATTTCCTAAACTGCAATTAGGAGGTAATTCTGCAAGGAGCTGCCTAATTTAAGTGGTCAAAACGCACGTCAGTGCTGGTCATTTACAACACACACACACACTACCATATTCCAGCTCCATGGTGTTCTGTTAAATAGGTGCCAGTAGTCAATGACACATTCTTTGCAGGTGGGTGTTAGCATGGGCAGAGTTTGTTTGGTGGGTGGTTAGGATTCACCAATTGCACACACTCTCTAGTGTACCCAGGGCAGTGGGAGCAGTCCGCCCCAGGTGCAGGCAGCAAGGGGGTATGCTGAGCAGTTGCACAGCTGTCGGCTCTACTGGTCCCCTGCCCCTCTGATGCCAACTTCCAGTTCGTGGCAGGGACTGGCCGAGCCAAGAGCCATGCGATTACTCAGCACACCCTTTGTTCAGAGGAGGGAGGGTGGTGGATGCACCTGGAGGAAGGGGATGCTCCACTGAAGGTGGCAAGCAGAGTAGGTATACACTGGCACACACAAATTATAGAATAGTATGATTTACCTTCATTCTTTAATGTTCTAAGCATGAGCACTTACACCAGTTCTATTGCAAGTCTAAGGGCCCTGTTTACTAAGCCGCTTTTAGTGCGGCTTAGTAAACAGGGCCCTTAGTGTTAATTTGACCTGTTACATTAGTATCCTATAAAGAGAAATAAGCACTTACTTTTTCTTTGTAAAATAGGCTCTAAATGGGCACATCTTGGCACCTCAAAATAGGTGCCTATATTATTCATTCATTCATGCATGCATGCATGCATGCATGCTTGTATCCCACAATTATCCAAAAAAAAGTTTTGGTTCAGTGTGACTTACATTTAACAGTCGTTAGCGATTACATTGATTCAATTACATTTGCAAGGTTGTACGATGGCTGTGCTTTACAGTGGTTGGCAAGATAACTATTAGTGTATATGGAATTTCCACCTCCTCTCCACTTGCTTCTGGAGGCTTGGGTCTTCACTAAGTTAATATCAGCAAGCCAGAAAAAAAAAAGAATGACAATGTTTGGTCAAGATGATTCAAACACAATAAGAAACAGCAAGTGTAAAGCAGGTAGGACATACAGCTAAAGGGCAGCCTTCTGGGAGTGCATGTCTTGACTGGAAGAGACTACTGCATACTCTAGGCAATCAGGAGCAAAAGAAGTGTTAAGAACATAGGAGTGGAACAACATCTATAGATGCACAGAAAAAAAGCAAATGTTATAACTACCAAAAACAAAGGTAAATAACATTTCATACACTGCAACAGAAGACTAAGACCAAAGGTCTAAAAGGGAAGCAGGACCACAGCATGTACTCTCACAGGCACAAACGAGAGGGAGAGAAAGAGGGAGGTATGCACTGTGTTAAAAGTGAACCAAATCAACTTCAACCCGACAGCTTGCCAAGCAGAGGTGGACACCGCATGCAAGAATACTTGGAGGCACGCAAACATATCGCCTGAGCTCTTCAGCTTCTCCCAGGAGACAAGGTGTTCTTCTCTACCTCCCCAAATCAAAAGCAGCTATGTGGTCTGAAATGAAAGACTAGCATCAAAAAAAAAAAAAAAGAAGGCGCTCATTAGTACACTGAGTCTAGCAAATACAACACAAGGTGTTAGTCTACATCTAGAAAAAGGCTTGCATGTGCTCTGGCAACACATTGTCCCCCGGATTCTATATAGCGTGTGTATATTCTATAGAGATCTGTGTTAAAATCCAAGCATATTCTATAACAATGCGCATAACTTAATTGGCTTGACAAGCTAATCAGTGTTGATAACAGCTCTTAAGCAATAATGAGCACTAATTGGTAGTAATTAGAATTTACATGCACAACTCAGTAAGCACATTCTGTAATGCAGTGTCTTTAACTTCTAATATGAGCAGGCAAAAAAGGGGCAGGGAAATGGGCATTTCATGGACATTCCGAAATTTACACGCGTAGTTACAGAATATGGCCCATGGATTTACACCACATTTTCATTGGTATAAATGGATGCATGTAGTTATAGGTGCTGGGATATCAACAGTGTATTCTATTTACCACACCTAAATCTAGGCACCACTTATAGAATACGCTGAGGTGGCATTGATTTCCACACTGATCTTTTAGGTGCCATATATAGAATCTTCCCCTGTATGTCTAGCAGTGGTGTGCAGACCCTACCCTTCTCATGCAGAAAAATAGGAGTCAAAACTCGCCAGGAACTTGCAAGTGTAGGCAGTGGTTGAGGGCAAATCTGGCCATTAAAGATTTATTGCCCTCATTGCATTTAACAGCTTTGTATGCAGAGACACCGAGAACTTAACCAGTTTGAACTTAGCACTGAAGATGGACTTACATCTTGGCTTCCGCAGCTACTATTGAACAAGTCTCAGGAACTGGAAGGATGCAGTTTACTGCATGATAAAATAAACAAATAACAGTCTCTGCATGATCAGGTTGTCAGGACCTGTAATCAAAGATGCAAGGATGGACCACCCAAAAAGTGAGATTTACTGCCCCAAAGAGTGAGAATTTTCACATAATGTGTGTTGAGGATATAAGTATAAAAACAATTGAATGTTTTATTGCTTTGCTAATGAAAAAAGCAGCACAAAAAAAATCTGCTTTGCATCTAAAAGAATATAGAGTGATGGCAGCATGAGGACACTTTTTAAAAGTTGCCCAAGTAACTAAGAAGGTATGTGGACTGAACATTGCCCTCTGCTCAGTGGCAGAAAATATGTGTCAAGGTTTGTCAGCCTATGTACTTGTAGGTATAGGAAGGGGGAGGGGAGGCAGTATGCAGGAAGATGTATTTAAATTTCTTTCTACTGGTTGGACCACTTGGCGTTCTTTTCTTAGGCTTGCACTCATGAAAGCAGTGCTGGCATTGAGACATGAATGACAGAAGGAGCTCAAAGAGTATAAATATGGCAAATACGTGTGACACACTCCTATGGAGAGAGACTCAGCATCTCTGTGTTACGAGTCCATTTTCTGGAGTACTGAGCCAGGTTTGCATTGCCAGATAAAAAGCAGTGTTGTCTGAGGGCTGAGCTGTTGCCCTTCAGAATTCTAGCCCACAAAATGGAGAATCCTGATGCACAGGAGAAAAGTCCCTTTATTCTATGGCTCCTACCTAAAATACATTCCCCACTCAAAAAGGAGACAGGCTTGAATGCCAGGCAATCAAGTGGATATGGACGCTGTTTCTGTAAAAAAAGGGCAGCATAATATATAAGCATAGAAAACAGGCTAAACCCTTGGTATTCTGTCTCAGTCCTCGGGTTGCCAACAGGTTGGGTTTTCAGGATATCTGTGATGAATATGCATTTTCCAAGCATCATATCAATTATACTTATATAAATACTTATATAATAAATCTTTATTAATACAAATTCAATTACATAAAAAATTAATATATACTATCTAAGCTGCACCCTGTCCAACTGAGAGGATATACTCTATTGTACATAAATATTGTCATCAATCAACAAATAATTTAATCATTAAAGCTGTGGGTAAAAGAACAATCAAACATGCATCACCTGAAAGGTGCCCCAGGGCTCTCAGCCCTAATTAATGTTATTCACACAGCAATTTCACTCCCCCACAACCATCCACATCAGTGACATGATTCCATCCAGTATGTGTTGGAAAGTGATGATGATGATATGACTGGATGTTTGTGGGGGAGTGAAATTACTGTAGTGAATGACTTTAATTAGGCCTGAGAGTTCTGGGGTGCCTTTCAGGGAGCACATGTTTGATTGTTCTTCTACCCACAGCTTTAATGATTAAACCCAGGCCTAGAAGAGATTGTTTGAAGCTCACAGATATGGGTTACTGCCACTGGGAGAAGTCCCTGCCGCAGGCTTCAAAATCCAGCTGCCTGATATCTAGGCAACCATTAAGAAATACAAGCATGCCAGCCTATGGAGGTGGTCAAAAGCATATCCTCGTATGCTGGCAGGATGAGAAGTTATAGGTTGGGAAAGAGAAGAGGAGTAGAATAAGAAAAGAGTTGGAGGAAGAGTCGTGGTAGGGAATGGATGACAAAAGTAAAGCTAGAAAGAGGTGTAAATGAGATAGGGATAGGAAGAGACAGGGATGGAAGAAAGAAGCAGTAAGAGGGAAAGTAAAGAGAATGGTTGACTTCAATGAGGAAATGAGATAAAGAGAAAAGGAAGGAATGATAAGGTGATGATAGGCTTGATTGAGGGATAAAATGTGCAGCGAGAGGCACCACGTTACAGCAAAGACAAGAAATTGAAAAAGGAAAATTAGTTTGAAAAAAAAAAAAGGTAGAGAACAATCCTCTTATAATGGCCTAAGCCTGAGGGAATTGGTTCCATGGGCCACCCTTATCACAAGGCTCTTTCTACTGGCAAAAGCCTAGTATGAAAGAATGGCTGAAGTAGACACAGAGCAAATGAGAAACAGCACATTCTTTCGTGTCAGTGCTACCACTTCTTTGTGCAGCTTGTTAGGCAGGATTTCTTATGTTAGCCAATAGACTATGGGAGGAGACAGTAAAAGCAATCAGGAATAAGAGAGTAGGACTAAATGGCCAGTCAGCCACATGGAAAAAGATTTTGCTAGTGGAATGCCTCAAGGGTCTTTATTTATTTATTGCATTTGTATCCCACATTTTTCCCACCTCTTTGCAGGCTCAATGTGGCTTACAATACATCATGAATAGTGGAAATAAGAAGAGAATAGACGTTTGGTATTACAGAAGGATTTGGGATTACATGATAATGAAAACATGATAGTAATATAACAAGAGAATATTTTAAGACAGTTTTAGATACATGTGGGGGAGTTAACGTGTTAATCTTTGTGGTATGTCCTGTTAAAGAGATGGGTCTTCAGTAGTTTGCGAAAGTTGGTTAGATAGATCGTTTTTAGGTTGCGCAGCAGCGCATTCCAGATTTGTGTGCTCATATATGAAAAGGATGATGCGTGCATTAGTTTGTATTTTAGACCTTTACAGTTGGACATGTGTTTAATGTATTCAGAAATGATCTGGCAATAGACATGATTGGTGTGAGGTGAACTAATTTGGAGATGACACAAAATTATTCACGTTAAAAATAAAGAATTGAGAAGATTTGCAAAAAGGGATTTGTAAGACTAGGTGACGGTATCAAAATGCCAGATTATATTTAATGTGGTCAAGTGCAGAGTGATCTACATAAAGAAAAATAATCCCAACTGCAGGTACCCAAAATGCTGGGTTTTCAGGAATCTCCTCTTGAAATTCTCAGTTCAGTATGCTATGGCTGCTTTAAAAAAAAAAAAGCAAATAGAATATTAGGAATTATTTGAAAAGGGATGGAGAACAAAACTAACATTATTATGTCTCTATATAGGTCCCTGGTATGACTGCCCCTTGTGTGCAATTCTGGTTGCCCCATCTCAGATTCGATCTAGTGCAACTAGAAATGGTTCAAGAAAGGGTGACAAAAATGATCGAGGTGATTTAGCACCTTCCTTATGAAGAGAGGCGAAACAGTTTAGGACTCTTCAACTTAGAGAAGATAACAAGATGAGGTATGTTAGTTTATAAAATCAGGTGGGTATACTGGTTAAATAGGGAATAGTTCAACCTTTCAAAAACACAAAAACAAGAAGATATTCCATGAAAGTAATGACCATCAGATTAAAACAGATTTAAAGTTTTATTTGATACAGTGCATAATTAAGCTGTTGCCAAAGGATGTGGTCAAGGTAAGCAACTTAATGATTCAAAAGAGGTTTGGACAAGTTCCTGGACATTGATAATAAGAAATAGATCTATTTTGGGGGATTTGCAAGATACTTTTGATCTAAACTGGCCACTGTCAGAGACAGGATGCTGAGTTCAACGGACCTTGGTCTGACCCAGCGTGGTTTTTCTTATGTTAAACTGAGGAGCTTCCTGTCTGTCTTCTGGGGTAGAGAATGACATGGGGACAGAACCCATGAAGATGGGGACAGCCCATGGGAAAGGGAACCAACTTTGTCCCTGTCACGAAATGCTAGCCATCTGCCTGGACTACCCCACAGCCACCTAGAGGGTCTATCCCTAGTACAGCTCAGATCCGCCTGCACCTGCTGCTTGTGCTCTACATTAGCTCCCCCTCCCAATCACTTCTGGGTGAGTCTTCCACTTTCAAATGATCTCCAGTGATTTCTAGGTTTACTGGAGACCACACTCCCAGTGGTCCCACAGTTCCCAGAAAGCACTCACAGACCCAACGCACAAACGACCTGGATTCTTAGTCCAGGCAAGCAGAGGCATAAACTAAAAATATTTATTGTCATGAAAAAATAACTAATTACTACATTGTTAATACATGTACATATAATAACATTCCCTACTCAGATTTCCAGTGCACACTCATTCAGTCTACCTGCCACATGATCACACACATCAAATTTTCACGAGACAATACTCCTGTCCTCCATTCTGTCCTCCTCTCCTGCTCCTGTGTGCCACCCACGACCTGGATAAGCACGATATTGTGTTAATGCAATCATCCGACTCCCAGCACGGACAGGAGCAGGAGAGAACAGACCGTGGAAGCAGGCAGGCAGGAAGAGTCTTGCTGGTGCCAGGTTCCCCCTTGGAGGCAGAGACAGAAAGGTAAGGGGATGGGAGGGAACAGCAGCACGAGTAGGGAGGGTGGCGGTCCGGTTCTGCCCTGGGCCCGGCGATGTCTCTAGGCAGCCCTGGTTTGAAAAACATGCACTAGATATATAGGAGAAATGTTGGGGACTGAGGCACAACCTGTGACCCACACTGTCTTAGACTTCAGGGACTTTAATGTCAAACATTTTTCCTCTAACCAGGTTGCCATTGCGGACAATTATTAAAGCTCTAAGATCTGGATGGATGTGAGCAAGGAACTGGACATCCTTGCCAAAAAATGACCACCAGTCCCCAGGGATTGAACCAAAAGTGCCAATTAATACATGAGTGGAGGAGTGGCCTAGTGGTTAGGGTGGTGGACTTTGGTCCTGGGGAACTGAGGAACTGAGTTCAATTCCCACTTCAGGCACAGGCAGCTCCTTGTGACTCTGGGCAAGTCACTTAACCCTCCATTGCCCCAGACCATCACCAACTCCAGGCTCCACCCTTTCTGCCTTGCCTCTCCCTATGCTTGGAACAAACTCCCTGAGCCCCCTCCCTGCCCATCTTCAAATCCTTACTCAAAGCCCATCTCTTCAATGTCACCTTTGGCACCTAATCATTTTACCTCTATCCAGGAAATCTAGACTGCCCCAATTGACTGTCTGCACATGTTGTCCATTATATTGTAAGCTGACTGCACATGTTGTCCTTTAGATTGTAAGCTCCTTTGAGCAGGGACTGTCCTTCTTTGTTAAGTAGTAGTAGTAGGTACAAATAAGTACCTGTATACAATATGTAAGCCGCATTGAGCCTGCCATGAGTGGGAAAGCGGGAATACAAATGTAACAAAAATAAATTGACTCAAAAAAAAATTAAACAGAGTCAGAGAGAGCATTGAGCCCTGTGGCAAACCACAGTATAATGGATATTGAGCAGACATTGAAGAATTGAAAGATACTGTAGAAGTGTCTTTCAATTTTTTTGAGTGTGATCACTCAAAAATGATCTAAACCTCTGCAAAGCAATGCCTCATATTCCAAATTCCTTCAGATGAGACAATAGTAACAAATGGTCCACCAGATCAACTGCTGCACAAAAGTCTAATGATATGAGGGTAATTTTACCCTTATCTAAAAATCTATAAACCTCACTCAAAAGAGCTACCAAACTGGTTTCAGTATTATTAAAATTCCCTGAAACCAGACTGACATGGATAGAGGCGATTCTTTTTAGCAACAAAATTCCTTAATTACAGAAAAAAAATGTCCCACTTTTTGATATGATGTCTAAGTTGGACTTTGGACATTTTGCGATAACATCCCAAATCTAAATAGCAAATGTAACCACAAAAGTAAGGATGTAGAACCTGAAGTGAATTTTTTTTTAATAATCTGAAAGAAATAAAGTAAAAAACTGGGGTCAAAATTTTAAAGGAATAGGATCAGATTTGATATATAGAAAAACTGGTGTAAAGGTACAGATTGAAAATGAATCAGATCATAAATACCCCCACCCCCATGAAATAAGCTCAGTGGATTTCTGTGGAATAAGCAGTTCTAGTTTCTGCAGCATAAAAAGCACTGTTGCTCACCTGTAACAGATATTTTCCATAGACAGTAAGATTGATAAGGCACACACTGGTGACAGAACTCCCAGAGTTTAGTTCTGAGCATGTGTGGCCCTTCCTGTGCACAGTTTCTCCTCAGCTTCTCGGTTCCAACGCTCAAAAAACTCTTAGGGAGGTGAGAGGGATTGTTTGCCTTATGGATCCCACTGTGTATGGAAAACACCTATTACAAATGAACAACATTGCGTTTTCCATTGATAAGCATGTTTGAGTAAGGTACAAAATGGGTGACTCCAAAGCTTAGGGCTGCCCAGCATTGAGTTATCTTAGCCATTTTGAACATCCTAATGCAAGACTACTATTTCTATAGCGCCACTAGGCATATGCAGCACTGTACACATTATATGCAGGTACTTTCTCTGTCCCTAGATGGCTCACAATCTAAGTTTTTGTACCTAGGGCAATGGAGGGTTAAGTGACTTGCCCAGGGTCTAAGGAGCTGCAGTGGTAATCAAACCCACTACACTAACCATTGGGTCACTCCAATGCAAGAGTTATTGGGTTATATGGACAGACTGTCAGTACAAATTTATCAAAAGCACTGTCTGTGTTGAGACTTGTTCCAAAGAGCAGTGCAGAGTAAACATATGAAGAGAGGACCACGTAGCTGCCTTGAAGATAGTACTCAGAAGGGCTACCAATGTTGCAGTAGCTCTAATGTGATGAGACATGACCTTGGAGCTGAGAGGAATGTTATTCATAACAGAATTGTATACAAGAGGCTAGCCAGTTTGCCAGAGTTCTTTTCACAATGGCATACCAATCCTGTATTGATCAAAAGAGACAGTTGGGTTGACTTTCTCAAAGATGCAGCTCTTTGTAAGTAGCAAGTTGGAGCCTGTTTACAGTCCACAATATGAAGGGCTCTTTATCAAGACTTTTGAGTGAGTCTTTGAATAGCAGGTAGGAAGCACTATTTCCTCATTAAAGGGGAAAGGAGTGACAACCTTTGGCAAAAACGTGAGATGAGTTTGAAGGATGACCCTATGATAATGGGACTGGGAATATGGCTCGTATGTTACTAATATCTGAAGTTCAGTAACTCTCCTAGCTGTCATAACAGTTATGAGGAATAATACTTTCCAGGTTAGGAATTTGAGCGATACTAAAAGGAGACTTCCTGAGTGAGATGAGGATTTAATTTAAATTCCAAGACACAGGAGCCACCTGTAGTGGAGGCTGTCACCCCCTGCTGATTGGGTGCAGTAATGCATGTGATGCCTGTCCTCTGTGGTGGACATCAGAGTACTCCTCTCCACTTTAAACCTAGGAAAAACACTCTCTGAACAGTCCAGAGTTGGTAAGGAAGTCAGTAAACCTTTATTCCCAAGCCAGCATTGATCTTTTAAGACCTGCAATACCACTTTATAACCAGTTCCTATAAGGTTTGGAATAAATCACACAGTTCCTCCCTCGAGGGCTGACCAGGACTCTTATGTTGAAATCACCAGTTCAGTCTTTGGGAGCTGGGTTTCCTCACTGGCCCTGGGTTTCCTTATATTTCCAGTTCAAATCCAAACTTTCAACAAGATAAAAACAAAAATCCTCTCAGTAGCTGCCACCCCTCTCTCTCCGCTTGTTCACGAGGCAACAACAGGAAAGCAAGGGGTAGGAAGGTCACCACCCATTATCCTTTCATTTTCAGGACCCTCCCATGACCTTCCGGGCAGCAATAAACAAATGCAAAAACTCAGCAGGCCCAAACCCCGCCCTGCTTCAAATACCCCCCCCCCCCCCCCCCCCCAGCACAAAAATCCAGTGCAGGCTATTGTAGCTTTTTGCTCCTTATAAATCAAGGTACACATCTTCTCAAAACTTAAGCAGGCTGAAACACTGCCTTTCTGGTTTAAACACAGTAGAAAAATCCACTTCATTCTTGACTAGCAGCAGGCTTCTACAAAGCAATGTCCGTATTCATTCATTCAAGTACTTATATACCGCTTAGACCTAAGCGGTTTACAGGTTCATTTGCAGGTACTGGATCTGTCCCTATGTTCTGGCACTGGTTCAAACAGTGCAAACCCAACCAGTTCCAATGCCTGGAAGCCAGCCATGTACATACCTTCTGGCACAGATTCAAACCATGGGCTTGTAGTATCCAATGGCTCTGGGTCATGGAGAGCATCTATTTCCCTAGGACTGGGGCTTCTCTCTGTTCTCCTGCCTCTCCCTAAGAGCCGTTTCTGGGCTAGGTCCCAACCCATGTGTACCTAGAAACCCTTCCCTTTACTGACTCAGGGAAAGGCATCATAGGGGTTTCTATCCCTTACTGGCTCCCTGTTCTTTCCATTACCATCTCCAGAGTGCCTGGTTGACTTGCCTTTAAACTCCCATGGGGTATAAGGATTGGATAACCCCTGGTTACCTCTCCTCTGGAGAGGAACTGGAGGAGAACTGTTTACTTTCTTTGCAACGCAGCCCCTGGCTACCCCTCCTCTGGAGAGAAACTGGAGGAGAACTGTTATTTTCTTTGCAACACAGCCCCTGGTTACCCCTCCTCTGGAGAGGAACTGGAGAATAAGTGTTTACTTTCTCTGCAGGATAAGCAGTTTCTTGGCTCTTCCAGGTAGGGAAATTTACAATTCCTTAACTTAAGGGGCTTTTCCCACTACAGGGAGGATTTTTTTTCTCTAAAAGATTTTAGAATGATTCTTGCTTCTTCTAGAGACTGCTCACTTTCCTGTAAGTTCTCAGGGGCTAAAGGGTCTGATAGCTGCTCTCCTCCCCCTTGGACTTGATGAGACCTTCCCAAGGGATCACAAGGGTTTACATGAAGTAGGCAATCAGTTGAAGCTGCAAACTGGAAGGCTGTTCACTGGAACATGGTACGCCACAGTGCACTTAGATGTACCCTTGATAGAGATTTGTGGAACAAAACAATATAAGTGGTATAGATACTGTAAATTCATTGTAGGGGACCATGTAATAGGGTCATGGCCATTAGTAGAGCATCAGATTGAGAATCTCTTACACTTAAAAGTATGTATTCACCTAGTGGAAGGCTTCCAAGCTATCAAGATGTCCTAGATGGGCAGAAGAACACCACTTGTAGATGCTAAAAACCACTCAATTTCCAAGCCACAAGTGCAAGAGATTTGAGATTTGGATGAAGAAGCTGGGCTTCCTGCTGTGTGATTAAATGTTGGGAACTGGAGCAGCATTCAAGGAAATAATATAGCTAGGTTTTGGAGAAAAGGGAGCCACTTCTTTCGAGGCTGGTAGGGCACTGTTAGGATCATTGCATAACAGCTTTGCTGAAACTTTTGGAGCACCCTCGGAATGAGCAGAATGTTAGAGTAGGCATAAAACAGCCAAGTGCATGGAATTGCTAGTGCATCTGGTGTGAAATGTAGCAGAGAAGGAAGAATGGAACAATAGAGGGGAAGGTTTGCATTCTCATTGATAGCAAAGAGATTTATTTGAGTTGTGTCCAATCTTGAACGAGTGAAATTAGAATGGTTGAATTGAAAAATCATTCATGTGGACAAAGCACTCTGCTAAGCTTGATGGCTAACTGATTTTGAGGTCTGAATACAGTATGTAAATGGCCTATATCTGGATGCAGTGGGCAATGGCAAAGTACCAGATTGTAGATTCTTCCTGACAGAGGTAAAGAAAACCTGAGCTCCCTTGCTTGTTTACATACAGTAAATCGTCGCTGCTTGGTTGTCTGTTTGAATGAGGACAGATGTACTTTGAAGGCAAAGAAGGAATATTCATAGGGCATAGAAGAGGAGGACACAAGAGAGCCTCGAGGATATGGCTGCTTAGTCGAAGAGCTCCCTTCCAAAGCTTAATTACTCAAATTTCAAAGACTAACGTTATTTGTCAGAACTAAGATTAACACTCCTAAATTCAGGAAAATGTCTTCATCAAAATCACATAAGCAAGATTAGAGTGCAATCATCACATCTGGCTCAAAGAGAACAAAATGTGATCCTCCATCCCTGTGTGGAAGGTAAGCCCATCTCTGTATAGCCTCTGTTTGATTTATGAAAGGTTTGCTTTTGACCAAATCCCCCATCAAATATCCTACTGTGTCATGGGATCTCAGCATTGTCCTCGCTCAGCTGATGAAAGCTCCTTTTGAGCCTCTTCACATTTGCCACCTGAAGTACTTAACTTGGAAAGTATTATATTGGTGACAGTCACTTCAGCATGCAGGTTCAGCGAGCTTCAAGGCCTTAGTAGCTGATTCATTTTACACAAAGTTTCATCACAACAGAGTGATTCTCTGCACGCATCCTAAGTTCCTTCCGAAGGTGGTACATAAGAACATAAAAATACCTATACTGGGTCAGACCAATGGTCCATCTAGCCCATAATCCTGTTTCCAACACTGGCCAATCCAGGTCACAAGCACCTGGCAGAAACCCAAATAGTAGCAACATTCCATGCTACCAGTCCCAGGATAATCAGTGGCTTCCCTTTAATGTCTATCTCAATTGTCCTTCAAACACTTTTTTTTCCGAAACCTCATGCCTGTCCTGGTAACACTACACACTTTGGACTGCAAGTGAACCTTAGCTTTTTATCTGGAGTGGTCTAAAGCCCATAGACAGCCCACTCAACTTTTGTTTCTTTTGACCCAAATGGGACGGGGGCAGCCATTGATAAATGCACTTTATCCAAATTGGCTAGCAAATTGCATCTCCTTTATGCCCAGGCTTGGCTGACTCTAGGGTCATGCACAGCTCACAATGTCAGAGCCATGGCTGCATCAATAGCCCACTTGACAAAGACACACATTACCAAATACTTTCTTACCTGCCCTAGGAGTTGAATTCCTTAAACTTTTTTACTATACTGCTGGTCCTGCACACTCATGTTGGGTGGGAAGACACCCAAGCATGTGCAGTGTGGTGCTGTGAAAAGCTTCAGAAAAATCCAGAATGCTAGGTAGCATCTATGCTAGGCTCCATTGGATTCTCCACTAGAACCAGGATAACTGCTACCTAGACAAATAGCTAGTAATTTCTCAATACCAAACTTTCCAAACATATATACTAAAATGTTTTTTTGAATTTTTTGAAAGAGTACCCTCAGAATTTCCCACTAACTTCAGCAATCAGTTGTTGAACAAAAGTATGAAAGATTTGTTGAATAAAAGTATGAAAAATGCGGAGTGGAAGGCTCCATGATTACAACAAGCTGTTTTAACACTAACCCTCCTGAGGCATGAGAAATTTGACGGACATTAAACATTAGCCAAAGGCAGGCTCCAAAAAGTCTGTGGGCTAAAAGGTAGGGGGGTAATAGAAAGCAGATGTTCTGCACATGATTAACAGTTTGTGGTATTCAGAGACTTGCACAGGAATGTTGTATGAGAGAATTAGTCAGAGGCCCGGTATAAAACTAGAGGGGAACAAAGAAATAAGTAAGCATTTTGAATTTCTCTTTGTCTGTCTATAGCATTGCTTTAAGCACTCTGATTTCTCTCTCTGCTGTACATTGCTTTGTTTTTAATCATTCATTCTGACTTATATATTGCTTATCAAGAAATGCTTCCTGAATATGATTGATATTCAGTTCATAAACTACTTTTTATATTAAATATTAAATCGTCTAGCCTTTTCTTCAAAGTGGCGAGCCAGCCAGGAGTAGGCCGCAAACGGAAAAGAGAAGGCGAGACGAAGAACAAATTAAGTGTGTGTTGTTAATGAAGTTTTTTACAGGATTTTGAGAGAGCAAGCGTTGTTTAAGCCTAATTTCTGTGCTCCACTGATGTGGGATTGATCAAACTGCTGAACTGGACATATAGGCTACGACTCCTGGGCTTGCTAAAGAGAAATAAGAAGACGCGTGAGTAAGCTTACATTGTGGACTTAGGTATATTGTTTAGTTTTATAGTTTTTTTTGTATTTTCTTGGTTTAGGTGCAGTAGTATATTTTTGTAGATTGTGGCTTTATAGGAGAAATTGTAATAGTCAGAATAAAATGAAAGGGAAAGGGGCAGATAAGAAAGAAAAGCCTCCTGTGTATGCTATGTATTTAGATTTAGATAGTTCAAAAAAATGCTCCCCTTTGCAGCATGTCATAGAATTATTCCCATTAGAAAAAAACAGATTGAAAAAATACATGAGAAATGGTATGATGCAAAAGATTCTTTTTTGAGCTGGTCTCAGTATGGATCGTTTGAAAAAATACAGCAAGAGCGGGAAAAGCAACCTTTTGTTCAGCCTGAAGGTTGAGGAATGTCATCTGTTTTTGATTTCTCGGTGTCTGGCTGTTGCTAAGCTAGGTTAGACAGGTCAGGAAGAACTGAAATTTTTTTTGTTCCTTTTAAAAGATTGTTTTAGATTAGATTTAAATAAGTTTGATTTTGTCTTATAAGGTGATCTCTGTTTATTTTAAAATATGTGTTATTCTGTTTCTAGTTCTCTATGTGGAATGTCTTTGCAATTTAACTTTGTTTGACTCTTTTTTAAGTGAGATTCCTGCAGTGTTAAGAGATCATCTGGTTTGAATTAGTCACTAGCTAGTTCTGTGTGTAGGTTTAATAGAAGAGGTGATTTAAAATCTTTAATAACATCTGAACAATATGATTTGTCAGCAATTTGGTCACTATGCCTCAGAATGTTATCAGAATGCAGGAATGCCCCAAGTACAAATGCAGACGCAGCAAGGATTAATGCCACAAGTAGTAGGGATACCTGCGAGTGCCCCGCAGACTGCAATACAGCAGCCAGCGACGCAATCACAGGGACCAGGGGCTGCAGTACAGAGACAGGGTACTGTAAATGCTTTTCCAACTTGGCAGAATATTCCAGACCAATGCTATTGACTGGAAGCAAACCCGTGTCAGGAAGAGGGAATGATTTTCAGATTAGACACAAGGGAACCCTTTATTACATTGACAATTGGCAAATATGGAACTCCTGTGAGATTTTTGATAGATACAGGGGCGAGTACCTCTGTGTTGTGTGCAAAACCACTGGGAGTTAAGCTTTCAAATCAGTATAGAACAACAGTGGGATTTACGGGGATAGAACAAAGAAAAAGGCTAACAGAACCCACTCTGGTGCGCTTGGAATGCCAACCGCACGGTTCAAGGGAGGCTGTGGTACCCTTCTTAGTGGCACCTGATTGCCCAGTAAATTTGTGTGGTAGAGACTTATTGTCTCAATTAGGATTGTGTTTAGATTTTGGAAATAAAGAAATACCAAGTTTGCTCACCATGGTTCAACAGTTGAATAATGAAAATAAAGTAAGGGTTATGGAAGAATTACCACAACATATTTGGAGTACAAGTGATTCACCATATGGACTAGCTGTAAATGCAAAACCCCATAAGATAGAATTAATAGAAGGGGCAAAGGGGCCGAAGCAAGACCCTTACCCCATACGACCTAAATTAGTATCCAAAACCCTGGAGCACATTGATAAATTATTGAAATGTGGTATTATTGAACCTTCAGTATCCCCGTACAATACCCCATTGTTTCCTGTCCCAAAAGGGGAAAACAATGTAAGGATAGTACATGATTTAAGAGAGCTAAATGAGGTTACAAAAAATCAATTTCCGATTTGTGCAAATCCTGCTACACTTTTGCACACTCAGAATATATATGCATATAACACTGTTATTGACTTGTCTAATGCATTCTTTTCAATACCTCTTCATCCAGAGTCTAGGGATTTGACGTCATTTATAGTACAGAATGAGGCATACAGGTGGACTAGGATGCCTCAAGGCTTTACTGATAGTCCATCGGTATTCTCAAAACAACTGATGATGGATTTAAAAGATTTCAGGAGTCAATTGCCTGACACGGTGTCATTGTTTGTCTATGTAGATGATATTCTACTGTCTGCTGAGACTGAAACAGAATGCCTAGATTGGACTAGAAAATTATTTTTGTTATTAGGAGAGTTAGGATATAAATGTAACAGGGAAAAATGTATTATAGCTCAGTCTACTGTCACCTTTTTAGGACAAAATGTTTCAGCAGAACATAAGGTCATTATACCGGAAGTTATATCTATTTTAAATGAAACCCCGGTACCGCAAACAGTTACCCAGTTACGTGCTGTTTTGGGAATGTTAAATTACTGCAGACAATGGATACCAAATTATACACAAAAAGTAATGAGACTTTATAAACATTTGAAACTGCCCGCAGCCACACCAAAGAATACATTAATTGTATTGGAAGAGCAGGATAAGATAATATTGGCTAAGATTGTGAGGGATTTGTTATCCCCAGGACCGTTAGCAGTAATAGATATCCAATCACCTGTGCATCTATGGGTAAAAGACATGGGAAATAGTTGGGCAGCTATGATTAATCAAAACAATGAAGTAAATGCACCAGTAGCTTTTTTGTCAGGCTCTTTTAATCATGTGGAAAAGGGAATGAAAGAAATACCAAAGTTACTGACAGCTATAGTGGCTGCAGTAGGTAAATGGAGAGCACAAATGCCTTTTGTTCCTATTGTAATACATACCAACCACACGATTAAAACACTGTTGAGCCCTAGCCAGACTGCATTGACAGCCACTAGATTTGGAAAATATCAAGCAGTACTTTTAGGACAAGATATAAGAATAATACCATTAACTAAAGAACAGAGAAATAAGATAGATCTGCTTTTTCCTGTCAATCTAGAGGGTGAGATCGATACTATAGAAATCCCTACATTTCACTGTCTTACTTTTGAACCCTTATCTGATGGATTAATATGGTTTACAGATGGAGCTTGTGAAAGGACTGTTGCAGGCTTTGCCTGCGTGCAGGTAGATGAGAATCTAAGAAAGATAATGCAAGTACAATATAAAACCCCTCCTAACCAGACTGCACAGCATGCTGAACTTTTAGCCGTTATTACGGCCTTACAACACACTGATATGACTCAAAATGTCACTATATACTGATAGTGGTTATGTTGCAAGTTCACTACAGTATATATTAAAATGGCAGCGTAGGGGGATGATAACCAGTGCAGGTAAAAATTTACAACATTACACATATTGGAAATTGCTGTTTGAAATTTTGGCAAGAAGGGAACGTGAAGGTAGAAAAACTGCAGTTGTGTGGACCCCGGCCCACACTGAAAGGCCAACCTTTGAGGCACTAGGTAATGCAATGGCTGATGCAGCAGCAACGGAGGTGGTTAAGCAAAGTGAAAAGATTTTGTATAATACTAGACAGACACAGGAAGGGCCACTTACGAATGTAGATAAGATTGAAATGTGGCAGCCAGAGGGACAGGAAAGTGAAAATGGTTGAAGAGAGGATGTATGAAATTGGGAAGTGAATGGTTTAATGCAGAAGAAGGATTACCTTGTATGCCAATGAGCCAGGCGATTAAGGTATTGGCTGGTTGGCATGCAACCATGCATTGGAATAAGGAAACAATGAGGCAACAGTTTGAGCAAGATTTTGGACTTTAAAAATTGATAACTTGATTCAACAGGTTGTGCAGAATTGCATGGTATGTAATATTAACATACCTAAACGAGGTCCTAAAATATCGCCTGGGACACTTCCAATACCAGAAGGCCCAGCAAAAGAATGGTATATTGATTTTACCGATATGATTGTTCCAGTACAGGGAAAAAGGTATTTGTTAGTTTGGGTGGATGCTTTCTCAAGGTGGGTAGAAGCATTTCCATGTAAAAGGGAGACAGCACATGAGGTGGTACAATGTCTGATAACTCATATTTGTTGGAATGTAATTGTATTTTACATGCATTGCCTGTCACCTATTATTTCTCTGTGATTACTCTGTGACCTCTGATGTGAATTACTTAGAGAGGTCACACAGCTATGTAACTTCCTGTAGGGGCAGATGCAGCACATGCAGCACATGGAGCACATGGAGCTCATGTTCTCTCCTAACCTGAGAGGATCTATGGTGGTGTGAGCATCCATTACCATCTAAGCACATGGAAGGAGCTGATAATACAAATGTATAGTAATATGTATATATAAGCCTGTCTGATTATAATCTAACTACAAACTGTGAGTAAACAGATGTTTTGTTACTTCAACTTTAAAGTGACTCAGCAGTGAATTATTCAGGGGTGTATGAGAGAGAGATGAAGAAAGAAATTAACATTTCTAAAGCTGAAGCTGTGTGTACTAAAATCTGCTAATTATTTACTACAAATAATCCAACAAAAGGGTTATGGGCCCAGGGGCTCAGGAATTGAAAAAGAAGAGAAATATTACCAGGCAAAAAAAGGCCACATTTTCTCTTAAGTTTTAAAGGAAAGATTCAGTCTGTCTCTCTCTCCCCCCACACAGCAGACAGAAGGCTAAGAAAATGGCTGAGGGAAGAAATTCACCATTGTTCTATTCTCTCAAGGTGCCTAGATTAACTGAGTTTAATTATCAGCAGTGGGAATTAAGATTCATATGTTTCCTTCGAGCAAAAAGATTAGATATATGCTTAGACCAAGACAGAACAGCTGAAAATATGGCTGAATGGGACAATGCAAACTATTATGTGAAGTGCATGCTTTTGGAAGCTCTCTCTGAAAAACAAGCCATATTGTGGAGGGAAAAGATACACCAAAGGACATTTTTATAAACTGAGAACTATGTATGCAACTACATATGCAAAGCAGCAACCAATTTGGTTGGCAGAGTTGAATGAAACCAAATTAAGGGATAAAAGTAAATGTAATGATCACATTATGCATCTTATGTCTTCATTTCAAAAGTTAGAACTTTCAGGAATTCCCATGTGTGATGCATTGAAAAGAGCATTTCTTTTTACCTCACTATCAAAGAAGTTTGATGTTTTTAGGTCTGTAAATGAGGCCATTGAAGGGCAATCTTTTGAACAGGCAACATCAAAACTAAGGCAGGAATGCATAATAAATGATTCTGAGGAGATGTGTTCTCAAAGTCAGTCAGAGAGAAATGAAACAAATTTCTTGGCAAAGAACAGAGGAAGGCGGAGCTATGGGAAAACTCCACCCAAGGGCAAGCTGATTTGCTACTCATGTGGAAAGGAGGGACATGTATCTAAATGGTGTAAGGAAACACAAAACACTCCCTCTAGCTCACCTAAGCCAATGGAACTAAAGAATTTTCAAACCAGGAAATGTATGAAGGACAAAGATAAACACAAGGGCTTTCTAATGGCAGAAAAATCTTTGACTATGGTAAATAATAATTCAAATGAAAGTACTTGGATTTTGGATTCAGGGAGCACATGCCATTTAACCAATTGTAAGAATTTCTTTCAGGAAATGTGTCCAGAGGAAGGTATTCTTAAAACTGCAAACGCAGGAACTGCTAAGATCCAAGCAAAAGGTATTGGATTCTTAAAATGCAAAGTGTCTAATGAAGTTAAAGAAATTCCTGTAAGTGATGTCTTGTATATTCCCCAAGCAGTTTGCAATATGCTTAGTGTATCTACATTAGATAAGAAGGGATTTGTGATTCATTTTGAAAACAGTAAGTGCACAATCTCTAAAAATGATGAAGTGTATGCTGAAGCTTTTATGCATAATGATGTTTATAAACTGAGCATTTCAGGTGAAGCCTCACATATGGCGCAAGTAAGGAAGAATGATGGTAAATGTAGTCTGGAAATCTGGCACCGCCGCCTGGGACATCGTGATTCTAAGGTGATCCAGGATCTTTACAGTAAGCAACTGGCCACCGGCATTCAGATAAGTGCAGATGCTGGTAAAATGGAGAAATGCATAGACTGTGTTACTCAAAAGGTGTGAGACCCTCATTTCCTGCATACACAGGAAATAGGAGTAATAAAGTGCTGGACTTAATACACAGTGACTTATGTGGACCGTTTAATATCCCATCATTGGGAAATAACAGATTTGTGCTGATATTCTTGGATGATTTCTCTAGATATTGTGTGGCCTATTTGCTGAAAGAAAAAAGTCAAGTCACAGACATGCTGAAGAAATACGTAGCCATGGTGAGCAATAAATTTGAAAGAAAACCAAAGGTTCTTCAGACCGACAATGGTGGTGAGTTCACTTCACAAAGCATGCGCACATTTCTAGAACAAGAAGGCATTCAGCATATCACAACAGTAGCTTATACACCAGAGCAAAATTCTGTTGCAGAGAGAAAATTTAGGTCACTTGTGGAAATGACCAGATGTATGCTGTCAGATAGCAATCTCCCTAAAAGACTAGGGGGGGAAGCCATTCTCACAGCAGTGTACCTACAAAACAGAATGCCAACTAAAGGCGCTGAGCGCACAACATGAGACATGGCATGGTAGGAAGCCAAACCTGTCACACATAAGAACATTTGGAAGTACAGCATATGCTCATGTACCAAAGCAAAGAAGGCATAAGCTGGATTCCACAACAGAAAGGGGCATTTTAGTTGGCTATGCTCCAGGACACAAAGGATATAGAATTTTGAATCTGAAAACTGGCATTGTTGGCATAAGACATGTTACATATTTTGATGAAAACAAAAGGGTTGATAAAGGCTGGATTATCCCAGATGAGCCTTATCATCCAGAATATGAAACTAGAACCATAATAGACATGCCAGTGTATAAATGCCATACCAAGGCAGATGTCTGAAAGCAACTCATCTGTATCTAACGAGGAACAGGCAGAGGAAGCAGACACAGAAAGGATCATTGCAGAAGACAGTACAGTTGGAGAAGGGGAATCAATTGGAGAAGAACTCTCAGATTTTGAGGATGCGGAAAGGTCAGACCAACCTGTTGTCAGACGCTCATCCAGGGAAAACAAAGGTGTTCCACCCCCAAGGCTGTCTTACTTAACAAAGTCAGCAGAAGCTCAAGAGCCCTTAACATGGGATGAGATTGAGAAAATGTCAGCAGAAGAAGCTGCTGAATGGCATAAAGCTGCACAAGAAGAAATTGATGCATTGGATAAAAATAATACTTGGATTCTTACAGAATTACCTCCTGGCAAGAAAGCTATAGGATGCAAATGGGTATTCAAGTTAAAAAGGAATGCACAAGGAAAAGTGGAAAGGTATAAAGCCAGATTAGTCGCAAAGGGATATCTTCAAAAATATGGAGAAGATTTTGATGAAGTGTTTGCACCTGTAGTGAAACACACGACAATTAGAACACTTCTGAGCATTGCAGTCTCAAAAGGCATGCAAGTCAACCACATTGATGTGAAAACAGCATTTCTTCATGGAGATATAACTGAAGACTTGTACTTGGAACAGCCAACAGGTTTCATAAATACAAAACAAAGACAGCTAGTGTGTAAATTAAACAAAGGTCTTTATGGATTAAAGCAAAGTGCAAATGTTGGAATGACAAATTGCATGAAATATTGACAAATTTAGGATTTAAGCAAGGTGAAGCAGATAAATGCTTGTACACTAGGTGCAAATGGACAATATGCATACATTTTAGCTTTTGTTGATGATCTGCTCATTGCAAGCAAAGTGAGCAAGAGTACAAGGACATTGTAAAATATTTAAACCTGAATGTTGAGATAAAAGAACTTGGTAATGTGTCATACTATCTTGGTATAGAAATTGAGAAACAAAATGATGGTTCTTATCTTCTAAGCCAGAAGCAGAAAATAAATGAGCTTATTGAAAGTTTAGGTATGCAAGATGCCCAAGTTGTAAGCACTCCCATGATCACTGATTTTCTGAAGGATGAAACAGTAAGAGAACCTTTACCAGATAACATCCAATATAGATCAGCCATAGGTAAGCTTTTATATCTAGCTACCACATACAGGGCTGATATAGCAAATGCAGTAGGAATTTTGAGCAGAAGGGTCAGCTCACCTACCAAATCAGATTGGACTGCAGTTAAAAGGATGGTAAGGTATTTAAAGGGTACCATTGATTGTAAATTAAAGATTTCAGCCAATAGTAATCCAAAACTAATATGTTACTGTGATTCAGATTGGGCAGGGGATCATTCTGATTATAAATCCACAAGTGGATATGTGTTTATGTATGGAAATGTACAAATTTCATGGGCCAGTCATAAACAAAGTATTGTGAGTTTGTCTTCTACAGAAGCTGAATACGTGGCTGTATCGGAAGCGTGCAGAGAACTGATGTGGATTGAAAAACTTTTGCTGGATTTTGGAATAGCTGAAAAGAGACCAATCCAGATAATGGAAGATAATCAGAGCTGCATCCGACTGTCACAGAATGACAAGGTTCAGTCACGCACCAAGCACATCGCAACGAAATACCACAACGTGCGAGAGTTGGCAAAAGAAGGGGTCATCAGTCTACACTATTGTCACACCAGTGAGATGACAGCTGACATCATGACCAAACCGTTACCCAGAGAACATTTTGTGAATCTGCGTATAAAGCTTGGACTTTGTATGAATAAATAATTGCATGACAGTTATGCATGAGAAGGGGTTTGTTGGAATGTAATTGTATTTACATGCATTGCCTGTCACCTATTATTTCTCTGTGATTACTCTGTGACCTCTGATGTGAATTACTTAGAGAGGTCACACAGCTATGTAACTTCCTGTAGGGGCAGATGCAGCACATGGAGCACATGGAGCTCATGTTCTCTCCTAACCTGAGAGGATCTATGGTGGTGTGAGCATCCATTACCATCTAAGCACATGGAAGGAGCTGATAATACAAATGTATAGTAATATGTATATAAGCCTGTCTGATTATAATCTAACTACAAACTGTGAGTAAACAGATGTTTTGTTACTTCAACTTTAAAGTGACTCAGCAGTGAATTATTCAGGGGTGTATGAGAGAGAGATGAAGAAAGAAATTAACATTTCTAAAGCTGAAGCTGTGTGTACTAAAATCTGCTAATTATTTACTACAAATAATCCAACAATATTATGCCAAGCCATGGGTGTCCGTCTAGAATAATTTCTGATAACGGGACGCATTTTAATAACAGTGTTTTGAAAGAAATGGCAATGATTATGGGTTTAACACACAGAAAAGTATCAGTGTATCGCCCCACCTCCAATGGTTTGGTGGAACGCTACAATGGTATTTTAAAAACTAAATTGAGAGTATTACTGAAGGCTTTAAACAAGGAAACAGCAGGTAAACCATATACCTGGCTTGATTTGTTACCATTAGCTTTGATGGTTATAAGGGCCCAACCTAATGGGCGTACTAAATTGACCCCATTCCAAATTCAGACAGGACGTCATTTTTTCCCGATGCAGACAGCAAGTACTGATAGCACAGCTCAGTACTGGCAAAAGCTACAACCTATGTTGAACCTGACAAGTGATATGATCCGAACAAATGTAACATCACAGGCAGGGACTACTAATGATGTTTGTGCTTTTAAAGTAGGTGACCTAGTGCTACGAAAGAACTTTACACAAAACATGGAAGGATCCTGTGTATGTAGGGCCTTTTGCTATCACGGCCCTTACTCAGACCGCTGCCTGTCTGGAAGGTCATACTTCTTGGATACATTTAGCAGATATTCGACGAATTAATAACATTGAAATGGACAAAGAATAAACAAACATCATGTCCCTAAACATGATGGTATTGGACTGTTGTTTGTTAATGGACAATGAACACATATGATAATAGACTTGTTACAGTGGCCAAGATGTTGAATTTGACTGATTGTATCATATGTGCCCACTGACTGACATCATCTGTCCTTGCAACTATGATATATGGGACTACAATGATAAAATCATGTCTGTTATCCCAATAATACCTGGTTAGAGATGATGAAAACCTTCATTGGACAATGAGACTATTTATAAGCAAGCCTTGCTTATGGACAAGTACCCACAGACATCATGTTGGTGTCTGATTAATAGATGACAACTGAACACATTCCCGATACAGTGCACTTACACGCAAATGTTGTAACAACTGATTCAATGAATGTTATGCTTTTAATTTGTGTAATTGTTAATGCCACATCAGCTAATGAAAAGTAGAATGATGACAGTGTACTTCCCTTTGATGAAGCTCACTGTCCTATAAATTATATACCTCAAGAGAATAAATTTTACCCTAGTACAATTAAATCTGTTTAATGCACATTGTATTAGCATGTTTGCAAAGATGTGCCAGGATGTTTTTAAAATAACAATGATAACTGAAATTCAGAATAAATAGAACTTTAATATGTCAGCCAAAAATATTGAAAAAAAGCGTGCAGAAACTGAATGCCACAAACAAAGGGGGGAGGAATTTAGAAGGGAGGTAAGGATACAGACTGGAGCTAAAACAGATGTTTGAGTCCTGGAATACCAGGCCTCAAAAGGAGGATTTGTTGAACAAAAGTATGAAAGATTTGTGAATAAAAGTATGAAATGCGGAGTGGAAGGCTCCATGATTACAACAAGCTGTTTTAACACTAACCTCCTGAGGCATGAGAAATTTGACGGACATTAACATTAGCCAAAGGCAGGCTCCAAAAGTCTGTGGGCTAAAAGGTAGGGGGTTAATAGAAAGCAGATGTTCTGCACATGATTAACAGTTTGTGGTATCAGAGACTTGCACAGGAATGTTGTATGAGAGAATTAGTCAGAGGCCCGGTATAAAAACTAGAGGGGAACAAAGAAATAAGTAAGCATTTTGAATTTCTCTTTGTCTGTCTATAGCATTGCTTTAAGCACTCTGATTTCTCTCTCTGCTGTACATTGCTTTGTTTTTAATCATTCATTCTGACTTATATATTGCTTATCAAGAAATGCTTCCTGAATATGATTGATATTCAGTTCATAAACTACTTTTTATATTAATATTAAATCGTCTAGCCTTTTCTTCACAGTTTAACTATTGCCTGGTGGTATAGCACTTCATTCATCGGGCTATTCTTTTTAACACCGTGTACTGCTATTCTCCGAGGGACAAGCAGGCTGCTTGTTCTCACTGATGGGTGACGTCCACGGCAGCCCCTCCAATCGGAAACTTCACTAGCAAAGTCCTTTGCTAGTCCTCGCGCGCAGCCGCCGCGCACCGCGCATGCGCGGCCGTCTTCCCGCTCGAAACCGGCTCGAGCCGGCCATTCCTTCTTTGTCCGCACTCGGTAATGGTCCGTATTTTCGCCGTGTCGAGCCCCGGAAAGTCGACCTCGCCGCGTCCAAATTGTTTGAGCGTGTGTTTTCTTCGGAAAAGCTTTTGCTTAAGTCGGGAAGTGCTCCGGAAACCCTCCACCGGGTTTCGTGTCTATCCTCCCCGTACTTCCAGCTTTTGCCCCGGTAAGTTTTCTTTCGTCGTCGGGGTAGGCCTCTTTTCGGCCTCGGTCGAGATTTTCTCCCTCTAAAAGTTTGGTGCTCTTTTTCCGTCATTTCGGATTTGATTTCGCCGGCGTGATTTTTCCTCCGCCCATGACATCGAAGCCTTCCAGCCGGCTTCAAGAAGTGCACCCAGTGCGCCCGGGTTATCTCGCTCACTGATCGACACTCGTCGTGTCTTCAGTGTCTGGGGGCCGAGCACCGCCCTAGAACTGCAGTCTGTGTTCCCTGCTTCAGAGGCGGACTCAGGTAGCGAGACTAGCCCAGTGGAACGTGTTGTTCTCGGGCTCTTCGTCGGCATCGGCACCGGGATCTTCGAGTGCATCGACGTCGTCAGCGTCCAGACCATCTTCCTCGGCCGCCCTGCATCGAGTGCATCGAGGCATCGGGCCTCTGCATCGGCGCCGGACATCGGATAGCTGCATCGACGTCGGTGGTACCGGGACCGTCGTCTGCTGATGTCGTCGGACGGTGGTGCAGTCGTCATGAGTGCAGTTGAGGGCTGTCCATCTCCCTGCTGTGGCGGTGAGCCCTTCGGGTGGGTCTCCTCCTACCCTGAGGGCTCCGGCAGGTACAGCCCCCCCGAGACCGACCTCCTTCGGTCTCGCCCCGAGGAAGCGACGGATGGATTCTACGTCCTCCTCGTCGTGCCGGGAGCTCCGGTGACATTGCTTCGTAAGAATCGAAGAAGCAGTCGACACCGGTCTCCATCCCCGTGTCTGCACGAGAGCTCTGGGTCTCCGAGGGATTTCGGCACCCAGCAGGCATCGGCAACCGAGAGGACCGCTCACCCTCTGTTCAGAGGTGTCGATGCGCTCCACTCTGGACAGCCCGGAACAGCCTCCTCGCCCGGAACAGTTCTGACGTCGACGCCTGCATCGACCTCTCAGCCTTTTTCTGCAGCCACTCTGAACGAGAGCCTCCGGGCCGTTCTTCCAGAGATTCTGGGAGAGTGTTGCGCCCTACCCCTCCGGTACCGGCGGTGCTTGCGCCTCCGGTACCGTCGAGCATGGCGCCGGCTGGCCCATCGCCCAGGTTGGGTCCCCGACGTCGGTACCGCAAGCTGCGTGTGCCGACCGCGGCCACCTCCCAGGAGGGCTCCCCGACTACGTCGCGGAGGGAGCTTCGCCGATGCGGGCCAGGGAGTCTACCTCTCGACCCCCCATCGTGGACGTGGCTCCACGGAGTCGAGCAGGGCGAGGTTGCAGACACAGGTCCGTGAACTTGTGTCTGACACCGAGGGTGAGGCCCTCGTGGGAGGAAGAGGAAGATCCCAGATATTTCTCTGACGAGAGTCTGAGGGTCTTCCGTCTGATCCCACTCCCTCTCCTGAGAGAACAGCTTTCTCCTCCCGAGAGTCTGTCTTTTGCCTCCTTTGTCCGGGAATGTTACGCCATCCCCTTCCCGTGGTTGTGGAGGACGAGCCCAGGCTGAAATGTTTGAGCTCCTGGACTATCCTTCTCCACCTAGGAAGCGTCCACTGTTCCCTTGCACCAGTCCTGAAAAAGACATTGCTTGCGAACTGGACCAAGCCATTAACTAATCCCACATTCCCAAGAAGATCGAGTCCCAGTACCGGATCCATGGGGACCCAGAGCTGATGCGCACTCAGTTGCCTCATGACTCTGGAGTTGTGGATTTGGCCCTAAAGAAGGCTAAGAGTTCTAGGGAACATGCTTCGGCGCCCCCGGGCAAGGACGCTAGAACCTTAGACTCCTTTGGGAGGAAGGCCTACCATTCCTCTATGCTCGTGTCCAAGATCCAGTCTTACCAGCTCTACACGAGCATACCATGCGAACAATGTGCGGCAGTTGGCGGGCTTGGTTGATGCTCTTCCCCCTGAGCAAGCGCCTTTTCAGGAGGTGGTCAGGCAGCTGAAGGCGTGCAGAAATTCCTGGCCAGAGGAGTTTTATGACACTTTTGATGTTGCGTCCAGGGCCGCTGCTCAAGGTGTGTGATGCGCAGGCTCTCATGGCTGCGTGCCGCCGACCTGGAGAATAGAATCCAGCAGCGGATTGCGGACTCGCCTTGCCGTGCGGACAATATTTTTGGTGAAAAGTCGAACAGGTGGTAGAGTCTCTCCACCAGCGGGACACCGCATTCGACAAATTCGCCCGCCGGCAGCCTTCAGCTTCTACCTCTACAGGTAGACGATTTTTCGGGGGAAGGAAGCTGTTCCCTACTCTTCTGGCAAGCGTAGGTACAATCCTCCTTCCCGACAGCCTGCGGCCCAGGCTAAGCCAGCGCGCTCGCTCTCGTCAGCAGCGTGCGACTCAGCAAGGCCCCGCGGCTCCCCAGCAAAAGCAAGGGGCGAGCTTTTGACTGGCTCCAGCAGAGCATAGCCGACATCCAAGTGTCCGTGCCGGGCGACCTGCCAGTCGGAGGGAGTTGAAAGCTTTTCACCGAAGGTGGCCTCTCATAACCTCCGATCAGTGGGTTCTGCAAATAGTCCGGCAGGTGTACACCCTCAATTTGACCTCAAAACCTCCAAATTGTCCACCGGGAGCTCAGTCTTACAGCTTCCAGCACAAGAAGGTACTTGCAGAGGAACTCTCCGCCCTTCTCAGCGCCAAGGCGGTCGAGCCCGTGCCATCCGGGCAAGAAGGGCTGGGATTCTATTCCAGGTACTTCCTTGTGGAAAAGAAAACAGGGGGATGCGTCCCATCCTAGACCTAAGGGCCCTGAACAAATATCTCGAAACAGAAAAGTTCAGGATGCTTTCCCTGGGCACCCTTCTCCCCATGATTCAGCAAAACGATTGGCTATGCTCTCTGGACTTGAAGGATGCCTACACACATCCCGATACTGCCAGCTCACAGACAGTCTGCGATTTCAGTTGGGCACACGCCACTTCCAGTACTGTGTGCTACCCTTTGGGCTCGCCTCTGCGCCCAGGGTGTTCACCAAGTGCCTAGCTGTGGTAGCAGCGGCGCTTCGCAGGCTGGGGGTGCACGTGTTCCCATATCTCGACGATTGGCTGGTGAAGAACACATCCGAGGCAGGAGCCCTGCAGTCCATGCGATGACTATTCGCCTACTGGAGCTACTGGGGTTTGTGATAAATTATCCAAAGTCCCACCTTCTTCCGTGCAGAGACTCGAATTCATAGGAGCTCTGCTGGATTCTCGGACGGCTCGCGCCTATCTCCCAGACGAGAGCCAACAACTTGTTGTCCCTCGTCTCGCGGGTGCGAGCGTCCCAGCAGATCACAGCTCGGCAGATGTTGAGATTGCTGGGCCACATGGCCTCCACAGTTCATGTGACTCCCATGGCCCGCCTTCACATGAGATCTGCTCAATGGACCCTAGCCTCCCAGTGGTATCAGGCCGCTGGGGGTCTGGAGGACGTGATCCACCTGTCCACGAGTTTTCCTCGAATCCCTGTATTGGTGGACCATTGCTCCAATTTGACTTTGGGACGTCCCTTCCAAATCCCTCAGCCACGGAAAGTGCTGACTACGGATGCGTCCCTCCTGGGATGGGGAGCTCATGTCGATGGGCTTCACACCCAAGGAAGCTGGTCCCTCCAGGAACGCGGTCTACAGATCAATCTCCTGGAGTTACGAGCGATCTGGAACGCTCTGAAGGCTTTCAGAGATCGGCTGTCCCACCAAATTATCCAAATTCAGACAGACAACCAGGTTGCCATGTACTATGTCACAAGCAGGGGGGCACCGGATCTCGCCCCCTGTGTCAGGAAGCCGTCAGCATGTGGCTCTGGGCTCGCCGTCACGGCATGGTGCTCCAAGCCACATATCTGGCAGGCGTAAACAACAGTCTGGCCGACAGGTTGAGCAGGATTATGCAGCCTCACGAGTGGTCGCTCAACTCCCGAGTGGTGCGCCAGATCTTCCAAGCGTGGGGCACCCCCTTGGTGGATCTCTTCGCATCTCGATGAACCACAAAGTCCCTCAGTTCTGTTCCAGGCTTCAGGCCCACGGCAGACTGGCTTCGGATGCCTTCCTCCTGGACTGGGGGGAGGGCCTGCTGTATGCTTATCCTCCCATCCCTCTGTGGGGAAGACTTTGTTGAAACTCAAGCAAGACCGAGGCACCATGATTCTGATTGCTCCTTTTTGGCCGCGTCAGATCTGGTTTCCTCTTCTTCTGGAGTTATCCTCCAAAGAACCGTGGAGATTGGAGTTTTGCCCCCTCATCACGCAGGACGAAGGGGCTCTTCTGCATCCCAACCTCCAGTCTCTGGCTCTCACGGCCTGGATTTGAGGGCGTAGACTTTGCCTCTTTGGGTCTGTCAGAGGGTCTCCCGCATCTTGCTTGCTTCCAGGAAAGACTCCACTAAGAGAAGTTACTTCTTTCATTGGAGGAGGTTTGCCGTCTGGTGTGACAGCAAGGCCCTAGATCCTCGCTCTTGTCCTACAGACCCTGCTTGAATACCTTCTGCACTTGTCTGAGTCTGGTCTTAAGACCAACTCCGTAAGGGTTCACCTTAGTGCAATCAGTGCATACCATTACCAAGTGGAAGGTAAGCCGATCTCAGGACAGCCTTTATTGTGTCGCTTCATGAGAGGTTTGCTTTTGTCAAAGCCCCCTGTCAAACCTCCTACAGTGTCATGGGATCTCAATGTCGTTCTCACCCAGCTGATGAAACCTCCTTTTGAGCCACTGAATTCCTGCCATCCGAAGTACTTGACCTGGAAGGTCATTTTCTTGGTGGCAGTTACTTCGGCTCGTAGAGTCAGTGAGCTTCAGGCCCTGGTAGCCCAGGCCCCTACACCAAATTTCATCACAACAGGGTAGTCCTCCGCACTCACCCTAAGTTTCTGCCAAAGGTCGTGTCGGAGTTCCATCTGAACCAGTCAATGTCTTGCCAACATTCTTTCCCCGTCCTCATTCCTGCCCTGCTGAACGTCAGCTGCACACATTGGACTGCAAGAGAGCATTGGCCTTCTACCTGGAGCGGACACAGCCCCACAGACAGTCCGCCCAATTGTTTGTTTCTTTGATCCCAATAGGAGGGGAGTGGCTGTAGGGAAACGCACCATATCCAATTGGCTAGCAGATTGCATTCCTTCACTTACGCCCAGGCGGGGCTGGCTCTTGAGGGTCATGTCACGGCTCATAATATTAGAGCCATGGCTGCGTCGGTAGCCCACTTGAAGTCAGCCTCCATTGAAGAAATTTGCAAAGCTGCGACGTGGTCATCTGTCCACACATTCACATCTCATTACTGCCTGCAGCAGGATACCCGACGCGACAGTCGGTTCGGGCAGTCAGTTCTTCAGAACCTGTTTGGGCTTTAGGATCCAACTCCCCCCCGAGGGCCCTGTTTGTTCTGTTCCAGGCTGCACTCTCAGTTAGTTGGTAAATTTTTTAGGTCAATCTCAGTTATGTCCTCGCCGTTGCGAGGCCCAATTGACCTTGGTTGTTGTTTTGAGTGAGCCTGGAGGCTAGGGATACCCCATCAGTGAGAACAAGCAGCCTGCTTGTCCTCGGAGAAAGCGAATGCTACATACCTGTAGAAGGTATTCTCCGAGGACAGCAGGCTGATTGTTCTCACAAACCCGCCCGCCTCCCCTTTGGAGTTGTGTCTTCCCTTGAAGTGTATTGTCTTGCTACATACTGGACTGGCCGGCTCGAGCCGGTTTCGGGCGGGAAGACGGCCGCGCATGTGCGGTGCGCGCGGGCGCGCGAGGACTAGCAAAGGACTTTGCTAGTGAAGTTTCCGATTGGAGGGGCTGCTGTGGACGTCACCCATCAGTGAGAACAATCAGCCTGCTGTCCTCGGAGAATACCTTCTACAGGTATGTAGCATTCGCTTTAGTGTCTTTTAGTGATACATTTGCTACACCTGCACCAACTATGGTCATTCACCAGTACTTTAAAATGGCATAGTCATTCATAGAAACTGAACTTATCTTTATGTCAGCGTTCTCACTGACTCCATGCTCCGATGAGTCAAAGAGCAGAAATGCATATGAATATCTGACCGCCTTCCCCTTGTTGAACAAGCTGCTAGACGCTCCTAATGTTCACTGAAGTAGCTTATATAGGTGCCCATCTTGAAGCAGAAACCGGAAGTCAGTCTATTGATGTCACTACAAAATGAAAAGTTTTTGTGTATACAAAACTTTATATACAAATACAGACGCTACTTCACAACACACTTGATGAATATATCTCTCTATTACTGACATCCCTGGGGAAATTACAATCTCAAATGATGGTGTTCCACTCTATATTCTCATTCAAGCCTTTAGGGCTGATGGTCTATAATTTATAAATCCACCACTGTTTCCGACGGGTTAAAACCGAAACCCGATCAGCGCCAGCGAAGGATTCAGGAACTTGATCTATAATGAACCACTGTAGGTCAGTAAACTTATGATGGAATTGTAAACAATGAGCTACAAGTGGAGCAGACAAAGTTCTTGTTGCAAGATGACTCTTATGCTCTGTCGGTCGAATTTTTATCCTCCTGATAGTACATCCTATGAAATATAAGTGGCAAGGACATTTAATTATATACACCACAAACGAAGATTGACATTTAGTAGTGTGACTCAGTTTATATGTTTGCTGTGTTACAGAATAAGTCCATTCTTGCATGACTGTGGTTTGAGGACAAAACTGACACTCCCCGCAGGGTTGGTGTAAACCTTCTTTGGTAAACTGATGTCATGAACAAGAGTGGTATGTACGAGATTATCTCTTAAATTGCGTCCCCGCGTATACACTACACAGGGATGCTGTGAAAAAATAGAATGAAATGTAAGAACTTGCCAGTATTTATACAAGAGTTGGGCTACTTGAGGAGCCAAAGTGGAAAATCCCAACACACAAACCAATTTGTCTATCTGTTCTTTCGGTCTGTCTAACAATAATAAGGACCGTTGTGTGTACCAAGCTCTCTTATACGCCTGATGAATGCAGGCTATAGAGTAACCCCATTCCTGAAGTTTGGCTGACAGCTCCATGGCCTGTTGTTTAAAATCAACATCTGTGGTGCATATTCTGCGTAATTGTAAAAATTGTCCAACAGGCAGGGACCATTTCAATCTATGTGGATGATGATTGGTGAATGATAACAAAGTATTACGGTCTGTAGTTTTATGGTAAACTGTGGTATGTAATTCTCCATGTACTTTATAAATCCAGGTATCAAGAAACGAAATGTTTGTCACATGTTTAATCATAGTAAATTTTAAACAAGGATCTATACTGTTTATCCAACTCAAAAATAGAGATAAATGGTGTTCTGTGGATTGCCAGTCGGTGTTATAAAGATGACGTTCTTCAAAATCACTGAATTATAAATTTGCCACACTAGGGGCAGCTGTTGTGCCCATGGCAGCACCCTTTGTTTGGAGGAAAAATTGAGAATCAAACATGAAATAATTCTTCAATACCAGCTTTGCCAAAGCTAACAGAAATACTGATGGAATTCTGTCACCTTCTGGTCTTGTAACCAATGTTTGTTCAATGATAGCTAAAGCTGCTTCTTGGGGAATATTTGAGTATAACAATTCAATGTCCAGAGTGACAAGCCATGCCTCTAGCATTACATCCACAATCCCCGACAGATGTCTCAGAAAGTGGGCAGTATCCCGAAAGTATGATTTAGCTTTTTTAACAAACGGTTGCAAAAAGTGTTCCAAAAATTTGGATAATGGTTCCAAAATAGTGCCGCTCAGCGACACTATGGGATGCCCCAGAGGATTAGAATGGTTTTTGTGGATCTTTGGCACAGTGTAGAATACGGACGTTCTTACACTCGATGGTTTTAAAAAGCGAGATTCCGCCTTTGTCAAATAACCCGCAGTTACTGCTTCATCCACTATGTTCCCAATGATAGTTTGTAACAACTTGCTAGGATCTTCTAACAAAGGTTGGTAATAGCGATTATCCATTATCTGGTGACGTACCTCTGTGACATAAGACTCCCTGTCCTGGACCATGATGGAGCTCCCCTTGTCGGCTGGATGAATAATAATGGTTGAATCATTAGACAATTCTTGTAATGCTTTACGTTCTGTCTTAGTAAAATTGACAAACCTTTTCCTGCCATCCACACCCGAAGATTCCAGGAGTTCTAAGTGTTCTAGATCCCTCAACATCAGGGCTTTGAACATTGCTATATGAGGGTCCAAAGGACCGGTGGGATCCACCGTGATTTAGGATGGCAAATGAAGTTCCCATGTAGACACACTTTGTTGTGAAAAATATAATTTAACTTGTAGATTCCGAAAAATACAAGCTAAATCATACGTGTAGAAAAAGAATTGTGCTGGACTGTAGGCTCCACTGGATGGCATTACCCATATGTGGTAATGTATGTTCTGCTGTCCTTGGACAATACCTTTATTTTATGGCAGTGGCCCCAATTAATTAATAACGGTCGTGATTTGGGGCCCACAATCTTTGCATTGTTGCAGCTAGCAACATGGAATGTACCCTGCCACAACAATGCAATATGAAATAAACTACATTAGATACTAACCTGCAATACTGAGGTACACAGGTGAGTTGCTCACATGGTAAAATTTTCTATGGAAAACAAAATACACTGTACTGCAGGGACTGGTAACAGTGCTCATAGCCTTGTACATTTTTCACATTCTGCTTTCTAAAATAACTTTTTAAAACATTTTATTTATACAAATTTTCATTTTACAACCCAAACATAAACTTTGTCAAGAAAATTGCCAGAAATAAAAAGGAACATAATTAGGGAAGCAACATAGAGAAATAGAAAGTACAGACATTAGTCGGCAGCTAAGAAGGGGGCATGAACAATGCACAATACCTGAGAGGAGGTAATAAAAGAAAATATAAAAGAAAATAAAAAAATAGAAACCAAAGAAACAGCACCTAAATATTTCAAGTCCAATATCCATCATGAACCTCACTTAGGAGTTCTAGCATCCAAAAAACGAAGCTGTGAAGGTTCAAAAAGGTGAAATGTAGTATTATCAATCTGTAGTACACATTTACATGGAAACCTTAACTTAAATCTAGCCCCCATAGTCAACACTTCTTGCCTCATAGAGAGAAACCTCTGCTTTCTATCCTGTGTCCATCTGGAAACATCAGTAAATATTTGGATTCTTTCTCCCAAAAAAGTAATTGAGGCAGCTTGACAATAACACAATCTGAAAAGAGCTTCCTTATCCTGTAGAAATACAAATTAGACCAGGAGGGTGGCCCGAAAGGCTACCTCCTCCCTAGAGCTCTCCAAAAGCGCTGTTACATTCAAGCTGTCAGAAGCTGCTGCTACTGGGCCTTCAACTCTATCCTCCGGAGCAGGTGGCAAACCTGCTTCTGAGTATTTGAAAACCTTCTTTAAAAATTTATGAAAAGTTTGTTGAGGAAAGTTCAGTTTAACAGATGGAAAATTTAAGAATCTTAAGTTCAAAGTTCTACCTCCATTTTCCAGGTTTTCCAATTTACGATGAACCATATTAGCCCCTTGCAGTAATTTAGATGCCACCTCCTTTACTTGGGATAATGAAGTTCCGACCACTTTAATTTGATTTTCCTGATGGGTCAGTCAAGACTGAACTGTCTCAATCAATGAAGCATTAGACATTGAATTGGTAACAAAGGTCAAACAAACCTTATGTGGAGACTCCATAGCTCCATAATCTCCAGAGGTCTAACCAGTGTTTGTAGAGTAGCACTAGAGTCAGGCAGGCTCCTCTCCAACTTGGCCACAGCCAAGCCTGATGTAACTTCTTCCCCAGGCAAATTCAGTGCAGCTGTAACCGAAGAAACTGGGAAACCTGCTTCTCCAGGGGAGCTTCGCCCTGAGTGCACAGCTAAGTTGGGAGATTGCCCCTCCAAAACCATTTCAGAAACCCTAACTTCTGACTGAAGCACTAGTGTGGCTGCTCCTCCTGGCAAAGTGAAACCTCGCCTTCCAAGGTGGGACTCCTCTCCATTATGGCAGCAGAAATGCCCAGAGATAAAGTTGGATTTGCAAAAGCTGTCATCATGGCTTGTAAAAGAGCTGGAGTCGCAGGGAGTAAGGAGGATACTCCCCTGGTCTTCTCCTTCCTCTTCAGCATTCAGGGAAACTGCAGTAAAACACTGTAGAACAAACGGAGCTCCAGAGCACGCCATCTTGCCCTCCCTCCGTGCCTAAAAAAAAATAGCTTTAATGTACTGATAGAATTTTGTTTCACTGATCTATACAAATGTAAAATTCCACTCTTATAGAAGGCTATGCAAATTAATCAGTTATTTCAACTGAACCTTCATCTTCTCTTGAAAAACAGTTTCTGGTCTCACCATTAAATTTTATATGGACTCATAATAACCATAATGTTAAGGAATTTAACATTTTTCATGTTCACACTTCACAAATATTTATTTTGTATTATTTGATATACTGTTTTTTAAATCAATATCAAAGTACGTTTAAAATACTGAAACATATAAAATCTTACTATAACAATTTCAGTGATAAGTACAAAAGGATGGGAAATGTAATAGCATGACAGTAGGGACAGATTCAGTAAATGGCGCTGAAAGTTATGCACTGGAAAGCTCTGCATTGAAATTGCATTCTAAAAAGTATGCTCTGCACCAAGCGCCCTTTATAGAATAATGCTTAGTAACGATTCCCACAATCACCTTTGGATGTGCAGACTTACACCAACTAAAACCTGGCAAGCAAGTTGAGCACGCAACTGCAGAATTTATTAAAATCGTGACTAAATTATAGGAATCCCCCTGTCCCACCCATGCCTACCCCCATGGCCATTCCCCCTTTTGGGTTGCATGTGAGACAATTTCAGCACCCATATTTATAGAATAGTGCGCAGAAACCTGAATAATTGCCAGTTAACACCAATAATTGTAAATTGGCTCGTTAAGTATTTATGTTGCATACACATCTCAGGATTGCACCCAAAATTTGGTGTGTAAATTTTCACAACCTTTATTGAATCCGGGTGATAATGTGGAATACATAAGGGAAGGAGAGGATAAATATAAAATATCATCATTACAGGGAAAAACGTAATGTAATCATTTGGTCTGATATATAAGTGCATATATTTTTAAGAATTTTCGTTAGTAAATACAATAAAATCACATAGCTCAAATCCCTATGTGCAGATCAACAAACTTCCAACATGGAACTCTGCTGTGAAATTGAAAGCTGAAGAGGTCAACCAATATGCAAGCAATCAATCTGAACTGTCTGCTCATAAAGGATGTCTATTACAGGGGAACATCCCTGAAAAGGAGTGCCAAGTTATCTAAGCTATGCCATTTGCAACTCAACCAGGAATTGCGTGCATGAAAGGACTATCCAGAACTGATACCAACAGAGTTGTAAATGTGTGCAGCACATGCCACACTACTAACACATACCCCCCACTGTCACCACAGAAGTGTTGGACATTGTGGGGAGATCTTGCTGTGGCAAGAAAGCCAAATCTTTTTCTGGAGCAAGCAACCAAAGTGAAGTCAACTAAAAGAACTAAGAAATGACAACAAAAGCAACAAACTGGGCAGGCGGCACTTCAGCACTCTCCTTTCGTTCCAAAACTATACACAATACATATTCACACTTGACCAGTTATCCGATAAAGAGTGGAATTTATTGTGGCCGCAACATTCTACAGTTTATATCTATGAATACATTCACAGTGGCAAGCAATTTCAATCAAGTATACATTTTACAATAATAAACAATCAATTTTATGACTCCATTTCTATCTAGAGCATTTGAGGCAAAGTGGCCTAGCCTTCTGAGTCACACAGTTCTCTCTCTGCCATAATCACACTGTAGTTTTGCTCCACCTGGTGCATATACCGCTGACATGCCCAGGTGCTAACATCACATCTTTGCTCCAGGGATTGCCATAAAAGCATCCTCCCTCTCATAACTGTTGACTCTCTTTCTTGAAGCCTTCAGCCTCCCCATTCCATCTAAGTCTGAGGTAGGATCCGCTGATCATTTGTTACTCTGGCACTGGCCCCCCTCCGTACAAGTGGGGAACTGCCCTACATAACATAAGTATTGCCATACTGGGAAGGACCAAAGGCCCATCAAGCCCAGCATCCTGTTTCCAACAGTGACCAATCCAGATCACAAATACCTGGCAAGATCCCAAAAAGTACAAAACATTTTATACTGCTTATCCCAGAAATAGTGGATTTTCCCTAAGTCCATTTAATAACGGTCTATGGACTTTTCCTTTAGGAAGCCGTCCAAACCTTTTTTAAACTCTGCTAAGCTAATCACCTTTACCACATTCTCTGGCAACGAATTCCAGAGTTCAATTACACGTTGAGTGAAGAAACATTTTCTCCGATTCATTTTAAATTTACTACATTGTAGCTTCATCGCATGCCCCCTAGTCCTAGTATTTTTGGAAAGCGTGAACAGACGCTTCACATCTACCCGTTATACTCCACTCATTATTTTATAGACCTCTATCATATCTCCCCTCAGCCGCCTTTTCTCCAAGCTGAAGAGCCCTAGCCGCTTTAGCCTTTCCTCATAGGGAAGTCGTCCCATCCCCTTTATCATTTTTGTCGCCCTTCTCTGCACCTTTTCTAAATCCACTATATCTTTTTTGAGATACAGCGACCAGAATTGAACACAATATTCGAGATATGGTCACACCATGGAGCGATACAAAGGCATTATAACATCCTCATTCTTGTTTTCCATTCCTTTCCTAATAATACCTAACATTCTATTTGCTTTCTTAGCCGCAGCAGCACACTGAGCAGAAGGTTTCAATGTATCATCAACGATGACACCTAGATCCCTTTATTGGTCCGTGACTCCTAACATGGAACCTTGCATGACGTAGCTATAATTCAAGTTCCTCTTTCCCACATGCATCACTTTACACTTACTCACATTAAACATCATCTGCCATTTAGACGCCCAGTCTCCCAGTCTCGTAAGGTCCTCTTGTAATTTTTCACAATCCTCCTGCGATTTAACGACTTTGAATAACTTTGTGTCATCAGCAAATTTAATTACTTCACTAGTTACTCCCATCTCTAGGTCATGTATAAATATGTTAAAAAGCAGCGGTCCCAGCACAGACCCCTGGGGAACACCACTAACTACCTTTCTCCATTGAGAATACTGACCATTTAACCCTACTCTCTGTTTTCTATCTTTTAACCAGTTTTTAATCCACAATAGAACACTACTTCCTATCCCATGACTCTCCAATTTCCTCTGGAGTTTTTCATGAAGTACTTTGTCAAACGCCTTCTGAAAATCCAGATACACAATATCAACCGGCTCCCCTTTATCCACATGTTTGTTCACCCCTTCAAAGCAATGTAGTAGATTGGTGAGGCAAGATTTCCCTTCACTAAATCCATGTTGACTTTGTCTCATTAATCCTTGCTTTTGAATATGCTCTGTAATTTTGTTCTTAATAATAGTCTCTACCATTTTGCCCGGCAACAACGTCAGACTCACCGGTCTATAATTTCCCGGATCTTGTCTGGAACCTTTTTTAAAAATCGGCGTTACATTGGCCACCCTCCAGTCTTCCGGTACCACACTCTTTTTTAAGGATAAATTACATATTTCTAACAATAGCTCCGCAAGCTCATTTTTCAGTTCAATCAGTACTCTGGGATGAATACCATCCGGTCCAGGAGATTTGCTACTCTTCAGTTTGTAGAACTGCCCCATTACATCCTCCAGGTTTACAGAGAATTCATTAAGTTTCTTCAACTCGTCAGCTTCGAATACCATTTCGGGCACCGGTATCACTGCCAAATCTTCCTCGGTGAAGACCGAAGCAAAGAATTCATTTAATCTGTCCGCTACGGCTTTGTCTTCCCTGATTGCCCCTTTTACTCCTCGGTCATCTAGCGGTCCAACCGATTCTTTTGCCGGCTTCCTGCTTTTAATATACCTAAAACAATTTTACTATGTGTTTTTGCCTCCAACACAATTTTTTTTTCGAAGTCTCTCTTAGCCTTCCTTATCAGCGCTTTGTATTTGGCTTATCATTCCTTATGCCGTTTCTTATTATTTTCTTCCGTTTTCTGAAGGGTTTTCTTTTAGCTCTAATAGCTTCCTTCACCTCATTTTTTAACCACACCGGCTGTCGTTTGGTCTTCCGCCCTCCTTTTTTAATACGCGGAATATATTTGGCCTGGGCTTCCAGGATGGTGTTTTTGAACAGCATCCATGCCTGATGTAAATTTTTGACCCTCGCAGTTGCTCCTCTAAACATCATCCATGCCACTGCTAGCATGGGACAACAAACACATGACCTTTTACCTTGCTTTGGTTTGCAACATAGTGCTGTGTGCTCTTTGAAGCTAGGACCCACCGCCTGCCTGTGGAATGCTGCGACAAGACCCTACACCTCCTTGATATAGGGCAGGTGGGGTGGGAGAGCTGTGGGAGCAGCAAGCTAAAATGGTGCGTGCACATCGCGGGCGCCGCCCTTCTTGCTCCCAGAGGTCACTTCTTTCCCACCTCACCTCTCAGACTTCCTGTCTTGCCTGCCTACCTATCGGGTGTGAATGGATCATCCCTTCCTCTCCTGATCCTCTTCCAGATCTTCTCCCTTCCATCCCCTCCCATATCTGCATTTTAATTTCTGTTTATGTGTTTGAAATTGCTTCTGTTCCATTAATCACTGGTGGGCCTCAGTAAAATACAATGTAAACATATATAACAACATTGGGGGGGGGGGGGTTCTCCAAATTCTCCATTTTTTCTGTACCTCTACCCCTATTCCTCCATGCTCTCTCCCACCTGAAATCCCTCCTCTTTCTGATGCACACCTCCCTTTCCCACCCCCAGCACAATTTACTAAGGGGTCCTTTTACTAAGATACGTCTGTAAAAAAGACCTGTTTTTTTATTTTTCCTGAAAATGGACATACGGCAAAATCAAAATTGCCACGCATTCATTGTGGGTCTGCAACCTTAACGCCAGCCATTGACCTAGCGGTAAAGTCTCAGGCAGTACACAGGTGGTAATGACCTACATGTGCCAAATGCCACTTGGCACGCATCCAATATGCGCATCCAAAATAAAAATCAGATGCATTCCAAAAATGAAATTACCGCAAGAACCATGTAGTAGCAGAGTGGTAACTCCATTTTGGCATGCGTTGGGCGCGTAGAGCCTTATGCGGCTTAGTAAAAGGATCCCTAAGATCCCTCCTCCACCAATAAATAATGATATAAATTAACAGGAAAAGAAATCTGTTTTATATGTATCACATAAATGTTACTTTGATGCAAAATTATCACTTGAGCTTACATGAGAAACTAGGGACTGTAGCTCTAATAATCATTTTGAGTAACAGCACTTATGATGTAACAAGCAGTGTGCACTGCTCTCTATGATGTAACAAATGGGGTACAGATCTTTATGATGTAACAAGCAGCGTGTACTTCTCTTTATGAGGTAACATGTGGTATGCTGATCTTTCAGTTAACCTCAAACTTTATTGTCACTTGGGCTTTGGCCTAATTAATCTGTGGTCTCTTTGGCATCTTGAGGATAACTTCCTATTCCTCTTACAAACACTTTGGGAAATGTTGAGCTCTGCTCTCTCTGAGAGTAATTTTATAACAGGTTGCCTAGATTGGGAGAACTATTTTAAGCTGATTTTATAAAGATACATAGGCCTCTGTCTTTTTATAAAACTGCCTATGGCTATAATGAACCCTGTACATTTACACTGGCTCAGGAGCTGATGTAAATGTAAACACCTAAAGTACATGCTTAAAATCATAGCGCTGCCTATGCTTCAACATGTCCCCTGAAGGCCTGAACATGTCTCCACCCCAGTTGCATACAAGTATGCGCACCTATTTGTTACTGTTCTCACTTGTACTGTGGGAGGCATTTTACACGTGAAGAGACTTTATAAAATTACCCTATATTTGGATATTCAGTTGTCTGTGTCTGCCCAGAGACAGACTTGTCTGTGTTGCTCTTGGTAACAGTCTTATGATTAAGCATTTCCATAAACATCATAATACTCTAAACCCCCTTCCTATGCCCTATGGAATAAAAGTGCCTGGTGGGTGTCTGTACTCTCAGTACCATACAATGGAATTCAAAACATGAAGCTCGCTGCCCTTCCGAGCTGGAGGAAATGAGTAGGACATGCACTGCAGCTGTCGCTCACATGTGACAGGCAAAGACCTTTCTTAGGTCTCTTGCAAAAAAAAAAAAAAATCACAAGGGTTACTGGTAATGTCCCCTTCCTGTTGCCTGTTCTTTGCCTGCCCTCTGGCTGACATGCAAAGATCTGTGCAGCTGCCTGTGCACCCTAAGGCGCTGGAAGGAGCCCCAGCTGCTTCCACTCTGTGCTGCCTGTTGCAGGTGAAGGTCCACACACACTGTGCAGCCACAGGTTGGTATGTGATATGGGAGCTGGAGGATCTCAGGAGAGTTGTGCATGTGTGTGTGTGTGTGTGTGTATGGGCTGGATGTCCTAGTGGGCTTGACTCCTTGATGCAAGCAGCTTGCTGTCCTTTTATCAGACATTTTGTACTGGAGTTAAGTATATTTTCCTATATTGTGTTTTGTTTTGGGGATTTTTTTTGTGTGCTGTACTGTAGATGTCAGCTTTGTAGCTGCAGTGTTCGTTCTCATACTTCCTTTGCAGTTCTGCAGAAAGTATAAGCGAGGTCCCGGAAGTTTGTGACTGTAAACATATATTAGATAATATCTTTGCCCTAGGTCTCTGGGTTTTGTTAACTAATAAATGTACAAGTCTTTCTGTTAGCAGTTCTTAATCACACTGATCACTTCATTGTGTGCAGTACAGTGGTGCTGAAATCAAAGCATACTTTGATTAAGAATATATAGTCCCTTGTAGAAATACAATTATACAGTCTTATGTACCCTTTAGCAAATAAGTCCCTGCCTGTGTTTTGGGGATCCACTCAGGACTTGTCTATTTATTCAATTTTATGCGATTCATCTGGTCACAATTTTCTGTAATAAAGCAATTTAACAAAATATGGATTCTCATAATATATACCTGCCAATTTTCATATCTGCCTGTGAGTTTGGCTTTTCTTCTAGTAAAGTGCATAATTTCATAGTGTCTTGTGAACTTGCAATACTGTGAAATGGACAAGCTTTTGCCATTTAAAAGAACCAGCTTTTGAACCGCCCAACAGGAAATGTAGTTCTGTTTCTATTTCCTCAATATTGCATTGTATGCAGAATCTTGCTTCATTGGGTTTCTAGTTCACAATTTGTGTGCAATATGTTTCCATTTCTAGTCTGTGGCTATTTATTCTTGTTTGACGAGAGTTTGTCTGTGCTTTGAATGTCTGACCGAGGTCAGGTATTCTGCTAGCATGTAAATCTGTCTAGTTTGTCTTGTTTTACAGTCTGAACCCCCAGTAGGAGCTGTATTAGTGTTTTAGGCCACATTGAACATAGAAAATGACAGGAAATAAAACCATGTGGCCTATCCAATCTACCCATCCATACTACTACTAATCATTTCTATAGTGCTACTAGATGTATGTAGCGCTGTACACATTATATACAGGTACTTTTTCTGTCCCTAGAGGACTCACAATCTAAGTTTTGGTACCTGGGGCAATGGAGGATTAAATGACTTACCCAAGGTCACAAGGCGCTGCAGTGGGAATCGAGCCCAGTTCCCCAGGATCAAAGTCCACTGCACTGATCAGTAGGCTACTCCTCCACTCAGCTAATCCTCCATGGTCATGTCGCTTGCAACCTTCTATTAGTCTTGCTGCAGCATTCTAAATCAATTGGAGCTGGTGCAGGCCCTTTGTAGTCAGACCGTTGTAGAGTGCATTACAGTAATCCAGTCTTGATGTTATCATGGCATGCCAACTGGGATAAGATTTACCTTATTGATATAAGGAGAGAGGCAGCATAGCTGTCGCATATAGTAGAAGCAGCTCTTGAAGGTTGCTTGGATTTGGGGAATCAGAATAAGTGTTGAATCTAACTGTATTCCAAGGTTCCTGACTTGTGATTTGAGGGAGAGTTCGTGCTTCCCAAAAGAGATTTTGATGTCAGGTATGTATCCACTTGTGTTAGGGACCCAGAGAAGCTCAGTTTTACTTGGGTTCAGGCAAAGTTTGTTGTGTTTAGCCTATTCTGCAATTGATGGTAGACAGGTAATCAGTTTATTCAAGGCTGTAGGTAAGTCAGGTTCAATGGGTATGAGTAGCTACATATCATCCGCGTAGATGTAGAACTGAGTGTCCATTGACCGAATCAGCTCAGCTAGTGGCTTGAGGTAGATATTGAACAGAATAGGTGACAGTATTGATCCTTGTGGTACCCCACAGGTCAGTGCCCATGGTGGTGATAAGTTGCTGCAAAACATTATGGATTGTTGCCTGTCTGATAGATAGGATCTGAACCAAGCAAATACTGTTCCATTGATGCCTGTTTCTGTCAGTCGTGCTAGCATGATATTATGATCCACAGTGTCAAAATGGCTATATCATGCATACTCAGCTTATTATTGGCGGCCAAATTGGGATGCCCAAATAGGCCTATCTTTGGCCAGTTTCAACTTAACCAGCAAGCGCAGAATATTGACTTGGCTGTTTAAAGTTGAAACCAGCCCAAAATAAACTGGATATTCAATGCTGGTCACCAGAAACGGCCTGGCATTGAATGTCTGGGCTCAGCGCCAACAGCGGGAGGCAGCCCAGCTAACTCCCGTGGTCTGAATATCAGCCCCATTGCGTCACATGAAATCAGTAGAGTCTATACTCTGTTGCACCACTAGAAACAAAAGATGGCAGAATGAGAATAGCACAAATACTATTAGCAGTAAAAAGGCGATTCCATAAGATGGTGTCTAAATTTGGGCACTAATAGTGCACCTAGTCTATAGAATAGTAACATTTACATGTGTGATTGGCACCAATAATTGGCAATTACAACACTATTCTATAAACGGACTTCCCAATGTTCAAAGCAATTTAAGCGGGCACTCGAAAGCAGAAGTAAGCACAAGAAGGAAGTGTGCCCCATCTCCAGGAGAGTAATGTGAAAGTGGATATTCCAGGCCTGTGGCCAAAGTATATTTCGCATTCTTCATTACAGCTGTCAGCAGGGAGTCTGAGGCAGGGCAGCTTCTTAAATGAGAAAAATAAAGCACTTGGTTGAGTTAAAAACCAAAACAGGGTTACTTGGCGCTGTAATAAAATAGTGATCTAAACAGGAAAATGCATCGACCTGTCTCAGTTCTGCTCTGGTTTGTTGAAATGCTGCTGCTAGTGATTAAACTGAAGCAGAACTCTGGGCATGTATGTTTTAACTAGAAATATACATATTTGGTTTGACTTTATATATTATATCAGCCTTGTCATTTTTCCTAAGTCTTATTTTACCACACATTTACAGTTGCTTTTCATGCATCTCATATTTTCAGAAGTAATTCTGCAAATGTTAAAGGAAAACACTGATGGGCCAATGATCAGAAGCAAACGCAGGCGCTAGAGGCTGTTAGCGCCATACTAGCACTTGTGCTTGCTACCGCCCCATGATCAAAGCCCCTGAGCATGTGAAACAACACGCTCGCGGGCTCTGAACGCAGCTAGCATGCAAATGCATGCAAAACAGGGCTCTTAGCACAAGTAGCATGTAAATGCATGCTAAATGTATTCCTTCCCCAATGATGAGTGAGCAGCTTGCCAAACATTGGTGCGCTGTCCATGGCAAATCCTACGACAGCTCGGAGCTGCAGTTAGGGTTTTCAGACCATTGGGGAGGAATGGTGAGCCCTGTCCAGCATGCATTTGCATGCTAGCAGGCCCTCCTATTCCTCCCAATGCAGCAGCCCCCCCCCCACAGGAACAGAAACCCCTACCCGCCCCCCCCCCCCCCCAGCAACACTGGGGCTGGAGGTCCGGTGGACCTCCAGTCCCCCAGACCTCTCCCCCAACACAAGTTCATGGGAGGTTGGAGATCTGGTTGGGCCCTGGTGGCCCAGTGGGCTACGAATCAACCCCCCCCCCCCCCCCACACACACCTTTTGGTCTAGCGACCTTCTTCTCCATCTTGTGGCCTCCCTCCTCTTCTATCAGCGCCACCTCAAACATAGCAGCGTCCAGCCCTGCCCAGTGCATCCCACTGCATGGGATATTCATTAATAAAAAAAAACCCACTTTATTGCTGATGCATGTAGACTCAGCAGTAAAGTGTTTTTTTATTAATGAATATCCTGTGTCCCTGATCTTTCTCAAGCCTTCTCCACTTCCCACTTTTGTCTGCTGGCTTGTTTCTTCTGTCATCCTTCTGTCTCCCAAACTTTTCTTTTTTTTTGTGTGTGAGATTATTGTGAAAATTCTACAGAACCCCAGTTGTGCTTATAACATTGCAGGAACGGTTATGGAACCCCTTGAAAACCACTGATTTAGGGTCCAATTCATCAAAGATCTTTTCTCATAGGCACAGAATAGGGGTAGAATCTTTAACCCATTTACCTATTGCATTTGTATTTCTTTCATCTCAATGGTGTAATAAGATATTTTCTGTTGTAATGGACAACTGCAAGTCATCTCAACAAAGAAAGAAACTGAAAGCAGGGGAGGAAAGCTGATTCGCTGTAAGCTTAGTATGGTGACTCATTTCCAAGTTACACCACATTGCACTTTCTTTAGTTCTGCTTCAGGCTTCACTTTAAGCCACAGGAACCAATGCAGGTTTAGCCCTGCCAGTCGTGTTCCCAAAAGTCACAGGGTATACTGAAAAATGAATCAAGCCTATTTGGGATTAGCAGTCTCAAGAATACTGAACACTAATAGAAACCTGTTTCTAGGCCATGGCTATTATAAGGCAGTGATAGCATAATTCGCAGGCTTTTTTTTTTTTTTTGCACAGCAGATGCTGGTCTAGAAGGAGTCCTCCCCGTTTTTCACTGTCACCTTGCTGTATTCCAGACCCAGGGAGAGAAGGATTACTCCTATATTAACCTTTTTAAACAACCGTCTGGGACAAAAGCAGATAGTGTTAGTGTGAAGTATGAGAAACATTAGAGACCATTGGTGTAATGCACAGGGGCGTAGCTACATGGGGCACGGGGGCATGGGCTCCCCAGATTTGGCCCTGCCCCCCCCCCCCGCCACTGACCCTTTCGACCCCCCCCTTCTTGCTACCAACCCTACCCCACCGCCGCCGTCAGGTACCTGTGCTGTTGGGGGTCCCCAACCCCCGCCAGCCAAAGTCCTCTTCAGAGCCGGCGTGTTGCTGCAGCTGATCTGGAAGGATTCTGTTCTGAGTGAGTCGTCCTGATGTCCTGCACATTTGTCAGGATGACTAACTCAGAAAAGAATCCTTCCAGAACAGCTGCAGCAACACGTCAGCCCAGAGACCGGTGCTGAAGAGGACTTTGGCTGGTGGGGGTTGGGGACCCCCACCAGCACAGGTACCTGATGACGGCGGTGGGGGAGGGTTGGCGGCGAGAAGGGGGGTCGAAAGGGTCAGCGGCGGGGGGGGGGGCAGGGCCAAATATGGGGAGCCCATACCCCTGTGGCCCCATGTAGCTACGCCCCTGTGCATTACACCAATGGTCTCTAATGTTTCTCATACTTCACACTAACACTTTCTGTTTTTGTCCCAGACGGTTGTTTAAAAAGGTTAATATAGGAGTAATCCTTCTCTCCCTGGGTCTGGAATACAGCAAGGTGACAGTGAAAAACGGGGAGGACTCCTTCTAGACCAGCATCTGCTGTGCAAAAAAAGGGGGGAGGGTTGGCGGCAGTGGGAAGGGGGGGTCTAAAGTGGTGGTGGCAGTGGCGGCAGCAGGGGGGTAAAAGTGGCGGGGGAGTCGGAGGCACCAGGGGTGGGCTAAAATGTGCCCCCTCACCTCGGTCTCTGGACCCCCCTCCCGCCAAAGTCTGGTTACGCCCCTGGTAATGCATGAGACTAAAAGCATTAAAGGAAAGGATAATGGATGATATTAGGAAGTAGAAGTCATGATTATTATGAAGCAGTTTTTGGGAAGAGAAAGGTTTTTAGCCTCTTCCTGAAGCTGAGGTAGCTGTTTTCTGTTCTGATGGGAATAGGTTGAGAGTTCCATATTTTGACTCCAAGTACATGGAATAGAGAGCTGACAATCTTCTGATTTCGAACTGTCTTTTGAAATGGTGATGCTAGCATTAGTTGTTGTTTCAGTCTGTTAGACTGGACTAGATATAGCGAAGTGGTCTTATTCAGCAGTTCAGAGGTGAAGCCCTGTAAGATTTGAAAAAGTAAACAAGCAGCTTTGAACCTGAGTTGTTCTGCTATGGGAAGCCAGTGCATTTTGTTTAAATGAGTTGAAACACTAGTGTATCTGTTCAATCCGTATATTAGTCTTGCAGCTGTTTTCTGTATGATTTGCATTTTTTTTCTGATATTGACAAAATACCAAGAAATAGAATGTTACAGTAATCCAAATGATGTAGGACTAACATTTGGGCTAGTAGTGTGAATGCCTTTTGGTCAAAGAATGGTCTAACTAGACATAGCAGTCTCATTTTGAATAGTGTTTTCTTCCATAGTTGATTCATATGGGAAGAGAAGGTGAGTGAAGAATCAAGCAAGACCCCTATTACTCTAGTGTCAGATTCGACTGTAAAGCTTTGACCATTGAACAAAGATATTGATAATGGGACCTCAACTCCCTGATTTCAGAACCTCAGGACCTTGTTTTTTTGTGCATTCAGTTTCAGTTTATTGGTCAGGGCCCAGGTGCTAACAGCAGTCATACCATTCGCTACAGACTGAGTTGGATCTTTGTTTGATGCTGTTACTGTTAAGAGAAGCAGGATTTCATCCACATAGGATAATAGTAGTTCATTAAGCCCCAGGTGCATTGAGGCAAGAGATGACATTAAAAGGTTGAACAGGATCGGTGAGAGGGGAGATCCCTGCAGGACCCCACAGTTAGTAGACTAGTAGTTGGAAAGTTGGTTGTTTTGCTTGACAGAATAGCTTTGATTTGAAATGAATTCACTGAACCATTTGAGCACAGTCCCTGTTATTCCTATCTGATCCAGGCACTCAAGTACCAATGTGAGGACAGCCACATCGAGCACTGCCGATATATCAAATTGGAGAAGAATTACTTGGTTGCCTTTGCATAAGTATTGTTTTGATATATGTAGTTAGAACTAGCAGTAATGTTTATACTATATGACAATATGAAGCCAAATTGTGACCACTGTAAAATAGAAATTTTTTCCAGATATAAAGAGAGTTGTTTTACTAATGTAGGTTTCTAATGCTTTAGTAAAAAGGGGTATGCTTTCCATTGGATGGTAGTTTGCAAGAGCGATGTTACGTCTAGCCCAGATCCCTTCAGTAGTGGAGTGAGAACAATTTTGCCCATACCAGGAGGAAGAGAACCAGTTTTTAATAGCTCATTGAGATCATTGAGTAACCTGTCATGTTATACAAAAATATTAACCTGTTTGGACACATGACCCCGAGGAATAGAAACTCATCATCATAAACCAAAATGTGCTTTATTATTGCAAAATGTTTTGTAAATTACTTTTACATTCTTGGTTGGATGTTTTGTGAAATTGTGGTAGCATCTACAGTATATAGATAGGCAGGGCTCATCTCCCAAAAACTAAAGAGGAAGACTGCCCAATGTAGTCTCTGATATGAATGATCTATTGATGACTCTAGCAAGTATTCAAGAGAGTATACCCAGGAAATTGGAGATGAGTTGCAAAGAGCCATAAAAAGTCATAAAGTCTGAGAGAAGCTGTTGTCTATGTCTTGAGTGGTCCTATTCAGTAGAACATTATGGCCAGACCAAAATAAATAATAAAATCACTTTTCTCAGTACTGTATAATGAATTTGCTAAAAATCTTGTTATACTGGTTACTTTACCTGCTCTTTCTATCAAGACACACAAGTCATTTCACCAATGCTTTTTAATTCATCTATAATATCCCAGTGATATACACCCCTAGGCACTATCCATATGGGTCATCTACCAGATACCAAAATAATCAGTTTACTTTAGAATCTCAATACATGGTTCATAATACTCCAAACATCACACTTCCCACTAAGAATCATAACAAAAAACTTTCAAAAACCTCATACAACAAATGCATAACTCACTGAAGTCCCATTGTCAATTACTAATAAGCATTCCTAACTGCCCCTACCCATAGGTTATACTAATGCTTGCTCGTTTGTCAACAAAACCAAATCATCAAAGATTGAATAACTGAAGCTCAATTCCGTCTAGTCCTTAGCTCCGAAACTTAGCTACACGCAAAAAATGATCCAGCAATCCTAGATATATGTCCACATGGATAGCCCATTCTTCATTTCCTCAGAGCCAAAAAGAGAGGAGGTGGCTTAGCTATTATTTATAAATCATTCTTCCAGGTAAAAGCTATTACTGAATTGCAATCCCCTAACCTAGAAATTATAGCCTGCTCTATAAAAGAAGATTCCCTATCCAAATCTATCTGCCTCCTATTACTATATCTTCCTCCCAATAGCTGGAACGTGGCCGAGGCTGAAGTTACTGAATTTATATTGTAAAAAGGACACACAGGAGACCTCGTAGCACTCTGCTGACTTGCCTCTAGAACTCGACCGCTCCCACTATCCCCCACACAAGAGACCTCCTCTGGAGACTGATGCCTTTTCCACTCAGCTTCACTTTGAGTTCTCTAGTCCCCCAGAACCCGCCTGTAGTCAGTGGGCCTTTCTGCACACTTCCCTGGGGGATAAAATTATTGCCTGGGTCCCACCAACCCTCTGCTCTTCCCTTGGTTTCAACTTTCAGACACTGTTAGTCAACTGTCAAGGGTAGCAGGGATTCTCTGATGTCCTTGTCTTCAGGGGGCTATTCAACAACAAGGTTCCATCTGGGATAGGGCCCTTTGTAACCCAAATCCAATGGACTAAAATCATACCAGAGCTTGATTATCAAAGCAAAACCCACTTACTATTCAAAACTTATAGGCAAAAAAATAGTTAATCCATGAAAACTTTACACATTAGTGAATAAGCTATTGAATACTCAACCTGTAACTACTACAAATGAACCCACTCTAACAGCTGATCAATTGGCATCATATTTCAAGTAGAAAAAACTAATATCAGACAAGAACTAAATAACTCCCTAACATCAATAGATCAGTTTTTAATCTATATGATCCTTCATCACTATGCTCTCAAGCAGACAAAATCTGGTCGGCCTTTACCCACTTACAACTGATCAAGTCAAATGCACTCTTCACAAATACACTAAATCACAATGCCTACTTGATAACTGCCTAGTTACCTTCTGAAATCAACCCCTAATTTACTCATAAGCTATTTGCACTCAAACATAACTTTAATGCTATCTCAAGGCCTATTCTCCCCTCAAAATGGCAATATTATTTTGACTTCCATACTGAAGAATACCCAAACCAGCCAGTGGCTTCAATCCCATTAGCGGTAAAGGTAATGGAGGGGTTAGTCACGCACCAACTAATGGACTGTCTCCAACTTCACTCCAGTTTACATAGCTCACAATCCAGTTTTAGACCTTCTCACAGTACTGAAACTGTTCTCACCACCCTCCTAGCTAAATTTAGACGAGAACTAAGCTTTGGTAATAAAATATTAATACTCCAATTGGATATCTCCAGTGCCTTTGACACTGTTGATCATAATATTCTTCTAAACATCCTTGACCATTATGGAACCTCTGGAGCTGTGTTATAATGGTTCTCAGGTTCCTAAGGTCTAGATCATACCAAGAGAAACAATCAGGTACAATTTCATCAGCAAGGTCCCCTGTTTGTGGAGTGGCCTAAGGCTCTCTATTGTCCCTCATCCTATTTAACATCATGCTGATTCCATTAGGTAATTTACTGGAGAAAAATGGTCTCCCAACATTCATTTATACAAGTGATGTTACCATCTATATTCCATTTACTAAAGAAATAAATGAAATTACTCATATCATCAGATTAGGTATCTCTCTAATGGTATCTTGGGCATCCAATTTCAAATTAAAACAACACCGATAAAACTAAATTCTTAATAGCTACAAATCCCCATCATGCTATAAATCTTAAATCATTTACCATTGATAACATCACACATCCCCTTGATTCAACTATGAAAATCTTTGGAGTCACAATTGACCAATTCCTCACTCTAGATAACCAAATTTCCAACGTGGTCTCAAGTGTCTTCATTATGAAAATTGAGGAGACTAAGACCATTCTTCGCAAAATCAGTCTTCCGTATACCAGTTCAATCCCTACTCCTGACAACATTTGATTACTGCAACTCTATTTACACAGGACTTAAAGGGGATCTCCTCAAAAAACTAAAAAAAAAAAAAAAAAAATGAAAGGAAGCCCATAGGAATTGAATGGGCTTTCTCTTGTTTGCTGCACCAAGAATCGGTAGCACAGCTTTGTAAAAGAAGCCTTTAGTATTTAACTACATCTCTTCCTAACTCAAGTTTTACTGGTCTAACATTGTAAATACCTAGTGTACCTGACTGCAATCTCACCTTGATCTGCTACTGAAAAAGGTATGAGCAAACTCTAAAATAAATAAATAAATAAATATGATGTATTTTAATTTCTGTTAATGTATTTTGAACATGTTCAAGCTTTTCTAATTGTTATGTAAGCCACACTGAACCTGAGTTCTACTCGGGCTAATGCGGGATATAAATGCCATAAATAATAAATAATATTTTCTTAATTAACTGTTTCTAGATTAACACTTTGAGAGCTTGGAAGAGTAAGTGTGAAGTGTTGCTGTATGTATGTATGAGAAGTTGCAGTGCCTTCAGCTCAGTTCTTGTGTCTTACAGTATTTGTCTGCAATCAGGGAAAAATCCTATTTAATTTAGAATATGGACAGGCATTCGCAACCTCTAGCCATTACTCTCCGGTGACATCAGCACTTAGAGTCTGCTCATTAGCATTTCTTCTCTTTCCCTGATGTGTATGTAATTGGTAGGAGATACATATAGAAAAAGGGATTCTGAGAAGAGAGAAAACAGAGGAATGTTGAGTAGTTAATTAAACCCTGATTACAAAATGGCACACGTGCAGCCCTGGTTTTGATATCTGGTGCACAACTCCAAATTGGGCAAATCCAGCTGTACATGACA